>NC_135233.1:823924174-825124174 GCF_051348905.1 Ranitomeya variabilis
TGACCAAATAACGTGTGAACGAGGTCTAATACAGGAGGAGATGACATACAGATATATACTATATACAGGAGGAGATGACACACAGGTATATACTATTTACAGGGGAGATGACACACAGGTATATACTATATACAGGAGGAGATGACACACAGATATATACTATATACAGGAGAGATGACACACAGGTATATACTATATAGAGGAGGAGATGACATACAGGTACATACTACATACAGGACGAGATGACATACAGGTATATACTATATACAGGAGGAGATGACACACAGGTATATACTATATACAGGAGCAGATTACCTACAGGTATATAGTATATACAGGAGGAGATGACATACAGGTATATGCTATGTATAGGAGGAGATGACATACAGGTATATACTATATACAGGAGGAGATGACACACAGATATATACTATATATAGGCGAGATGACACACAGGTATATACTATATACAGGAGATTACATACAGGTATATCTAATATATAAAGCTGAATGTGTGTATGTATGTATGTGTGTATGTCCGGGATTGGCATCTGCACCGTCGCAGCTACAGCCACAAAATTTTGCACAGTCACACGTCTGGACCCCGAGAGCGTCATAGGCTATGTTGTGAGGTGAAATTTTAACCCCGCGCGTTCCAATTCACCAAACAATTTTGCCCCTATCTACATAATGGGGAAAAAGTGAAGGGAAAAGTGTTGGAGGAAAATTGACAGCTGCCAGATGTGAACAATGAGGACTTAAAGAATGAGAGCGATGGCGCCAAAGGGTATATACCGTACAGTTGCTAAGGTGGGGCCCCGACATGGGATACTCACCACACACGGGGATATGAACACAAACACAAAATGCGCCACACACTACCACGTGCTTGAACACATATACGACCCTCAGCACACATTTCACCACACACACACCAACCTCGCCACATAAAAGTCGAAACACAAAAGTCACCACTCAAAACTCGCAACGCGCAAAACTCGCTACATGCAAAACTCGCCATATGCAAAACTAGGCTCACGCAAAACTCGCCACACGTGCAAAACTCACCTCATGGAAAACTCACCTCATGCAAAACTTGCACACACAGAAAAATTGCCACATGTACAAAAGTTGCACCACATGCAAAAGTTGCCTCACACAAAACTTGCACATACTCAAAACGCACCACACATAAAACTCGCCACGCGCAAAACTCGCCATGCACAAATCTTGCTGCACACAACTTGCTACACTAACCTGTCACATGCAACTCGACACACAAAATGTTGCTACACGCATGTCGCCACACAAAACTCATCTCACAAAAGTCGCTACATGCATGTCGCCACACGCAACTCAACACACACAACTTGACACATGAAACTCGCCCTAAAACACACACAAGTCTGGTATTATCCTTCAAAAATAAAAATCTGATTAATAAGCAGACAAACTACAAGAGCAACAAATGTACCATATAGGAAATACGGCAGCTGTCAGTCACATGACCTGTCTATTATGTGTATGTGTAAGCTAATATATACTGCCAGGGGGTGGGCTTCCTGTTGGCTGGGAATTTATCAGGCTGCCAATAGCAACCAATCACAGCTCAGCTTCTATTTTGCTACAGTTAATTAACCTGAGCTCTGATTGGTTAATATAGGCAACAAAGACATTCTCAGTATAACAAAGCTAATATATGTTGTGAAATGCTTCTATTAGCTTAGTTTTTGCCTTTTAATAATTACATTTCTATCTATTTGTTTTGTGGTTTTTGTGTGCAGAATACATTTTTGTTAACACATTCTATTTTGCTAACAGCAGTCATTAACCCGGGCGAAGCCGGGTAGTACAGCTAGTATATATATATATATATACACACACACACACACACACACACACACACATACACACATATACATATACACATACATATACATATATATATACATATATAAAAGCCTTCATCCTTTACTACAGGACTCCCATTTATCTTTGAAGTTTTATTCTGGACATAATTCTTGAGAAGGCCACAAGCAGATCACAGAAAAGGGATTTTTCTTTTCCTCAATTTATTGCAGAATAAAACCTTGCTGAGAGCAATAACACACAGGCTAATGTTTCTATGGACCGGGACAGAAATCTGTCAGCTGAATGATGCGAGTCAGACACCTGCGCTAAGCCAGCTACTGACAGCACAGCCCAAAATCTGCCGACTACAACGTTACGGAACTGCTTCTATACAGCTAATACAATTAAAAAGAAAAAATCCTTTTTACAAGCCTGTTATATGGTATCAAATGGCTGGCGTAGAATTCCACCCATATAAAAAAAATATATGTTTGCAAATTATAAAATTATGATACGTTTTCGAGAAAAAAAAAAAAATGAATAAATCGGTCTTGACTTCAAAGAGCTCGATCTATTTGTTCACTTTTTTGGAAAGTAATTATTTTTTTTATTAATAAAAGTTAAAATTTCAATGGAGGCAATTTGTCAAAAGTAGCATAAATTTGTAAAGACCTGTCAGTGGTTTATCTTCTAAGGAACAAAGAATCCTTCAATCCGTGAATTAGAATCAATGAACACGCTTTGGCATAACTGTCAATTCATGATTTCGCTCATCTCAAAAGTTGAAAAATTCCCCAAAGTAGTCAATTACTAGCGCTTCTAGAGATACAAGGGATAGGTGGATAAGTACTATAACTAACCATATTTTGGGTACATAGACAATGGAGTTCTGGAGGCTACACAATCAACCAACATCCCAAACTAAGCACAAACAGGACAACCTCAAATAAGACTATAATCAAATGAAACCTTTAGAACTGAAAACAGAATAAGACACTGAAGCTACGCAGTCCCACTCAACTCTCCAACAGACATAGGGTTAAGTTAAAGGAGTTTGTGGTTTTGGATAATCCCTGTTCCCCGGCAGCAGTTTGCTTTATAAATGAGTCCAGCGCAGAGTCTCCACTGCTGTCTGTTACTGTCTGAAGCCCTGATATGATGTAAACAGCACTGCAGACAATCAGTGACCTCGGTTATGAGTGTTTTGTGGCGTCATCTCAGGCAGAGCCAATGAGCTCAGGTATTACCTGCAGTGCAGTTGATGTCAGCATTGCAGACAATTACAGACACAGGAGCAGAGGCGGAGGCTCAGCGTTGGACCTGGGGATAGTGAGTAAAGTACAGATTGTTTTTATTAAAATGGTAATTCGGGACTTATTTTTGTGTATTTTGTGTATTGGGCTAAGAACTAACAGACAGATAGTTGCTGATCTCTGCGGGGTCAGAGCAGTCATGGACGATCCTGCGGCTTCAACTGACAACATGTTGACAGAGCAGAGTCTTCTCTTCCGCCTGCTCTGTTCAGAGACGGTCTCTGCAAATATCATGCTGATGACATCTGCAGACTCACTCCATGCTGTAGATCTATAGGCTAATCTGAAATAAAGGCAACATGCACAATAGGAGGGACAAGGTTTGGGAACACATTTACATTCTCGTGGCTGTTTTAGGCTACGTTCACATTCGCGGCGGGCGCCGCAGCGTCGGGCGCCGCAGCGGCGCCGCATGCGTCATGCGCCCCTATATTTAACATGGGGGCGCATGGACATGCGTCGCACTTGCGTTTTGCGCCGCATGCGTCGCTGCGGCGCCCGCGTCCGGCCGCAGAGGACGCAGCAAGTTGCATTTTTGCTGCGTCCAACTTTCGGCCAAAAAGGACGCATGCGGGGCAAAACGCAGCGTTTTAGCGTGCGTTTTGCCGCGTTTTTGTTTGCGTTGTGCGCTGCGGCGCACAACGCAAATGTGAACGTAGCCTTATGTAGAACCAGCAGCATAGCTGCCATTAACATACTATACGGAAAGCCTTGTAGATGTCACCACATAACACATTTGTACCCATCTCATGACACGTGCACATTTATTAGGAGCTAGAAGGGAAAAATAAATCAACGTTTCCATTATTTTTTCTGCCAACTCTTATCTTGCTCCGCCACAAAACAGGAGAGGTACTTACTTTCCGATGTTTTCCGGGAGTGCCTGCAGTGAGATATCGTTAATGGAAAGGCATGTGAGGCTCTCTAGGTCAGGAAAACTTTCAGGTAGCCTAGATTGCATGAAAGAAAATACATAGCATTTATCACCAAATGCCGAAAGCAGCAAATGATGGCACAGAAAGCTAAAACACTTAGAAAATAGCCAGTCTCTGCGGCTACAATCATTTTCTTGGCACACATCATATACAATTCACTGAAGTTTACAGTCGCTTGCCCTTTTGTAAGGTGTATAAAGTAACAAACTGAGGTAATGCAGTAGGCATATATCAGCATATCAGATGTTCATGAAGGCATGTATCCTCCAGGCAGGGCGTGCTACATTGAGCCAGGATGCCGGGCCGGCTCCCCGGGAATACAGCTCCGATAATAAAGATTGGGAACCATGGGGAAGTCTAAAATAATCAACTTAGTTCCACCTTGACATGATTATCTGTCCATACCTTGGTGTCTTTTCCAATCCATGTACTCACCAGCTGTGATGCCGAGTACATGACATATCAGGTCCCATTCTAACATGTGGGATGTAGATATCAGAAGGTGAAAGTTCCTGAACATGAAACCTCTATTCCCAGCATGTCTGAAGGAACTACTGCTACTAGACAAAGCCCCAAGTCATGGGCGTCTAAACTATTCTACCAGCAACATGCCGGTGATACCACGATTGTGCGCTCATGGTATTAGGGTTGGTAGACCAGAGGGTGTGGCCTCAAAGGGTTTGGCTTATCAAAAAGACATGGCTTAACATGCAAGACAATGACCCAAAATTGTGGGACACTTTTCTGTCACAAAGTGAAGGACTAATGCCATGTGAAGCCACAGATATCTGCGGGCTCGGCCGGCAGTGTAATATGTATGGGGCCTCCCAACTCTTCCCTAACAGATGATTGTGGGGGAAATATGGATCTGCTTTCGGACTTACAATCCTTTTTACATCGACAAGATAAGACGCCATAAAGGCTTTCATGGAGAACACAGGAATGTTTGGCAGAACAAGCCCTCCCGTGTATGGAGAAGTCGGGAGAGTTAGCTGGCAGCCAATCAGGCACAACCGTTCTACTGGAAGTGATCCATTGTGTAAGGTATTACACATCTTATCTTATGCACATCGATGGTTTGATTTCTTTGCCTGTGTAGATTGGATGGATTCTTAACGACATCTGGTGAGAATTCCATGTCAATGGAACCTTCAGAAATATATTTACTTAGAAAATTGGTGATGTGTTCAATACTTATTTCACCCACAGATTATTAAATTTTAACATCATAAGACAACATTTTGAGCAAGAAAATAAAATCTTGAATAAAAAGTGCCGGCACCCAGTCCATAGTTAGATGTTGCCAGACCCACCTGAAGAATTTAGGGTTCACTAATCTAATTGACAGTACATGACTACACAGCAGTCACTCCTTCTGCATGACACTGATCTGTACCATCAGCTCATACCAAAAGAAGCAGCAGAACTCGATGTACACCTCCCATCTGCTTCCTGACGGGCCCTCCAGCAGTTCGCCTTGGCACTGCTGCCCTTCCCTGTTCAGATCTGTCCTCCCTGTGCTGTGTCCGGTCTTCGGGCAGGAGACTGACAACTAGCTATTAAGCCTTCATCCTGCAGCACTGTGACACTGGGAGCTCAGAGGGACCATGAAGCCATGTAAGATGTAGACCCACCTGCTGTCAGGGGAGAATGCCGCCGTCACTCACTAGTATGAAGTAGAGGCACTCGCCCGCAGTATCCATCGCTGGATAATGACATACGACACAATGTTACATTTCCCAGCGACTGATGATCAAGCACTGTACAGTCACTAGGTGTTGCTCCCTTCACCGTTTCGTGACAAATTAAATGAGTCCAGCTCACAAGAACTGACAAATTTGTACATTGGGTCATTGGCGGTCACTTGCTTGTCTATGTTCGGTGGATGTGTTGCATGTCAAGTTTGGATGTCACTGCACTTTCTGTGCTGTGTGTTTTTACAGTTTTAGCATATATAAAAAACAGGCACATTTATAAATCATTTTCAGAAATAATGCAAAGTAAAAGGGATATAAATGTATCTATCAAGCTCTTACCTTGTAAGCGGGTTTCCACTGAAGTCCGCTACTTGGAGTTCTTTACAAAAGGAGATGCTCTCTGGAATTTCTGGAATATCTGAAATAGATTTTACATATATTTAGTGAACATCTGAGAATACTTGCCAAAAATGCCCATTTTCAGTATTAGAAGAACCTATAACTAACCCATATTCATATTATTAATAAACAAAAAAAAAATTATATATATATATATATTTGGTCACAGTTTTAATGTTTGTGATAATCAGCATTTCCCAAACTCCAGTCCTCAGGCCCCCAACAGGTCATGTTCTCAGGATATCCTTAGTATCGCGGCATCAAAAGTTCTGTCACCTGTGCAGCACTATGGAAATCCTTAAAACATGACCAGTGAGGACTGGAGTTTGGGAAACACTGCTTTAGCCACCAGACTAAAAGTGTGTGCTGGCTGTCTCCATAAACTCACAAATCCAAGAGTTGGAGTGATTTAATTTTTAGTCTGATTGGCAAAAAGTAAAAAATAAAAAAAGACTCAGACCAGCCATGATTTACTTTTAGCAATCAGTAACTTAACATGTATAGCGAGCCAAAGCCCAGCCAGAATGGTGAGACGCCTGTTGACCGAACTGGGCAGTCAATTTTGGAAAGACCAAGGCCCTCCCAACTTTCCCCTGACATCTGCCAAAAATAGGAAGCCTTTTGTTTGCGGGAGATAAGTTGCCGCCAGATGAGTTTGGCAGCAGCCTGCTCCCGTTTCTTACAGAGGTCACATGCATGTGGAACGCCCCCCAGGGCCGTGGGGTACTCGGTACCGGGTCCATTACTTAAAGGGATGTGTCACGGCGGCCCTGTCCATGGCCCTGGGTGCCCATGTTAAAGGGATATTCTTTAAAGGGATTTGTAAAATAATAAATGTTCGCGAGGCCACCTGTGGTATTCGGTCATGGATGACCAACGCTTCTTAAAGGGGTCCTCTGGGGTGATGGCAGCCAGATGGTATAACTTCCCACAGGTGAAGTAGGTCCCCAGGGCTCCCGGTGAATAGATGGAAGATGGTGAGTGGTGCTGTCTTTTTTTACCTGGTTTACTTATGGTAGCAGGCAGCCACAGTCCACGGCACCAGATGACAGGTACAAGCAGGGTCTGGGGGCTTGGAAGCGAGTTCAGAGTCCAGCTTTACCAGGTGAAGTTAAAAGCCTTCCTCTTAGCGCAGTGGTATTATATTCCCTTACTGCCTAAGGCTCCTGGCAAGGTCCTCTCAGTTCTCTCTGTCCCCCTTTAGGTAGGACTCAAACCCATATGACAGGTGACTTGAGCCTTTTTACAGGGTCTCTATCATGACCCGGGTTCTATGTGTCACTGTGTCTCCTGGGCATTAGGGGGGACAGGTTACGTGTAGTCTAGCTGTCCTACCGGTGTCTGCTGTGCCTCCTAGAGTATAACCCAACCTCGGTCTTCCGGTTACCGGTATCTGTGCTCTATCAGGGAGGTAGCCCTGTCGCAGCTATTCTCCCTTGTTGTCACTCTCCTGTGCTTCGCTCTCCGGCACGTTCACTAAAAGCTGTTCTTCCTTCTGTATATTGCTATCCAGGGGCTACAGCACTTCAGGCTGTATGGCCCCTCACTTGTCCTCCTGCCTCAGACTGCTCCAGTCTGCTGTCCGGCACCAACTCACTAATCTTCCCAACTGCCTAGCAACTGCCTAGCAACTAACTCCTACTCCCGACCAGAGAGAGCAACTCCCCTTAAGTCGGGTGTAGAGCTCCCCCTTATGGCCTGGAGTCAGAACGGTGTTGTATGTGCTGATTACCTGTCAAAAGGAATCCTCCATCGCTTCCAAGCGTTGCATCACTCTCTCCATGAGGAAAGCAATGCCACTGTAACAACCAGGAACCTGGGGTGTCACACATGTCCCACCAACAGACCTCTCAAAGTATAGCCAAAGGTTTCTGTTGACAATTAACCTGTAACAACGAAGTCAATGACAACATAAACCAATCCTGCCATTTACATCATTTTTATAGTATATTTATGGTATCATGCTCCAGAAAATGTGTGATTGAATTTCTATTTAGGGGATTTCATGTGCTAACTAGGGGCACTACGAGAGCAGCCCTACATCAATCCTTGGAATAGGACGCCTGCAATATTCACTACCGCAGACTGGCATTTTATATACAGAGATCAGACAGGAATAATTCCCCTTCCTAGGCAGATTTGCTTTACTAGACATGGCATTATAAACTCTAAACAGCCTTGGAAGCTTTTCATCTTTCAATATGCCAAAGTCATGAAACCAGTGCTCACTCCGAAGAGAATATTACATATGAACACAAAGCCTGAAAGTAACGTCCCAGTGTAGACCAGATGTTCAGGGGCATATGCTGGAGAAATCTACGCATAACCAAAAGACGAGTCCTTAATCCTAACTGCGTCACACAATGAAACCCAATGCAAAACAAGGCAAGCTAAGCATAATCCAGCCGGCACAGGCAAAGACTTCTATGTTATGGATGCTGTTCAGCTTCCCATTTTAATGAAGAATCCTTAAAAAAAAATAGATAAAACCCCAAAAGCTTCTACAACCCAATAGCGTACATTTGTGAACTTGATTAATAGAAATAATCACTAATGTAAGTATATGCGCCAATGAAAATTACATATAAAAGTTAAAAGGGACGATTAAAACGCTACCCACCAGCAGCAATTCTGAGACAATCAGGTCAGCTCCTCCTGCTGCTCTTTAACATCCTTCCTGCAGATCAGATACCATCATCAACATGACAGGTTTCCTATAAGAGGGTCAATCAACCTAATCCCAACGCTACTTGAAAATACATTTTTCCCATGCATGGAAACTGCATTTCTGCTTGTTTTCTTTCTATCTACAACCCACCACCTTCTTTGATTGACAGCTCTGGTTTGAAAAAGCTAGAAAAGTGGGGAGTTAGATGGAAAACAAGCAAATGGGAATGTCACATCATGCTTGGCCACACCGCGATGCACCAAGCACCTGTACTTGGTTTAAAGGGAAACAGTCAGCAGGATTGTGCACAGTAACCTACAGTCTCAGGTCGGCGCCGTTATACTGATTACAATGACACCTTGGTTGATGAAATCTGCCTTCTGAGTTAATGATATGCTCGTGCTCCGGGGCGGCCTGTAGAGGGTCTTCATGTGGTGCTCTGATTAGGTATTCATAATGCAGACTGCTGACATATCACTGATCCCTCACTGACCTGCCCCCTAGTTCACATAATGAATACCTGTACTGAAGAAAAAAACCTTCTGCAGGCAGCTACCAGCCATGGCACCTGCGCTGCAGCATAATCACGTTTACGGTGTTAATAAATGTGCTTGAAGTTATCCTATAAAAAAACAAAAAAAAAATTAGAACGTCGCCCGCCACGCCTGCGCACTTGTGCAGTAGTAAGTATCGGTGTATATAGAGGTGATCTGATAGCTGCTATTACGCAGGCTCGGCAGCATCATGTTGGAGGAGGAATTTTTTTTTTTTTTTCTCTAGCAAGACAGTGCCGCCAGCACCTGCACAGTAGCAGCTATCAGATCACCGCTATATACACCGATAGCTGCTGCTGTGCAGGCGCCGCAGCACCGTTCCAGCAATATTGGCGCTTATTTTCCGGGGGCAGGTGTGACATGTTTATGTCCCATAAGACCGGCAGCAAATCAGTGGTTGCTTCACTCACTCACTTTAGACGCAACTGACACCCAGAAGTGAGAGCTGCTGCTGCTCTCCCCGGATGTCCGCTACAAAAGGAGGTGAAAGCGAAGTGGCAGCTGATTGGCTGCAGAGCTCGCATGACAATGTCATGCAGTCCCCAGGAGAGCAGGCGCCAACATCACTGAAGGGGGAGAATATAGTGACTGAAGGCATTGCTCGAGTAGTAGATCAAACCGAACTGGATTGCTGTACTAAATGGTGCTACTTAAAGGGGTTGTCGGCTCCAGATCAATAAGCCTACAGCAGACTTATGAATCCCCCCATCGCACACACTGTGGGTATTCACATGCTTTTGAGCCAAGATCAGAAGGTATGTATGCGTAATACATACGCTAGGCCAATGGGCACAGCCTTGTTCCATATAGTTGCATGGAGTGAGGCAGCGCCCTTTCTAGTGACGTGCTCCATCCAGTACAAGTGTACGGAGCGAGGTTGCGCATACTGGACAGGCCCTGGCCAGGAGTATGTATGCATGCATGTATAACGGTCCCGGCTCAGAAACCAGCAAATCCCAGCGCGTATTGGGGGCATTCCTCAGTCTACAGTGGGGGGAGGAATTCATAAGTCTGCAGTGACACGACTTCACACACGACTTATCAATTTGGCCCGGACAACCTCTTCAATGAATTAGGAACATCTTACAAGTGTTGTGCGCCTCCAGCAGAAATGTGCAGCATTGTGCAGTGTGTGTACTGTCCATGATTAACAATGCAATGTACTGTAGAGGAGAAACGCTGTCCTTTATCCAAAAGTGAAAATCACCGATGAAGCACTGATGGCAAAAGCGGACACACTGATCCCAAAGACTTACTTAGGCTCCTAGTCATGAGCACTGATGGATCGTAAACTAGTGGTCAGCTCTCATTTACATGAGCCAACGAGACACTATGGGAACAGCACAAGTGTTCATAATATGGTTCTGTCCCCTTACAGCATCATGCTGTCGATTCCCTGTTGACACCGGGCAGTATGCAGCTGACAATTTTTAATGATCCGATCAGCCAGAAAATTAGCTTTTTGCTCGTTCTTCGGGTCATTGCCGGCGTGCTTACAGAAGCCAGTAATCAGGCCAGCGCTCCTGCAAACGCTCCTTCATCGATTATCGTGACATTGTGTATTTCTGGCGTATAACATTGCTCAGACATTGCTGTAATTTACAATTAATTCTCTTTCCATTTAACCCGATATTCAGCAAATGGCATCAACCACCAACAGCAATTATCAGGGGTCTGGAGGTTTTGAAAATAAAACCATGTTCTTCAATATCCAGAGCTGGGCTCAGGTCCTCACTGTCTTCATGTACAACATGTTCCAAATTTGTTATGCAAATGCTATTTTGCTCTCCTTTTCCTAAATGGTGGATGCAAATGTTTCAGTATAAAGTTCACATCAATCGCTAGAGTATACATAACATTTTATTGAACAAACCCTCCAATAAGAACAGAATTTTTTTTTTTTTTTAACTAAAAAAAAAAAAAAAAAAAAATGCAAAATGCACAGTTCCAAAACATTTTATAGATGGCAAAGAACTGAAAATGGTCATTTGTTGAATTGGCAGAATTAAGAGGCGACATTTACTGAAATCAAAAGCTTGTTTTAATCAAAAACATCTCAACAAGCCAAGTTACATGTTAACATATGTCCTTGTTCATTGATATCACCTTCACAATTCTTGCATCCATTGAACCTGTGAGTCTCGGAAAGTTCCTGCTTGAATCTCTTTGCAGGATGTCAGAATAGCCTCCCAGAGTTGCTGGTTTGATGTGAACTTTATCCCAGCCTCATAGATCTTTTCCTGTTATGATCCTTAGTGGCTGAGGATCACGAATAGACCAGCAAGTGAATAAACTAAGGACAAGCTCTAGGGAGATGGTAACCGGACTGATCGCAAATCTGAACCTATCCAACACAACTAGAGGTAGCCGGTGAACGTGCCTAAAAAATTCCTAGACGTCTCGAGCCAGCCTGAGGAACTAGCTACCCCTAAAGAGAAAAAGACCTCGCTTGCCTCCAGAGAAATAATCCCCAAAGATATAGAAGCCCCCAACAAATATTAACGGTGAAGTAAGAAGAAGGCACATACGTAGGGATGAAATCAGATTCAGCAAAAGAGGCCCACTAGTACTAGAAAGCAGAAAATAGAGCAGGGGTCTATGCGATCAATAAAAAACCCTTACAAAATATCCATCCTGTGATTTCAAGAACCCACGCACCAACTAATGGTGTGTGGGGAGAAACTCAGTCCACTAGAGCATCCAGCAAGCGAGGGAATCACATTTTAGCAAGCTGGACAAGAAAACATGATAAACACTGCTGATCAAAAAATGAGCAAACAAAACTTAGCTTGTCCTGGATGGACTGGGAGCAAGGTAGTCAGAAGGAATCTGAGTAGCACTGATTACATCGACAGCAACAAGTGAAAGCAAAACAGAGCTATATAGGAACCTCCTAGAGGATAACGAACCAGCTGATAGCCAGAGACCAGCAGGATAACAAACAAAGCCACCAGGGGGAGCCCAAAGCAAAAGTCACACCATACCACCAGTGACCACAAGAGGGAGCCTGAAAACAGAGTTCACAACATTTTCCTTGAGAATACTCCAAAGTTTCTTAATAGTGTTGAGGTCAGGGGAGGATGGTGACCACACCATGAGTTTATCTCCTTTTTTGCCCATAGCAGCCAATGACTCGGGTATCCTTTGCAGCATGAGATGGTGCATTGTCATGCATGAAGATGATTTTCCTATGAATGGCACAGTTTCTGCTTTTGTACCATAGAAGTAAATAATCAGTCAGAAACTAGTTTGCTGAGGTCATTTTCACACCGGCAGGCAGGGACACTAAACTAGCTCTCATAATTCTGGCCCAAAACTTGTCTCCACCACCTGCTTGCCGACAATCCACCAACCATCCAACCCTCCAACCATCTGGACCATCCACGACACTCATCAGTAAAGAAGACTGTTTTATAATTTGTCTTCATATATGTGTGGGCCCACTGCAACAGTTTCCGCTTCTTAGCACTGTTTAGGGGTAGCCGAATAGCAGATTAATGCACAACTGCAAGACTCTGGAGGAGCCTACAATTTTTGGTTTACGGGACTCCAAAGGCACCAGTTTGCAGCTTTGTACTGGTATTTTAGCAGCGGCTATCTTAAGCTGATCAATTTGTCTGGCAGAAACCTTCCTCGTTATGCCTCTATCTGCACGAACCCATCTGTGCTCTGGATCAGCCAAAAAAATCTTCACATTACGATGATCACGCTTACATTTTCGGGAAATGTCTAGCATTTTAATACCTTGTCCAAGGCATTGCACTATTTGATGCTTTTGGGCACCAATGAGATGCTTTTTCTTTTCCATAAGGCTTGAAACATGTCCTGTTAAGGCTACTTTCACACTAGCATTAACTGCATTCCGTCACAATGCGTCGTTTTGCCGAAAAAACGCATCCTGCAAAAGTGTTTGCAGGATGCGTTTTTTCACCATTAACATTAAGCGACGCATTGTGACGGATTGCCACACGTCGCACCCGTCGTGCGACGGATGCGTCGTGCAGTGGCGGACCGTCGGGAGCAAAAAACGCTACATGTAACGTTTTTTGCTCACGACGGTCCGCTTTTTCCGACCGCGCATGCGCGGCCGGAACTCCGCCCCCACCTCCCCGCACCTCACAACGGGGGCAGCGGATGCGCTGGAAAAATGCATCCGCTGCCCCCGTTGTGCGGCGGAGACAACGCTAGCGTCGGGAATGTCGGCCCGACGCACAGCGACGGGCCGAGCCCGACGCTAGTGTGAAAGTAGCCTTAGTCTTTTGTAATAAACTTAGTGCTAAATGCAGTGGAGATCAGTATCATGGGTCAGAAAAGAGGCCGAGAGACAACAGGTTAAGAGTTCAAGAATATTTATAATAGTATGCAGGTAAACAGCTATGACACAGCAGGTTAGTAGCAGACAGAGCTGGATAGGCAGTACGCACGTGTACAGACTGTGGAAGTCCAAGTATGTCAGGTCCAGAGACCTGGAGACCAGACCAGGCCTCCTAGCAGGGAGCAGTCCAGCAGCAGAGACGGGTGCAGCGCAGATCCAGGGAAACAAGTCTTACAACGAAGAGACGTAGATCCGGAGACAGGCGGGGTATCCCAAAGTAACGAAGAAACCAGCAAGATAGTTCTTCCAGCTTGATCACAAGTCAGGAACAAGATACTCTCAAGCAATGAGTATATATACAGAGCTCCCTTAAATACACCACAGACCGGAACAAGGAAAATCTGACAGGAAACAAGATGGCCCCCGTGAGGCCAGTGACTCCATCTTAGGTAAGGGCAAAACTAACTGAATTGAGGGCAAGAGCAGACAGAAACAGATGTACAGTCCAAGTCCTTACATCTTTTTTAAATGGAACCTGCACATGTGGGGTTTATTTTCAGTTCAATAGAGTTATTAATCTGCTAAGTGCCCGCACTTAGCTGAACGGGAGCAACTTGACATTATGGGGCGAAATAAAGTTATCTGCATTCTTCAACTTAGATGCCAAAATGAACACCACGAGAAATCACTACTGGACAAACCCTTTTCATTAGCCCCACAGTGCAGGGATACTTAGAGACCCTAAACAAGGTCACGTGACCACTGCTCTGACAAAATAGTGAAGGCTGAAGCAGATTAGCGGCCGTGTCATTATGTCAGAGCACGGGCAGAGGAACGGTGTTAGTCTGGGAACAAAGTTTAGCTTATTTTATGGTGCGCCGTGGGGCCACTTAGAAGTGGTCATCCGGTAGTAGGACATGCCTTTACAATAAGAACAGATAACGCCTTGGTGTGTTATAGCGGTATAACCTATTTTAGAGGTTACACTGAAGTCTAATGTGTATGGGGCTTCTGGATGCTTCCTTGACAGACGATGTCGGGGAGGAAAGGATCTTGACCTGATTTTCAGAGGTTGATCCTTTTGCTTTCACTGAAAATAATGCTCTAACAGAAATCATGAACACTTGGCCACACGTCCCGGTATGTGGGAGTCAGGGAAGATAACACCACACAATCATTTGGCCGTCAGCTATCTAATGTACTTGGGTTATGCATTGAAAACATTTAACATATCCCGAGTATAGATGACAACTTCCTAATCGGTGGAGGCTCATCACTGGGACCCACACCGATCAGCAGAATGGAGAAATGCTATTCCTGTCACAAAATGGAGCGGAAGTTGGTTGCGTGATCACCGCATCACTCATCCTCTATGGGGCTGCTGGGAAAAGCCGAGCACAGTGCATGGTAGCCCTACACAGGAGAACAGAGCATGGGTCTACTAGCAGGCGCATTGCTTCTCCATTCTAATAGGGATAACAGTTCTATTCTCTGCCAATCTCTGGGGGTCCCAGCGGTCAGACACCACAGATCAACAACTTATCACATATACCAGGAGCAGGTGATTAGAGGTTGCCTGGTGAAAACAAGCCATCTTTAACAATGCTCCAAGCATGAAGAGAGTTTAAAGGGAACCTGTCACCCCCAAAATCGACGGTGAGCTAAGCCCACCGTATAATCTAACCTCTTTTTCTCATCTTTCAGGAAACATCAGAGGCTTATCTACAACATTCCAGAATGCTGTAGATAAGCCTCTGATGCCGGTGGGCTTACCTCACCTTCGATTTTGGGGGTGACAGGCTCCCTTTAAGTTTCCCTGCATAAACTGCAAGGTCCTAGCATTATATATACCGTACATATGTACTATACATTTGAGTCACTGCAAGTTAAATACCCCCTTTGCTGACACAAAAATGCTTAACAAAATTAATAGGAATATTTTTTTACCCCTTAGTAAAAAATGTAGTGCGACCTCTGTGTAACAGACGCAGCAGACTGACCATGTATCGCATTGTGCAGAGTGGTCTATAAAGAATGCTCCTCTCCTAAGTGCAGCCACGATCATCTGGACAGCTCCGGGGTCCTGAATGAAATCTTGTACTGTGATGTCCCAGGTTATGAGAGATCATTACTGTCGCAGTTTGAAGCCCATTGCTGGTTTTCCTATATTCTTCTGAAAGGGCCCTGGACCAGGAACATGCATACGGCATTGAATCTGCAGTCAGATTGTGTCTCATGTCGCTTTTAACAGCTATGTACAACTTACCGAAAGGTTAAACATAAAAATAAGGAAACTTTGCTCTTAGTCTTAAAGGAAACCTTTCAGATTGAATAAGCCGTACAATATATGGACAGCATGATATAGAGCCTGAAAAGCGGAGCAGATTAATATATAGGTGTGCGGAAATAGATTCAGTGTAACTAGTGTTTTATTCATTACCATTTCTGGTCTTAGAAGTCAAGTCCGAGCAAACTGAAATAGCTGTCAATCACAGATTAGGATCAGCCCTTTAACTGCGGAGCCCAGATTGAGCAGGAACTTGCATAGATTATATCAGATTTCCTATTAAAAGTTACTTTTTAACCTACATTGCTAACATCAATAGACTTTCTGCTAGGTTACTATTCCTTTTTCTATCTCTACGGATCAATCATCATGAAAGTGAAAGGTTCCTTTTAATTAAAAATATACAATAAATTAGTTAGTTCACGTGGGTGTCCTCAGAGGCTCCAAAGTCATAAATGGGAAATTATTGACTGTGAGCCCCACTGGGGAAAGGGACCAATTCAATGCCTATAAAGGGCTGTGGAAAATTAATTTATTTTTATTTCAAGGTACAAACTATGAGTCTCTATGGTAGAACTTTCTGTGCATCACTGTATGAGAAGGGAACGCTCTGCCATAAAATTCAATGGAATAATAGAATCCACTAAAATGCACCAAAAATGCGTGGATGCAGACATGTACCAGGCACAGTGTGCTTTTTAATGATCTGAAATAAAATATTGGATTTACACACCTGGCCTACTTCTCTTAGTGAAATGCTGCAGTTTTGAACATTCTTTCAGTAGGTTACGCAGAAGTAGAAGCCATATAGGATGACAGGATCAGACTACACAAGGTTTGTACTGAGAGACAGATCTATTACAATGAAGATGGCAAAACACAAAACAATGATATAAAGTACAAGCATACATAACAGTGCAACCACATGACACTTCAAAAGAGCATAATAAATAAAATTAAAAAAACTAAGATGTCATAAGTTGCATAACTGTGAATACCCCTTTATAATTGGGGATTCGGTTATGTTCAGTATTAGCCAATCACATTTAAACTCATGTTAAATAGTAGTCAGTACACCGCTGCTATCATTTACAGATATTGTGATTAACCCCATATAAAGCTTAACTCTTCTAGTAAGATTATCCTTACAGTTTCTTAGTTGCATTTTGCAGCAAAACCCATGGTTCGTGAACAGCTTACAACACAGCAAAGGGATCTTACGGTTAAATGCTATCAGTCAGCAGAAGCGGACAAAAAAAAAAAAAAGTTTCCAATACATTAGATACATCATAGTACTCTGTGAAGTCATCAAGTATTGACTTAGATTTCTCAAAAAAGTTATATTATCTAAAACTGGATGTCCAGCAAAAATTTGATGAAAAGACCAAACGGCCATTGGTCTTGGAGGCTGCCAAGAGGCAGCAACATCAAAGAAGCTGCATGAATTTCTGGCTACTGCTGGTTGTGCACTCCCTGTGACTATAATTTTCCACATTTTTCATATGTCTGGCCTACGAGGTGTGTGTGGGGAGAACACTATCTTTATTTATTTATTTATTTTTTCCAAAGAAAAAATATGTTTGGAAAAAAAAAAAACACACTTCAAGTCTACCAAAGGCATGTGGTAAAACATGTTATGGTCTGAGGAGACCAAGGTTAAACTTTTTGGCCATAATTCCAAAGGTATGTATGCAGCAAAGTCAAAACTGCACATGAAAAGAAGAGCAGCATACCCACAGTGAAGCATGGTAGAGGCAGTATTACTTCTTGGGGCTGTTTTTGGTAGCTGGAACAGAAGCTTTAATCAAGGTTGATGGAATTATGAACAGTTACAACTAACACTCAATATTGAAACAAAACCTTCAGGCCTCTGCTAAAAAAAACTGAAGAGGAATTTCATCTTTTGACACAATAACAACCTTAAAGGGGTTGTCTGGTCCAAATCGATAAGGCTGCAGTCACTCTGTTTGACTGCAGATTTATGAATCCCCCCCAGCCCATGTACTGTATGCTACGGGGATTCACCAGTCTGAGCCGGGACCAGAGTGTATATATGCGTTATAGATACTACCAGCCAGAGCCTGTCTAGTTGGCCAGGTCTTGATCCACACATTTGTATTGAGTGAGGCCACGCCTCAACTAGTGGACGGGTTCTGTCTGGGAGTATGCATAACACATACCTGCCCTCCTGGTCCCAGCTCAGAAAACGGCAAATTCCCACAGCGCACAGTGTGTGAGCTGGAGGGGATTCACAAGTCTGCAGTCACACAGTGACTGCAGACTTATCGATTTGGACCAGTTAAACAAACCCTTTATTCATACCTGAAAATCAACAAAAGAATGGCTTCGCCAAAAGATCAAAGTTTTGGAATGACCCAGCTAGAGACCAGACCTGAATCCAAATGAAAATCTGGGTGATAGTCTGAAGCGGGTGCTGTACACAGGAGATGCGGTCTCATTGTGACAGATTTGGAGCTACTGCAAGGAAGAGTGGGCAAAGATTGCCGATTCTAGATGTAACATGCTGAGACTTCTACACAAAAAGACTGCATGCTGTCAAGTTCAAAGGGGACCTCAATAATAGTTTTAGTATAATGGAGTGCATATTTATGCATCCTCATTATTTGAGTTCTTTATTTTTCTTTTTTCCATCCAAAAAGATTTCAGTTTATTTTACAATTAAATTGTACAGATTATGGAAGACATTAAAGGGTGGAAAAGTTTTTAAAGTGATTTTTCTTGGTATGATTTATTTATTCATTTTAACATGACAAAAACCTGGCATTTTAATTTGGAGTGTGTAGACTTTATGTTCACTGTATATTGTGGGGGGTGAGGGGTTTTAGGATCATAACTATTCTCATGTGTTGTGATGCACCCACTCTATAAGTATGTTTATGCATGATACAGTCTAACCACAGTCTGCATAAAAGATGTACACGATTGGCACCCATTTTAAAATTACTTATGTGCCGAGAATAGAAGAAATAAAATGATAAAGCTGGACATAGCCTTCCAAAGGAATCTGTCAGCAGGATGTTATTTAAATCTGCAGCATAATGTAGAGGCAGAGAGCCTGATTCCAGGGATGTGCTGCATGCTCAGCAGCTTGCTGCAATTTCAATACAATCAGTGCTTTATCAACAGGAGATCATCACTGCAGGACTAGGGGTCTCCTACCAGGCAGTCCAGCTAATCTGTGCAACCCCCTCTCCCAACACAGATTGGCAGCCTGCTGACAGTTTACGGAATACACAGGAAGCTGCCAATCAGGGGTGTGGGTGGTTATTCACAGATCAGCATTCATAGCACTGCTACATGTACAGCAGAAAAAACAGGGAGTCTATTAGAACTGCACCAGCCTAGTAAGTTACATTGCTGGAATCAGGCTCTCTGCCCCTACTTCATGCTGCTTTCAGAATACATTATAGTTTGTGAACTGGGGAATAGGTCTTACTTATCAACTAATAAATGGAAGTAGAGTAAGTTGTGTTTTATACCCATAACCATGCACACTTTTTACTGTCGAACATGAGTTACAAAGTAGAAGTCCTTAAAAATAAAAACAGGAAAAACCACTTCACTGCACAACACCATAATACAGAAAGGAAAGACAGGCACATTACACAGACATCATTCAGTGGAAGGAAGAGAGCCTGGACAAAAGGCGACAGCGGCTCATCTCCCAGATCCTGACAACTTGGCTTCCATCACAATATAGCTGCGGTGGCAGATGCAGGATTTTGCCTAGAATCGCATGTATCCAGGCTAGTCGTGAGCGCACGTGATCACACTCCGTGCATACCCGAGCAACGAGCACTGGCGCTCATCACTAATGCAGGCACTACATCTGGATTACCCCCTGACGCGGTTTTGAGGTACACCAGTATGTATACTGGGCCGTAGTGATGATGTGGCATGTCGGACTGCTGCAGCCAAGTCCAGGTGACACCAATGCTACCGCTGTGGTCAGGGACTATTGTCACCATCACCGCTGAGTAACAGAACAGTTTTACACTAGTGTAGTATGAAAAGTAAATCATGACCCATCTTTTCCTTACACCTTATATTAATATAAAAAAATGCATAAACATATGTAAAAGTTCATGAGAATTTTCAACTTACCATTACGAGACACATCAAGTTCCACCAACTGCATAAAGTTCGCTATCTCCGGAGGAAGGCGCTGAATTTCATTATCGCTAAGACCAAGTTTTCTTAACTTCACAAGTTGGAAAAATTGCTGAAAGACAATAAAACACAGTAAATGTCAACTTAATATAGTCACACATCCAATCCAGGCCTAAAAAGAAACGGATGGTAAATATGTTTCAGGGAAGAATTTAACAGATGAGAATCTTAATTTCTGAATCAAATGCACCTTGGAGGGGAAGAACGTGTGACCTTCATAAGAAAGTCCTGCCATAGAAGCTACATGACATGACCATCGGTGACAAGTGTCCTGATCCTAAGGCCGGGTCACACAGACATATTCCATGGTCCATATCTGGACCACAAGGTCTCTTGATCCAAACTTACAGCTATATGTATGGCATTGCAGTGTGTTTACGGACCGTCATATAGGTGGGTGTGAAGTCGGCCTTCCCCTCATTCTGTAAAGCAGCGTTCTCCTTCCTCCTACACGAGGCACCTATAAGACATACTGCTGTAAGAAGCAGCCCATTCATGCAGGACGGCTCCAAACTCCTGTTTACTCATGGACTGTTCTCATTCAGTGAAGAATGTGGCTCCTGTCCTCCTCCATGTTATTACTGCATACCGCCCAGGGAAAAACCCATGTCTCACACGTATACAGAGGCACAATGGTGGGCACCATAACACTGCTGTGATGAGTAAGTGCCCGCAACAATGGTACTTAAACCGGTCACTACATTTTTTTATGCTTTACTTATCTAACTACCTCCTCATATTGTCGCTGATCATTTTGGAATAGATTTTCTTTTTCTTCTATGCAAAGTTCTGTCCCACTGGCAAAAAGGTGCTAATTTGCCCGTCAACCATGTGTGGGCCTTTTACCTTTCCAACTCTAGCTCAATGGTATACACAATTTGTTGAAGGAAAAATTTGCACTAATATTACAACGGGCCCTAACTTTGTAATGGAGGGTAGGAAAAAAAACTGCTTCTAGAATTATTGAAAACAGCAGCAATTGGAGGAAGTACCAAAACATGCAGGGAATGCTCCTCTCTAAGGCAGACCGGCCCCCAGATTTCACAAGACAGATTGAACACATCTCTATCTCTTACACCTGATAAGGATGATATATTTTCCTTGTGTTAAACTTTGATACAGGATTATCCATCCTTTCTGACATGAATATTCAATCTCCGCCACCAAGCCTGACTGACAGTTCTTCAGTGTCCCTCATCACTGCTGAGATCTCACACTGCTCAGTATAAGATGCAATTATCAGGCTTGGTGGATGAGTGAATACATTCATTATCCCAGAGCTTTATGAACAATCTTTTCCCTATGTATAGCGTGTATCTTGCTGTACCAAGGGTCTTTTACATATTAGGTAACATTACTTCAACAATCAATTTATGTTGAAATTTATAGAAATTTGTTGTTCGTGTGATCATTCAGCCATTTAAAAGAAATCTGTCACCAGATTTTTGCCACCTAATCTAAGAGCACCATAATGGATAGACAGAAACCCAGATTCCATAGATATGTCACTTACTAGGCTGCTTCCTGCAGTTTTGATAAAATCACTGCTCTAGCCCCTTCCCGACCTTTGACGCCACGTAGGCGTCATGAAAGTCGGTGCTAATCCGACCTGTGACGCCTATGTGGCGTCATGGAATGATCGCGTCCCTGCAGAGCGGGTGAAAGGGTTACTTAGGGCTAGGGTTGCACCTTAGGGCTAGGGTTGCACCTTAGGGCTAGGGTTGCACCTTAGGGCTAGGGTTGCACCTTAGGGCTAGGGTTGCACCTTAGGGCTAGGGTTGCACCTTAGGGCTAGGGTTGCACCTTAGGGCTAGGGTTGCACCTTAGGGCTAGGGTTGCACCTTAGGGCTAGGGTTGCACCTTAGGGCTAGGGTTGCACCTTAGGGCTAGGGTTGCACCTTAGGGCTAGGGTTGCACCTTAGGGCTAGGGTTGCACCTTAGGGCTAGGGTTGCACCTTAGGGCTAGGGTTGCACCTTAGGGCTAGGGTTGCACCTTAGGGCTAGGGTTGCACCTTAGGGCTAGGGTTGCACCTTAGGGCTAGGGTTGCACCTTAGGGCTAGGGTTGCACCTTAGGGCTAGGGTTGCACCTTAGGGCTAGGGTTGCACCTTAGGGCTAGGGTTGCACCTTAGGGCTAGGGTTGCACCTTAGGGCTAGGGTTGCACCTTAGGGCTAGGGTTGCACCTTAGGGCTAGGGTTGCACCTTAGGGCTAGGGTTGCACCTTAGGGCTAGGGTTGCACCTTAGGGCTAGGGTTGCACCTTAGGGCTAGGGTTGCACCTTAGGGCTAGGGTTGCACCTTAGGGCTAGGGTTGCACCTTAGGGCTAGGGTTGCACCTTAGGGCTAGGGTTGCACCTTAGGGCTAGGGTTGCACCTTAGGGCTAGGGTTGCACCTTAGGGCTAGGGTTGCACCTTAGGGCTAGGGTTGCACCTTAGGGCTAGGGTTGCACCTTAGGGCTAGGGTTGCACCTTAGGGCTAGGGTTGCACCTTAGGGCTAGGGTTGCACCTTAGGGCTAGGGTTGCACCTTAGGGCTAGGGTTGCACCTTAGGGCTAGGGTTGCACCTTAGGGCTAGGGTTGCACCTTAGGGCTAGGGTTGCACCTTAGGGCTAGGGTTGCACCTTAGGGCTAGGGTTGCACCTTAGGGCTAGGGTTGCACCTTAGGGCTAGGGTTGCACCTTAGGGCTAGGGTTGCACCTTAGGGCTAGGGTTGCACCTTAGGGCTAGGGTTGCACCTTAGGGCTAGGGTTGCACCTTAGGGCTAGGGTTGCACCTTAGGGCTAGGGTTGCACCTTAGGGCTAGGGTTGCACCTTAGGGCTAGGGTTGCACCTTAGGGCTAGGGTTGCACCTTAGGGCTAGGGTTGCACCTTAGGGCTAGGGTTGCACCTTAGGGCTAGGGTTGCACCTTAGGGCTAGGGTTGCACCTTAGGGCTAGGGTTGCACCTTAGGGCTAGGGTTGCACCTTAGGGCTAGGGTTGCACCTTAGGGCTAGGGTTGCACCTTAGGGCTAGGGTTGCACCTTAGGGCTAGGGTTGCACCTTAGGGCTAGGGTTGCACCTTAGGGCTAGGGTTGCACCTTAGGGCTAGGGTTGCACCTTAGGGCTAGGGTTGCACCTTAGGGCTAGGGTTGCACCTTAGGGCTAGGGTTGCACCTTAGGGCTAGGGTTGCACCTTAGGGCTAGGGTTGCACCTTAGGGCTAGGGTTGCACCTTAGGGCTAGGGTTGCACCTTAGGGCTAGGGTTGCACCTTAGGGCTAGGGTTGCACCTTAGGGCTAGGGTTGCACCTTAGGGCTAGGGTTGCACCTTAGGGCTAGGGTTGCACCTTAGGGCTAGGGTTGCACCTTAGGGCTAGGGTTGCACCTTAGGGCTAGGGTTGCACCTTAGGGCTAGGGTTGCACCTTAGGGCTAGGGTTGCACCTTAGGGCTAGGGTTGCACCTTAGGGCTAGGGTTGCACCTTAGGGCTAGGGTTGCACCTTAGGGCTAGGGTTGCACCTTAGGGCTAGGGTTGCACCTTAGGGCTAGGGTTGCACCTTAGGGCTAGGGTTGCACCTTAGGGCTAGGGTTGCACCTTAGGGCTAGGGTTGCACCTTAGGGCTAGGGTTGCACCTTAGGGCTAGGGTTGCACCTTAGGGCTAGGGTTGCACCTTAGGGCTAGGGTTGCACCTTAGGGCTAGGGTTGCACCTTAGGGCTAGGGTTGCACCTTAGGGCTAGGGTTGCACCTTAGGGCTAGGGTTGCACCTTAGGGCTAGGGTTGCACCTTAGGGCTAGGGTTGCACCTTAGGGCTAGGGTTGCACCTTAGGGCTAGGGTTGCACCTTAGGGCTAGGGTTGCACCTTAGGGCTAGGGTTGCACCTTAGGGCTAGGGTTGCACCTTAGGGCTAGGGTTGCACCTTAGGGCTAGGGTTGCACCTTAGGGCTAGGGTTGCACCTTAGGGCTAGGGTTGCACCTTAGGGCTAGGGTTGCACCTTAGGGCTAGGGTTGCACCTTAGGGCTAGGGTTGCACCTTAGGGCTAGGGTTGCACCTTAGGGCTAGGGTTGCACCTTAGGGCTAGGGTTGCACCTTAGGGCTAGGGTTGCACCTTAGGGCTAGGGTTGCACCTTAGGGCTAGGGTTGCACCTTAGGGCTAGGGTTGCACCTTAGGGCTAGAATTAGGGTTAGGATTGCAATTAGGGTTAGGGTAACAATTAGGGTTAGAATTAGGCTATGTGCACAGGGTGCGGATTTGGCTGCGGATCTGCAGCGGATTGGTCGCTGCGGATTTGTAGCAGTTTTCCATCACGTTTACAGTACCACGTAAACCTATGGAAAACCAAATCCACTGTGCCCATGGTGCGGAAAATACAGCACGGAAACGCTGCGTTGTATTTTCCGCAGCATGTCAATTCTTTGTGCGGATTCCGCAGCGTTTTACACCTGCTCCATAATAGGAATAAGCAGGTGAAAACCATACAAAAAACACTGGAAATCCGCGGAAAATCCGCAGGTAAAGCGCAGTGCATTTTACCTGAAGATTTTTCAAAAACGGTGCGGAAAAATCCGCACACAAATCCGCAACGTGAGCACATAGCCTTACGGTTAGGGTTGGAATTAGGGTTAAGACTAGGGTTAGGGGTGTGTTGGGGTTAGGATTGTGGTTAGGGTAGGGATTAGGGTTTGGGGTGTGTTGGGGTTAGGATTGTGGTTAGGGTTGGGATTAGGGTTTGGGGTGTGTTGGGGTTAGTGTTGGAGTTAGAATTGAGGGGTTTCCACTGTTTAGGTACATCAGGGGGTCTCCAAACGCGACATGGCACCACCATTGATTCCAGCCAATCTTGCGTTGAAAAAGTCAAATGGTGCGCTCTCCCTTCCGAGCCCCGACGTGTGCCCAAACAGTGGTTCACCCCCACATATGGGGTACCAGTGTACTCAGGAGAAACTGGACAACAACGTTTGGGGTCCAATTTCTCCTGTAACCCTTGGGAAAATAAAAAATTGCGGGCTAAAAAATTATTTTTGAGGAAAGAAAAATGATTTTTTATTTTCACGGCTCTGCGTTATAAACTTCTGTGAAGCACTTGGGGGTTCAAAGTGCTCACCACACATCTAGGCAAGTTCCTTTGGGGGTCTAGTTTCCGAAATGGGGTCACTTGTGGGGAGTTTCTACGGTTTAGGCACATCATCAGGGGCTCTGCAAATGCAACATGACGCCCGCAGAGTATTCCATCAAAGTCTGCATTTCAAAACGTCACTACTTCAATTCCGAACCCCGACGTGTGCCCAAACAGTGGTTTACCCCCACACATGGGGTATCAGCGTACTCAGGAGAAACTGGACAACAACTTTTGGGGTCAAATTTCTCCTGTTACCCATATTTTTTATTTTCATGGCTCTGCGTTATAAACTTCTGTCAAGCATTTGGGGGTTCAAAGTGCTCACCACACATCTAGATTAGTTCCTTGGGAGGTCTAGTTTCCAAAATGGGGTCACTTATGGGGAAGCTCCAATGTATAGGCACACAGGGGCTCTCCAAACACGACATGGTGTCCGTTAATGATTGGAGCTAATTTTCGATTCAAACAGCCAAATGGCGTGCCTTCCCTTCCGAGCCCTGCCGTGCGCCCAAACAGTGGTTTACCCCCACATATAGGGTATCAGCGTACTCAGGACAAACTGGACAACAACATTGGTGGTCCAATTTCTCCTGATACCCTTGGGAAAATAAAAAATTCTGGGCTAAAAATCATTTTTGAGGAAAGAAAAATTATTTTTTATTTTCACGGCTCTGCGTTATAAACTTCTGTGAAGCACTTGTTGGATTAAAGTGCTCCCTATGCATCTAGATTAGTTCCTTGGGAGGTCTAGTTTCCAAAATGGGGTCACTTGTGGGGGAGCTCCAATGTTTAGGCACACAGGGGCTCTCCAAACGCGACATGGTGTCGGCTAACGATTGGAGCTAATTTTCCATTCAAAAAGTCAAATGGCGCGCCTTCCCTTCCGAGCCTTGCCGTGCGCCCAAACAGTGGTTTACCCCCACATATGAGGTATCGGCGTACTCAGGAGAAATTGTCCAACAAATTTTAGGATCCATTTTATTCTGTTGCCCATGTGAAAATGAAAAAATTGAGGCTAAAAAAGAAATCTTTTTGTGAAAAAAAAGTACTTTTTCATTTTTACGGATCAATTTGTGAAGCACCTGAGGGTTTAAAGTGCTCACTATGCATCTAGATTAGTTCCTTGGGGCGTCTAGTTTCCAAAATGGGGTCACTTGTGGGGGAGCTCCAATGTTTAGGCACACAGGGGCTCTCCAAACGTGACATGGTGTCCGCTAAAGATTGGAGCCAATTTTTCATTCAAAAAGTCAAATGGCGCTCCTTCCCTTCCGAGTTCTGCTGTGCGCCCAAACAGTGGTTTACCCCCACATATGAGGTATCAGCGTACTCAGAACAAATTGGACAACAACTTTCGTGGTCCAGTTTCTCCTTTTACCCTTGGGAAAATAAAAAAATTGTTGCTAAAATATCATTTTTGTGACTAAAAAGTTAAATGTTCATTTTTTCCTTCGATGTTGCTTCTGCTGCTGTGAAGCACCTGAAGGATTAATAAACTATATGAATGGTTTTGAGTACCTTGAGGGGTGCAGTTTTTAGAATGGTGTCACTTTTGGGTATTTTCAGCCATATAGAACCCTCAAATTGACTTCAAATGTGAGGTGGTCCCTAAAAAAATGGTTTTGTAAATTTTGTTGTAAAAATGAGAAATCACTGGTCAAATTTTATCCCTTATAACTTCCTAGCAAAAAAACATTTTGTTTCCAAAATTGTGCTGATGTAAAGTAGACATGTGGGAAATGTTATTTATTAACTATTTTGTGTCACAGAACTCTCTGCTTTAACCGAATAAAAATTCAAAATGTGAAAATTGCTAAATTTTCAAAATTTTCGCCAAATTTCCATTTTTTCACAAATAAACGCAGAAATTATCGACCTAAATTTACCACTAACATGAAGCCCAATTTGTCACGAAAAAACAATCTCAGAATCGCTAGGATCCGTTGAAGCGTTCCTGAGTTATTACCTCATAAAGGGACAGTGGTCAGAATTGTAAAAAATGGCGAGGTCATTAAGGTCAAAATAGGCTGGGTCATGAAGGGGCTAGTAAACCTGCTGCCAGATAGTCATGCATATTCATGAGCTCTGTATAACCCTGCCCCCACCAAGAATTGGCAGCTTTCTGTCTACATTGTACATGGGCAGAAAGCGGTCATATGGGGTTACACTATGCTCAACATGCAGAGAGCACTGGTAGATCTGCAGCAGAAAAAAAGTGATTTTATCAAAATGACAGCAAGCAGCCCACTAAGTTTCATCGCTGGAATCAGCGGCTCTGCTCTTACATTATGCTGTTCTCTGATGGGGTATTAAACACCTGGTGACTGATATATTCCCTATTACTTCTCATACATTTTCCAGCACTGTCAGAAGCACATCTACCGTTTACACCAGGGCTGTGAAGTCGGAGTCGGTATAAAATAGATCGACTCTTAAAACACATAATAAATTGGGTACAGTAGTACAATGCAGGAAGTGCTAAATGTTTTCATAAGAATTTGAGCCAGTTATGAAATGTCCTATAAATGTCTGTTCTGTTCCTGATCCAAGGATCTCTGCTTTTAGTTGAGATGAATCTGTGCTGCCCTTTATGTACATGCTCAGTAGTGACCAGTGCTGTGGGGTCGGTGTTATGAAATGTCCTATAAATGTCTGTCCTGTTCCTGATGTAAGGATCTCTGCTCTTAGTTGAGATGAATCTGTGCTGCATTTTATGTACATGCTCAGTAGTGAGGCAGTGCTCGGAGTCGGAGACAGTGTTATGAAATGGCCTATAAATATCTGTTCTATTCCTGATCTAAGGATCTCGGGTTTTAGTGGAGATGAATCTGTGCTGCACTTTATGTACATTCTCAGTAGTGAGGCGGTGCTGTGGAGACCATATCGTGGAGTCGGGAATCAGGGAATTTGAGAAGTCGGAGATTTGGCTTACTGACTCCACAGCCCTGGTATACACACAAGGATGCGCTGCAGAGTGCCAATTTTACAGTATGCATAAATAATGTGACTGACAACAAAAGCACATTTTCTCATTTGTAGTTTGATGGCTGGGTAGATTTACATTGTGCTATGATTGGAAACAGTTATTTAGGCTATTACCATTCCAGCTAAAGTCCCTTAAAAACACAGCAGGACAAAATAGTTTAGCATAAAAAAAAAAAAAAGAATAAAAAAAAAAAATGAATGTCATTTTCTAATGATACACTGTAGATTTTCATACAGAAGCATAGGGATTTTATTTAATCCTTTTATGAATTCATACAGCACACTACCAATTTTAGTCACTGGATTGGAGTCACTGGGTTCACAGTCCGGCAGATTGAGGAGCTTTTATTCTAGCTATAAAATAGTATGGCAGATCAGACACCTAACCACCACTCCTCTCTCTGGGGCTGCCAGTAAAAGCTGAGCGCAGCGGTCCGCAACCCCGCACCGAATAAATGGCGCAGCTGTCCAACAAGTGCACAATGCCGCACCATTCTGATGGGGATGAAAGTTCTTCACTCTGCAATCAGTGCAGGTCCCAAAAGGTCAGAACCACACTGGTCAACAAGTTATACATAAAAAAAAATAAATAATTTACTGGACAAACTCCATTAACATCCCTTGATGCACTGTTCATGTCACATGCATTTCAATACTTCATCATAATTACATACAGCACAAAAAAAAAGCGGAGGAGTCTGCCAAAAAAATAGAACTTTATGTGACAAATTTATAAATCGAAATGCTGAATTTACCAAAAAAGGTCTTAATATGCAGCAACTATAAGAATGAGATTTTAATTGAATGTGGGAGTGAGATTTCCATAAAAGCGATTTGCGGTAATAAAGGGGTAATGTGTGTTACATCGGGTCTCTGAGGATTTAACAATACAGCTTTGGAAATTAAATAAAAGAGGAGCCAGAAAGCATTCGTAAACTTTTACATCCGCAGCAATCTGACAGCCAACATCACGGAGGCTTGTGTACTTCACATCAGTCCGATCCACTCTGCAGCAAGCCTAGCCCTCGCCTCGTCATACGAGTCTTCTCATAACCAGGCTCAGACAGTTATGTAACCCCAGGAGCTGGCACGTTTATGGACCTAGGTCAGGGCAGACTCATTCACATCCAGAATGTTACTCCACATCTGTACGGAATAAACATAATTATGGTGCAGTGTTCAGACTATGCTGCTACAGAAAGAATATTACTGCAAAAGTATTCAACTAACTGGCCGAGCTAAAGAGGCCGACTGTGGTCAAAGAGGACTAGGCTCTATAACTGCCATATACAGGTGCTTCTCATAAAATTAGAATATCAAAAAGATAATTTATTTTAGTTCTTCATTACAAAAAGTGAAACTCATTATTTAGAGTCATTACAAACAGAGTGATCTATTTCAAGTGTTTATTTCTGTTAATGTTGATGATTATGGCTTAGGCTAGGTTCACATTGCGCTAGTAACATCCGGATGCTGATGGCCAAAATCTCTTTTATTCTATAATCGCGCTAACGCATGGCACCATTGCGTTGGCATGCGTTAGCAATAGAGATCTATGCACAGCAAATGCGACCATTCGCTGTGGGTTAGACCTATCGTACCTGAAAACGCAGTAAACCGTGTTCGAGGGTGCGTCAAAGTAACGCATCATCGCTAACGCATGCCGATTTTGACATGCGTAAGGATGCGTTACGCTAATGTAAGTCTATGGGCGCGTTAATGGATCCGTTACATTGTGTTAGTGCCGCTAAGTAATAGATCTCCCTAACGCAATGTGAACCTAGCCTTATAGGCAATATCTCAGTAAATTTGAATGATTAACAAAAACGCCTGCAAAGGCTTCCTAAGTGTTTAAAAAGGTCCCTTATTCTGTTTCAGTAGACTCCGCAATCATGGAGAAGACTACTGAGTTGACCGATGTCCAGAAGGCAGTCATTGACACACTCCACAAGAAGGGCAAGCGGCAAAAGGTAATTGATAAAGAAGCTGGGTATTCAGAGTGCTGTATCTAAGCATATTAATGGAAAGTTGAGTGGAAGAAAAAAGTGTGGTAGAAAAAGGTGCACAAGCAACCGGGATAACCGCAGCCTTGAAAGGATTGTTAAGAAAAGGCCATTCAAAAAATTGAGGGAGATTCTCAAGGGTTGGATTACTGCTGGAGTCATTGTTTCAAGAGCCACCACTCACAGACTCCAGGACATTGGCTACAAGTGTCGCATTCCTTGTGTCAAGCCACTCATGACCAATAGACAATGTCAGAAGCATCCTACCTGGGCCAAGGAGAAAAAGAACTGAACTGTTGCTCTGTGATCCAAGGTGTTTTCAGATGAAAATAAATTTTGCTTTTCATTTGGAAATCAAGGTCCCAGAGTCTGGAGGAAGAGTGGAGAGGCACACAATCCAAGCTGCTTGAGGTCTAGTGTGAATTTTCCACAATTAGTGAAGGTTTGGGGAGCCAGGTCATCTGCTGGTGTAGGTCCACTGTGTTTTGTCAAGACAGTCAGCACAGCCATCTACCAGGAAATTTTAGAGCATCTCATGCTTTCTACTGCCTACAAGATTTTCGGAAATGGAAATTTCATTCTCCAGCAAGACTTGGCACCTGTCCACACTGCCAAAAGTACCAATGCTAGGTTTAAAAACAACAGTATTACTGTGATTGATTGGCCAGCAAACTTGCCTCACACTAACCTTGTCAAGAGGAAGATGAGAAACACCAGACCCAAACATGCAGACGAGCTGAAAGCAACCTGGGCTTCCATAACACCTTAGCAGTGCCACAGGCTGATCGCCTCCATGCCACGCCGCATTGATGCAGTAACTGATGCAAAAGGAGCCCCGACCAACTATTGAGTGCATTAACTGAACATACATTTCAGTAGGCCAACATTTCGTATTTTAAAATCATTTTTCAAGCTGGTGTCACAAAGTATTCTAATATACTGAGATAATGACTTTTGGATATTCAGTGGCTGTAAGTCATAATCATCAAAATTAACAGAAAAAAAAAACACTTGAAATAGATCACTCTGTTTGTAATGACTATATATAATGACTATATATAATAGGAGTTTCACTTTTTGTATTGAAGAACTGAAATAAATTAACTTTTTGATGATATTCTAATTTTGTGAGAAGCACCAGTACCTGAAAAATGAAATGCAAAATTTGCCAAACAAAGCATATCCCATAAAAAAACCAAATGCATTAGCGCTAATGCTCGTAACGCCAACACAGAAGGAGCGCTCTGCCTAATGCATGCCCGAACAGTACGCTCAAAATTTAATGGAGAGCCAACAATGACTGGGAAAGCCCAATAACCACAGACAGTAGACCCCAATGTACAATGCACTATCGGATTTTCTGAAATATCATTATTTGCAGCTTTCTACCATACACAAAATACAGCCAAGAATATTAGATAACAATACATTTAGCTATGCTCGTGGGGATTTTTATTATTATTTCAAGAACTGTAAAACCCCAAAAGGAGCATTTTTCCTATTAGTGATTATATCCATTGTGTGCTTGCTGTCTGGCAGACTATACTTATACATGACTGAGAAGGCTCTTTGTGCCGCAAAATAATTGTGTTGTCCTGTACGAGTCACAAGTGCACTGAATGGAGCTGGACAATGTTCCCAAAGAGTACAGTATTATTCCATTTGTCTGACACTCACAGAGAAAGTATCTGCAGACCCTGCACATTAAATACGAGAGACAGTTCTCGCAAGTAACAAGCACTAAAATGTTATTTCTGATCGGTTATTAAAGGGAATCCGCAGGATTGCACCCTCAAGCTCTTTCAAAGACAAGTCCAGGACATGAAAATATATTGCTTGACTTGTCTTTGAAAGAGATATACAGTATGTGCATATAAATGGTTTGGGGGTTAAATCCTGCGGACAGATTCCCTTTAAAGAAGCACTCCCATTAAATATTTTCTTTATTAAAGAAGTTATCCACTACTATAACCTTTTTTTTTTATTTCATAAATCTTGCTATTATGTGCCACTGAAAGCATCCACTGTGTTTATTTGAGCAATATTACCTTTTATCATGCTGTAGCAGCACATCTTTAGTGCTGGATCCAGCTCTCATGGGGTTAATCAACAACTTCCTTTCTCCTGAGTTATTGTGCTCTAATACTACAAGTTCCATGATGCTTTTCACAGGCTTCTAAGCAGGAACCTACCACACCCTCTCCAAAACACACCCCAACCCCTCCCTCCTCTAGCTTCAAAAAGATTTGTGATGTCATTTGTCCAACCTCCTCTTTTACATTTGTCCAACCCACACTCCATTACACACAGATAGATAGAGATAGATAGATAGATAACAAATAGACAGATAGATAGATAACAAATAGACAGATAGATAGATAGATAGATAACAAATAGACAGATAGATAGATAGATCGATATATCTGTATGTATTCATCTATGTCTATTTCCATAGATATGTCCATATCCATGTTTCTAAACCCGTTCACCCCTGGAGCTTTTTTGTTTTCGTTTATCGCTCCCCTTCTTTCCAGAGCCATAATTTTTCCGTCAATATGGCCATGTGGGAGCTTATTTTTTGTGGGACAAGTTCTACTTTTGAACGACACCATTGGATTTAGCATGTCGTGTAACAGAAAATGTGAAAAAAATTGAAAGTGCAATGAAATTGCAAATAAAGTGCAATCCCACACTTGTTTTTTTGCTTGGCTTTTTTGCTAGGGTCACTAAATGCTAAGGCTGTGTGCACACGTTGCGGATTTGATTGCAGATCCGCAGGGTTTTTTGCTGCACAGAATTGCATCAAATCCGCAGTGTAGTGCTCAACCAATGTAAGTCTATGGGTGCCGCAGACTTGTTGTGCACATGCTGCGGAAAAGGCCGCACCGAAACGCAGCTTTTTTTTCTCGCAGCATGTCTCTTTTGAGCGGATCTGCAGCGTTTCTGCACCCTTAGACTTTCATTGAGTCGGGCACATCCGCAGCAAAACCGCAGATGTAAAAAAGATCTGCAGTTTCGCTGCGGATGTGGGTCTGAGAAACGCTGCAGTTCGGGAGGAGGGAAGTGTGCTGGGTCTGCGGGCTGTTCGGGTGGGCGCGGGGCTGTTCGGGTGGGCGCGGGGCTGTTCGGGTGGGCGCGGGGCTGTGCGGGTGGGCGCGGGGCTGTGCGGGGGGTCTTTGGGGTGTGTGTGCAGGCATCATCCAATGGGACTACAAGTACGCAGCATCCAATCTGCAGCGGATGTAATCTGGACAGTGGACACACCCTACGCTATCCATACATCTATCAATAGATATATCTATCCAGATATATCTATAGATAGATATAGGAATAGATAGATGTATGCATCTATAGATCTATCTATATGTAGATCTGTCTATCCATTTCATCTATCATCTATATGTCTATCTGTGTGTGTAATGGAGTGTGGGTTGAACAAATGTAAAAGAGGATGTTGGACAATAATGACATCACAAATCTTTTTTTTTGTTCAATAATACATCTTTATTTAGCTTTCAAAAACGCACCAAAACGCATAAAAACCACGCAAAAACCGCACCAATAGTGAATTAAAAAATGCATCAAAACCCCGCAAAAAACTGCATAAAAAAACGCATCAAAACCGCACCAAAAACTGCATCAAAACCGCGCAAAAACCACACCAAAAACGGCATCAAAACCGCACCAAGAACTGCATCAAAACCGCACCAAAACTGCACCAGGTTTTGATGCAGTTTTTGGAAATAAATAAACGGAAAATGTGCATGATTTGAATGGAAACATGCATGAAAAAATGGATTCGGAGGCCGGATTCATCATTTTACCTCTCAGTTTCTTACGTTTTTTTGCCGGATCCGTCGCTGTGCGTTTTTTTGCCGGACAGAAAAAAACGTTCCTTTGTATGTGTTTTCCATCCGGCAGAAACAGCTTTTTTGATGGATCTGGCAAAAAAACGGATGAAACGTGTGGCCATCAGGCGCAATCCGGCGCTAATACAACTCTATGAGAAAAAAATGGATCCGGAGGAAAAAAATGGATCCGTTTTTTACAAAACTTGCCGGATTGTGCCTGACGGCAAAAACCTGATGTGTGAAAGCAGCCAGATAGATATATCTATAGATACATAGATGTATCTATCCATATATCTATAAATATATCTATAGATCGATATATCCATAGATATATAATAGAAAGGCCAATGTTTCTAAGGCTACTTTCACACTTGCGTTTTTAGCAATCCGTCGCAATCCGTCTTTTTGGGAAAAAAAAGGATCCTGCAAATGTGCTCGCAGGATGCGTTTTTTTACCCATAGACTTGTATTAGCGACGGATCGCGATGGATGGCCACACGTCGCATCCTTTGTGCAATGGATCCGTCGTGTTTTGGCAGACCGTTGGCACGAAAAAACGTTCAAGTGAACGTTTTTTGTCCGTTGCGTCCGCCATTTTCTACCGCGCATGCGCGGCCAAAACTCCGCCCCCTCCTCCCCGGACTTTAGAATGAGCAGCGGATGCGTTGAAAAACTGCATCCGCTGCCTACGTCGTGCACAAATTTCACAACGTGCGTCAGTACGTCGGCCCGATGCATAGCGACGGACCCGTACCGACGCAAGTGTGAAAAAGGCCTTAATGAGCGTTTAATTTAATAAAACAAAAAATGGAAAAAACGGCGTGGGCTCCCGCACAATTTTCTGCACCAGAGGGGGAAAGACGACTGCCGGGGGCCAATATTTGTAACCTTCTATGAATATCAGCCTGCAGCTGTCTGCGTAGCCTTTACTGGCTATTAAAATGGGGGGACCCTTAAAAAAATGACATAGGGTCCCCCTATATTTTATAGCCAGAAAGGCTACGGAGACAGCTGCGGGCTGATATTAATAGCCTAGAGAGGGGCCATGGATATTGCCCCCCCGGCTACAAATACCAGTCCGCAGCCGACCCGGAAATGGCACTTAGCCCCTCTCTTCCCACTCCCGTGTAGCGGTGGGATATGGGGTAATAAGGGATTAATGTCACCTTGCTATTGTAAGGTGACATTAAGCCGAGTTAATAACGGAGAGGCGTCAATAAGACGCCTATCCATTATTAATCCAATACTAATAAAGGGTTAATAAAACACACACACATTAGGAAAAAACTATTTTAATATTCTTCATTTAACCATACTTGCCATACTTCAGCGCGTACACTACCTGTCCGCCGTAGTCCAATTAATAACGAGTGTCCCACGACGATCTCCCCTATAGAACAGTGACATCGGGTGATGTCACTGTTCTAGAGGACCCTCAGTGACACACTGACAGGAGACTGCAGTGCATCACTGAGAGGTTACCTTAGGACAAAGTCTCACTTTATGGCAATTGCTGCCTGGGAAAATTTCTCACAGGGGCGTAGGAATACATTGTGAGGAATACATTGTGGAAGGATACCTTCCATCATTGTATTCCTGGAGCCCCTGGAGAGCAGTCGCATCAGCTGATGCTCGTGCTCTCCACAGGAGATCGTCGAGGGACACTCGTTTTAATTGGATTTCTGCGGATCAGAGAGTATAGTGTTTGTTTATTATTTTTATATTTTTTACAGATGACACTGGCTTCGGGGATCATGGTGACAAGTGATGGTGAGTATGTTATATGTACTGTATGTCTGTATGTATGTTGTATGTATGTACTGTATGTACTGTATGTATGTACTGTATGTGGCATGTAGCATGTCACATGTCGCATGTTGCATGGTGCATGTCGCATGCTGCATGTCACCGCATGTTGCATGGCGTCGCATGTCATCACATGCTGCATGTCATCGCATGTTGCATGTTGTCGCATGGTGCATGTCGGCGCATGTTGTCGCATGGTGCATGTTACCGCAAGTTGCATGTCGTCGCATGTTGCATGTCGTCGCATGTTGTCGCATGTTGCATGTCGTCGCATGTCATTGCATGTCGTATGTTGCATGTTGTCGCATGATGTCACATGTTACATGTCACATGGTGTGTGTTGTATGTATGTACTGTATATGTGTATGTTTTCTTTTTTGTTTCGTTTTTTTTTTTTACACATTCAACACATTAGCCGGAAGATTAGACTACTACTGTCCCATCATTGGCTAATGTGTCACTGTAGCAGGCAGAGCCCGATGGGACTTGTAGTCCCATCGGACGAAGCCTGCACACAGAGACACCCCTGCCGCCACCACCACCGCCCCGCAGCAGACCCCAGCACAGCCAGCAGACCCACCGCAGACCCCAGCACCGCCCGCACATCCCGGCGCCGGCACGCAGACCCCCACACATAGCGGCGCCGGCCCGCACAATCATCCCTGCCTAGCCCCGCCCGCACATCCCAGCACAGCCCCGACTGCCCCCAGCACAGCCCCGACCGCCCCCAGCACAGCCCACAGCCCAGTCACTCTTGATGAGTGACTGCTGACTGAGGCTGGGTCACGCCTGCTCATGACGTCACGTCAATTTCCAGAGTCTGGAAATTGATGTGACGTCGGCGGAAATAAGCAGTGGCTGCAGCCTGGGGGGTCATGTGACCCAGACTCAGCCGCCAGTATAGCGCCGCTCACAGGCGAAAACGGCAACAGAAGGTATTTGCACAATTCATCAGGGGCCCTGGGGAGATACATTGGGGGGTTAATTGAAAGTAGTGGACAACCCCTTTAAATGTGTGTATATGTGAATGTCATATAGTGTGAGTGTATTAATATTCTCTCCAGTGTCACCGTTCTTCTCTGGCTCGCTTCTAAGTGAGGTCACTATGCGAGAGCCAGAAGTCTCTTGTACAGTAACTCCATGGGGCCTCATTCGGACGCGTACATGGTAAGACGCACTCCCGGGCAGCGCAGATCACAGCGTGACGTCACAGAGAAGTGGAGCAGAATGGTGCTGGATGCCGGAGAAAGCAGCGGTAGGCGAGTACATTAATACACTCCCAATGCATTTCATGCAGATACACATTTAGTGGGAAAAAAAAACGTTCATGAGAGTGCCTCTGTGAGAATCAACAATATAATTAACCCCTTCAGCCCCGAGCCTTTTCACGTCCTGACCAAGCCAAATTTCACAATTCTAACCACCGTCGCTTGATGTGGTAATAACTCTGGAATGCTTTAATGTATCACAATGATTCTGTTTATCGTGACACACAGTACATTACCTTAGCGGTAAAATTTTGGTCACTATTTTTTGCATTTATTTTTTAAAACAATGAAAAATTTGATATATTAAAAAAAAATTACGCAGTTCTCCAACTTTTAATGTCCATAAACCAGATACGGTAGTTACATCACGCAAAATAGACAAAACATCATTTTCCACATGCCTACTTTACATCAACATCATTTTTTTTTTATACAATTTTTTCTTAGGAAGTTAGAAGGGTTAAAAGATCAACAACAAAAAAATAATTGGTTTTGTTTCCAACAAAATTTACAAAACCAATTTTTTTTTTTTTCAGGAACCACATACCATTTGAAGTAATTAAAGGGCATATCAGGCAGAAAATACCCAAAAGTGACACCATTCTAAAAACTGCACCCCTCAAGGTGCTCAAAACCACATTTATAAAGTTTATTATTCCTTCAGGTACTTCACAGGAATTAAAGTAATGTAGAAGGAACAAAGGAAAATGTAAATTTTTCCCACAAAAATGTTATTTTAACCTCAATGTTTTTTATTTTCTCAAGGGTAACACAGGGTCCTGTAGGTTTGGACTTCTTACTCCCCTTAAAGGGCACCTGTCACCCTGTTTTTTTGAAGATGAGCTAAATATAGCGTTAAATAGGGGCAGAGCTGGGCGTTACATTAGTGTGTTTGTGTGCCTTTATTACCCACCTATGCTGCCGAAATACCTTTGTAAAGTCACCGTTTTCTGCTGTCACTCACGCTGGTCTGGTCCTATGGGCGTGGTGACAGCGCTGTTTCTCCCCCCAGAATCCTGCTCATCATTACGTTGGTGGCGTAGTGGTGTGCGCATGTCCAAAAGGCGAATCCACTGCCCAGGTGATGAAAAACAGCGCGATCTGCGCTATTCAGCCGTTTACCGGTGGGCTCGGCCATCTTTCCTGTGGCCGCGCGTGCGCAGATGGAGCGCTCTGCTGCCCGGGGCTTCAGGAAAATGGCCGCGGGCTTCCACGTGTGCGCAGATGGAGATCGCGGCGGCTTTGACAAATAGGATTATTTGTGAAAGTGTCGCATAGCAGACCACACATGAAAAAAGCACAACCTTTAAGGGCGCAGTCAGATGGCCGCATAACACAGACGATCGCATGGACTGGCCAGCCACTCTCCTGACCCGAACATGACAGTCATTACACTAGTGTCAGGAGAGCCGCAACGCCCCACTTTTCGATTTTTGAATTTCCCCAAAAATTTAAAATACGGTAACCAATAAATTTCATGCAACTTCAGAATTGTGTTCCACTTGTTGATTTTTCACCAAAAATTTACATTTGGTATCTTCATGTTTGAAGCATGATATGTGGGAAAAGGTTGGAAAGTTCCAGGGAGCCATATACTTTCGCAAGGCACTGTATATGACCATCTGACTGCACCCTACAAAGGATTATGTTGTAAAGGTTAGCTATCTCCTCAGTCTTCAAGCGGTAGGTGACCTAGCAGTCAAGGCTGAAGCTATATGTAGCCATTCATCAATGATGGCCAAGAAGTACTGGTACTTGCGTGGTACCAGCTAAAAGCATTATCCAATGTGATCTTGGCCTGCTGTCTAAAATAATGAAAGCAAATAATGGTCTTTCAAATATCCGTAACTGAGTTTGTCTCTTACTTGTTGGCAGGTTGCATTAACCATGTAAGAAATAAAAAATTAAAGTAATAGAAGCCACCACACATTTCTTAGGGGTTACTGGGCAGCTATTCAGAGACCACACGTGGCATAAAAACCCACAAGTGCCTAGTTACACTCCATAACTTAATATTTCATTTGCCATTTGGGATCTGCGGGAAAGAGAAATTTAGCACATTTGTGTGAATTCTCTCTCTGCAGGTGACTGATGGAGTTATCTTGTAGATGGCTAATGCCGCCCTCCTGCTATAGTGATTTAAGAACAGGCAATGTCATTTGCAGCAAGTCTCTGCATGAATGCACTAACTGTACTAACAAAGATATATCAGTTTACTGGAAGAAAACAAGCAAAAAGAAAAACGTCTTAAAAGCCGGCAACAAAGCTGTGAGCTTCAGAAGCTCGTACCAGTAGGACTCCATTAGATTTGGCTGTGCTGTGTAGGTAACATCACACAGCAGTAGACAAATCGTGTCCAAATATGTGAAAACTGCTGGATACAACTGTCCTCCTGAAACAATCAGCACCAGCTTACTCATCCTACAAAGCCAGCCACAGTTTATAGGATTGTCATCCAGCACGGAGGCCTCTGGAAAGAAATATATTCAGGTGAAAAACACAAAGCATCATTTCTGATGGACTCATCCTACCTTCAGGTCTTCTAGGACATGTTGCATGAACACGGCTATGATCAGCCTTGCTAGCCCCCTGATTTTTAGGTATACCAATACCAGCTTTTAGATGATCTGGGCAGTCAAACCTTTATAAAGCATTGACCCTATTTGTAGAGCCGAGATCCAAGACCAATATATCCTGCATTTAATAAAGAAAAATACATGGATACAAGCAAAAATAGCAAAATACAAAAGGGAAGAACTACAGAAATGTCTTATTACTTTAGATATACAAGAGCTTTTTGCGAAGGATATCACAGAGGAAAATGTGGACAGATGTATCGTAGCTTCTCCTTGGGTCCGACACGGACATTCGGCAGATGCACTGTTTTAAACAGTCTCGCCAGACCCCCTCACCACCCTTCTTTTACCGAGTGTGAAAAAGATGGACGATTGCAATTCAGTGCCAGTTTTAGCCTTAATTTTTACTGTAGGTCATATTTTCCCCAGAAACCTTTGAGAAAAAGGATATGGCCATCATCAAGTGAACATCCTTTAAGCATTCTATACATACCATACATGAACATGATATAGTATTACTGTGGGTTGCCAGCTACCAACGCTTTTGCAATTTTACCCACAATGCCAATATGTTCCCCGATCACGGATCTATCCATGGAGTGTGTCAAAACTCGAATTATAAAGATAACAGGGGAATATTGTTATTCATTATGCCAGTTGGGCTCCCTACAGCTGCAAAGTCCAAGTGTCTGGGGCTTCTAAAGCCCTTTTCTCACCTTTGGTTTAGCACCTTGATGCTAGCAAGGAGGCATGTGAGAAACATCTGCTTGACTGCTGGGTTATCTCCAATTAACAGCCATCTGCTAATTAATCTATATACACATGAATCAAAGTATCCCCAGGTGGATCAAACCTCAAGTACATGCTCACATAGGGGGGCGCTGCCAGTATGCAAATGATCTAAGCATTTGATTGATATAATCCATAACTCCATTTATAAATTCCAATACCTTTACATGGCCAGTCTGTTCCTCCATTATGGAGAAATCAGCATTTGAATGTAAATGAAAATGAGACTGCAGATCCAAAGCTTGTCATTCCAGGACTACACCCCACCTGTGGTGGACAACAAAGGAGCTTCTTAAGATGTTCGTCTTAATAGGTTTCCAAGATGGCAGAGCATTGAACGGGGAACTTACAGCAGACGACTTTTGGTAGGCTGACCTATATGCATCACTGTACTAGTCTGTATATCTGAATATAACAGAGGTATTCACATCTCAGAAACACATGGCATTTCCACAAAATAAATATAAGAGGGAAGTAGATAAAAGTAGTCACCCATAGAATGTAAGTCTGCAAGGACAGGGTCCTCTCCCCTCTGTACCAGTCTGTCACTGTAACGTGTTTACTGTAAACGATATCTATAACCCTGTATGTAACCCCTTTCTCATGTACAGTACCATGGGTCATTCCATGTCAAGTGGACCAGTGGTCCCCACTCGACCGTCTCCGATTATGCTGAAAATTTATAAGGATTTACATGAATGTTTGAAAAGAGGTTCTGTAAATGTTTAGGGCCAGATCTCAAATACATTGGGCACTGTTGACCTTTCACCGGAGGTTCCACCAAGCCTGCGGCTTCAGCTAAGAGGATTTTGCAAACTTTGGCACATAGCCATTAGAGTTCTATACTGGCTATGATGCTGAAATTTGGCATACTAGCTCAACTTTTGCTGCTAAACACGATAAAATTATTACCGGCTATGACAAAACAATATTTCGGCCGCAATTTTGTGTCAAAGTAGCTTGAAAAACGCGTCGCATAAAATTTATGCCCATATATAACTCAAGACCAAAAACCAATAGTAACTGGTGCTTTGCCCTGTACACCAAACATCTACATGACTTTGCATTGCTGCAATATCACAGTCAAAGCATATGTATTTGTGGAAATATTCACACCCACATATGATGAAAAACGTAAAAAAACGAATTTTACCTATTTTTAGGTCAAATTTCTCAAAAAGGGTACCCCTAAAATATATTAATTCTGATATCATTAGAAAGAGCACATTTTTCTCTACAAGGATCATTGGGGGGTTTTTTGGAGTCTCTCCGTTTAAGAAATGAAATTGGAAATATTTCTGAAATTTCAGTCGACGAGCAAGATGCATTAATAAATTTTATGCATCCTCATGGACCAGCTAGCTTCTTTCACTGGCCTGTGAGAAATGATATATGCTGGATTCCCGAGCAGTCAATCATTGCAATAATTCCAGCACCAGCTGCAACAGCAATGGGCCGACAATACAGCTTCTCTGAACCGATTATGTTGCAAATTCAGCAACAACTCCAGACCACTTAGACTGAACATTATGGCTTGGGAACCAACAAAATATACCCAATATTAGGCTTGGGATCCTAGGCAAAGACACCCACCCTCAGGCTTCGGAACCTGCGATAAAGAGACCGCCCGAGGCTCGCCTTACACGGCGGCTATCGGCCATGGCTCCTAGGCGATGGGGCTGCCAATTCTCGGATTATAATACTAATTCTTAGGGAATTGGTTGTGGTATAACCACCATGGACCAACGCAAGGGTTTGAATAGTGCAGTTACCATTCATTGCGTATTAATAAATAACATCATGTTCAGTGGCATTTTTCATTTCTTAAACTGAGAGACTCCAAAAAAAAACAACCCAATGATCCTTGTAGAGAAAAATGTGCTCTTTATAATGATATCAGAATTAATATATTTTAGGGGTACCCTTTTTGAGAAATTTGACCTAAAAATAGGTAAAATTCGTTTTTTTTACGTTTTTCATCATATGTGGGTGTGAATATTTCCACAAATACATATGCTTTGACCGTGATATTGCAGCAATGCAAAGTCATGTAGATGTTTGGTGTACAGGGCAAAGCACCAGTTACTATTGGTTTTTGGTCTTGAGTTATTTATGGGCAAAGTTTGGCATAAATTTTATGCGACGCGTTTTTCAAGCTACTTTGACACAAAATTGCGGCCGAAATATTGTTTTGTCATAGCCGGTAATAATTTTATCGTGTTTAGCAGCAAAAGTTGAGCTAGTATGCCAAATTTCAGCATCATAGCCAGTATAGAACTCTAATGACTATGTGCCAAAATTTGCAAAATCCTCTTAGCTGAAGCCGCAGGCTTGGTGGAAGCTCCAGTGAAATGTCAACAGTGCCCAATGTATTTGAGATCTGGCCCTAAAAATTTACAGAACCTCTTTTCAAACATACATGTACATCCTTATAAATTTTCAGCAAAATCGGAGAAGGTCGAGTGGGGACGATTTTTAAAACTGGTCCACTTGATGTGGAATGACCCCCATGGAATTAATGGTGCTATATAAATAAATAATAATAAAAGGGTGTCCATCCCAAAAGCAGCATGCACCAGGTACAGATGTACGTCAACCATAGATACAGAAGCAGATACAGTATGTCAGCCATGAATAAATAATCGACCGTCACACCGGTGAAATACGCCTTCTTTACAATAGCTCTTTTCATCAAAAACCTTGCACCCATCCATCCCCATTTAATATACCGTATCTTTGCAACAGGCAAACTTACAAACCAGTAGCCGAGCGAGATGCTGAGCAGCTCCAATAGTCTGACTACTAAATCTTTGCCTTATTAACACATACATGTCGAGTAGCCGGGATACATGAGCGAGACCATCACTTTATTAGCGACTGATATGGTCATCCTACTATAACAATTAGATTTTAAGCCCATTAAAGTCACCAGAATCTGCAGACACAAATAATTGCCAACTTATACATGTTTGGGCACATAATGCAAACCCGTTAAACGTTCCCCATATTTTACTAATTTCTATAGGGGAAGTTAAAAAACAGAAGTACACCTTGTTCCAAATTATTATGCAAATTTGATTTAATTGTTTTGTTTTTCAAATCAACTCGTGGCTGGTATTATGTCTCAGGGCTCAATGGATCACTGAAATCAATCTTAAACATGTGATAATTTTCCAGGTGATTCTAATTAAAGGAAAACTACTTAAAAATGATGTTCCACATTATTAAGCAGGCCACAGGTTTCAAGCAATATGGGAAATAAAAAGGATCTCTCTGCGGCTGAAAAGCGTTAAATAGTGCAATGCCTTTGGCAAGGTATGAAAACATTAGATATTTCACAAAAACAAGAGTGATCATCATACTGTGAAGAGATGTGACTGAACCAGAGCACAGACAGTTCATGCAAATAAAGGCATAATGAGGAAGGTTTCTGCCAGACAAATTCATTGGATTAAGAGAGCAGCTGGCAAAATACCATTACAAAGCAGCACACAGTTATTTGAAGCTGCTGGAGAATCTGGAGTACCTCGAACCTCAAGGTGTAGGATCCTTCAAAGGCTTGCTGTGGTGCATAAACCTACTATTCGGCCACCTCTAAACAGTGTCTTGTTTACTGATGAGTGTCGAGCAACCCTGGATGGTCCAGATGGATGGAGTAGTGGATGGTTGGTGGATGGCCACCATGTCCCAACAAGGCTGCGACGTCAGCAAGGAGGTGGAGGAGTCATGTTTTGGGCCGGAATCATGGGTTAACAGCTGGTAGGGCCCTTTAAGGTTCCTGAAGGTGTGAAAATGACATCTGCAAAGTATATAGAGTTTCTGACTGACAACTTTCTTCCATGGTATAAAAAGCAGAAATGTGCCTTCAGGAGCAAAATCATCTTCATGCTGACAATGCACCATCTCATGCTGCAGAGAATCCCTCTGTGTCATTGGCTGCTATGGGCATAAAAGGAGATAAACTCATGGTGTGGCCACCATCTTCCCCTGACCTCAACCCTATAAAGAACCTTTGGAGTATCATCAAGCAAAAGATCTTTGAGGGTGGGAGGCAGTTCACATCAAAACAGCAGCTCTGGAGGCGATTCCAACTTCATGCAAAGAAATACAAGCAGAAACTCTCCAAAAACTCACAAGTTCAATGGATGCAAGAATTGTGAAGGTGATATCAAAGAAGGGTCCTATGTTAACATGTAACTTGGCCTGTTAGGATGTTATGGAGTTAAATAGCTTTTTTGTTCAGTGAATGTGACCTCCTAATGCTGAAAATTCCACAAATGAGCATTTTCAGTTCTTTAAAACATATCAAATGTTTAGAAATTCTACTGTGCCTAATAATTTGGAACAGTGCATTTTGAGTTTTTATTCATTTTGGAGATTATACTGTTATCATTGGGAGGTTTCTTCAATAAAATTCAATGTATACTCTAACGGGTGATGGCTTTTATTAGACTGACTGTCATTTGGACCGACCATTTAGGAAAATCCAAGAAAAATGTCATTTGCATAATAATTTGGAACATGGTGTAGTAGAAAATACAAGCTCGCCTCCAAATTTTGTTGACAAGGTGAAATCCATGTGTAGTTTGTCATTATAGAGCAAAACATAAAAAAAATAAAAAGCACAGATTTCTAGAGTGGAAAGAAACCTACAGCCTCAATGATATCGTTTTATGAAGGTCATTTACAGAACTGAGATTATGTGCTCGGAGACCAGTGAGGCCATTCTCATGATTTATATAGCCAGAGGTTTTCTGCCAGAATATAAATGGGCGCTTATACTGCACTAGTAGACACTCTCAGAAGATGCAGAAAATGTGTCAGAGACTTTACACACCATAAGGTGTTTTCAACCTTTTTCTTCAGCAACTTTTTAACATTCCTTCTATGGCACAGAGATCTGCATTTAAAAGGAAAAAAAAAAAAAAACAGCACAATTTTCAGATCATTAGCATGACGAGCAAAAAAACACAAACTTACACGTGTTGGCATGGTATCACTGAGGTCAATAAATGTTTTCTGAGGAATGTCCTGCCACTTTGTATGCACTAGGGCACAAAAATCATCAAGATCCAATGCTGGCAGCTCCCTTAGCATTTGTAGACCGATGATGTCCCAGATGTACTCCAAGGGAGACAAATCTGGGGTCACTACAACCCACAGAACACTTAGGCTATGCATACAGCTTATAGCTACACAAGCAACGTGATAGGCTGTCCTTGTGGTGTTGTAAAATGCTCATTGGAGACTTACCCCTGGTTCCACAACCAAATCAGAGAGAGAGACCCCCAGAACGGAAATATGCATGATTTCAATGGAAAATCCGATCAGTACGCAGGATTGATTGTTTCACATCTCCGTTTCACACGTTTTGGGCCGGTTCCGTCACTGTGCGCTTTTTTCGCCAGACAAAAAAAGTTCCGCTGGACTTTTTCTCCGTCTGCCGGAAACGACTATTTGAACGGATCCGGAAAAAAACGGATGAAACGTCTGCCTATCAGGCACAGTCCGACACTAATGCAAGTCTATGAGAAAAAAACGGATCCAGATTGTGCCTGAAACAAAAAACCTGATGTGTTAAAGTAGGCTGAGGCTGTGTGCACACGCATACATATGCATCCTATCATTTAGAATACATTCTGCAATATTTGTGCACATGATGCGGGTTTTTTTGGCGTTTTTCCCGCTATACAATGCATTGGGAAAGCTCCGGAAAAAAACACGAAAAAAAAACACGCAAAAAAGGAGATAAAAACGCGAAAAAAACGCATGCGGATTTCTTGCAGAAAATGTCCGGTTTTCTTCAGGAAATTTCTGCAAGAAATTCTTAGGTGTGCACATACCCTTAGTGCACCTGTAATGAAGTCTGGAAGGGTCTGTAAACAGTACATTATTCCAGACAACATAATCACGGAAGTAGGAATGGTGGGATGTTCCTTCATGAACTTCTCTTCATGGCGCTGCACACAGTCTCCGGACCAATTTTCAGCTATCATTAAAGCCAGTACTTACTTTAAGTGGCACTCATCGATTGATAAGACGTCCTCCACCCCAGTCTCCGTCCTCCACCCCAGTCTCCGTCCTCCACCCCAGTCTCCGTCCTCCACCCCAGTCTCCGTCCTCCACCCCAGGGCCATGTGGACTATACAATAGAGACACATTCATAAAGAACATCTCAACGGTCTTAGTTCTGGCATTTTGCATGGAGTGGCATTATACGGTAGCCAGACCTCTCTCGATTTCATTCTAGGTACATTAACAGCACAGTATCTTATTTATTTGGTGGTGAAACCAGTGCTACCCAAGTGCATTCACTGTAGGAGAACATTTCTCAGGAAACCATTAATAACCTAATTAACAGCTTGCAAAGGGGTGCAAGTGCATGTATTGTGTGTCAATTATGCTCGATAGTAATAAGGTTTCTTTTTTTTTTTAATTTGTAAATTATTGACATGTCTATCAATCCGGTATCAATCAAGTCATTTCCATGACTCCGCCACTTTTCTATCTTGGTGATGCAATACCCTAATGGCAAAGTGGCTGATTTTTATTTCTACACATTTCGGAATATTTTTTCTCTGCCAAAATTTATAAAAAATTTAAATAAAAAAAAATGCAAGTTGGGGATCACTGTAAGTCGCCTAATTGTGTTGACCTTAAGAATCCGGAAATTTAAAAAAAAAAAAAAAAAAATGAATAAACAATTTTTTTTCCAATTTCAATGCAGTTTGAAAAAATTTCCAAAGTTTTCCAGTACATTGTGCAGTAAAATTAAAGCAATTAGTAAGCCCTCTTGCTGATAGAAGAAAATGAGAAAAAGATGAGCAAAACTGACTATGATGGGAAGCGGGATAATAAACTGGACAGAAATGTTTTTCTAAGGCTACGTGCACACGTTCAGGATTTGTAGCGCTTTTTCTAGCGTTTTTTCGTCCGTTTTCCGCTTAAAAAACGCTTACATAAGCATCCCATCATTTTTAATGTATTCCGCATTTTTTTGCACATGCTGCGTTTTTTCCAACGGCAGACCTGCATTCCAGAAAAAAAAAGCAGCATGTTCATTCTTTGAGCGGAATCGCGGGGATTCCGCACACATAGGAATGCATTGATCTCCTTACTTTCTGCATGTGGCTATGCCCACCATGCGGGAAGTAAGCGGATCATGTGGGGTTGGTACCCAGGGTGGAGGAGAGGAGAGTCTCCTCCAGGCTCTGGGAACCATATACCTGTAAAAAAAAAAAAAAAATTTAAAATAAAAAATCATGATATTGTCTCCTTCCGGCGGCCCCCACAGCCTTCCCGCGCCTCGCGATGCTCCAGTTCCCAGTAATGTCTTGTGACAATGACCTGTGATGACGTAGCGGTCTCGCGTGATGCTACGTTATCTGGGGTCATTACTGAGAGGCATTACAGGGAACGGGAGCTGCCGGGAGCATCGCGAGGAGCAGGAAGGCTGCGGGGGCCGTCGGAAGGTGAGAATATCATTTTTAATTTTTTTTTTATTTTTAACATTCTATCTTTTACTATTGATGCGGCATAGGCAGCATCAATAGTAAAAAGTTGGTCACGCTTGTCAAACACTGTTTGACAAGAGTGACCAACCAGTTAATCTGTTTTCTAAGCAATGCTACAGATCGCTTGGAAAATGCTAGTGTTTAGCGGGAATATGCATGCTAATTCTGCATTTCCCGTGGCCGGGAGTTGCAGAATTGCCACAGAAATTTCCGCGGCAATTCTGCAACGTGTGCACATAGCCTTAATCTTTTATCAGCCCAAGATATGAAATGAATAAAAAGAAACATAATATAGTAGCATATAGCAAGAAGTTTTATACCATTTTAGGACAGGAACCTTCTTTCATGAATAGTAATAAAGCCTGTGGCTCACAGTAAGGCCGGGGTCACACTAGACCGTAATACGGACGAGTGCTATGCGATAAAAAAATCGCATAGCACTCGGCCCAATGTTAATCTATGCTCCAGCTCCCATCATCCGATATTTTCTCCACCGTATTTCGGATCCGAGGGAACTCGCAGCATGCTGCGATTGTCAGCGTATCTCGGCCGAGACTCGCCAATGCAAGTCTATGGGTGCGAGAAAAAATCGGATTACACACGGACCATGCGTGTGCATTGCGAGAAATACGCAGCGGTGTTCTATAGAAAAGCCGGTAATTCAATTGCCGGCTTTGCATTTCTCCTTCCCAAACCCGACAGGATATGAGACATGGTTTACATACAGTAAACCATCTCATATCCCCCTTGTTTTTGCATATTCCACACTACTAATGTTAGTAGTGTGTATGTGCAAAATTTGGCCGCTGTAGCTGCTCAAATAAAGGGTTAAATGGCGGAAAAAATTGGCGTGGGCTCCCGCGCAATTTTCTCCGCCAGAATGGTAAAGCCAGTGACTGAGGGCAGATATTAATAGCCAGGAGAGGGTCCATGGTTATTGGCCCCCCCCGTGGCTAAAAACATCTGCCCCCAGCCACCCCAGAAAAGGCACATCTGGAAGATGCGCCTATTCTGGCACTTGGCCACTCTCTTCCCACTCCCTGTAGCGGTGGGATATGGGGTAATGAAGGGTTAATGCCACCTTGCTATTGTAAGGTGACATTAAGCCAGATTAATAATGGAGAGGCGTCAATTATGACACCTATCCATTATTAATCCAATTGTTTGAAAGGGTTAAAAAACACACACACACACACACACATGATTTAAAAGTATTTTAATGAAATAAACACAGCGGTTGTTTTAATATTTTATTGCTCTCTCATTCCATTTTCAGACCCTCGCTTGGCAAAACAATAAACACACAACATACATACCCTCTCTGATGAACTGTCACGTCCCACGAAGTAATCCATCTGAAGGGGTTAACTAATATTACAGGCAGAGCTGCGATAAACCACTCGCTCGTGCCTGTAATCCCCGGGTGCTGAAAGGAAAGCAGTGATGTGTACTTACATTCAGTCGCGGTGATGCGCCTCTGCTGGATGTTCTCATGAACTGCAGCCTGGGAACTTTTCCCCAGGCTCCAGGTCATATGAGGACATCCACCAGGGGGCGCATCACCGCGACTGAATGAAATGTAGGTCAATGACCTATAGTTACCTTCAGTCGCGGTGATGCGCCCCCTGGTGGATGTCCTCATATGACCTGGAGCGTGGGAAAAAGTTCCCAGGCTGCAGTTCATGAGAACATCCAGCAGAGGCGCATCACCGCGACTGAATGTAAGTATAGATCACTGCTTTCCTTTCAGCACCCGGGGATTACAGGCACGAGCGAGTGGATTATCGCAGCTCTGCCTGTAATATTAGTTAACCCCTTCAGATGGATTACTTCGTGGGACGTGACAGTTCATCAGAGAGGGTATGTATATTGTGTGTTTATTGTTTTGCAAAGCGAGGGTCTGAAAATGGAATGAGAGAGCAATAAATTATTAAAACAACCGCTGTGTTTATTTCATTAAAATACTTTTTAATCATGTGTGTGTGTGTTTTTTAACCCTTTCAAACAATTGGATTAATAATGGATAGGTGACATAATTGACACCTCTCCATTATTAATCTGGCTTAATGTCACCTTACAATAGCAAGGTGGCATTAACCCTTCATTACCCCATATCCCACCGCTAACAGGGAGTGGGAAGAGAGTGGCCAAGTGCCAGAATAGGCGCATCTCCAGATGTGCCTTTTCTGGGGTGGCTGGGGGCAGATCTTTTTAGCCACGGGGGGGCCAATAACCATGGACCCTCTCCTGGCTATTAATATCTGCCCTCAGTCACTGGCTTTACCATTCTGGCGGAGAAAATTGCGCGGGAGCCCACGCCAATTTTTTCCGCCATTTAACCCTTTATTTGAGCAGCTACAGCGGCCAAATTTTGCACATACACACTACTAACATTAGTAGTGTGGAATATGCAAAAAAAATGGGAATATGAGATGGTTTACTGTATGTAAACCATGTCTCATATCCTGTCGGGTTTGGGAAGGAGAAATGCAAAGCCGGCAATTGAATTACCGGCTTTTCACAGATATCGCGCTGAATGAAATATAAATACAGAATATATATATATATATATATATATATATATATATATATATATGTGTCTCAATGACTATATATATATATATATATATATATATATATATATATATATATATATATATATATATATATATATATATATATATATATATATATATATATGTTTTCCCGAACATTTGAGCACATAAATCCATTAGATGTCGGTTTTGCAAGCCTGCGAGAAAATCTCGGCATACGGATGCCATACGGATGTCACACGGATCATTTGATGCGAGGAAATCGCATCCTCGCACTGCACACGGATCACTGTTTTTGAAACATTTGTGCGATTCTCGGCCGTGAAAAACGGACCGTTTTTTTATACGTTAAGTGTGTCCCCGGCCTAAGGCTCATTCACACATCCATGCGAGTGTCACAGTCCGAGGGAAAAAAGGACAGATTTTTTTTTTTTTTCACAGCTGTTATCCTAGCTGCCTTTTTTCCCCAACTTTTTTTTTCATCGACTCTTCCGTTTTATTCATTTCCCTCCCAGACTTAAAAGAAGTTGTCCATTCTAAAATAGGTCTGCAGTCATCATGTGACTGCAGACTTTTGAGTCCTCACAGGGCACACACTGCATGCTGTGAGGATTCTCCGCTGTCTAGACCAGAGCGGTGATGCAACATGCATACTCCCAGCCACAACCAGACTAGACAGTATCCGGCACGCTCAATGCAAGTATATTACTTGACACTGAAAACAATCTGGTCCGATTCTGTCCAGGAGTATGCATGTCACATACCTGCGTTTCGATCACGTGACTGCCGTTCCAGGCGCTGGCACCGGAGAATCCTTGCTCGCACTGTAAGGTTTCACAAGTCTGCAGTCACACAGAGTGACTGCAGACTTGTCATTTTAAACTGGACAACCCCTTTCATGGCACAGTCTGATTTGCAAAACTGATGAGAATAGGGCAAGCTCTGTCTCAAGAACAGGGTGTAAAGGTACCGTCACATTAAGCGACGCTGCAGCGATATCGACAACGATGCCGATCGCTGCAGCGTCGCTGCGTGGTCGCTGGAGAGCTGTCACACAGACAGCTCTCCAGCGACCAACGATGCCGAAGTCCCCGGGTAACCAGGGTAAACATCGGGTTACTAAGCGCAGGGCCGCGCTTAGTAACCCGATATTTACCCTGGTTACCATTGTAAATGTGAAAAAAAAACACTACATACTCGCCCCCTGATGTCTGTCAGGTCCCTGGCCGTCTGCTTCCCGCACTGACTGTGAGCGCCGGCCGTAAAGTAAAAGCAGCGCACAGCGGTGACGTCACCGCTGTGCTGTGCTTTACGGCCAGCCGGCGCTCACAGTCAGTGCGGGAAGCAGACGGCCAGGGACCTGACAGACATCAGGGGGCGAGTATGTAGTGGTTTTTTTTCACATTTACAATGGTAACCAGGGTAAATATCGGGTTACTAAGCGCGGCCCTGCGCTTAGTAACCCAATATTTACCCTGGTTACCATTGTAAAACATTGCTGGCATCGTTGCTTTTGCTGTCAAACACGACGATACACGCAGATCTGACGACCAAATAAAGTTCTGGACTTTCAGCAACGACCAGCGATATCACAGCAGGATCCTGATCGCTGCTGCGTGTCAAACACAACGATATCGCTATCCAGGACGCTGCAACGTCACGGATCGCTATCGTTATCGTTGCAAAGTCGTTTAGTGTGAAGGTACCTTAAGGATCAGTTTTCAAACCAGTGTGTGTATAGATTAATAAAGTTCTATGGATCCGTGTGCCACAAAAATAGACAGCACACGGATCAGCAGATGAGGCCATAGCAGACCAACCCTGCTTACCATAGGTGCTTGATCTGAGTCTCAGCACTTGCATGCAGAATAGGAGCAATATATATTTTTAGGGATGCCTTTGTAAGCTCACCCTCTGGTAGGTCATTGCTAAATTCCCACCCCCTCCTTACCTACACTTCTAGATCCTTCTAGGGAAAACTGATGCTTTACAAGTCAGATTAGGAAATCAAATTGAGGCAATTTTGATCACCACCTTTTGCAGGCCCGTTCTTAATGGAAATGGTCTTTCTTCCCTTCACCTCGTCGTTCCATGTTCTCTTTCTGCACTGCTAACTTAATGCACTACTTTGCAAAATAGAAAAAAAGTTTACTACAAATTTCTGGCACAAACTTAGACTAGACTGTCTACAAAAGCACTAAACCAATCATCATTATGGGACATTGTTAGAAACGCGGGGAATTGTTATGTAGTCTGCACTGCCCAAATCCCATTCTGGAGACATTATTAAACTTACTATAAGGGGTTGTCTACTTCTCTAGTAACACTTACTACATTGTGGCTTTAAAAAGCTCAAATCTCACCGTGTAAAATAAAGTTACATTACACCACTGGACCACAGTGCTTATGGTAGCAGTCCTGTGACTAAAAAGTGCAGCCAATACCCAAAAGTAGGGCACATTTAAGGGCGGCCATTCAGCCCAAGAAGCTTGAACTTCAGTTACAATAATGTTAGACGCGTTCTTCTACAGTTACGCTGGTAATAGCCTCGCTGTGCTTCACAAGGAGTTACACAAAAAGGAAGAACTGCCTTTATAGAAAGGAGGGAAAGAACTGCTAATTTATTGGGTTCATCTTGATGGTTAAGGAAAAATTAAAACTCTTTAAACTGCGGGTAACTTATTGCCTTAAGGTGTCGACATAGTTATGCATTTTAATGAGCAGAATTTATGTGCATTTTTACAATGTCTCTTTCCCTGACAAACAGCCCACAGATATCTAAGCAGAAACTTGTCAAGTTGCTTCATTTTGGCAAGATGGGAGGTCGTTGTTATTTCAAACTGTGCAGCATTATAATCTGTCTATAAGGCAAAAAATCAGTCAATTTATGCCAACGTGCAGAGACAATTTTGTATATTAAACAGGACTTTTTACTGGATTAGTTTTTTTTTTTTCATTTCAAAGGAGAGCCTGCTCCAATATGTGCGGTTACATTGCATCTAGAACACTTCTTCTACGTCCCTCAATTCCAAATTTATATGTCCACCGTAATAATAATGGTGCAAATTTCCTTTCCAACCAACTGGGCGTATACTACAGAACTTCTCTGTGGGAGCCTCGATTGTCCATATATTAAATGAGTTTTCTCCTCTGATGCTGGCCAATGAAAACACATACAAAGCACCCATAAAGAAGTTCTGGCATAGTTGGTTTTAGAGGAAATATGATCCATTATTACTTGGAGACGTAACTTTAGATTCCACAAAACAAACATCCTTTCTTCCACAGGAAAAAAAAATAAGGAAAGTGGGCAAGTCAGCATCCAAACTAACAACCCAGTGACCACTCTGAGGAAAGCAAAGTCCATAGTAGAAACCTTAACATCTTCCTGCACCGACTTGGGCTCGAACCCACTTCGGGAGACTTTAGCGGGAAATCTTAAAAGAAAAGAGAAGAAATCAAAGAGAACCTGGATGGTAGGATTACCATCTCAAGAATAATACAGCAATCCGTAAGCTGGTGGCTCTACAAAAAGAACATTTCCCAAGGGGTCCCACGGGAAATAAAAAAACATCACTACATGACGCAAGTGCTTTCAGATGGGGGGCCCACACAGATTGCAAGCTTCTCCAAGGGGGAAGGCCACCAAATCTAGAAAATTAATCTGCAAACATGGAAGACCTAGTAGCAATAAAACTAGCTCAACTAGGACCCCTGCCGGGATTAAGGGGACACAATTTAGAAGTGTATCAGACAAAATGACAGCAATGGCATACGTGAACAAGCAAGAGGGCACAAGGTAAAAAAAACCTCATGACAAAAAGGCGAGAGATAATAGCCTTAGCTGAAGGAAACTTGTGGTCATCAGTGAGTTACCTAAATTTGGGGGTGGGGAACAACAACTTTGTAGCAGACTACCTCGGCCCTCACCAAATTAACAATGAGAAGTGGTCTCTAAACCCAGTAATATGCCAGAAAAATTACACACAGATGGGTTAACAGTTCACAGACCTGTTTGCAAACAGAACAAACAAAATAGTTTGGTTTTTATTTCCCCTAAACCCAAGGCAATTCCATGGGTTGGATGCCCTCCTCCAAAAGTGCCCAGGGAGCTATTCTACACCTTCCCTCCCAACTCACTAATTCCAATAGTCCTGAGGAAGATCCGAACTGATCAGATGGAGGCAATACTAATTACGCCTTTCTGGTCCAATAGGGCTTGGTTCACATGGCTATGCCTGATGGCACTGGAGGAGCCATGGGTCCTTCCAGAAGTCCCAAACCAAGGGCAATCCTCCATCCTAACATGAAGAGTCTACATCTGATGGCGTGGCGTTTCGAGTGGAAGCTTTTAGCGGCCAAAGAATTCTCCAGAAAGTTAATCTCTATCCTAATGAATTCAAGGAATTAGATCACTTCTAATGTTTGCACTGAAGTTTGGACAAAATTTCTACAGGGTTTTTTTTCAGGGTTAAATATTTTTAAAATAACCATGTTCCATGGTCAGCCATTCTGGAATTCCTTCAAATGGGAGTTGAAAAATGGTCTTAAGGTACCTTCACACTAAGCGACTTTACAACGGTAACGATAGCGATCCGTGACGTTGCAGCGTCCTGGATAGCGATATCGTTGTGTTTGACACGCAGCAGCGATCAGGATCCTGCTGTGATATTGCTGGTCGTTGCTGAAAGTTCAGAACTTTATTTGGTCGTCCGATCGGCGTGTATCGTCGTGTTTGACAGCAAAAGCAACGATGCCAGCAATGTTTTACAATGGTAACCAGGGTAAATATCGGGTTACTAAGCGCAGGGCCGCGCTTAGTAACCCGATATTTACCCTGGTTACCATTGTAAAAGTAAAAAAAAAAAAAAAAAACAGTACATACTCACCCTCTGATGTCTGTCACGTCCCCCGGCGTCCGTGCTGCTGCTCAGAGCTTCCTGCACTGAATGTGTCAGTGCCGGCCGGAAAGCAAAGCACAGCGGTGACATCACCGCTCTGCTGTTAGGGCCGGCGCTCACACAGTGCAGGGAAGCGGACGCCGGGGGACGCGAATGTAAGTATGTAGTGTTTGGTTTTTTACATTTAACACTGGTAACCAGGGTAAACATCGGGTTACTAAGCGCGGCCCTGCGCTTAGTAACCCGATGTTTACCCTGGTTACCCGGGGACTTCGACATCGTTGGTCGCTGGAGAGCTGTCTGTGTGACAGCTCTCCAGCGACCAAACAGCGACGAAACAGCGACGCTGCAGCGATCGGCATCGTTGTCGATATCGCTGCAGCGTCGCTTAGTGTGAAGGTACCTTTACGGTATGTGCACACGTTGCAGATTTGCCTGTGGAATTTTCTATACAGATTCTGCATCTCTTGGCAGAAAACACAGGTAAAATCCGCGCGTTTTTGATACAGATTTTCATGCGTTTTTTTAATGCGGATTTGTGTGCGTTTTTGGAACCTAAATAAAGATCTATTTAACAAAAAGAATTGTGAGGACATTTCTTTGTCCAACCTCTTATTTTACATACTCCATTGAAGAACAATGGTTACACACACAGACGACAGAGACACAGACGACAGAGACACAGACGACAGAGACACAGACGACAGAGACACAGACGAGAGAGACAGACGAGAGACAGACGAGAGAGACAGACGAGAGACAGACGAGAGACAGACGAGAGACAGACGAGAGACAGACGAGAGACAGACGAGAGACAGACGAGAGACAGACGAGAGACAGACGAGAGACAGACAGACGACAGACGAGAGACAGACGAGAGACAGACGACAGACGAGAGACAGACGACAGACGAGAGACAGACGACAGACGAGAGACAGACGACAGACGAGAGACAGACGAGAGACAGACGACAGACAGACGACAGACGAGAGACAGACGACAGACGAGAGACAGACGACAGACGAGAGACAGACGACAGACGAGAGACAGACGACAGACGAGAGACAGACGACAGACGAGAGACAGACGACAGACGAGAGACAGACGACAGACGAGAGACAGACGACAGACGAGAGACAGACGAGAGACAGACGACAGACGAGAGACAGACGACAGACGAGAGACAGACAGACGAGAGACAGACGACAGACGAGAGACAGACGACAGACGAGAGACAGACGACAGACGAGAGACAGACGAGAGACAGACGAATCTATCTCTAGATCTATCTATCCATCTCTAGATCTATCTATATATAGATAATACCAAGGCCGATGTTTAGTAATGAACCTAATAAAATGGCACATAATAGTTAAATAAAGATACACACAAAATCTGCACGCAATATCTTTAACTTAAAACAATAAGGTAAAAAAAATGTGGGCTCCCGTGCAATTTTCTGGGCCAGAGCGGGAAAGCCGAAGGCTGGGGGCCGATGTTTATAGCCTGGGAAAGGGGGTAATACCCATCAAGCTTCCCAGGCGTAGCCTTTACTGGCTATTAAAATAGGGTGAACCCCCCCCCCCCAAAAAAAAAAAAAAAAAAATGACGTGGGGTCCCCCTGTAATTAATAGCCAGAAAGGCTATGTAGACAGCTGCGATCTGATATTCACAGCCTAGAGAGGGGCCATGGATATGCCCCCCCCCCCCCCCACACACACAAATACCAGCTCCCAGCAGCCTCAGAAATGGTGCATCTTACCAATTCCGGCACTTAGCCTCTCTTCCCACTGCCCTGTAGCGGTAGCATATGGGATAAGGGATTAATGTCATCTTTGATTGTAAGGTGACATTAAGCACGGTTAGTAATGGAGAGGCGTCAATAAGACACCTATCCATTACTAAACCGATAGTGTAAGAGTTAAATAAAGACACAGCCAGAATAAAGTATTTTAATATTCTTAATTTCACCATACTTACAACCACACCTAATTCCCCGAAGCCATCGATCACCTGCAAAACATAAAAAATAACAAACCAACACTATTCTCCCTGTTCCAAAGCAGTCCAATTAAAGGGACTTTGTCTCCCCCTCCAGCCGTTATAAACTAAAAGAGCCACCTTGTGCAGCAGTAATGCTGCATTCTGACAAGGTGGCTCTTTTAGTTATTGGTGCAGTCAAAGCAGAAATAAAGCGTTTTATAATTTCGCAAAAATACCTGTCTTTAGCCCTGGAGGCAGGTCTTAACCCCCTTGCTGCACACGCCACACTGCCGTCACTCAAGGCTTCTTCGGCGCCGCCCCCTCCGCGCTGTTTTCAAATCAAATCCGGCGCCTGCGCTGTTTTGTTCTGCGTGGGGCAGGCGCAGTGAACGCTGCCCGTCTGACCTCAGCTTGTGAATCCCAGCCCCGCACTGTGCATAATGCATAACACACTGCGGGGCTGGGATTCACAAGCTGGGTGGCCGCACAGGCACAGTCTGCGAGACTGCATCTGAGGTCAGACGGGCAGCGTTCACTGTGCCTGCCCCAGGCAGAACAAAACAGCGTGTGGCGTGTGCAGCAGGGGGGTTAAGACCTGCCTCCACGACTAAAGACAGGTATTTTTGCGAAATTATAAAACGCTTTATTTCTGCTTTGACTGCACCAATAACTAAAAGAGCCACCTTGTCAGAATGCAGCATTACTGCTGCACAAGGTGGCTCTTTTAGTTTCTAACGGCTGGAGGGGGTGACAGAGTCCCTTTAATAACGAGTGTCCCACGACGATCTCCCCTATAGAACAGTGACATCGGGTGATGTCACTACTCTATAGGCCTCCCACGATGCACTGACAGGAGATAATGGCTCCTGCAGTGCATCGCTGAAGAGGATACCTGAGTTCAGGCTCACTTTACGACAATGCTGGGTGGGAATTTTCTCACACAGCGCTGCCGTTGAGAGAATGAACTCAGATGACCTCTCTCCCGGCAGCGGTGGAGGGATACATTGCGGAGGATTACCTCCGCCTGTCAGTTCATTGCGGAGGCCCTGTAGAGCACTGACATTGCCTGATGTCACTGTTCTACACGGGAGATCGTTGTTAACACTTGTTATTAACTGGACTATGGCAGAAAGGTAAGTATATTTTGGTTTATTACGTTATTACAGGAGATCGAGGGCTTCTGGGACTAGGTGATTGGTGAGTATGTACTGTATGTTATATGTTGTATGTACTGTCTAATGTATGTCCTTCATGTCTGCTGTATGTCCTAAATGTTTTTTTTTTTTTTTAAACTACTGAACACATGCATTGTCCGATGGGACTACTTCCCCATCATCGGCTAGCTCTCACTGTGAGCATTCATAGTCGGATGGGAACATTAGCCCCATCAGACAATGGCTGCAGACCCACACACACACACACCTTCTCCGCACACACTCATCCCCCTCCTGATCTGCAGCATTTCTCGCAATCAAGTCCACAGCAAAACGGCAGATCTTTTATACACCTGCGGTTTTGCCTGACTCAATGGGTGTCTATGGGCGCAAAAACGCTGCAGATCCGCAAAAAGAATTGACATGCTATGGAAAATAAAACGCTGCAAATCCGTGCAGATTTTTCCGCAGCATGTGCACAACAATTCTTAATTTCACATAGAACAGCATTGGTAGTGCACTACACTGCAGATTTTATGCAATTTCGCGAGTCCAAAACCACTGCGGATCCGGATCAAAATCTGCAACCCATGCAAATAACCTTAAATTGAATACCCTCAACATCCAGATCTCAGCCCTGGGGGTTCTTTTTAATTGTAAAATAGCAGATCACCATTTGATAGTAAGGTTTATTAAAGCAGTGGGTTGATCCAGTGTACTGGCTCAGCCACAACCCCCCCCCCCCCCCCTAGGAACTTAAACCTAGTGCTGAAGGCCTTGACCAGAGCTCCATTTGAACCAACATCATCAGAATGCCAAAACAGGACACTAACCATTAAAACTGTTGTTTTAGTAGCCCTAAAATCAGCCAGAAGAATTGGAGAGTTGCATGCTTTATCAACAGGCCTACCATTTACAAGTTACGTTACAGATAGTCATACTTAGAACTGCCCCAGCCTTACTACCTAAAGCAACCTCAGTTTTTTCTTTTTATAGGTCTGAAGAGATCGTAATACCCTCATCGACTACGCCGATGACACGCAGATCTACCTATCTGGACCTGACAACACCTCCTTACTGACCAAAATCCCACAATGTCGGTCCACTATTTAATCTTTCTTTTGTACTCGCTTTCTAAAACTGAACATGGACAACCAACAGAATTTATCCTCCCCCCCCCCCCCCCATCTCACTCTACCCCTCCACCAGACTTATCCATCAATTTCAATGCCTGCTCACTTTCCCCAGTCCCGCATGCTCGGTGCCTCAGGGTGATCCCCAATTGTGCCCTCTCTTTCAAGCCACATATCCAAGCCCTTGCCTCCTCTTGCCGATTCCAACTCAAAAACATTTCCAAGATCCGTACATTCCTTGACCAAGAAACTGCAAAAACGCTGGTGCACGACCTCATCATCTCCCGCCTTGACTATTGCCACCTCCTGCTTTCTGGCCTCCTCTCTAGCACTCTGGAACCACTCCAATCTATCCTAAACTCTGCTGCCTGACTAATCCACCTATCTCCTCGTTATTCCCCAGCCTCTCTTCTCTGCCAAGCCCTTCACTGGCTTCCTATTGTCCAGAGGATCCAGTTCAAAACCCAAACTATGACATACAAAGACATCCACAACCTATCTCCTCCATACATCTGTGACATGGTTGCCTACACGCAACCTTCGATCCTCTCGATTTCCTTCTCTACTCCCCTCTAATCTCTTCTTCTCACAACCGCATACAAGACTTCTCCCACGCTTCTCCAATACTCTGGAACTCTCTACCACAACACATCAGACTCTTGCCTACCATGGAAACCTTCAAAAGGAACCTGAAGACCCACCTCTTCCGACAAGCCTACAAAGTGCAGTGATCCCCAGTCTACCGAACCGCCGCACAACCAGCTTTCTCTCCTAGTGTATCCTCATCCATCCCCTGTAGACTGTAAGCCCTCGCGGGCAGAGTCCTCTCTCCTCCTGTACTTGTGTGTGCATTGTATTGCTCATTTTGATTGTACTAGTCTATGTATGCCCCTTTTTTCACATGTAAAACGCCATGGAATAAATGGCGCCATAAAAACGAATAATCATAACAATAATAATTCTGCAATAACCACAAGAGAGAGAAGGAAAGGGAATTGCACATTCTAGACATTAATGAGGTGTATTCTGCAATAAATACAAACAATGAGAGATTTCAGAAACTATACCTCCATTTTGGGTCCTGGTAGAGGCCAGGTGGTGTGAATTTCACTGGGATACATGTCAGTAGGTCTAGACTCCCCCATGAAACTTGAAAGCACAGTCCACCAGGGTTGTGCCTACATCTTGTGCAGAGAATGCTAATGTCTCTCTCAAGCAGATTTGTGGACCATAAAATTTCACCTCCCCCACATCAAAGAAGAAAAAAAACCTTAAAAAGGTGAAGCTGCTATAACAGCCTTCATCAGGAGTTTGTAGAGGAATGAAACAAACAGCCTTCTAATACGCTCTCCAATTGGAAAGAGGGTGGGGCTGTTAATTGTTAAAAACAGTTTGTGTATGCCTGAAATAACCTATGCTAGCTTTGCTTTTTGAAGCACGCAGCTTCAGCACTTTTTTTTTTCTTTTTTTTTTTTTAATTTGGGGGGGGGAGGGAAGCACCATTTTTTCTTGGATTATCTCTATGGTTCAGAACTGTTGGACCTCTATTGGGGGGGGGGGGGCTTTACCATTCTCTACCAGGCCAACATAGGTCAGTTAGCACAACTTTATCAAGTGAGCACAAAATTCTCTCACCAGTCTCATTGAGCAACTTGACACTCAGATAGCGCTCCTGTGTATTCCCTTAGGAAAGCAGATTTGTGGGGCAGCTATGTGGTTTGTACCTTCCACTTTTTTTTTTTTTTAAAGACATTGTAGGTTGGACTTGGGCTCTACTGACCTTTCTTTTAGGAGGAAAGTCCTGCAAGCAGCGATTCCTCCCTAATGGATTCCTCTGTAATCTCTCCATGGTACTGTTGTGGGGTCGGGAAAAACGTATACACCAACTGGTAATTGGATCTTCCAGACTCCCGACATCACCCTTTATTACTGCCACCCTTCTTACTCTTATCTTTCTGTGGAGGTGCGTTGCACCTTTCACTCACAGGGTTTTGAAGGAAAAAAAATGGGATGAATAGATATATGGTACATGAGTGAAATGGAGTATATTGCCAAACATGTATACAGGTCCTTCTCAAAAAATTAGCATATAGTGTTAAATTTCATTATTTACCATAATGTAATGATTACAATTAAACTTTCATATATTATAGATTCATTATCCACCAACTGAAATTTGTCAGGTCTTTTATTGTTTTAATACTGATGATTTTGGCCTACAACTCCTGATAACCCAAAAAACCTGTCTCAATAAATTAGCATATTTCACCCGTCCAATCAAATAAAAGTGTTTTTTAATAACAAACAAAAAAACCATCAAATAATAATGTTCAGTTATGCACTCAATACTTGGTCGGGAATCCTTTGGCAGAAATGACTGCTTCAATGCGGCGTGGCATGGAGGCAATCAGCCTGTGACACTGCTGAGATGTTATGGAGGCCCAGGATGCTTCAATAGCGGCCTTAAGCTCATCCAGAGTGTTGGGTCTTGCGTCTCTCAACTTTCTCTTCACAATATCCCACAGATTCTCTATGGGGTTCAGGTCAGGAGAGTTGGCAGGCCAATTGAGCACAGTAATACCATGGTCAGTAAACCATTTACCAGTGGTTTTGGCACTGTGAGCAGGTGCCAGGTCATGCTGAAAAATGAAATCTTCATCTCCATAAAGCATTTCAGCCGATGGAAGCATGAAGTGCTCCAAAATCTCCTGATAGCTAGCTGCATTGACCCTGCCCTTGATGAAACACAGTGGACCAACACCAGCAGCTGACATGGCACCCCACACCATCACTGACTGTGGGTACTTGACACTGGACTTCAGGCATTTTGGCATTTCCTTCTCCCCAGTCTTCCTCCAGACTCTGGCACCTTGATTTCCGAATGACATGCAAAATTTGCTTTCATCAGAAAAAAGTACTTGGGACCACTTAGCAACAGTCCAGTGCTGCTTCTCTGTAGCCCAGGTCAGGCGCTTCTGCCGCTGTTTATGGTTCAAAAGTGGCTTTACCTGGGGAATGCGGCACCTGTAGCCCATTTCCTGCACACGCCTGTGCACGGTGGCTCTGGATGTTTCCACACCAGACTCAGTCCACTGCTTCCTCAGGTTCCCCAAGGTCTGGAATCGGTCCTTCTCCACAATCTTCCTCAGGGTCCGGTCACCTCTTCTCGTTGTACAGCGTTTTCTGCCACATTGTTTCCTTCCAACAGACTTAAGGCCCCGTCTCACTTAGCGATTTACCAACGATCACGACCAGCGATATGACCTGGCCGTGATCGTTGGTAAGTCGCTGTGTGGTCGCTGGGGAGCTGTCACACAGACCGCTCTCCCCAGCGACCAACGATCAGGGGAACGAGTTCGGCATCGTTGAAACTGTCTTCAACGATGCCGAAGTCCCCCTGCAGCACCCGGGTAACCAGGGTAAACATCGGGTTACTAAGCGCAGGGCCGCGCTTAGTAACCCGATGTTTACCCTGGTTACCAAAAAAAACAAACAGTACATACTCGCCTTTCGGTGTCCAGGTCCCTTGCCGTCTGCTTCCTGCTCTGACTGACTGAGCCGCCGTACACTGAGAGCAGAGCGCAGCGGTGACGTCACTGCTGTGCTCTCACTTCTCACTGTACGGCCGGCAGTCAGTGAGAGCAGGAAGCAGACGGCAAGGGACCTGACGGACATCAGAAGGCGAGTATGTATTGTTTGTTTTTTTTTACATTTACGCTGGTAACCAGGGTAAACATCGGGTTACTAAGCGCGGCCCTGCGCTTAGTAACCCGATGTTTACCCTGGTTCCCAGTGAAGACATCGCTGGATCGGTGTCACACACACCGATTCAGCAATGTCAGCGGGACCTCAACGACCAAAAAAAGGTCCAGGCCATTCCGACACGACCAGCGATCTCGCAGCAGGGGCCTGATCGCTGGTACGTGTCACACATAGCGAGATCGCTATGGAGGTCGCTGTTGCGTCACAAAACTTGTGACTCAGCAGCGATCTCGCTAGCGATCTCGCTATGTGAGACGGGGCCTTTACCATTGAGGTGCCTTGATACAGCACTCTGGGAACAGCCTATTTGTTGAGAAATTTCTTTCTGGGTCTTACCCTCTTGCTTGAGGGTGTCAATGATGGCCTTCTTGACATCTGTCAGGTCGCTGTCTTACCCATGATGGGGGTTTTGAGTAATGAACCAGGCAGGGAGTTTTTAAAAGCCTCAGGTATCTTTTGCATGTGTTTAGAGTTAATTAGTTGATTCAGAAGATTAGGGTAATAGGTCATTTAGAGAACCTTTTCTTGATATGCTAATTTATTGAGACAGGTTTTTTGGGTTATCAGGAGTTGTAGGCCAAAATCATCAGTATTAAAACAATAAAAGACCTGACAAATTTCAGTTGGTGGATAATGAATCTATAATATATGAAAGTTTAATTGTAATCATTACATTATGGTAAATAATGAAATTTAACACTATATGCTAATTTTTTGAGAAGGACCTGTATATCTATATTAAACTAACGCATGCCATGTAAACCACTGAAGCGCGTACAGAGGCTCCGCCTTTTAAAGCTGAAGATTTGTTTTGTCTTTCGTGGCTCTCTTCTCGATGCTTTCATGGGTCTGGAAAATCCAATTACTGCTTAGCAATATTTTTCTGTGTTGCTCTTCACCCTCAAATACCTTATAGATTTTTTTTTTCATCAATCTAAATCAGTCAAAAATTACCAAATACAAAAGGTTTGGGTTTTTTTTCCTTAGACTTTGCTGCCCAAATGCACTACAAAATGTATTTTCTTGTCCACATTGTAACATTTTCTTTGCCTGTCAGTTTCATGACCCAAATGAAATTCTTATGATGTGGCTAGTTGGGTCCATTAGACCCATAGTACAGCTTAAAATTGTGGCTTACCTATAGATGGAAAAAAAATGAATGCTGTCATTTGATCATGTGACTTAACCCTTTATAAGACTCTTCTAAAATACAATATTAAGGCATTTATTGTAGAAACTGAGCCACCGTTGACCATCCGACTAGGTCTGGCACTGCAACCTCTCGCGAGGGGGGGATGAAAAGCCAAGTATAGTGGGGCAGAGCAATAAAATAATTTATTTAATAAGCAATAATCGAGAAACGACAATTTGTAGTTTTTCACTTCCCTCGTATAAGTGCATTTGATTTCTGGGAGGCACATTTAGGCTCCCAGTAACTAAAATTTGCCCCATCATTCCTGCCAAGACCAAGTGCCAATTAGGTGCCATTCACAAGGAACCCAACCGTCACCTGTTGTCCTCTGTATAACAAAAGTAAGCACACAATGAAATAGAAGAGAACACAGGAAGATATTCTCATATTGCAGTGGACCTTGTTCAAAATAAAACGGTATTTACGGTACCTTGGCAAAAGTAACATAACCATAGTAAGAACAATGAAATATCAGATCTGGTCCTCTACTTATTGGCCCAATTCATCAAAGCTTACAGGCCAGAAATCTGGCATAAAAAGCTTTGAAGGGTTTTATTTGGTTTTATTTGGTTCAACTGCAGGCTGCGATAAATGTGAGACTATTAATGTTCTCACATCATTTTCAATTTCTGGCTAGCGGCAGCGTTCATTACGCCTTAATTCGTACCACAGTAGGGACCGGTGGTGCACGACTTCATGAATTAGGAAAGTCTGACTACAGCTCATCTCCTCATGAAGTCACGAACAGGGCCCGGTGTCTTTTTTGTTAAACACTTGGCGTTTTTTCTTGAAGAGTCATTTCTACCTCTTTGGCTGATCCCTGAGCACTTTCTGATTTTGCCCAGCAACATTTTTTTTTTGCCCATCATGTTCACTTGCATTGAGAAGTATAGACTTCAGAGCAGAATACTCCTGAAGAATGGTCATCACGCTTTTTTTTTTTTTTTTAATTGGCGGGAGCGTCTTCCCAAATATGCCAGAGACTAAGCGCATACACAGAAAGCGGTTTTCACATATTGATCCATATGGATTATTCTTCTGAGTGTTTTAGTTAGCACTCCAGAACTCATATCCTGAGGATATGCTCCCAGGATGAGTATTTGGCGAGTTCTTGAACCATTTCTGCAACTATTATGTAAATTAGGAAAACGCGTTTGATTGGAGGGGGGGGGGGGGGATTTCTGTGTTTTTGACACTGCATTGTCTCTCAAAGGCTACTTTCACTCTAGCATCGTGCACTGCACGTCGCTATGCGTCGTTTTGGAGAAAAAACGCATCCTGCAAAAGTGCTTGCAGGATGCGTTTTTTCTCCATAGACTTTTATTAACGACGCATTGCCACACGTCGCAACTGTCGTGCGACGGTTGCGTCGGACCGTCGCCACCAAAAAACGTTGCTTGTAACGTTTTTTGGTGCGACGGTCCCGTCTTCTCCGACCGCGCATGCGCGGCCAGAACTCCGCCCCCGCCTCCCCGCACGTCACAATGGGGCAGCGGATGCGTTGAAAAACAGCATCCGCTGCCCCCGTTGTGCGGCGCTTTCACAGCTAGCGTCGGTGCTCCGCAACGTCACATAGCGACGTGCAGTGCACGACGCTAGTGTGAAAGTAGCCTTATTGGGGTGTCATTCTTTAAATAAAGCTGCTTTGCTTTCGATATTTCCTGGTATTTGGCTATGACAAAATGTTATTGATGTAGTTATGCATGGATTACATGCATTTTTGGTGCGTTTCCGCAGCAGAAACACGTGCATTTTTTACTTGCAGATTTTCCATATCTAATGCAGGTCAATTTACACAGAGTAAAAAAGCAGCACAGTGGGCATGAGATTTCTATCAAACCCATCCACTTTGCTGGAAATGTAAGACACTGCGTTTTTCATGCAACAGAAAAAACTCATGGGCACACAGCCGTAAAGCATTTTGGAGGTGATCTAGATTCTATCTAGATCGGAGGGCCTCTTACAATACATTGCCACACACATAATGTGACATATACACAGGTCCATTCCTTTGGTACACCGCTCCCTCTTAATGTGGCACCACTATCCAGGCTCGAGCGCATGTGCGATTAGTGGCTCCCATGGACTTGCGGTCCTGCGAATTGAAAATGCCAAGCATTCCACACTGCAAAAACCGGAGGCCACTTTACCACCAATGAGAGACCAGCAAACGCTACATGCGCAGACACACCCCTGGTTACCCGTACATCCACTGGCTCTGATTGTTTAGGATTGGTACTTAAAGAACACCCACTCATCTATTGGTTAACGCCCCCATGAAAAAGTGTGGCAAAACGGCGGTGTCGGGGTGGTAGCCGTGACACATGCAGTTATCGCATCTATACAAAGTAAGTAAAAATGCATAGCACTTTAAACAGACTATCTCCCTCAATATGATTGACTGACAAAAACAACTCTAAACCGCAAAACCTTTTGGTATATAAGCACTTGCACTTTATTATCATACAAAGCTCTGCAGTGAATAATCTACTCTTGCTATCATCTTTATATTTAATCTATGTGCATTATTTCATTTAGTCTTTCCAATTTTTATGGAAGATTGAATACTTTAATATATTTAGAATATGTACCTTCTTAGCCAGAGATCAAATATCTCCGGTAGTGTTTTTTTCTATATTATATCTTTAGTCAGTCAAATCAACAGCCCACTGAGATTTTCTGAAATACAAATGTCAGTCAGTATTTCGTGAAGAGAACTGGAAAAATGACCGGCCTGCTCCAACAAATAACGTAGCTCTGATGCAAATGGCAACTTTCCAAGTGACAAGACGTTGAGATCTGCGACACGCATTATTTCTCAGGCAGCGAGTGCTCAGAGTGTGGACGTATTATTGCTGTATCCTATTCTTTCCAGATTTATCTGGTCATAGAATAAAACTCCATTTCTTTTATCTCTGTCCGTGCTGGACCGCTGGGTACACAATCAAAGTGAAACGCTCACACATTTGACAGAATGCTTGCCCTGATTCCTGCACTGTTCCAAAACATGCAAAGGCTTAAAATAAAAAGGAGAATACGTAACGTGGCCGGTCACCTGGTGAAAGTGCACTGACATTTACAGCATATGACAGGAGCTACACAGATTAGGCCTCCATATTCCAATGAAAATGTATTTAGAGTCTTATTTCCATCTTATGGCAATAGCTGAATTTAAGCCACATGTGATAAAAACAATCTGACCGGTAGGAAATGTACCTAAACTAATGACTGAAAGTCTACGGCTCCACAATCCTCAGCTCCTGTTTGGTAGCAGCAGTGAAAGGGATTTGGAACGTTCATAATTGTTTCAAACCATTTAAGTAAAAAAAATAGAATTGTTCCCTGAAAACTATTTAAAAATGTTCCAGTAGTAACAATTTATACTCTACATTAATACAACAGGAATTAAAACACAGTATATACATCAAAATGACTCCAGTTCATATTGTTAAAGGGAGTCTGTCCATGCCAAAGGTACACTGAGCTCCGGTACTTTGGAGAAACCGTGCAGCGCACCTTCCCACCTACTTGTTTTGCATCTATCTCTATCCTGCTCTTACCCAAAAAGTTGCAAGTTGTGCAAAGAATTGCCATGGCACAGCCCATTCTTCCTGCATTTTTGAGACTTAAGGGAGATCGCAATCATCCAAGCAATTGTTTGGTCAACAGCAGAGATGAGCGAACATCGTTGGCTCCCTCCTTATTGGGAAAAGTTATACTCCAAGAAGCTGCATTGGGAACCCGGATACCTGGAGCGCTACCACAGCTGCATGTGTCACGGCTGTGTGACAGTCACAACAAATGCATGGAGAGCCTGTTTGTTGGGCTCATCTCTAGTCAATAGTCATCTAATGTATAAGGGGACCTAAAAGCGAACCTGTCAGCAGGATATTGCTAAGTAAACTACAGGCTTTGTCATGTTGCCACTGTTACACTGATTAAAATGATACATACATGGGGTGAAGAAATCAGTCTTGTGGTTCTTGTGCAATCAGTGTTAGAAATTTTCAGTTAATGATATGCCCGTGCTTCGGGGCAGGACTGCAGTCATCTTCCTGCTCTAAGCCAGAAAAACCAAGGAAAGACCTGCCCATATGCCGCCCTGAAGCACAAACATGTTCCTCATCATAGAGAGACTGCGTTTCGGGACGTTCTGTTGGACGGTCTCTCCTTGGTTTCTCGGGCCTAGAGCACCAAGATAAGACTGTGCCTACAGTCCTGAATGGGCATATCATTAAAGGGAACCTGTTCCCCCCTCAATATCGAAGGTGAGCTAAGCCCACCAGCATCAGGGGCTTATCTACAGCATTCTGGAATGCTGTAGATAAGCCCCTGATGCATCCTGAAAGATGAGAAAAAGGTTAGATTATACTCACCCAGGGCGGTCCAGGTACGATGGGCGTCACGGTCCAGTATAGGACCTCACATCTTCTTACAATGACGTCCTCTTCGTCTTCACGCTGCGGCTCCCGCACAGGCGTACTTTGTCGGCCCTGTTGAGGGCAGAGCAAAGTACTGCACTGCACAGGGCCTCTCAGACCTTTCCCGGCACCTGCGCACTGCAGTACTTTGCTCTGCCCTCAACAGGAGGCGCAGCTTGAAGAAAAGAAAAGGACGTCATCATAAGAAGATGGGAGGCCCCAGACCGGAACGCGACGCCCATCGGACCAGAATCGGACCGGACCACACCTGAGTGGGTATAATCTAACCTCTTTTTCTCATCTTTCAGGGTACATCAGGGGCTTATCTACAGCATTCCAGAATGCTGTAGATAAGCCCCTGATGCCGGTGGGCTTAGCTCATCTTTTATTTTTGGTGGTGACAGGTTCCCTTTATCTGAAAATTTCTAACACCGATCCACAAGACAGATTTCTGCACCCCAGGTATCAATTTAATCAGTATAAGGCTGCCGTCACACTAGCAGTATTTGGTCAGTATCAGTATTTGTAAGCCAAAACCAGGAGTGGGTGATAAACGCAGAAGTGGTGCATATGTTTCTATTATACTTTTCCTCTAAATTGTTCCACTCCTGGTTTTGGCTTACAAATACTGATGTAAAATACTGACCAAATACTGATAGTGTGATGGCAGCCTAACACTGTCAATATGACAATGCTTGTAGTTTACTTTGAAAAATCCTGCTGACAGGTTAGCTTTAAAGGGAAGCTATAATTTAAAAAAATGACCTATTGCTTAACCCCTTCATGCCATGTGCCATACTGTGTGACTATCGCGCAGGCTCACGCCAAGGGCCTGCAAGATCAAATGCAGGTGTCAGCTCTACAGGTCCTTCTCAAAAAATTAGCATATAGTGTTAAATTTCATTATTTACCATAACGTAATGATTACAATTAAACTTTCATATATTAGAGATTCATTATCCACCAACTGAAATTTGTCAAGTCTTTTATTGTTTTAATACTGATGATTTTGGCATACAACTCCTGAAAACCCAAAAAACCTGTCTCAATAAATTAGCATATCAAGAAAAGGTTCTCTAAACGACCTATTACCCTAATCTTCTGAATCAACTAATTAACTCTAAACACATGCAAAAGATACCTGAGGCTTTTAAAAACTCCCTGCCTGGTTCATTACTCAAAACCCCCATCATGGGTAAAGGCCCCGTCTCACATAGCGAGATCGCTAGCGAGATCGCTGCTGAGTCACAAGTTTTGTGACGCAACAGCGACCTCCATAGCGATCTCGCTATGTGTGACACGTACCAGCGATCAGGAGGCCCCTGCTGCGAGATCGCTGGTCGTGTCGGAATGGCCTGGACCTTTTTTTGGTCGTTGAGGCCCCGCTGACATCGCTGAATCGGTGTGTGTGACACCGATCCAGCGATGTCTTCACTGGTAACCAGGGTAAACATCGGGTTACTAAGCGCAGGGCCGCGCTTAGTAACCCGATGTTTACCCTGGTTACCAAAAAAACAAACAGTACATACTCGCCTTTCGGTGTCCAGGTCCCTTGCCGTCTGCTTCCTGCTCTCACTGACTCCCGGCCGTACAGTGAGAAGTGAGAGCACAGCAGTGACGTCACCGCTGCGCTCTGCTCTCAGTGTACGGCGAGACTCAGTCAGAGCAGGAAGCAGACGGCAAGGGACCTGGACACCGAAAGGCGAGTATGTACTGTTTGTTTTTTTTGGTAACCAGGGTAAACATCGGGTTACTAAGCGCGGCCCTGCGCTTAGTAACCCGATGTTTACCCTGGTTACCCGGGTGCTGCAGGGGGACTTCGGCATCGTTGAAGACAGTTTCAACGATGCCGAAGTCGTTCCCCTGATCGTTGGTCGCTGGAGAGAGCTGTCTGTGTGACAGCTCCTCAGCGACCACACAACGACTTACCAACGATCACGGCCAGGTCGTATCGCTGGTCGTGATCGTTGGTAAATCGCTTAGTGAGACGGGGCCTTAAGACTAGCGACCTGACAGATGTCAAGAAGGCCATCATTGACACCCTCAAGCAAGAGGGTAAGACCCAGAAAGAAATTTCTCAACAAATAGGCTGTTCCCAGAGTGCTGTATCAAGGCACCTCATTGGTAAGTCTGTTGGAAGGAAACAATGTGGCAGAAAACGCTGTACAACGAGAAGAGGTGACCGGACCCTGAGGAAGATTGTGGACTGAGTCTGGTGTGGAAACATCCAGAGCCACTGTGCACAGGCGTGTGCAGGAAATGGGCTACAGGTGCCGCATTCCCCAGGTAAAGCCACTTTTGAACCATAAACAGCGGCAGAAGCGCCTGACCTGGGCTACAGAGAAGCAGCACTGGACTGTTGCTAAGTGGTCCCAAGTACTTTTTTCTGATGAAAGCAAATTTTGCATGTCATTCGGAAATCAAGGTGCCAGAGTCTGGAGGAAGACTGGGGAGAAGGAAATGCCAAAATGCCTGAAGTCCAGTGTCAAGTACCCACAGTCAGTGATGGTGTGGGGTGCCATGTCAGCTGCTGGTGTTGGTCCACTGTGTTTCATCAAGGGCAGGGTCAATGCAGCTAGCTATCAGGAGATTTTGGAGCACTTCATGCTTCCATCGGCTGAAATGCTTTATGGAGATGAAGATTTCATTTTCCAGCACGACCTGGCACCTGCTCACAGTGCCAAAACCACTGGTAAATGGTTTACTGACCATGGTATTACTGTGCTCAATTGGCCTGCCAACTCTCCTGACCTGAACCCCATAGAGAATCTGTGGGATATTGTGAAGAGAAAGTTGAGAGACGCAAGACCCAACACTCTGGATGAGCTTAAGGCCGCTATTGAAGCATCCTGGGCCTCCATAACATCTCAGCAGTGTCACAGGCTGATTGCCTCCATGCCACGCCGCATTGAAGCAGTCATTTCTGCCAAAGGATTCCCGACCAAGTATTGAGTGCATAACTGAACATTATTATTTGATGGTTTTTTTGTTTGTTATTAAAAAACACTTTTATTTGATTGGACGGGTGAAATATGCTAATTTACTGAGACAGTTTTTTTGGGTTTTCAGGAGTTGTATGCCAAAATCATCAGTATTAAAACAATAAAACACCTGACAAATTTCAGTTGGTGGATAATGAATCTATAATATATGAAAGTTTAATTGTAATCATTACATTATGGTAAATAATCAAATTTAACACTATATGCTAATTTTTTGAGAAGGACCTGTATATGAGAGCTGACACCCTGCATCATTAATAGATGCCATTACCGATCGTGGCCGTTTAACCACTCTGATGCCACTGTCAATAGTAAACATCAATGGGCATCGCAGAGGGAGGTGGAGCCCATCAGCACAACGTGATTGTGATCGTGTTGTGCCAACAGTCTCCATGGTGAACCCAGGCCGAAGGTTGGCAGCGGGGTCACCCAGGGACGGTGTCTTGTAAGCTCCTGCTCAGATCAGAAGCTCTTGCCTTCTCCCTGCGATGCACTGTTCTACTGCCCTGCAATGCACAAAGAAGAGTGTTAGACCAGCGATCAGAACAGTAAAAATTGATGTCCCACACTGGGACAATGTAAATAAAAAAGTTAATTGTAAAATTCTAAAACTAAAAAAATAAATAAATAATAATAATAAGACTCACAAACTAAAGTACAAAAACACCAAGAACATATTAATCCTATAAAATACATGTTAAAAAAAAATTAAATACACATTTGGTATCGCCACGCCGGGAATGACCTGACCTAAAAAAGCTGTCACACTTGTTAACCCCTTCAGGGAACACCATTAAAAAAAAAAAAAAAAAAACCACAACAAGACCAAAAAACAATGCTTTCTGTTATCAAATTCCTTGAGGGGTCTAATTTACAAAATGGGGTCGCTTGTGGGGGGGTTTCTACTGATTAGGTACATCAGGGGCTCTACAAACGTGACATGACCCCCGCAGAACCGTCCATTGAAATCTGCGTTCCAAAATGTCACTCCATCCTTAAGCCGCTGTTGTGTGCCCAAACAGTAGTTTTCCCTCCACATATAGGGCATCTGCGTATTCAGGAGAAATTGCACAACAAATTATGACATCCATTTTCTCTTGTTACTGTTATGGAAATAAAAAAAAATTGGGGCTAAAAACATTATTGTGGGAAATTGTGGCTCAACGATCTAAACTTCTGTGAAGCACCTGGGGATTTTCAAGGCGCACAACACATTAGTTAAATTCGTCGAGGAGTCTAGTTTAAAAAATAAAATGGGGTCATTTGTGGGGGTGTTGCACTATTTAGGAACATCAGAGGCTCTCCAAACACAACATGGCGTTCGCTAATGACACAAGCAAATTTTGGATTCAAAATGTCAAATGGCACTCCTTCTCTTCCGAGCCCTGCCATGCGCTCAAACAGTAGTTTTCCTCCACATATTGGAGATTAACAAACTCAAAAGAAAATGAACATTAATTTTTGGTGTCCAGTTTCTTCTCTTAGTCTTGTAAAAATAAAAAAAAAAATGGGTCTAAAGTATAATTTTTGCAAAAAAAAGTTAAATGTTAATTCTTTTTTCGTTCAAGTTCTTCAGCGTCTGAAGCACCAGAAGGGTTAGGCTGGGTTCACACTGCGTTATTGGCGTCCGTTAGATGGACTACGTTACACCGCGGCATAACGCGGTGTAACGTAGTCCGTTAACGCCGCCATTAATTCCTATGACAGACGCATCACTAGCGCACGCCCACAATGGGCGTGTGCTAGCTATGTGCAGTCATTGAGTGACGGACCCTGGGACGTGGGCTGCAGCGTTTCCGGGTCCATCACTGCTAGCGCAGATAGAGCTAGCAGATGCTCTATCTGCGCTAGCGCGATGACAAATTGGCACTTGCGTTAACAGCAGCCCGTTAACGCATGTGTTGAACGGGCTGCTGTTAACGCAATGTGAACCTAGCCTTAATAAACTTCTTGAATGTGGTTTAGTGCATTTTTTTAGACTGGTGTCACTTTTGGGTATTTTCTGTCATATATATCCTTAGTTATCAGCTTCATAATGAGGATTACTGTAACAATCTCTATCATCAAAGGCAGGATTACAGGGACCCCTCTTTATAAAACAGATCACTAAGGATCCTCCAATCACAATAGGCGATGTCAAAGCTGATTTTACTCCCCCTCCCTTCACAACGACCTTTGCACATGCTCATTAGATGCTTCCATAGAACAGACAGGGTCGGGATCCAATTATTTTTTTAACTTTTTACATACACATAAGGATATATTCACTCACAGCATTATTCAGCTTTTTTATGCAGGTAGAAGTGTGTTAAATTACCAGCAAAAGCTGAGATTTTAGAAGTCTCATGCACCCAGTTAATTTTCCTGATTAAATTTCAGAACTGCAGTATTTTTTTTTTATATCTGCAGCATGTCAAATCTTAGTGTTTTTTCATGCATTGGAGTTGTTTTTACTGCATTTTTGGTTAATAAAACTAAACATTATTATACAAGTATTGTATACATAGAAATATATTCCATGTAATCTGCACCATAAAAACACAACTACAAATGCTGCAAAAAGTCACACAAAAAAAGTCAAAAGCAAAAACTGCATTTTGAGCACTGCGTTTTTACTGCCAAAAGAGCAGGTTTTGGCTGTAGATTTAAAAAAAAAAAAAAAAACCACTACATGTGAATATAGCTTAATTCACAAAAACCTGGCTTCACGTTAAGGCTTGTCGTATTCTCATGATGGGCAGGAAGAGCGAGGACCACGTAAGGACAATAGCCTTAGCTACAAACACACTAGTTGACAGGTACGCTCTAAAGAGATTTCATATCAGCCTGTTGATAAAGATTGAATAAAAATGTCTGAATGAAGCAGAGAATAGCGCAATAAACTGCACCATGTGTGACTCGTGGCCTGAGAATGGGTGTCGGAAGGCAAAAATAATGAAAATGGCTCTATACTGTCATAAATGAGCCATCTAAATGGCCAGTCCAGGAGTGCTAGAATGACTCATGGCTGTGAGGCAAAAACCGTGCAGTGGATGTCACTACCACAAGAAAAGAGATCAAAGAGCAGATTTGTCAGATTTTACGCTCCGGCACTGACACTGTACTTTGATCCCCTGTAATTATATATGCCTCACCAGGCCAACACCATTCTGAGCCACTGATAGAACAGGGAAGCAGATCCTGGGTCATTACAGCTCGGCTAACCAAATACGGCTTCCTACAGGGGAGGAATAACACCTTTACCAGGATACAAGGCACTACAAAGATGGAGAAGCCATAGATGTGTTCTAGGCTGGCCTCACCACACCGTCATCTAACACTCATTACATTTGGCCACACTTTTGGATGCACTCATTTTTTGGAATGGACTAAGGCAAGGTCTCCACTGATGATGTTACCACTGCCGGGCACATACGCCCAGGAAGTGCACACCAGGCAGTGGCCACAGCCTGGACAGACTCAGTGGTCCACTATAGAGCAACACTGAGAAAATATATGCCACATACCTTTTATCCAGAAATTAAAAAAATTAAAAAAAACCACACCGCCTGTTTGCTATATGACAATCTGGGAACATTACCGTACAACTCAAGAAAACTGCCCCCTTGCCCCAACACAGTGTGAAATTGGCTTTATGCAGTCCATAAACATTATGGCCCCAATATGATTCCCATGGTTACATCCACTAATCTAGTGAGTTAGCTAGGTGCTAGTGGTCGTAACCATGGATACCCAAGGTACTGCAATGCCTGCACATGAGGAAAGACATAGCAAATCAGAAGAACTACACAACATTTCTTATTGGATACATTTGCTAATATTATTACTACATGTACTACATATAGGGATAGGATCTTGGAGATGGGAATACCCCTTTAACAGAACCAAATGAATATGCATCCACAGAGAAATGAGGGTCCTCCAGCAAGATAAACAAGTAGTTTTAATGTGTGAAGTGAAAAAAAAAAAACACATTCTTGGACTAAAAGCTACCCCAAGCTCACAAGCTTTACCAGCACAGATGCAGACAGGGTCACTTCGGGCTTGGGTTAGACACAGGGTGTAGCTTTCTGTGGTGCACAATAACGAGCGCGGTGTATGAAGTGGCCCTCTTGACTTGCTCATTTTAATAGCTTCGTCAGACACCTTCTCTCCCAACACCAGCCATGATAGGGATGAGGGCTAGCTACTGAAATAAACCAGTCAGCCCCAACATTACCCAACATTACCAACACCAACACAGGAAGACAAATTCTCCCATTTGTTAATATGAAGCTAAAAGTTGAGGTGGCGGGTCACGAGAGTAGTGCCAAGATCTCAAAATCTGACCAACATTCTTAAAAGTTGACAATTCGGTTTTTGAAAAACACAACTTTTAGCAGGACAACACTGTTAATACAATGTACAGAATAAGAGGTGACCATAATGTTATACTTTTTTCCAGCGAAGATGGAAGCATCCTCATTCAGATGCATGGAACATTGTTACTTTGTGCTGAAATCATAGAGGGAAGTTCTGCTGCAAACTTGGTCTAGCGCACCGGTCCCCAACCTTCCGTACCTCAAGAGCCACATTCAAGTCAGAGGGTCTTGAGCCAAATCCAGAGTCACTTCCACCCCCTGCCTCCCTTACAGTAGTGACAAAGAGCCAGCGCTATTGGTATGATGACAGCCAGAGCTTCCCCACAGAAATATCTTTCCCTCATTGAGTATTCTTGCATCAAACAATCCCATCACGTAGTCATATCAAGCTTCAATCACCGCCTCTATCCTCTGACACTAATATCCTATCTCCAGTTTAGAACTTAATTTATCTCTCCAACCCCAAGGCCAGTATATACGCATTCAGATCTGCTCTTTTCTAAGTTCTACTCACAAGTGTCATCATCTGGAGACCTGCTCTTCATAGTGGTGCTAGGGCAGATGGCCACTAGCATCATCATTGGCCTGTGAACCATATGTGGCTTCTGAGCTACAGGTTGGGGATCCCTGGATAGTCTCATGTAGTAAAGAGAAAGCCAGCTCACCTAGTACTTGAAGTCCAGCTTGCACGGAGCCAGGTGGATCCACACCAGATAATATGCTCAAAGAAAAAAAATACGTTGTTCCAGCGTCTGGTAAAACAGATCTTTATTTTAAGTCCGTCTTCTTTGTTTTTCAGATTTTTCCTCTTCATTTTGAGAATGGATTTAGGACTGCGATTACCACCTGTGTTGCAACTCCAATCATACACATGATTCAGAGATTAAGGCTACTTTCACACTTCAGTCTTTATAAAGACGCTGCAATGCATCGTTCTGGGAAAAAAACGCATCCTGCAAAGTTGCCCGCAGGATGCGTTTTTTTCACATAGACTTGTATTACCGACGCATCGCGACGTATGGCCACACGTTCCATACGACGTGCACTGGATGCCTCGGTAATTGGCGGGTCGTCTTATCCAAAAAACGTTTAATGTAACGTTTTTTGTGTGACGGGCCCGCCATTTCCGCCCCCTCCTCCCCGAAACTCATAATGGGCAGCGGATGCGTCTGAAAACTGCATCCGCTGCCCACGGAAGTGTGAAAGTAGCCTAATCCAGCTTGTCCCTCTGAAATTGACACATTTTTATTTGTATGATGTTATCTTCACAGTTAGTGACAGATTTCTGAATGTTAGCAAGGGACTCATCTAGTTCCTTCTGATGTCCATTCCAAATTAAAATCAGATTTTTTAATTTCAATGTCCTTCTGGACAACCTGGAGTTGTATATTCTCAAATTTTATTATTAGTTTCATGAGATTTAATGAGCAATTGCTCAAAATGCTGTTCCAGTCATTCATGAAATCCACACTGTAAACTTTAGTTGGTATCTTCTTAAGTCTCAGACCCCTCGGTATCATGTCTTTATCTATATATTTTTGTAAAGTTGTGGAATCCCACCATAACTTCAAAAATTATTTGCATTGAGTATATCACATCAGTAGAAACGTTTCTGCTATTGCATAGCATTTTATTGTTGAGCAAAATTGTGACATCTTTTTTGCAAGTTTTTGGTATAGGAAAACTATTTCCACATACAGGAGGCGGAGATATTAAATGTAAAGTATTAACAAAAGAAGCGTATTGGACATTTAATCTGGATTCAAGAAGCCCTAAAGGTTTTAATCTAAAGAGAGGAACCATGTATCACTGTTGACTGTTTTCATACATCTGTTGCTTAAGGAATATATTCATTGATGTAATTGTGTGGTGTGACTTGTTCCAGCTGTTTTTCATTGGCACTTTGTTAGTATTTTAGTAAATCCTTTTGATTGTGTAGCCAAGCTGTGATAAAGAACCAAAGTGAGTGTTCGAAATGTGCCTTGCTACCTTGCCCTGTCTATGCAACCATTGTAATTTTTGTAAATTTAATGGACTTAAAGAAAGAACTATTTTACGAGATGCTGGAACAACCACCTTTTTTTTCTTTGATCCCTGGACAGTGGTTCAGCTGTTGCAATGGGGAAAGGGGGAGGTGGACAACTTGAGGAAGAAATATGACAGGGGTGTATGGAATGAGTGTTAGTGCTTAACGGGACGGTTTAAGGATCTCCTTCACTCTCAATGTGATACGTATATAACAAGTCAAACTTAGAGCAAATGGTCTCCAAACAAAACAACCAAATGGCTAGATTGGTTCAGAGGACAGCAATAAAACTACCTAATACAACTGTAAAAGCATCTCTAGCAACTCTTTAGTCCTGTGGGGTCTGTCGGACCACAAGCCAGTATGTATTCAGCATATTTCCGCAAGTATAGAAAGTAGATAACCATCCGTTTCGGTAGCTTTCTAGCTCAGGCGCCATTCTCTACAGTGCATGGTGAGACGCAATGCCAACTACGCGTTTTTTTTTCCTATTGATTTACATTGTACTGTAAATCACTTTGCGGATCTGCAGCGTTTCTGCACGGAAAAAAACGCTGCGGATCCGCAGGAAATCCGCATCGTGTGCACATAGCCTAAGAATTTTGGAGCAAATGCACTGCCTACTGGCCTTGAAGACGGTGTGGGGAACCAACAGTGTCAATTCTTTTACCTGGGAATAGAAAGCCAATAGTTAAAAGCATTATGAAGTCTCAATTTCTGTTACACTTTTCAGCTGTTTTTAAGTTACAATTTTACATAAACATTATAAATAAAAAGGATGAAAAATACTAGAATGGTGAAACTGATGTGCAAAATACTTTCCAAGAGTGTTGTGTAATTAAATGTTATTATTTTTAACGATTCATCTCCATTATTTATATCATTGCTTGCAGTCAGCAGACTTCCATACAATGACTGAAAACCTACTCTAACATGGGTGTCAGGCTAGGTTTATGCATCGTTCAAAAACTACAATGCGGCTATGGCCTACATACCTATGCCAACATTTGTACCATAAGCCATTTGTTATATGTGTATTTTGAGGACTATGGAGTTTTTCCACAATCACCAGCCATCTACAAATATACTTTAGTCAAAGGGAACCTGGGAGGTTTCTATCTATTAGGGAACATTCAAACGTTTGTGCAAATCTGTCCAAGATTGGACCGCAACAAACAAACTGGCAGCGGATTTCACAACCAGAGTATGACAGCTTCATATATTTCTACGGACCCGCGGCCAGTCCGTATATTGCCGTCTGATCTTGGGATCAATTTTCAGACATCTGAATGCGTCCTTTCTCTGCAGAAAGAAAAATCTATCAGTCAATCCGTAGATTAAGGATGGAGCAAAGGGAGCATGTATATCAGGAATACAATGTATTCCTTACTGGCAGCACTGGCCTTGAGCTCTAATGATTAAGATGCAAGTTCTAAAAAAAATACAGCCCATTAACAAATAAGTGATGAATGGGCGATATCGACATATCTGTCCCTACTTTGTGTAATCTAAGAAAAGCAGCATAAATGGCCAGACAAGTTATGTTCTATTGTATAAGTGTAATCCAGCAGATTGTAGTGGGCCTTAACCTCGTACACATTAGACTAATGTCAGCCAGACCCGCCGATAATGATGGGGTTGTCCAATAGTCTACATGTATGGGGGTACCAGCCAACTGATGGTCGGGAGAAATATTGATCAGTCAGGTCCTATTTCAGTCTGATAATCACATTGCCCTTCCTAAGAGAAGATGCCGGCCGACATGTCAGCCAGTGGCTTTCTCATAGAAAACACAGGAACACTTGGTTAAAATGAGCACTAGATGAACGATCAGCCGAAGCATCATTCGGCCAACAGCCATCTAATGTGCAGGGCCAGCCTTACTACTGACACCCTAACCAATCAGCAGAGCAAGGCTGCAATCCAGAGGAGCTAAAACGCTCCCTTTCATTTCAATCAAGTCTACGGCATCGAGATCGACAGCAGACTGCGTCGTTCAGCTTCTCAAAACTTCATTCAAAAGACTTTAATACTAAGATTAATACTCTTAGCGGTTCATACAGAGCTTTATTATGTGGATTGGGGAGATTACTTTCAATGAAAATTCACATCAAAACCGTTTCAAATATTCTTTGAAGTTTCCAATTTAGTTTTCCCTGGGAACACGCCCCTATAGAACAATATTGCACATGACACCATCTAGCAGTAACGCATGTAGTAAAAATCAAGGCACACTAGAGAAGTGGTCCCCAATCTGTCTGACCTTGGCTGCCACATTGTGCTCAGAGGATTGCGGGACACATCCAGCTCTCTTCCCCTTCACAGTATTGGCAATCAAGCCACCATCACAGGTATAATGATAACCAAATCTTTTCCACAGAAGTCACCCCAAAAGCAGTATACCATGATCCATGGGTTCCCACATAAAGCCCCATTCAGTTTTCTCCCATCAAAGGACTCCCCAACAGTGTCGCATCCAGCTTCAAGCACCTCCTCTGACAGGTTTATCATCCGGTCTCCAGCAAACCATACTTAATTTATCTCTAAACCCCTAAGACCTGTATATGTGCATCCAAATCTGTTCTTCCATGCAGGGATACGCACAAAATTCATCATTTTGAGAATTGCTCTTCATCTTTGCGAGACCTGGAGCTAATGCACCAAGCTGGCAGACAGCCGCGAGCCACAAGTCATGGGACCGCGAGCCACATGTGGCTTCCAAGCAGCTCGGTGGTTAGCATTGCAGCGCTGGGGTCCTGGGTTCAAATCCCACCAAGGGCAACATCTGCAAAGAGTTTGTATGTTCTCCCCGTGTTTGCGTGGGTTTCCTCTGGGTTTTCCGGTTTCCTCCCACATTCCAAAGACATACTGATAAGGAATTTAGATTGTGAGCCCCATCGGGGACAGTGATGATAACGTGTGCAAACTGTAAAGTGCTGCGGAATATGTTAGCGCTATATAAATAAAAGATTATTATTATTATTATCATCATATCGGGGACCCTTGCTTTTGCGATACCCAACGTCTTCCTTTGATTTCTTTTATCGTCTTTAAATAAAAATGTAAATGTGATACAGTAATTGATGTTAAAGATACCGTAACCTCTGTGATAGTGCTGTGCCAAAAGTAGTTGGCTAAATTAAGCAGCTAAGCCAGACCAATTCTCCATATCAGCCATAACAGAAGGCGGCTTGATTAGCTAATAAATTCACACAGCCTGCCTACTTTGTGACAACACAAGAATATGAAGGAAACTCTGCCCATGTAAGAAGGACAACAAAAGGTAACCATCCTGGACAGCTGGTTGGGTAAAGATTTCACTTGTATAGTAAATGTTATATTCAAATCCATTTTCCAACTACTAAATTTATTGAAGATGTGGTGGTCTGTTGACTTCTACATGATATCTTGTTCCTGTTCTCCGCTGTCAATTCCACTTGTGTCCCGAGAACCTCCTCAATTAGGCGTCAAACTCAGAATCATCAGCGATCAAACTGATCTTATCATGGGCATAGAAAAAAAAAGTCTGGAGATCACAAATGCTAAAGAATATACACTGCTCCAAAAAAAAAAAAAAGTAAAGGGAACACAAATCTCACATCCTAGATATCACTGAATGAAATATTACAGTTGCAAATATTTATTCATGACATAGTGGAATGAGTTGAAAAAAAAAAAAAAAAACACAAAATGATCAGTGTAAATCAAAGGTAGAAAATCAAATCACAGGCTGATCCAACTTTAATGGAAATGCCTCAACACATGGAAACAATGCTCAGTAGTGTAAATGCTCTTAACTCTAGAGGTACAGCAGCAAGAGGCGGTGTCTACAACCCATAGTCGTTGCCCACGTAGTGCAGCTCATCAAGGATGGCACATAAATGCCAGCTGTGGCAAGAAGGGTAGCTGTGTGTCAGTGTCCATAGCATGGAGCAGATACCAGGAGACTTGAAGGGAGCCGTAGAAGGGCAACAACCCAGCAGTAGGACAGCTCCCTCCTCCTTTCTGCAAAGAAAACAGGAGCAGTGCAAGAACCCTGCAAAATGACATCCAGCAGGCCACTAATATCCATGTGTCTTCTCAAACCGTCAGAAATACACTCCATGAGAGTACCGATGTCCACAAGTGGGTGTTGCTCTTACAGCCCAACAGCATGCAGGGTGATTGGCAGATTCGACATTGGCACCCTGTGCTGTTCAAGGATGAGAGGGGGTTCATTGAGAATGTGACAGACGTGACAGAGTCTGGAGACAGAGTGTAGAACGTTCTGCTGCCTGCAACATCTTCCAGCATGACCAGTTTGGCAGTGGATCAGTAATTGAGGTACCTTGACTGCCATTAGGTATCGGGATGAGATCCTCAAACCCATTGTGAGATCGTATACGGATGCAGTGGGCCCTGCGTTCCTTCTGATGCATGACAATACTAGTCCTCGTGTGACTGAAGTGTGTCAGCAGCTCCCACATGATGAAGGCATTGATGGTATGGACTGGCCTCCCATTCCCCAGACCTGAAAACAATCGAGCACATTTGGGACACCATGTCTCGTTCCATCCACCAACACCAAGTAGCAATACAGACTGTCCTGGAGTTGACTGATGCTTTAATCCAGGTCTGGGAGGACATCCCTCAGAACATCCACCGCCTCATCAGGAGCATTCTCAGGCATTGTAGAGAGGTCATACAGGCACGTGGAGGCAACACACACTACTGAGCATCATTTCCTTGTCTTGAGGCATTTCCACTGAAGTTGGATCAGCCTGCAATTTGATTTTCCACTTTGATTTTGAGTGTTATTGCAAATCCAGACCTCTACGGGATATTGATCAATGTAAATCAAAATTATTTTTATGTTGTATTATTCTCAACACATTTCACTATGTAATGAATAAAGATTTGCAACTCGAATATTTAATTCAGTGATATCTAGGATGTGGTATTTTAGTGTTCACTTTAAGGGAATCTGTCACCTCATTTTGCCGCTATAAACTGCAGCCACCGCCATTATGGGCTTATCTATAGCATTCTGTAATGTTGTAGATAAGCCCCGAATGTAACCTGAAAGATAAGAAAAACAAGTTATATTATACTCACCTGGGGCAGTCCCGCTTCGGGTCCGATAGGCGTCGCAGGTCTGGGTCCAGCGGAGGTGCCGGGAAAGGTCAGAGGCCCAGCGCCTGCGCACTGCAGTACTTTGCTCTGCTCTCAACAGGGCAGACAAAGTAGGCCAGCGTCGGAGCCGCAGCGTGAATACAAGAAGAGGACATCATCGTAAGAAGATGGGAGGCGCCGGACCCGGACCACCCCCCAGGTGTGTATAATCTAACTTGTCTGTCTTATCTTTCAGGTTATATTGGGGGGGGGGGGTGCTTATCTACAGCATTACAGAATGCTATAGATAAGCCCCAAATGGCGGTGGCCGCAGCTTATATGCAAAAAAGTAGGTGACAGATTCCCTTTAATTTTGATCAGTGTATATAGTGCAATGCTTTGTACAATGTAGCATTGAATGTCGACCATGAGAACCACAAACCTGGTAGAATACCTAAATATAAAGTTTCCTTTGCAATTTACAATTAGACAAGTTTCTCATTTCACTGTCAATTTGATGTTGTGGAGAAGAAAAAAAAAAAACGAACACGACAAAAGGTAAAGGATGTGGATGTTCTCTAGGTACCTATTTTGCTATATGTTATCAACACATACAGCATTTGAAATCATTCACCTTTGCTTTTAAAATTGTGTATATGATGTGTATTATATCAAAGTGATAAAATGGATGGTGTTACCGATAAGTACAATTTGTGTTGCAAAAAAAAAAACCCTCATACGACTGACACTGAAAAAAAAAAAAGTTGCTCTTGTTAGAAGAAAAAGTGAATGTGCATATATGGGTGATGCACTCTTATTGAGGCCATACATATGAAAACTTATGATAAGGAAGACCGGATGCAGAGAAATCATACAGAGGAAGGTGAATAGCAGCACCAGAGTTGTAACATGTAATCCTTTGTATGGAGGAGTGGAGCCAGATTATAGAGCCTTTATCAGCATAAATGTCCAAAGTGGAGGTGCTCAGCATATATCAACATGTAGATATAAATAATTCAGAAAAAAGTATGCCTCGTATTTGTGGTCTTGTAGTTGATTAATCCTCTTATTTCTGCATGCTAATGATTTCTCTTAAATAATTCAGAAAAAAGTATGCGGCACTCACCAAGGCAGCTTGAAAGAAAAGTCCTTTATTACATGACTTTCATCTTCGATGGTCTCCTCTCTCCCCGCACCCCTCTGCACCTTACCATCTAAGATGAAAGTCATGAAATAAAGGACTTTTCATTGAAGCTGCCATGGTGAGTGCCGCATACTTTTTTCTGAGTAATTTAGAGAAATCATTAGCATGCACAAATAAGAGGATTTCTCAACAACAAGACCACTAATATGAGGCATACGGGTAGGACTAGTGTAACATTTCTATCACCTGTATGCCCATATTGATAGGTCATATACGTTCCGGGCGGAGGGTGAAAGTTTCCCTTTAAAAAGAACGTCATTGGGTCCAAAGTGACCAGTTTTCGCTTTTATTTTAGGTTTGCTGCTTGCATGGTCTCCAATGATGCAGCCATATGGCAAGTGTGACTTATCCAGGGTAAGGAGGGCATTCATTATGCCAGCGTTCCTATTTACCAGCGCCTGTCAATCATTCTCTCTTCCTTGCTCTTCATTTTATTGCACTACAGCTGAAGATGCCGCCATACAATTCAGCACAAATTTTACATAATCACTTTCCTCCCTGCGAGGGAACAATTCCAAGAAGGCCTATTCCAAGAAGGCCTATAAGTCTGTGTAACTAATGAGGAGTGTTCTGTGGGACTATTTACACAGTGAGCGCATTATCTTCGTGCCACTCAAATAAAACATACTTAGCTCTAGGTACAAGGGCAATTGCATCTAGAGCGAAAAAAAGTGTGACAGCTGATAGAAAACTTTGCAATGTAAAGTCACTACTATTTAAATATCCAATACTTGTCATACATTTAGCCCAAACATTGCTTCATAGAGTATTTATCCGAAACGGTAATCGCTGCAAAAAATTACCTCTGAGGTCCAGGTCACACCAGGAAGAACAGTGCTGTTGGGAGCTGCATTATCAGCACTCAGCACCTGTCATTTCAGGTGACTTTCCAGAATAAGCGGCCATCTGTGTACATGAGGATAACTGCTTTCTGACCCATTATGTGACTTGTAGCCTATATTTTTTTAGCCATGTTTGCAGGCTTTAGTCACCAGAAGCTACTGTGGCTTTTCTCGGTTCTTTGCTCCTATCTTCCTCAAGCTGCTCTCACCAATACAAGACATACATTTGTACATGTATTTTTTTCATGAAGGTAACAGCTGGGGGAGGCAAATTGGTCTGGAATAATTTACCTAAGACACTGCATTGAGTTTGTAGGACACTAACTTTCACACTTTGCTCAGCCTTAGGCTGCCGTCACACTAGCAGTATTTGGTCAGTATTTTACATCAGTATTTGTAAGCCAAAACCAGGAGTGGAACAAATAGAGGAAAAGTATAATAGAAACATATGCACCACTTCTGCATTTATCACCCACTCCTGGTTTTGGCTTACAAATACTGATGTAAAATACTGACCAAATACTGCTGGTGTGATGGCAGCCTTAGGGTACCGTCTCACAGTGGCACTTTTGTCGCTACGACGGTACGATCCGAGACGTTCCAGCGATATCCATACGATATCGCTGTGTCTGACACGCAGCAGCGATCAGGGACCCTGCTGAGAATCGTACGTCGTAGCAGATCGTTTGGAACTTTATTTCGTCACTGGATCTCCCGCTGTCATCGCTGGATCGGTGTGTGTGACACCGATCCAGCGATGCGTTCGCTTGTAACCAGGGTAAACATCGGGTTACTAAGCGCAGGGCCGCGCTTAGTAACCCGATGTTTACCCTGGTTACCATCGTAAATGTAAAAAAAAACAAACCGTACATACTCACATTCCGGTGTCCGTCAGGTCCCTAGCCGTCTGCTTCCCGCACTGACTGACTGCCGGCCGGAAAGTAAAAGCAGACGTCACCGCTGTGCTCTGCTTTCACTTTACGGCCGGCACTCAGTCAGTGCGGGAAGCAGACGGCGAGGGACCTGACGGACACCGGAATGTGAGTATGTACGTTTTTTTTTTTTTTACATTTACGATGGTAACCAGGGTAAACATCGGGTTACTAAGCGCGGCCCTGCGCTTAGTAACCCGATGTTTACCCTGGTTACCCAGGGACTTCAGCATCGTTGGTCGCTGGAGAGCTGTCTGTGTGACAGCTCCCCAGCGACGACTTACCAACGATCACGGCCAGGTCGTATCGCTGGTCGTGATCGTTGGTAAATCGTTTTGTGTAACGGTACCCTTACAGTGACTCACACATTGTGCACCCTCACACCTTGGTCAGCCTCAGGCATTGTCCAATTTCACACCTTTGTTGGCCAATGTTTACTTTCGCACATCACCAATTTAATGAAACTGTACTAATCCAAACTGACATCTCAGGTGACCAAGACAAGATGGTAAACCTGGGAGAGAAAAAAAATCCACAAAAATAAATGGGTTTCATATACTGTTATACTTGCTTTTTTTTTTAGAATTTTTTGCATTACCCATTACTTTCAATGGGTGGAAAACGCTGAAAGTAGTGACATGCTGTATGTCCAAATAATTATGCAAAGAACAAAATACTGATGAAAAAGAAACCATGTGTGTGCGCGAGATTTCTGAAATCTCATAGGCTTTGCTAGTATTGTAAAAAGCAGCAGAAAAACGTATTAAAAAAAAAAAAGCAGCAAAACCGTCTAGTGCGAACTTAGCCTTAAAGTGCAGGAAACAAGTAGGGTGGGGAAAGAATGACCGATAATGGGAAAGACATTTATATTGCAGGATTTCCCAACATCCCTAACACTGTTAATCTATTTACAAAAAAAATGAAATGACGATTACTATTGAAAAAGAAAAACAAAGTATTGATATTTACACACAAAAAAAAATCGTACATTAAAAAACATAGCAAAAGACATGATATGAATCTGCTTACGGCAAGAGGCGGTGATGTGATGTGCGTCTGAGCCTGCAGCAAAACCGCATGTGGCTTACCACAAACTTCTTCCATTTACCATTTTTAGACTTTGTTAAAAAAAAAAATATATAGTTATGGACAAAGTCTGAGCATAAGAGATGGCAGCAGACTATGCTTTCCCTGAAGCTACATTCACACAACCATATGAGAAAACGGACAGCATGTGGACCATTGCATCGTCATTATTATTATTATGCGTTACTTATATAGCGCTATCACACATTATCATAACTATCCTCATAGGGGCTCATAATCTAGACTCCCCCTTTGGAATGTGGGAGGAAACCCATGCAAACACGGGAAGAACATACAAACTCCTTGCAGATCTCCTTGGTGGGATTTGAACCCAGGGCCGCAGTGCTGCAAGGCTGCAGTGCTAACCACTGAGCCACCGTACTGACTGTTGCTTTACAATAGGGTATATGAAGCTCTGGAGAGCCGCAGCCAGGCCGCGCATTGTGGTCTGATTTTGGATCATTGCGTACAGGGGTCTGAATGAGCCCTTACAGTGAACAGGTCCAGCTAATATTAGAGGGACACTTCTCGTCAGGTACAACCCTTAGAATATATTAGAGTACTTCCAAGGAGCATTTGGGTTTTCTTTTTCTGTCCACCATACTGTGTCGAAACGAGGGAGCCACGTTTGGTGGACATGCTCGTGACAACTTTTTAAAAGGGTGTATGCGCACAGGAGTAAAAAGGCAACAAATGTACTAAAGTGGTTTTTAATTTTCAGGAAAATGTGTACCTGGGCACAGTGTAATTAAAAGAATAATAAAAAAAAAAAAAAAAACACAGATGCGTAGACTTGCATTGCAGATTTTGATCTGACCCTTGGATCAAAAATTGGACATGATTGAGCGGTCAGCAAAAAATCACGTCCATGTGAAAACCATGACAGCAGTCGTACACGAAAGAGGGGTATTTGATTTAACAGTTCCGCACACTCCCCGGATCCAGTGAGGAGTCTTCACCCAGCAATGAGGTCAATCAATGAGCTGAGCGCCATTGCCGCTGCAGGCAGCATGAGCCCCGCTACTCCCAGGAGCAGCAGAGGACACAGGGGGAGGGAGAGCAAGTATAGTTTGCTTTTTACCCCGGACAGTAAATTTCACCTGAAAGCACAACTTTCCTGAAAGCAGAAAAAAAACAAACCTTTAAGACTGGCATTGACATCCTGGTCTTATATGAATGTGACAGTCTCACGTCTGGTGGAAATTGAACAGACAATATTTTTGCAAGAGTTCTCATTTCACAATAATCTCCAATATCCAACTAACCTTGGGCACAACTGAGGCACATGAATCAGAGTCTCCCAAAACATCTTGAAAATGAAAAAAAAAAAAAAGTGAATGTGAGAATGTCTGAAACCTGATGTGATGGAATTCCATAATCCACCTCTTGGATTTCATGCTGGCCCTTGTACAGAAAAGAATAGCACATTGCACTTTCATAGGCTATGGCCAGACGCATTACGACCAGCGTTGTACATGGCAGTCTCGAAGGAGCGTGGTGGAGTAGAACGCACGTGAACTAAATACATTTGAGGCACCTTAGAAGGGGAATACACTTGGCCAGAAGTTTACTCCAGTTATGGACTGGAAAAATATTTCTGGTATGCAGTATCTGAACATGAATGGAGCTGGTCAGGAATGCAGGGAAAAAGCCAAAGATTGTAACAAAACAAATGCTGCATCGAGTTGCGCAAAAATTTCAAAGTGTTTTATGCCAGAAAACTGGTGTAACCACTGTGATAAATTGGCTCCATACTTTTAGGAGTTTCTGTTGTAGATTACATCTTCCTTGTCCAAGAAAACACAACACGTTTTCCCACGACAATAGCTACACCTTGAAAGAAGCCATTTAAAGTCAAGGAGGTACATTGTATAGATTGTGTGCACTTTGTTTCAGTTTATAATGAAATCCATGATGTAAATGTGAACAGAGCCTGTCACTGCAGAGAAAACGATTGTGTGGTTAACAGGCCAGGCATTGTGGCCTGAACCCAGTCTGATTTACTGGGTATGACCATTCTATACATTCAGAGAGCCAGGCCACAACCACTCCTGCCATCAGCCTAAGGGCTCGTGCACACTATCAGTTTTCTCACACGAGTGTCATCTTCGGTATCAGTGCCATCTGTCAAAACCAATGATATTCTGTGAAGCTGTGCACCGGTCTGATCCTTTCATTGGACCAAGTGTCGGATCAAAATCGGCAATACAAGCCTATGCGGACATGAAAAAAATAATAATCAGACTGCACTCCAATGACATGAATGCATTAAGACTTTCATGGACTGACAGAATAAAGAAACTTTTTTTCCTCTCCACATCAGAGAAAAACTGACGTCTCTCTGATCAAACTTCCTGATCAGAATAATCGGACAGATTTTCTCAGATCTGAAGACATCGGTTTTAGCCAAGAAGAGGCATGATATTAGCTTAGGGACTCATCAAAGAAAGGTACACCTTGTTGTGGCTGGTGAACCCTCGTAAAAACAAAGGTACTTAGCGCATAAATTGCCCGACTCATAAGTATATTCTATATAGCAGAAATACACTCCAAATGTCATATTCAATGTTTGCATACATGTGGACCTACACAATGCAGATTTTCACACTTTTGCAAACAGTGTCCATTTACCCTACAATAATATTCACCATGTTCCATAATTGCCTTACAATTGCAAGCTTATATCCTGTTCGGACTTAGAGTAAAATACAAGGAAAAAGGACAACAAAGCAGTAGCTTTAAAAGATGATTATCGCTTTATACAGATTGTATAAACCAGTTTGAAGCTCAGACGTCAACCAGTTAGACAGGGATTTGTAAAATGGTCGCGCTTAAGTGGGAGAGACACAGAGCCATAAAAACATACATAAATAATGAGACTGATACTAACCCAAAATAGATGCAAACACAGAAATCAATACATTTATTAACTCATCCATTCCTACCGAGGCTCGGGCTACCATCTGGGATAAGGAAGGATTAACGGAAAAAAAGAAGTCAATTGACGCAAGGATTATTGCATGTGACAGATGTCCTGCTGATGTGCAGGGGGACAGAGGGGGATTAATCTGCACTCCACAGGCAGACACTTCTATCAAACATTAGCCCATTGACGTCTAACAGTCATAATACTACTGACCCAGTGAGGGAACCGTCCCCATTCTATGAGAATGTCATCGTTAGCCATGAAAAGGTCTACCTAAAATAATCTACTCTTGACCTGCATTCTAAGTAGCAATGAACTTTATTGAACCCATATATCATGCATTCAGCTTACCCATATAATATACATCCTCAGAGTCTCGTACAGAACGCTCTTACAACCATTGGTCAGACACGGTGTTCAGAATAAGAAAAGTGAAGCTCTACTTAGGGAGAACGCTACTTTACAGAAAAACCCCAGCCCCCTCAACGGCAAGAAAATGTACCCACACAGATACTGGCCAGCAGGCAGCGCCTACAATGAGGAGAGGAGCAGTTCGTGGCATCTGGGGTAACACATTTTAAAGATGTAAAAGATGAGGACAAGTGCTGCAACCTGTACAAGCCCATAGGAGACTGGATCCCCACCTGGCCCGGATGGCATAGTATCATATGAATAGATCATTGATGTTAGTAGCAGACCACCTCATTCATTATATGCCCCATTTTACATGATGGCCTCCAGTGGTCTGCAAGTTTTTAGCCTAATTCAAATTTGGCCATTTTGAACTTCCAAAACCAAATACATGAAATTAGCAAATCTTACCCAACATCTCACTCCTTTCTAGCAGCAAATAGGAGTTTCTTTACCCCAGAAGGAGCTACAATAAAAAGTGGGATTTTCTTCTTACCAATAATTCTGCACAGAGTTCACAAGTGAACGTCAATCATGTGAAACGCCACAAAATTGGAAATTAAGACCCTCACACAAAAGAACTAGGACTGTTCAGTTGACAGGTGGCTCTCTGACTCCCCCCATACACAAGGCTGTGGGGCCGAGCCCTCCATTGTTCTGAATGAGCCATAGACTTCTGTGGCAGCAGCTGATCTCCAGTGAGAACACGAGGAATATCGGCTGTCATTCAGCAGGCCGGATCTACCCCGACATCATCTACAACAGGAGAATCTGAGGCCCCCATATATTAGCGGGTTCAGTCTAAAGATCCTGGAGAATAAGAACGCTGATAGACAATAGCGCCTGCTGACAAGATTTTGGTGACATTTTGAAGCGGAGTATTTTCTATGCACAAAAAAACACAGCTTCTTACAGATCCCCAGCAAAGTGGATAGGATTTATGGAAATTTCAGACACACAGTTTTTTTGTTTTTTTATGTTCCGTGTAAACTGTGCTACGGTGCGTGTCCAAAATCCACAAAATGTCAAATTTTACTTGCAGCTGCAAAGAGTTTTATGTGTAGATTTTACTTACAGAATTCCATTCAATGCAGAACATCGGCATGTAAAACGCATATGCATTTTTTGATTATTTCTGAAGGAGAAACACACTAAAATTACACGTAAACCACACATGACTATCAACACGATTTGTCAAAGCCAAATACCATGAAGTATCCAAAACAAAGGAGCTTTATTTACAAAAAAAAAAAAAAAAAACACATACCAAAAAGACAAATCGCATGATGAACACACATGTAAAAAAACGCACCCAAAAATGCAATGAAAACACACAAGCAACCTAGTTTCCCTAATAGGTGCAGAAATGCTGTAGAAGATCTACAACAATACGAACTCCTCCAATACTCATGGTGGGAACGTAGCCTTAGGGTATGTTTCCACATGGTGTATTTGCTGTGGATTGGACGCTGCGTACAGCAGCAGCGGCCAGATGTTACAGCATAATGGAGGGGAGTTTATGAATTCCCATCCCCACTATGCGTACAAACATGCAGGTGGCAGACCTAAGCATACGCACATGCGGCGCGTCTTTGTAGACCGCAGCATGTCTATTTATCGCACAGTCTCCGCAAGGTAAATTGCACAGTCTATGTATAGGATGCAGCGATTTCGCACGGTTCAATGAACACATGCAGTATCACCACGCGTACAAAAGCCAGCAGCGCTGCCAATCAGGACTGTGGAAAAATACCCTTCCATTTATTATCTCAGGATTTTGTGAGTAACTCCGCCGCTTTAGGCTAAGTGCACACGTTGCAGAATTGCCACGAAAATTTCCGCGGCAATTCTGCAGCTCCTGACGCAGGTATATGCGGAATTGGCATGCATATTCCCGCAGAAAACTAGCGTTTTGCAAGCATAATTAGCTTGCAGAATGCTAGCGTTTTCCAAACGATCTGTAGCATCGCTTGGAAAACTGATTGACAGGTTGGTCACACTTGTCAAACATAGTGTTTGACAAGTGTGACCAACTTTTTACTATTGATGCAGCCTATGCCGCATCAATAGTTAAAGATCTAATATATAATTGCCTAGAATACTACTTCCTGCAATTTGTGCCAACTTCCGGAGCTAATGTCCGGAGCTAATGTCCGGAGCTAATGTCCGGAGCTAATGTCCGGAGCTAATGTCCGGAGCTAAGTGACGTCACCAGTGTCCTACACCCAGGCAGAGCACAGGGGCCCCAGGCAGAGCACAGGGGCCCCAGGCAGAGCACAGGGGCCCCAGGCAGAGCACAGGGGCCCCAGGCAGAGCACAGGGGCCCCAGGCAGAGCACAGGGGCCCCAGGCAGAGCACAGGGGCCCCAGGCAGAGCACAGGGGCCCCAGGCAGAGCACAGGGGCCCCAGGCAGAGCACAGGGGCCCCAGGCAGAGCACAGGGGCCCCAGGCAGCATATGGGGCCCCAGGCAGCATATGGGGCCCCAGGCAGAGCACGGGGCCCCAGGCAGAGCACGTGGCCCCAGGCAGAACACGGGGCCCCAGGCAGAACACAGGGGCCCCAGGCAGAGCACATCGGAGGCCGAGGGTCCCCGCCCACCAAATCGGAGGCAGAGGGTCCCCGCCCACCAAAAGTAAGTGCGGCCCCAAAAGTAAGTGCGCCCCCGGGTGCAAAAGTAAGTGCGCCCCCGGGTGCAAAAGTAAGTGCGCCCCCGGGTGCAAAAGTAAGTGCGCCCCCGGGTGCAAAAGTAAGTGCGCCCCCGGGTGCAAAAGTAAGTGCGCCCCCGGGTGCAAAAGTAAGTGCGCCCCCGGGTGCAAAAGTAAGTGCGCCCCCGGGTGCAAAAGTAAGTGCGCCCCCGGGTGCAAAAGTAAGTGCGCCCCCGGGTGCAAAAGTAAGTGCGCCCCCGGGTGCAAAAGTAAGTGCGCCCCCGGGTGCAAAAGTAAGTGCGCCCCCGGGTGCAAAAGTAAGTGCGCCCCCGGGTGCAAAAGTAAGTGCGCCCCCGGGTGCAAAAGTAAGTGCGCCCCCGGGTGCAAAAGTAAGTGCGCCCCCGGGTGCAAAAGTAAGTGCGCCCCCGGGTGCAAAAGTAAGTGCGCCCCCGGGTGCAAAAGTAAGTGCGCCCCCGGGTGCAAAAGTAAGTGCGCCCCCGGGTGCAAAAGTAAGTGCGCCCCCGGGTGCAAAAGTAAGTGCGCCCCCGGGTGCAAAAGTAAGTGCGCCCCCGGGTGCAAAAGTAAGTGCGCCCCCGGGTGCAAAAGTAAGTGCGCCCCCGGGTGCAAAAGTAAGTGCGCCCCCGGGTGCAAAAGTAAGTGCGCCCCCGGGTGCAAAAGTAAGTGCGCCCCCGGGTGCAAAAGTAAGTGCGCCCCCGGGTGCAAAAGTAAGTGCGCCCCCGGGTGCAAAAGTAAGTGCGCCCCCGGGTGCAAAAGTAAGTGCGCCCCCGGGTGCAAAAGTAAGTGCGCCCCCGGGTGCAAAAGTAAGTGCGCCCCCGGGTGCAAAAGTAAGTGCGCCCCCGGGTGCAAAAGTAAGTGCGCCCCCGGGTGCAAAAGTAAGTGCGCCCCCGGGTGCAAAAGTAAGTGCGCCCCCGGGTGCAAAAGTAAGTGCGCCCCCGGGTGCAAAAGTAAGTGCGCCCCCGGGTGCAAAAGTAAGTGCGCCCCCGGGTGCAAAAGTAAGTGCGCCCCCGGGTGCAAAAGTAAGTGCGCCCCCGGGTGCAAAAGTAAGTGCGCCCCCGGGTGCAAAAGTAAGTGCGCCCCCGGGTGCAAAAGTAAGTGCGCCCCCGGGTGCAAAAGTAAGTGCGCCCCCGGGTGCAAAAGTAAGTGCGCCCCCGGGTGCAAAAGTAAGTGCGCCCCCGGGTGCAAAAGTAAGTGCGCCCCCGGGTGCAAAAGTAAGTGCGCCCCCGGGTGCAAAAGTAAGTGCGCCCCCGGGTGCAAAAGTAAGTGCGCCCCCGGGTGCAAAAGTAAGTGCGCCCCCGGGTGCAAAAGTAAGTGCGCCCCCGGGTGCAAAAGTAAGTGCGCCCCCGGGTGCAAAAGTAAGTGCGCCCCCGGGTGCAAAAGTAAGTGCGCCCCCGGGTGCAAAAGTAAGTGCGCCCCCGGGTGCAAAAGTAAGTGCGCCCCCGGGTGCAAAAGTAAGTGCGCCCCCGGCCCCGGGTGCAAAAGTAAGCGCGCCCCCCGGTCCCGTGTGTGAAAAGTGTTGCTGTAAAGCTGGTAGCGCTGTTCAAGCACCATGTATTTCCTTCAGGAAATGCCCATCTAATATATAATTGCCTAGAATACTACTTCCTGCAATTTGTGGCAATGTCCGGAGCTAATGTCCGGAGCTAATGTCCGGAGCTAATGTCCGGAGCTAATGTCCGGAGCTAATGTCCGGAGATAAGTGACGTCACCAGTGTCCTACACCCAGGCAGAGCACAGGGGCCCCAGGCAGAGCACAGTGGTCCCAGGCAGAGCACAGGGGCCCCAGGCAGCCTATGGGGCCCCAGGCAGAGCACAGGGGCCCCAGGCAGAGCACAGGGGCCCCAGGCAGAGCACAGGGGCCCCAGGCAGAGCACAGGGGCCCCAGGCAGAGCACAGGGGCCCCAGGCAGAGCACAGGGGCCCCAGGCAGCATATGGGGCCCCAGGCAACATATGGGGCCCCAGGCAGCATATGGGGCCCCAGGCAGCATATGGGGCCCCAGGCAGCATATGGGGCCCCAGGCAGAGCACAGGGGCCCCAGGCAGCATATGGGGCCCCAGGCAGCATATGGGGCCCCAGGCAGCATATGGGGCCCCAGGCAGCATATGGGGCCCCAGGCAGAGCACAGGGGCCCCAGGCAGAGCACAGGGGCCCCAGGCAGAGCACAGGGGCCCCAGGCAGAGCACAGGGGCCCCAGGCAGAGCACAGGGGCCCCAGGCAGCATATGGGGCCCCAGGCAGAGCACAGGGGCCCCAGGCAGAGCACAGGGGCCCCAGGCAGAGCACAGGGGCCTCAGGCAGAGCACAGGGGCCCCAGGCAGAACATGGGGCCCCAGGCAGAGCACAGGGGCCCCAGGCAGAACATGGGGCCCCAGGCAGAGCACAGGGGCCCCAGGCAGAGCACAGGGGCCCCAGGCAGAGCACAGGGGCCCCAGGCAGCATATGGGGCCCCAGGCAGCATATGGGGCCCCAGGCAGAGCACAGGGGCTCCAGGCAGAGCACAGGGGCCCCAGGCAGCATATGGGGCCCCAGGCAGAGCACAGGGGCCTCAGGCAGCATATGGGGCCCCAGGCAGAGCACAGTGGTCCCAGGCAGAGCACAGGGGCCCCAGGCAGCCTATGGGGCCCCAGGCAGAGCACAGTGGCCCCAGCCAGAACATAGGGCCCCAGGCAGAGCACAGGGGCCCCAGGCAGCATATGGGGCCCCAGGCAGAGCACAGTGGTCCCAGGTAGAGCACAGGGGCCCCAGGCAGCCTATGGGGCCCCAGGCAGAGCACAGGGGCCCCAGGCAGCATATGGGGCCCCAGGCAGAGCACAGGGGCCCCAGGCAGAGCACAGGGGCCCCAGGCAGCATATGGGGCCCCAGGCAGAGCACAGGGGCCCCAGGCAGAACATGGGGCCCCAGGCAGAACACGGGGCCCCAGGCAGAACACGGGGCCCCAGGCAGAACACGGGGCCCCAGGCAGAACACGGGGCCCCAGGCAGCATATGGGGCCCCAGGCAGAGCACAGGGGCCCCAGGCAGCATATGGGGCCCCAGGCAGAGCACAGGGGCCCCAGGCAGCCTATGGGGCCCCAGGCAGAGCACAGGGGCCCCAGGCAGCCTATGGGGCCCCAGGCAGAGCACAGCGATATTTTGGACCACTGTGCGGTGTTTCAGACCCCCTGTGTGATGTCTGGGGCCCTGTTCTTAAGTATATTAAAGATTAAAGTAACGTATATTAAAGTATATTATAGATCAAATTTGACACGTTTATGAGCACCATTGAGTGATATACTCAAGAATGACATAATTTTTCAACATTTTATGGTTTCAAACTGTAAACACTCAGAGTTTTTTTTACTTCAACCAGAAAACCTTAACGGTTCATAAAAAACTTGACTGTTCAGGATATGATAAAAGTCATAGTATTCTGAATCTTTAACTTATAAAGATACCTTTACATGGGGTGATTATTGGTTCCAGAGAGGCTTTCGGCCGATAATCGTACACATGGCTGGTGACAGGACAATACAATATAAACGTTCAAAGGTAAACACTGATAACATTAAAATCTAATATATAATTGCCTAGAATACTACTTCCGGCAATTTGTGCCAACTTCCGTGGCTTTGTCCGGAGATAATGTCCGGAGATAAGTGACGTCACCAGCGTCCTACACCCGCTCAGGGTGGACAAAGATATATGCCTTCGTGGTGCGCGGCACTTTTCTGATTGGTTGCCGCCTGCCGCGAGCGACCAATCAGAAATGTGCCGTACTGTCAAGAATTGTCAAGAGCTGGTGAGTGCAGCCATTTTTTGTTCTTTCTTACTATTATTTATTAATTGTATTATTCTTACATTTGAATAAATAAAGTATATATGGATTCTAGACTCCCGATTCTTTAGAATCGGGCTGCCATCTAGTAGAATGATAAAAATAATTAAAAAAAAAAAAAAAAAATGGTTACACTCACCTTCCGCAAACAGCCGATCTCCTCAGCGGCTTCCGTTCCTATAGATGCTGTGTGCAGGACCTTCGATGACGTTGCGGTCACGTGACCGCGACGTCATCGCAGGTCCTATGACCGCGACGTCATCGCAGGTCCTTCACACACACCATCTATAGGAACGGAAGCAGCCACGTGCACCGCTGAGTGGCGGGAGGACTCCGGGGCCATCAGAGGGTGAGTATATCACGATTTTTTATTTTAATTCTTTTTTTTTTTTTTTAACAATTATATGGTGCCCAGTCCGTGGAGGAGAGTCTCCTCTCCTCCACCCTGGGTACCAACCGCACATGATCTGCTTACTTCCCGCATGGTGGGCATAGCCCCATGCGGGAAGTAAGCAGATCTATGCATTCCTAGGTGTGCGGAATCCCCGCAATTCCGCAAATTTAATGAACATGCTGCGTTTTTTTCTGCAATGCGATTCCGCTCAAGAAAAAAAATGCAGCATGTGCACAAAAATGCGGATTGCATTCTATTAAATAGGATGCTTAATTTGAGTGGTTTTTTTCACAGTTTTATAGCGTTTTTATAGCGAAAAACACGCGAAAAATCTGCTACGTGTGCACACAGCCTTAATGTCCTACAAAATGCATGGAAACAGTGTGCCGACGGACGTGAATTATGGAAACGTCTGCAGAAGGTTTCCCTTCTAGGTGCTCTCATCAAGCTATATAATTATTAGGCCGGCAAACCGCACCGCCTATACTGTGGGACAATAGCATACTTAGATTATTAATCTGGCTTACATACAGAAATCAAAGCATTATGCTTCAGTCAACTCTTATAAAGCAATTCAGACTCATCATAATCCATTCAATTAGCCTTATAAAATGAATTTACGAAACTTCCTTCCCTTGCGTATGGCAGGATCATGAAGGGCCGGTGATGTCGCTTTCAGATCTGCTTATAAAACTTCCAACAACAAATTGAAGTGCTAAAGAATCAGCAGATGTAAAATTTGAGTCAACTTGTAAAAGGTGCTCCAAATAGGTCTAATGGAAGGGTATCCTGGGCCTGCTCGGTAAGAAAAGCTTGTAGAAGACTCTCCTGGCCTCTAGATCCCACAAGTTATGCCCATGTGGATAGGTAGGAGGACACATTATTCAGTCCATGGATCCAGTAATGAGATTTTATGTAGAAAACAGGTCAAACCAGTAGTGCTGAGCTAGAAGGTAGAAGGCCCCTTTTTATGATCCGAGAACCTTAAGGGTATGTGTCCACGTGCAGTTTTACATCCGGAATAGCAGTGGATTAAACGCTGCGTGGAGCCGCAGCGTGCAGATGTTACAGCATAGTGGAGGGGATTTTATCAAATCCCGTCTCCACTATGCGTGGTAACATGCACCAGCGGCCCTGCAAATACGGACACGCGGGGCGTCTTTTTAGATTGCAACATGTCCGTGTACCTTACTGCGACGCTGCGCCGCCGCAAGGTAAAACACAGGGCCCTACGTGTGGGGTGCGATGATGGTGGATGTGTGCAATGAACACATCCGGCATCATCGCGTCACAGAAGGGGGCGGAGCTTAGGGCGGAGCGGGTTTGCCGCTCCGTCCAAACCGCCGGCCATCCTGAAAGTGGACACATACCCTAAGGCTGTGTGCACACGTTGCGTTTTTTTCGCTATAAAAACGCATACATTATGCATCCCATCATTTAGAATGCATTCTGCAATTTTTGTGCACATGATGCGTTTTTTTTCCGCGAAAAAAAAGCATCGCGGTAAAAAACGCTGCAAGTTCATTAATTTTGCGGATTTTTTGCGTTTTTCCCGCTATTTAATGTATTGGGAAGCTCCGGAAAAAAAATGCGGCAAAAAACGAGAAAAAAACGCATGCAGATTTCTGGCAGAAAATGTCCGGTTTTGCTCAGGAAATTTCTGCAAGAAATCCTGAACGTGTGCACATAGCCTAAATAATAACAAGACTTCCAATATAGAAAATGGACCTGTGGAACTGTAAATGGCTTTCTATGAAGATTGTTATTGTAGATCACTTTGAAGGATGTAATTAAGCAATAAATGTGGTCAATGTAGCAGATCCAAAACTGGCTACAAACTGTGCAACCTGACCAATAAACGGACCAGGCATAGTCCAATACAACACAGTTCACATGATATAAGGAGGTCCACCATGTGCAATGAAAAGCTCCCTCTGCATCAGTCTTTTCCCCCTCATGGACCATGGGGGCTTAAAATTTGCAAAAGTATCTCGGTTCATAAAAGCGAGGCAGATATTGTTAGGTAGAAAGGTGTTTACTAGGTTAAAAGGGTAGTGGGAGGGGGAGGGTAGATGGATAAAGTTTTTGACAGGCTCTCTTTAAAGGGAATCTGTTACCAGGTGTTTGCTACACCATGTGACAGCATCTATATGTTGGGGCAGAGGCCCTGATTCCAGGAGGTGTCACTCACTGAGATGCTTGATATCATTTTGATAAAATCCCTGTTTTCTCTAGCAGTTCCTGAATTTGCTGAGCTCTGTATAACGCCACCCAGACCACTGCTTGGCAGTTGTATACGCTGTGAATGGGCAAAAAGTGGCCAATTAGCGTTGGCGAGGTTATGCAGAACTCTTGAATATGGAGGACTACATACTCGTAGAAGCAGGTTTACTTTTCCTCCATAGATAAAATCCCTGTTTTATAAGGAGATTATCAAAATTACACTAAGCAGTCTAGTGACATGACTGGAATCAGGGTCTCTGTTTCTATCTTATGCTGCTCTCAGATTAGGTGACACTTGGTGACAGCTTCCCTTTAAAGGAGTTGTCCAGGTTTGGGATGAACGTTTTGCAGTCATTAAGAGACGGACGACTTTTGAACCCTCAAAGCCTGTGTACTGCACGGCGTTATAAGCCGGTGGTCATGTGATTGGCATACTTCTGACCACATTACAACTAGATGTGTGCGGCCTCACTCAATACAAGTGATTTGTGTGAGGCGGAGCATGTCTAGTTAGCACTTGACCACATGTATACAAATCGCGTACTTGGCGTTACGTCACTGGAGAATCCCAATAATCTGTACAGTTTAAAGAACACCAGTCAGAAAAGTTAACCCCCGAAATCATTTACACAACTGTGTAGCCCTTTACAATATAAGCCAGTGGATCACTTTAGGACCCCAAAGTGCTGCTGCAGATCTGAGAAATCCGGTTTTGAAATTGTGTCTTGAAGTGCACTGTGGCAAGACGATGCACTTCTAACGTCTCAGCCTTAGGCCACGTGCAGAATAGCAGTATTTCATCAGTATTTTGTACGCCTGAACCAGGAGTGCGTGATAATACAGAAGTGGTGACGCGTTTCTATGATACCTTTCCACTCCTGGTTTTGGCTTACGGATAATGAACGTGGCCTCACACTCAATATCCTACATACCTCCCCTGGCTGACTGACAAGTCAGTAGCAGTGTGCTAGAGCAAATGACTGGTTAATCAGCCAGCAGAGGACATACAGTGTGAGGCTGAGGAGCTAGGAGGGCATCGTCTTGTCCCAATGCACTTCCAGACAGCTGCAAAATGAGATTTCTCACTGCTGGAGCAGCCTTTTGGGGTCATCACTTCCATTCCCTGCACACAGCACTGGGTATCCTGCGCTGGGGTCATCGTGATTCAGCCTGGTGAACACAGTCAGTTATTTTGGACAGTTAACTGGCAGTCATGGAATTTTCGGTTAACCTGGAAAATCCCTTTAATCAGCTCAGTCTATGTTTGGCACTGGGATATGAAACGCCTTCAACGTCATAATTTCAATGTCGCTTCACAGTTAGAAGTTATAAAACACAAGGTGAACGCGCATCGGAGGAGAGGCCAGGTTTAAGTTTAACAAACGTTACTCATTAAGCCAATTCTTTTCCACTTGAACTTTGTAGAAGCCTCAGAAACTTCATCTCAGAATTCAAGGGGAACCCTACAGACGCGGAGTCAGAGCTGTGATACCACGTACGATGACACAGCCCGGGCAGCCAGCCGGATGGTACACAAACATGATCAGCTTGCTAGGCAGGTATAATCACACAACCCATATCTGGTCACTGCACACAAAAACCACCATACCAGGGAGTCCAGCAACACAAAGGGAATGTCAGCCGATGTGATAATAGTCCTACAGAATGGGAAATTCACCTACATGCTTAAAGGAGTACAACAAATATCTGGTAGATGCTTGTCCCAGAGGTGGGAACTATATCTCGAGAATGGGGTCCCATCTCCATAGTGGGGCATGCTTGGCTGTCTCTCCATTTGTATAAAGTACAGAGCAAGCGGATCCAGTCTGCAAATGCTCCTTACAAAGCGAATCACTGCCTATGCAAATTCTTTTCTTCTGCATTGGACACAGTGTCTACAGTGAAGGTAGAGTTACATTACATACCAGAGACGTGTCCATTCTTGAGTTAAGAATTAGGTTTCATGAACAGCTCCAGCTAAAATGTGCAAGACACAGAATTATCAATGTGGAGCAGCAACGTTAGACCTCTCCCGGGGCACACAGCCTGACCCCTCCTCTCCCGGGGCACACAGCCTGACCCCTCCTCTCCCGGGGCACACAGCCTGACCCCTCCTCTCCCGGGGCACACAGCCTGACCCCTCCTCTCCCGGGGCACACAGCCTGACCCCTCCTCTCCCGGGGCACACAGCCTGACCCCTCCTCTCCCGGGGCACACAGCCTGACCCCTCCTCTCCCGGGGCACACAACCTGATCCCTCCTCTCCCGGGGCACACAACCTGATCCGCTCCTGAAAATCAATCTTATAAGCCTTTAATATGAGAGCAACTTAATAGTTACATTAACCCATCGACATTAATGGGGCTGTACACTACCTGGACAACACCTTCTCAATTCGTATAGTCCACCATATAAAATCTAAACAGCCTGTACTCCTCTCCGCTGCTGGATCCCTACATGACGCTATGAAACGTGAGCACTGCAACCAATCAGTGGCCGCTGACTTACCGCTTCAGTCAGAACTGTTGCGGCTCTCTAACTTCCTCCGGATGTCAGTTTCATGTGAAGGAAGTGAAAGTGAAGTGGTCCTGTCGCGGTCACTCATTGGGGGGGGAGGAGGGCTCACGTGATTCAACAATGGCACAGGAGTCCGCAGAGACCCACTACAGGAGAGGAGTACAGGCTGTTTTTAATTTTACATGGTGGAGTGTACGAACTGAAAAATGGTCTGCGTAATGGACAACCCCTTTAAATATGAAGTGCATATCCATTGTCTGCCTTGGACTACGGGTGGATGTGCAGCAGATCCATATGCTAATTATCATTAAGTGGGGCTAATCTTAAAAAGTAACCGCTGTTTTAATATTTCTTTAGCAAATCAATAGTACAGGTGAAAATAAGCAACTTTGCACTCTCTCAACACAGAAATGGGATTCTTTTTCCTCCTGGATTGATATTTCACAGGTACTGTAAAACCTTTAAAATTTGAGAAAGGACAATTTGTGCTTTTAAAATTCTATGGAAAGGTGAGGAGAAGAAGGAGGTAGACAAATAAACCCTGCTTCAAGCCCCCTGAAACAGTAGTCCATAGAACTATATGAACACCAACTGTCATCCATCTCAGTAATGGGAAAGTCTGCCTTCACAGAATACAGATTCTACCTGTGAAATGAGAATGAAAGATCAGTCCTGGCAAAGAAAGAAGCAGCTCTCACTAATAAAATAAATCAATTTATGAAAGAAAAGTTAAGATGGCAAGTCTCTAAGCTTTAGCATGTGGAATCTGTGGAAATAAACAGCATGCTGCTTCCATCTGTGGCGACCCCAAAAACACAGGATCCTCATTCACACTTATGGGCTGTGAATAGTACTCGGATTTTGGCACAAACTCATCACCAAAATCCATGTCAAATGCTACATGTATAACTAGGCCTAACCAGATGGAGAAAATTGGCTGGAAATGGCCGCTAAGCAAACACAGGCTAACGAAGGGCATAGCTCTGAGCAGTGATTGGTAGAGTGGGCATTTCCAATATATCGGGATGGCACAAAAGAGGAATGGGCACATCATCAGCATTACAACGGCAGCTCCGCAGGGGGAAATGATGAGGGCCACGGTCCCTTACAAAATGTATAGTCATTAAACCATAATAAATCCCCTGTAGTCACTCGTTCCATTGGGACAATAAGTATTTCAGTGATGGGGCTTTTGTTATAATAAGTCTTGACCACTACTCACTCATATAAAATAATCAAGACGTTCACAATGGGGACAAGTATTTAAAGATACAAATTCAGATCTATTTCTAAGGAAATAATTATTTGGAATACTACAGGGTGGGCGATTTATATGGATACACCTGGGTGGGCCATTTATAATGTTGCCTCGAAAATGGCCAACTTCAAAATGGCCGCCATGGTCACCACCCATCTTGAAAAGTTTTCCCCCTCCCATATACTAATGTGCCACAAATAGGAAGTTAATATCACCAACCATTCCCATTGTATTTCGGAGTACCCATATACATGGCCTAACCAGGTGTATCCATATAAATGGCCCACCCTGTAGAATATTATATGACTGGATAATTCATAGATGCCACTGCCTAAAAGCCCCCATACACAGACGACTGTCAGCCAAGCCCAAGGTTGGCCAACGGTCTAATGTCCACTGTTCTCCCTGAGATAAGAAGCCACAAGACATGTCTGGTAGTCGCTCTGTATAGAAGGTGAGAAGGCCAAGAAGGCTGCCAGCCAAAGGATGGTTCATGTACTAAAGTGCAGAGGGCTTAACACCTTGAGGTTTTTGCTTTTCTGCTGGCACACAGGCAGGCCTGTAAATAATGGGGACTGATAAGCGAGACCCCTGATAACCTCAGACAATCAGGATCACACTTCTGTGTGGAGGTCTGGCTACTAAATATTTAGAAGTTGAATATTCTTGCCTGAAGAATATACCGCGCTACTGCCATTGATGGCGAAAGATCGGTAAATAAGAGCGCAGATGAAGTGTGCCGGAATACTGGCAGTACGGCAGGTGCCTAGAGACAGTATGTCACAACATGACAATGACATTGTGAAGACCTATAAGTGGATGGGAACCACGGTTATCTTGCAACTTTATAAACCCCTTGTACTATGGTACAATATTGGCATCAAGCGTGTCTGCCATGCCACCAGTCTATGACCGAGGCACCAACATACACAGCTGAACCTGAGCAAACAATGCACAGACTGCGGAAAACTACAGAACGAGGTGCAGACAAAAGCAAGTCACGTCAGGCAGGGACGTTTCTGACACCAGCACATACTGTAATTACTAAACACACGGAAATGACAATACAGGAGCAGTAAGTCACCTGTGAGCCCTCCACTCCCCCGCACTCACACGTCTGACATGGAGAGATTCTCCACATACCACCGCGCACCATAACATGCCACCAATCACCTCCTCATCACACCAGACACCCCACAACCTTCATGACATTAACCCTATCTGTTCATAGAAGTCGCAATCATCACAACAAACCACCTAAACTAAAAATGAGGTCGGAAACCAAAGTCTGAAATGCATTAAACTTACACCTGCTGAAGCCCCTTCAGGTCCCGCACCTCTTGTACACCACTCCCCACCATCTTTGCCCCACCAGGGTAGGAGCGGTGACGTCTTGTCTACAACACATAACAATCACTGGGCTCAGTGTCTCACGCCATCTTCATAGGCTCCACCATTATGGTGGCGAGTTGTAGATAGACAGTTACCACTACATCCCTATAAACAGACAGATAGAGAGGAGACACTGGAGCAGAATGGCGTCATCAGGTCACACACTTCTGGCCACCCATTGTAAGATGGCTATATGCTGAACCCACATGTTGCCAGCGGCTTTTGCGTAAAATCTCCTGCCACCACACACTTGACGAAGTGTGCATGTGTTCTCAATGGGGAATCTGGAAAAAGTTGCTGTCAGGCCCCTCTGGAAGCTACTACTTCCCTTTAACTAAAGTATGGGGCATGTTTACCCCATAGAATGTTAGAGTAGGTAGGACCTCCAGGGTCATCATATCCAACCCCCTGCTCAATACAGGATTCACTAAACCATCTCAGACAGAGGTCTGTCCAGCCTCTGTTTAAAGATCTCCACTGAAGAACTCACTATGTCTCATGTCAGCCGGTCCACTCATTGATCACCCTCACTGTCAAAAAGTTTATTCTAATGTCTAATCTGTATCTTCTCCCTTTCAGCTTCATTCCATCATGTTCAACTCATCATGCCCCTGACATGTAGACACCCCCATGCACAATTACGGCCGGTCCAGACAATTTGGGCCAACATTTATCTAACGTATCTCGTCACATTCAGCCCAAAGTTAATTACTTATCAGTGTCTAGATGTCACACCATCACCAGTAGACCCCAGTGATTTATACTGGGGTCCATCAGGGTTCCATTAAGCTTTTCGTTGCCATCAGGGTCCCCCTCCCCCCCAAAAAAATAGCCAAAATGTTAGAAGGATCCCGGTTAGCTGCACTAAGCCAACCACAAGAGAGTAGGACATTTCAGTCTAGGCCGATTGTCTGAGAGCAGGAGGCTGAAAAATAGCAGCACACAAAGCCCCTCTCGGATGTCCTTTTTATCTGGATGCCAGTTTCCACAAACTTTGGTTCTGAGAGAAGCCCATAACCCACAGTGTCCTCAGCTAACTGTAACTGCACTTTCAGAAAAACGTTGAGGTCGTAAGAGACTTGTCAAGAGTTTGGGCCAACGTCAGACTGCTAAAACAAAGGAGCGGAAGCCAAATGTGGCTCCTCAGCCAAGATGATGATCTAGGACGGCCTATGAAGCACTTGGCTGGGGGCTCCTGCGCCTTTGGCATCTCATCACCCTGACCTCCACCGATCAACCTCCGATATGAGGTTCCTGAATGCGCACTTCAGTATAGTCTCCATCTTATCTACAGAGCACCCACAATTTGGGGAAATGGCCACCCAACTATCTGTAGTGAGGTCTCTCTGGAGGCCACCATGGCTGGCGCTCTGCTAATGCCTCCTGGCAGGGCACCATACACTACAGTAGCCCATACTTCTCACACAGTACCATTATATGAGCCTGGTCAGGGGCATTGCCACCACATGGCAGCACAGGGTGCCACCTCCACCCGTCACGGACTTTCCCCAGCTCTCACCCTGGGCAGCTCCCTCAGCTGGTTGGCATCCAGCAGCAGCTCCTCCAGGCTCCGGCTGTACCTGTAGATCTCCTCGGGCACCGCCAGCAGGGAGCAGTGCCTCTTGTCCATAGACTCCACATGACGGTTACACCGCCACAGGGGGATGCAATGAAACATCCCCGAGGAGAGTCCAAACCAGCGGCCCAGCGTGTCTATTGTGCCCCGGGCTCCGCCTGGCACCGGCTGCTGCCAATCACTGTGGATGCCCCGGTGCAGCGTCACATCCAGGTGTAGCAACACAAGTTTCCAAACTCCCGAGAGTCCCCCGTGAACCGGCCACGACTCGTCCTCCGGTGCAGACAATGCCCCTGTGCCCGCGGGTCACCCGGAAGTAACCTGAGCGGCTAGCGCGTCCCGGCTCCCGCCCCGTGTGGACATGTACACATGGACCGGTGTGTGAGGCCGCCTCCCCCTGTTATCACCTCAGCGCCTCGCCTCCCTCCTCCGGCTGCTGTGACGTCCGAGTCCCGCCCTTCCCGGCTCTGGTGTCAGCGCTCCGGGCTCGTCCTGCAGGAGGCGGGCGCGTCTGGCGAGGCCTTCCCGGCATTACCCTGCCGACTCCAGCCGGGAGAAGGGGCGGCAGCTGGCGGCCCGAGGGTGGTCATAGGCGGTGCGTGCGGTTCAGGCTGGGAAAGTGCTGTGCAGAGGGCATGAAAACCGTCCGTACTGTCAGCAACGTCCGTAATGTCATCTCCGTCCGTAATGTCATCTCCGTCCGTAATGTCAGCCGTCCGTAATGTCAGCGCCGTCCGTAATGTCAGCGCCGTCCGTAATGTCAGCTCCGTCCGTAATGTCAGCTCCGTCCGTAATGTCATCTCCGTCCGTAATGTCAGCTCCGTCCGTAATGTCAGCGCCGTCCGTAATGTCAGCGCCGTCCGTAATGTCAGCTCCGTCCGTAATGTCAGCGCCGTCCGTAATGTCAGCGCCGTCTGTAATGTCAGCTCCGTCCGTAATGTCAGCTCCGTCCGTAATGTCAGCGCCGTCCGTAATGTCAGCGCCGTCCGTAATGTCAGCGCCGTCCGTAATGTCAGCGCCGTCCGTAATGTCAGCTCCCTCCGTAATGTCAGCTCCGTCCGTACTGTCAGCTCCGTCCGTAATGTCATCTCCGTCCGTAATGTCAGCGTCTGTAATGTCAGCTCCGTCCGTAATGTCAGCTCCCTCCGTAATGTCATCTCCGTCCGTAATGTCAGCGCCGTCCGTAATGTCAGCTCCGTCCGTAATGTCAGCTCCGTCCGTACTGTCAGCTCCGTCCGTAATGTCATCTCCGTCCGTAATGTCAGCGTCTGTAATGTCAGCTCCGTCCGTAATGTCAGCTCCCTCCGTAATGTCAGCTCCCTCCGTAATGTCAGCGCCGTCCGTACTGTCAGCTCCGTCCGTAATGTCATCTCCGTCCGTAATGTCAGCGTCTGTAATGTCAGCTCCGTCCGTAATGTCAGCGCCGTCCGTAATGTCAGCTCCGTCCGTAATGTCAGCTCCGTCCGTAATGTCAGCTCCGTCCGTAATGTCAGCTCCGTCCGTAATGTCAGCGCCGTCCGTAATGTCAGCTCCGTCCGTAATGTCAGCTCCGTCCGTAATGTCAGCGCCGTCCGTAATGTCAGCTCCGTCCGTAATGTCAGCGCCGTCCGTAATGTCAGCTCCGTCCGTAATGTCAGCGCCGTCCGTAATGTCAGCTCCGTCCGTAATGTCAGCGCCGTCCATAATGTCAGCGCCGTCCGTAATGTCAGCTCCGTCCGTAATGTCAGCGCCGTCCGTAATGTCAGCGCCGTCCGTAATGTCAGCTCCGTCCGTAATGTCAGCTCCGTCCGTAATGTCAGCGCCGTTAGTAGTGGTAGTGCTCGGCTTCCCGGGGCTTCAGGAAAATGGCCGCGCGTGTGCAGATCCCCGTCCCCGTCCCCGTCCCCGTCCCCATCTGCGCACGCGCGGCATCCCGTGGCCATTTTCCTGAAGCCCCGAGAAGCCGAGCACTACCATCTGCGCACGCGCGGCCTCAGGAAGATGGCCGCGCCCACCGATAAACCGCTGAATAGCGCAGATCGCGCTATTTTCCTTCAGCTGCGCAGTGGATTCGCCTGTTGGGCATGCGCACACCACTACGCCACCAACGGAAGGATGAGCAGAATCTGGGGGAGAAACAGCGATGTCACCACGCCCATATGACCAGACCAGCGTGAGTGACAGCCCAAAACGGCAACTTTACAAAGGTATTTTGGCAGCATAAGTGGGGTATAAAGGCACAAAAAATACACTAATGTAAAGCACAGCTCTGCCCCTATGTAACGCTATTTTTATCTCATCTTGAAAAATCGGGGTGACAGGTTCCCTTTAAGTCCATCTAGTTCACCCCATAGGGCATGTTAGGTTAGGCTAACATGTTGATCCAGAGGAAGGCAAAAAAAAAAACCATGTGGCAAAGAGTAAGCTCCACATTGGGGAAAAAAATTCCTTCCTGACTCCACATACGGCAATCAGACTAGTTCCCTGGATCAATACCCTATCAAGGAATCTAGTGTATATACCCTGTAACATTATACTTTTCAAGAAAGGTATCCAGTCCTCTCTTAAATTTAAGTAATGAATCACTCATTACAACATCATACGGCAGAGAGTTCCATAGTCTCACTGCTCTTACAGTAAAGAATCCGCGTCTGTTATTATGCTTAAACCTTCTTTCCTCCAGATGTAGAGGATGCCCCCTTGTCCCTGTCTCAGGTCTATGATTAAAAAGATCATCAGAAAGGTCTTTGTACTGTCCCCTCATATATTTATACATTAAAATAAGATCACCCCTTAGCCTTCGTTTTTCCAAACTAAATAGCCCCAAGTGTAATAACCTATCTTGGTATGGCAGACCCCCCAGTCCTCTAATAACCTTGGTCGCTCTTCTCTGCACCCGCTCTAGTTCAGCTATGTCTTTCTTATACACCGGAGACCAGAACTGTGCACAGTATTCTAAGTGTGGTCGCACTAGTGACTTGTATAGAGAACACAACAAAGCAAAAAAGTGGAAAAAAATAAAACATAACTTTTAATACACAAAAGTCGATAAAAACAAGTCACCCAAATGAACACTTAATACGGGGCCATGTCACCACCATATATAATGGACCTTGAACGATGACAAGCCCTAAACAGGATTAAAAGTTTCCGACAATATATGCGGAATCAATCTGAGATAAGGTTCCTGAAGAAGCTGTACAACAATATATAAGACAGCAACTAACCCTATACAACCAGACGCATATAGAAACAATAGACAGTAAATCAGCATGTACTGTGAAATATGCTTACTGTACTATTAAACAGAAGGGAACGGTCTCACCAATACCATAAAGCAGGCATCGGAGCTCCGGGTTCTCTTTGGTCAGATAGACATCCGGTTAATGAAGAGATGACAATCCCTATGTCAATCCCTATGGGGCTACAATAAGCTATCCCCGAAGCTCCTGCCCTTACAAGGGCAGTCCACATCTACCCCTGTAAACATATGCCCTGCACTCTCCCTGAGTTGTCCCGACGCGTTTCTTCCAAGCTTAAAGGTACCGTCACACTAAACGATATCGCTAGCGATCCGTGACGTTGCAGCGTCCTCGCTAGCGATATCGTTTAGTTTGACACGCAGCAGCGATCAGGATCCTGCTGTGATGTCGCTGGTCGCTGAATAAAGTCCAGAACTTTATTTGGTCGTCCGATCGCCGTGTATCGTTGTGTTTGACACCAAAAGCAACGATACCAGCGATGTTTTACACTGGTAACCAGGGTAAACATCGGGTTACTAAGCGCAGGGCCGCGCTTAGTAACCCGATGTTTACCCTGGTTACCAGCGTAAAAGTAAAAAAAACAAACAGTACATGCTCACCTGCGCGTCTCCCAGCGTCTGCTTCCTGCTCTGACTGAGATCCGGCCCTAAAGAGAAAGTGAAAGCACAGCGGTGACGTCACCGCTGTGCTGTTAGGGCCGGAGCTCAGTCAGTGTCAGGAAGCAGACGCTGGGAGACGCGCAGGTGAGCATGTACTGTTTGTTTTTTTTACTTTTAAGCTGGTAACCAGGGTAAACATCGGGTTACTAAGCGCGGCCCTGCGCTTAGCAACCCGATGTTTACCCTGGTTACCCGGGACCTCGGCATCGTTGGTCGCTGGAGAGCGGTCTGTGTGACAGCTCTCCAGCGATCAAACAGCGACGCTGCAGCGATCGACATCGTTGTCGCTATCGCTGCAGCGTCGCTTAATGTGACGGTACCTTAAGTCATCAGGGGACTTGCTTGTATGAGGAGATTATGTGCTGATAAACAGAGGGACAAAAAATCCTGCCACCCTCTATGCTGTCCTGCAGAGAGTGGACAGGATAAGGCCATTCTTAAATAGGAAGTGTGAAACAACATATCACACTCCCCATTGGGCAATCTAAATACATGGCAGCTGAGAGTAGATAGGGTATAATATGACTAATAGTGATGACGCGCTGTGTACTGCATAACATGAATAGCCAGGCACATAATAAAAACGCATAAATACATAAGGGTAAAGAACTCACAGTTAAGGTGATGTCACACGCCCAGCTCCATGTGGAGTATGTGTCTCCGTAACAATGGTGGCGTTTCCGGTCCTAGAACCGGAAGTTACCGCTACCTAGCAACCGGACAACGCACTGTATCAGGATCACACTCACTCTGCCAGGTGAATCCTTTGCGTGACCGAATAGAAACCATCCCGGGAGGGCAACATATCACACTGTCTATCAAATATCGGTTAACCCACCGTTAAATTATGCATATTATCATGCCACAGCATAGATCAGGCTGGTATGACCATGATCAGGCCTGAAGAAGATGGACACCAAAGAAGACCAGTGTGTGTTAAATAGCTAGCTATAGGTCTCAGTAGTACATATGGCTCACTAATGACACATGTAAAATAGACATTAAATACCCCAACTGGCAAATTATATACAAGCCATATAAAAAGAGGCCCTTGAAAAATTGCTATGGTGAGTAGCATATTGTATTGTAAATATAGCGAATCCCATAAACAATAATTGGATGACATAACTAAGGATTTAGGCACGATGATACAATAAAACTGTAAAGTAACAAAAAATAGGCTACAAAAGGAGACTAGGAGGCCCTTCAGACAAAGCAGCTGTAATTAATTTGATCGTTGAGGCCATGTGGACTCACAGTATTTAAGTAAAAAGTCCACTTGGCTTCCTGCTGTAGCAGCACACGATCCCAATCACCCCCCCGTATCGGTTTGTTTACTTTCTCAATGGCCATAAACTTAAGATGGCTAGGTTTGCCATCGTGCGAGTGATTAATATGCCCAGAGATAGGAGTATCTCTCTTATGCTCCATGTCACCAACGTGTTCTCCAACACGACGCTTAAATTCTGATAGTCTTTCCGATGTATTCAGCACCACAGGAACAGGAGGCCCTATAGATAACTCCTCTAGTGCTACAATTGATAAATTGTTTAATAGTATAGCTCTTGCCCGTAACATTACTTGTAAAGTTTTTCCCTACTTCAATATACTGACAGATAGTACAGTGCCCGCATCCCGTAACATCGCTTCTAAGCCAGGTGTCCCTTGCAGGGCTCGTGAAGTGACTGTGGACCAATCTGTCATTTAGAGAACGAGCTTTTCTGTAAGTAATTGCAGGAGAGTCGCTAAGGTACTGTGAGATATCGCGGTCCATGCGCAAGACAGACCAATGTTTTTGAATGATCCGTCTTACGTAATTGGCCCCATTGTCAAAAGTGGTTATAAAACGAACCGTATCCTGATCCTGTGTCCTAATGATGGGATTCAACAAACTTGTTCTATCCCTGCTTTTTGCTTCCTGATAAGCCTTTTTGAGGGTTTTAGAGGGATATCCTCTATCTTGGAAACTGTTCCTCAATTCTTTAGCCTGAAGTTCAAAAGTTGCATCCTCAGAGCAGTTCCTCCGGATCCTAAGGTACTGTCCCTTAGGGATCCCCCTCTTGAGATGTTCAGGATGGTGGCTTCTCCAATGAAGGAGAGCATTCGTGGCCGTAGGTTTTTTATACGTAGAGGTGACTAGATTGCCGTCACTTCCTTTCGTAATTAGAATATCCAAGAAGGGTAATGAGGAAGGCTCAATCACAGATGTAAAGAAAAGCCCGATATCATTACGGTTGAGCTTATTAACAAAGTTCTCAAAGTCACTGATAGAGCCAGACCAAATCAAAAAAACATCATCTCTGACACACGATACATAGAAAAACCACCATTATCAGGCTCATCCTTCCAAACCACAGTCTCCTCCCACCAGCCGAGGAAGATGTTGGCGTAGGCCGGGGTGCAGGGGCTGCCCATGGCCGTCCCCCTCAGCTGGTGGTAGATCCTGCGGTGAAACACAAAGGAGTTATGTGTAAGACAGAACCGAAGCAGTTTCAAGACAAAATGATTGTGCTCCTGAAATTGACATCCCCTCATTTGGAGAAAATACTGAACCGCCTCCAAACCCTTATCATGGGGTATAGACGAATAGAGGGCCTCAACATCAATACTTGCGAGATACGCCTGTGAATCAATGGTGAGACCCTCGAGGCGTCGGAGCAAATCAGGAGTATCTTTAACAAAAGATTGTAATGACACAAACGAACACAGTATACGATCCAAATAGATGCCCGCATTTTGACAGAGACTGCCTACCCCAGGCACGATAGGCCTGCCTTTTAATGGGTTAAGGCCCTTGTGCACCTTGGGGAGGCAGTAGAAGGTGGCTGTGATGGGATGCTGTGGGAGGATGAAATCAAATTCTGTCTTATTAATTACTCCACTCTCCAAACCCTCCTGCAAGATAAGACGGAGTTCCTCACAGTACTTCCTGCTGGGATCATGTGTGAGGATCTCATAGGAATTTCTATCAGCTAGTATGGATTCACACAAATGTTGGTAATGGACAGTATCAAGGATGACAACATTGCCACCCTTGTCTGAGGGTTTTATAGTGATGGAATCATCACATTCAAGACGATTAATTGCCTCTCTCTTTTTTCTGGAGCAATTAAATTTACAAGACACGCGAGATTGGGAAAGAGAAACCAAATCTGATGTCACCAAATTGGAAAAAATATCAATGGCCAAAAGATCCCCAGTGGGAGGTGGCATTTTCTGGCTTTTGTTTCTAAGTTGGGTGAATGGGCCCATCCCTTGCAGGTTAGGGTCCGTCTCCCCAATACTGTGTAGTAGTCTAACATCAGCCAGCATATCCGTGGGAATGCCAAGTTCAGCACAAGTGCGAGACTCCTGTTTGTGAAAGTGCTTTTTCCATCTTATTTTACGCAGGATGGCACTCGCACGATGGCAAACCTAGCCATCTTAAGTTTATGGCCATTGAGAAAGTAAACAAACCGATACGGGGGGTGATTGGGATCATGTGCTGCTACAGCAGGAAGCCAAGTGGACTTTTTACTTAAATACTGTGAGTCCACATGGCCTCAACGATCAAATTAATTACAGCTGCTTTGTCTGAAGGGCCTCCTAGTCTCCTTTTGTAGCCTATTTTTTGTTACTTTACAGTTTTATTGTATCATCGTGCCTAAATCCTTAGTTATGTCATCCAATTATTGTTTATGGGATTCGCTATATTTACAATACAATATGCTACTCACCATAGCAATTTTTCAAGGGCCTCTTTTTATATGGCTTGTATATAATTTGCCAGTTGGGGTATTTAATGTCTATTTTACATGTGTCATTAGTGAGCCATATGTACTACTGAGACCTATAGCTATCTATTTAACACACACTGGTCTCCTTTGGTGTCCATCTTCAGGCCTGATCATGGTCATACTAGCCTGATCTATGCTGTGGCATGATAATATGCATAATTTAACGGTGGGTTAACCGATATTTGATAGACAGTGTGATATGTTGCCCTCCCGGGATGGTTTCTATTCGGTCACGCAAAGGATTCACCTGGCAGAGTGAGTGTGATCCTGATACAGTGCGTTGTCCGGTTGCCAGGCAGTGGTAACTTCCGGTTTTGGGACGCAGAACTTGTGTTTCATACCGGTTGCCGGGTTACGGGTACTTCCGGTGCCTGCACCGAACCTTTTTCCTGGTCCACTGGCCGCATTTATTTCACACTATTTGACACATAGTGTGATATGCCACCCGGGATCGTTTCTATTTGTCCGCACAAAGGATTCACCTGGCAGAGTGAGTGTGATCCAGATACAGTGCGCTGTCTGGTTGCTAGGTAGCGGTAACTTCCGGTTCTAGGACCGGAAACGCCACCATTGTTACGGAGACACATACTCCACATGGAGCTGGGCGTGTGACATCACCTTAACTGTGAGTTCTTTACCCTTATGTATTTATGCGTTTTTATTATGTGCCTGGCTATTCATGTTATGCAGTACACAGCGCGCCATCACTATTAGTCATATTATACCCTATCTACTCTCAGCTGCCATGTATTTAGATTGCCCAATGGGGAGTGTGATATGTTGTTTCACACTTCCTATTTAAGAGTGGCCTTATCCTGTCCACTCTCTGCAGGACAGCATAGAGGGTGGCAGGATTTTTTGTCCCTCTGTTTATCAGCACATAATCTCCTCATACAAGCAAGTCCCCTGATGACTTAAGGTACCTTCACACTAAAGGTACCTTCACACGAAACGACATTATAACGATATCGCTAGCAATCCGTGACGTTGCAGCGTCCTCGCTAGCGATATCGTTTCGTTTGACACGCAGCAGCGATCAGGATCCTGCTGTGATGTCGCTGGTCGCTGAATAAAGTCCAGAACTTTATTTGGTCGTCCGATCGCTGTGTATCGTTGTGTTTGAAAGCAAAAGCAACGATACCAGCGATATTTTACACTGGTAACCAGGGTAAACATCGGGTTACTAAGCGCAGGGCCGCGCTTAGTTACCCGATGTTTACCCTGGTTACTAGCGTAAAATGTAAAAAAAACAAACAGCACATACTCACATTGCGTCCCCTGCAGTCTGCTTCCTCCTCTGACTCAGCGCCGCAAAGTGAAAGTGAAAGCAGCACAGCGGTGACGTCACCGCTCTGCTCTCACTGTACGGCGCTCAGTCAGTCAGGAAGTGGACGCAGGGGGACGTGAATGTAAGTATGTGCTGTTTGTTTTTTTTAGATTTTACGCTGGTAACCAGGGTAAACATCGGGTTACTAAGCGCGGCCCTGCGCTTAGTTACCCGATGTTTACCCTGGTTACCAGGGGACCTCGGCATAGTTGATCGCTGGAGAGCGGTCTGTGTGACAGCTCTCCAGCGACCAAACAGCGACGCTGCAGCGATCGACATCGTTGTCGCTATCGCTGCAGCGTCGCTTCGTGTGAAGGTACCTTACAGATACAGACAACGATGCCGATCGCTGCAGCGTCGCTGTTTAGTCGTTGTGTGGTCGCTGGGGAGCTGTCACACAGATGGCTCTCCAGCGACCAACGATGCCGAAGTCCCCGGGTAACCAGGGTAAACATCGGGCTACTAAGCGCAGGGCCGCGCTTAGTAACCCGATGTTTACCCTGGTTACCAGCGTAAATGTAAAAAAAAAAAAAAACACATACTCACATTCCGGTGCCCGGCGTCCACTTCCCTGCACTCCTCCTGCATCCTGTGTCAGCGCCGAACATCTCCGGCATCTCCCACAGAGCAGAGCGGTGACGGCACCGCTGTGCTTTACGGCCGGCACTTACACAGGATGCAGGAGGAGTGCAGGGAAGCGGACGCTGGGCACCGGAATGTGAGTATGTGGTGTGTTTTTTTTACATTTACGCTGGTAACCAGGGTAAACATCGGGTTACTAAGCGCGGCCCTGCGCTTAGTAACCCGATGTTTACCCTGGTTACCAGTGAAGACATCGCTGGATCGGTGTCACACACACCGATCCAGCGATGTCTACGGGAGATCCAGCGACGAAATAAAGTTCTGGACTTTCTTCTCCGACCAACGATGGCACAGCAGGATCCTGATCGCTGCTGCCTGTCAAACAACGATATCGCTAGCCAGGACGCTGCAACGTCACGGATCGCTAGCAATATCGTTTAGTGTGAAGGTACCTTTAAGCTTGGAAGAAACGCGTCGGGACAACTCAGGGAGAGTGCAGGGCATATGTTTACAGGGGTAGATGTGGACTGCCCTTGTAAGGGCAGGAGCTTCGGGGATAGCTTATTGTAGCCCCATAGGGATTGACATAGGGATTGTCATCTCTTCATTAACCGGATGTCTATCTGACCAAAGAGAACCCGGAGCTCCGATGCCTGCTTTATGGAATGGGTGAGACCGTTCTCTTCTGTTTAATAGTACAGTAAGCATATTTCACAGTACATGCTGATTTACTGTCTATTGTTTCTATATGCGTCTGGTTGTATAGGGTTAGTTGCTGTCTTATATATTGTTGTACAGCTTCTTCAGGAACCTTATCTCAGATTGATTCCGCATATATTGTCGGAAACTTTTAATCCTGTTTAGGGCTTTTCATCGTTCAAGGTCCATTATATATGGTGGTGACATGGCCCCGTATTAAGTGTTCACTTGGGTGACTTGTTTTTATCGACTTTTGTGTATTAAAAGTTATGTTTTATTTTTTTCCACTTTTTTGCTTTGTTGTGTTATCGATAGTGGGATCATCTGTAGGACTCACACTCTATATACAGATATTGCTTTGTTAAGTGACTTGAATAGAGGTAAAATTATGTTCTCCTCATGACCATCTATGCCTCTTTTAATACATCCCATTATTTTATTTGCCTTTGTAGCAGCTGCCTGACACTGGCCACTGAATATGAGTTTGTCATCCACCCATACACCCAGGTCTTTTTCATTGGCGGTTTTGCACAGAGTTTTAGAATTAAGCACATAGTTATACATCTTATTACTTCTACCCAAGTGCATGACCTTACATTTATCCCCATTAAAGCTCATTTGCCATTTATCAGCCCAAGCTTCTAGTTTACATAAATCATCCTGTAATATAAAATTGTCCTCCCCTGTATTGATTACCCTGCAGGGTTTAGTGTCATCTGCAAATATTGAAATTCTACTCTGAATGCCCCCTTCAAGGTCATTAATAAATATGTTAAAAAGAAGAGGGCCCAATACTGACCCCTGTGGTACCCCACTGCTAACCGCGACCCAGTCCGAGTGTGCTCCATTAATAACCACCCTTTGTTTCCTATCCCTGAGCCAGCTCTCAACCCACTTACACATATTTTCCCCTATCCCCATTATTCTCATTTTATGTATCAACCTTTTGTGTGGCACCGTATCAAAAGCTTTTGAAAAGTCCATATACACTACGTCCACTGCGTTCCCTTGGTCCAGTCCAGAACTTACCTCTTCATAGAAGCTGATCAAATTAGTCTGACATGAACGGTCCCTAGTAAACCCGTGCTGATACTGGGTCATGAGGTTATTCCTCTTCAGATACTCCAGTATAGCATCCCTTAGAATGCCCTCCAGGATTTTACCCACAGTATAGGTTAAGCTTACTGGCCTATAATTACCGAGTTCAGTTTTTGTCCCCTTTTTGAATATTGGCACCACATTTGCTATATGCTAGTCCTGTGGTACAGACCCTGTTATTATGGACTCTTTAAAGATTAAAAATAATGGTCTATCAATGACTGTACTTAATTCCTGCAGTACTCGGTGTTGTATCCCATCCGGGCCCGAAGATTTGGCAATTCTAGTGATTTTTAGACGCCGCCGTACTTCCTGCTGGGTTAAGCAGGTGACACTTAATGGGGAAATTTTGTTATCACTGATAATATTGTCTGCCATGGGATTTTCTTTTGTAAATACTGATGAAAAAAAGTCATTTATCATATTGGCTTTTTCCTCATCCTCATCCATCATTTCACCCAGACTATTTTTAAGGGGGCCAACACTCTCATTTTTTAGTTTCTTACTATTTATGTAGTTAAAGAATATTTTGGGATTATTTTTACTCTCTCTGGCAATGAGTCTCTCTGTCTCAATTTTTGCTGCCTTGATTTGCTTTTTACAGAATTTATTTAATTTTCTGTATTTATTTAATGCCTCATCACTACCTACTTCCTTTAATTCTCTAAATGCTTTCTTTTTGTCACTTATTGCGCCCCTTACAGCTCTATTTAGCCATATTGGTTTCCTCCTATTTCTAGTATGTTTATTCCCATACGGTATATACTGTGCACAGGTCCTATCCGGGATGCTAATAAACGTCTCCTATTTTCTTTGTGTATTTTTATGTCTCAGGATATCGTCCCAGTTAATTGCACCAAGATCATCTCTCATCCGTTGGAAATTTGCCCTCCTGAAGTTTCACCATAATATACAAAGAAGAATTACTCTAGATCATCGAAACTGGATTGCTTCCATAGGAAAAAGCGCTATATAATGTACACAAAATATTTATCTGCAAAATTGCTATGAAAAAATGAAGGTACTTCGCGCATAGATTGGCCAATATATGTGAGCCCAGTTGCCATTCAAGGCGTCCTTCGTAAATTGGGTCCCTGTCCTGGTATGTCACCTCTCCTGGGCAAAAAAAAGCCTACAACTTATGGGGCAGGAATGGACCAGTTCATCTGCTTAAAATCACCTGTGACTAATGGGAGTGGGGGTGCACATGTCCAAAAGGCTATGATTCAATAGAAAAAAAGGCACAGCACATCTAAACTAGGGTGAATAGGCTCCGACCAAAACAAAGCATATAAGCAACAAATAGTAAGGTTGCACCATAATATACAAAGAAGGATTACTCTAGAACATTTCCAAAGGACGCCTTGACATGGCAACTGGGCTCACATATATTGGCCAATCTATGTGCGAAGTACCTTCCTTTTTTCATAGTAATTTTGCAGATAAATATTTTATGTGTATATTACATAGCGCTTTTTCCTATTATTTCCTAAGGCAGCAATGTAGTTTCATTGTTCTAGAGTAATCCAGCTCCGTTCATAATGTCAGCTCCTTCCGTTATGTCTGCCATCTGTAATGTCGGCTCCATCTGTAATGTCAGCCATTCGTAAAATCAGCTCTGTCCCTAATGTCAGCTCTGTCCGAAATGTGAGCGCTGTCCATAATGTGAGCCATCTATAACGTCAGCTCCATCTGTAATGTGTTCTGCCGTGTCTGTTATGTCAGCCGTTTGTAATGTCAGCTCTGTCCGTGGGCAGCACGGTGGCTCAGTGGTTAGCATTGCAGCGCTGAAGTCCTGGGTTCATATCCCACCAAGGACAACATCTGGAAGGAGTTTGTATGTTCTCCCCATGTTTCCATGGTTTGCCTCCAGGTTCTCCGGGTTCCTCCCACATTCCAAAGACCTACTGATAGGGAATTTAGATTGTGAGCCCCATCGGGGACAGTGATGATAATGTGTGCAAACTGTAAAGCGCTGCGGAATATGTTAGCGGTATATAAAAATAAAGATTATTATTAATGTCTGCTGTCCGTAATGTCAACTCCGTCCATAATGTCTGCTGTCCGTAATGTCGGCTCCGTATTATTCCATTACTATGTGGTGGTAATATGTGATCTAGTCATGGTGTTGACGGTATTTGTTCCTTGAAAAAACTCAAATGGTGTCCATATAAACCGGGGGGGGGGAATCTCAGGCCCCAGGGCCATTTACAGCCCTCGATGACCTTTTATAAGACCCCGAGCACATTCTCAGGGACCGCATTCTTGGGCAGGGAGGTGTATTTTGATTACAACCAGCTTATTCATTACTTCTCGCTCTGTTAGCACACACATAATGTTCACTACTAAACACTGAAGGGCATGCAATGAAAGATTACGTCTTGAAACCAATGCCAGAGTCAGAATGCACTTTGTGGGCAGAGTTTGTACAGCCCCCGAAGGATGGTATAAATATCCAAATGGCCCTTGGCAGAAAAAAGATTCCCCACCCCTGATCTAAACTAAAAATCGCACTTCAAATACTATAAAACTGTTAGCCTAACCATAGTAAACAATTGGCCAATCGAAGATATCCATATATGAAACTAAATTATTTATTGAGATAATACATAAAAATAAGGATGACTAAAAGACACAGATCAATAATACACAAAATTCTCAGTAGGGGGAAGTCCAGCATAATCCAACCAATATAGTAAAAAATGATCAATGCTATGATTCTCAGAGAGGGCCCTGAATAATAGTAGTTGTCCTAACCTGCACAGTACAGCAAATAGATATGAGTATCAAACTTAGTTATGATACAGTAGCATTATAAAGATCATTTTGTCAGTGCAAGGACCAGGGCACAAAGATATCTAATGTAAAGTATAAGTGTGGTCAAGAAGGCAAAGTAAGGGGGGGTAAGTAACATAAATGGGTGCCATTTAGCATCCCTAATCAGATCTACCCCTTACCGGCTACACATAGAGGCCAGAATGAGCCTCATTGATAGCAAGCGATAATAGTGAAAAGCTACAATACCTTGACTCTGTAACCAAAGTGCCGAAGAGAAGTAATGGTGGATGGCCTGGGCGTTCCCCCTCACCGCGACACGCGTTTTGCCCTGAGCTTCTTCCGGACGCCCCGTTTTGCTTTTCCAGAGCCTATGTACTACAAGTAACACAGAAGCCCCCTATATTTCCATTAACAGATGACAGACCTGAGTGGGGACTTGCTTTTTTTTGGATTGAGTTGAAGCTTTTATTAGGAACGTTTTACATAACATTTGGGGTCACATTTATCCGTTGCTCTACGCTGAGCACTTACACTGGGGTTTCCATCTAAATCTGAGTGATGTGATTCAGATGATACCCCCGAGGGATCCATTCACTATAATAAGACAGCAGAGTTTTTCTGAACTCCGTCTGGTCTCTGTTCAGCGGTGTCCTTTTCAGAAGTGCACAAAACTGTGGCTGACGGCACTTTTATACAAGCCTAAAAAGACGGACACCGCCGGATCACATGACAGACGGCATCCACAATGCCTCCATCTGCCTCATTATAGGGAATGTTCTGCCAGAGGTTCCGTCTGAATCACGTATTTCAGAGATTTACAAGGAAACCCCGGTGTAAGTGCAGAAAGCAGGACAAATGTACGCTGAGCATTACTGCAATCTTTGGGAGGCAGAATGAAAAAATCAACTCAGGTAAAGAATTGGTTTTATTTATTTTTTACGCCATTCCTTGTGCAGTATAAGTGATTAGGCGACTTTATTCTTCGGGTCGGTGCGATTACAGCAATACCAGATTCATATTGGGTTTTTATGTTTGGCTGCTGTCACACTCTAAAAGACGCTTTTTATTGCAAAAAATATTTTGTGCTTCACCATATTTTGAGAGCTATAATTTTTCCATATTTTGGCCCACAGAGTCATGTGAGGGTTGTGTTTTGCGGGATGAGTTGACGTTTTTATTGGTACCATTTTCGGGCACATAGCATGCTTTCTATTCCGATTTTTGGGAGGCAGAATGAACAAAAAACAGCAATTCAGGATTTTTTTTGGGGGGAGGTAATTTATGCTGTTTCGTGTGTGGTAAAATTGGTAGGGCAGTTTTATTCTTTTGGTCAGTTTGATTACAGTGATACCTCATTTATATAGTTTTTTTTTTATCTTCTGGCTCTTTTACACAATAAAAACTACTTTATAGAAAAATGTATTATTTTTGCATTGCTTTATTCTGAGAGCTATACCTTTTTTTTAATATTTCTGCTGATGGAGCTGTATGGCATCTTTTTTGCAGGACAAAAGAACGTTTTCAGTGGTACCATTTTTATTTATAGCCTTCTTTTTTATCTCATTTTATTCCACTTTTTGTTCGGTGGTATGATGATAAAGCATTGTTTTTTGCCTTGTTTGTATTTTTTTATGGTGGTCACTAAAGGGGTTAACAAGTGGGACAGTTTTATAGGTCAGGTCATTGAAGATGTGGCGATAGCAAATGTGTACTTTTATTGTTTAGATTTTTTTTTTCATACAAATTTTTATTTATGGATACAATATATTTACATTTTTAAAAAATATTTTTACAATTATTTAAAAGCATTTTTTTAACTTTATTTTTACTTTGTACCACTGCGGAACTATCATTTCCAGGACGTCCCTCCTGACAGCACCATGGAGGATGTCCTCCTTGCAGGGACAGGAAGCACACGAGAGGTTAAAAGGTCCCGTCCCACGCCCATTTCCTCAGTGTTTTTCCTGTGCCTGCATGGAGGGACACACGAGAGGAGCTGTGCAAGCCTACCGGGCTCAGGGGGATCGTGCGGCCTGCCACTATTCTTCCTATAAAAGGATAGCTGGCCAACAGCACACGGTTAAACGGATGCACGTCCTAGTTCCACTGGACCCCCATGGAAGATGTACATACCAGATAAGAAATGAAGGACAGCATCCAGTCCAGGTGAAAGTGTTCACAAAATGGTTCCTTTATTTGCCAAAGCACTGTAATCTGCCACTATTCTTCCCCCTGTCAAGAGGCCCAGGGCCGAAACTTCCTGGTGGGGAGTCCCTCTGCCCCAAAGGCCAAGAGCAGGACGAGGCTCCTGGATAGAGCCGCTCCTCCCAGTGGGAGGCTCTCGGCTCAGGATGCAGGACCGCCGTGGAACTCGGGATCCGGCGGGTGCTCCAGGGGATCGAGCGCCTGCGCCCCACAGGCAGCTGCACTTCCGGGGAGGGGCGCCGTTTTTGCGCTGCTACATCCGGTGCAGGAGGTTGGGCGTTCCAGGTGGAACGCAGATTCACCCGAGACAGGCGGCTGGCAGCTTCCGGGGTCTCGGAGGGGAGCGCGTCATTTCCGGTAACGTCACTTCCGTGACCTCACTAAGGCGGGCAGAGTGTGCGCTCCAGCGGTGGAACGCATAGCAGTGTGGACGCTTCTGGCAATTGCGTCCAGTGTCACACCGCCGTGTTCTGACTGCAGCTACAGAGACAACCATGGAAGGAGACATGCTGGAGGAAGGAGGGGTAAGTGCTCCTGGCGCAGGCCACCCTCACCTCACATAGGCCTAAGGAAGCTTTTAGCCTATTACTCCCTATCTTATGCCATTTAGGATAAGGGAACCCCTGCTGCTCCTATGACCACAACATAAAAGCCCGGCAAGGTCTCGGTGGAATCCAACAGATGTCCTGTATGTCACGTGAAGCTCCTGGACTCCCATGGCAAACCTCTCTGTGCACCCTGTACATCAAAGGTCATGAGAGATGAGCAGCCGTCGCTGCTATCAGAAATGAGATCCCTAATCCGTGAAGAGGTTCAGGCCTCTATGTTCAGCCTCACCCAACCAGGGCCGTCCAGGCCTCAAGCCAGGTGGGAGAGATTGGAGGGAGCCGGAGTATAGTTCAGATGACGGGTCCGATCTAATGGACTCTGTCTCAGAAGAAGAGGGGGAGCTTCCAGCAGAGAGCCACGACCGGGCTAGAAAATATCTTTTCCAGGCAGAGGACATGGACGAGCTTGCCCAGGCAGTGAGGAGTACCTTGCAGATCGAGGAGACCCCTAAGCCACAGTCCAGACAGGACCTGATGTTCAGGGGACCTATGTCGCAGAGGCAGACTGTATTCCCTATAAGTGAACATATCCGGGCCATGGTACTAGAGAAGTGGAAGGATGCTGACCGCCGGCTGGTACTGTCTCATGACTTTAAGGGTCGCTTACCCGCTTACCATTCGACCCTGAGGAAGTCAAATTATGGGAATAGATTCCTAAGATAGATGTCTCGGTAGCAAAGATCACCAAAAAGACTGCCATCCCTATTGAGGGCTCGTCTAACCTACGGGACCCTATGGACAGAAAGGCTGACGTTCTCCTAAAGCGGGCCTGGGAAACATCTGTGGCCCTAATTAGGACAAACATAGCAGCCACCTTGGTGGCCAGACCTATGTATCTATGGATGGGTCAGTTGGAAGAACGTTTGTCTAATAAGACCCCTAGGACTGATATTCTAAGCTCCCTCCCCATCATGAAATCAGCCATGGCGTTCCTGTCTGACATGTCGGCTGAATCGGTTAGATTTTCAGCTAGGAACAGCTCTCTATCTAATGCAGCCAGGAGGGCCATGTAGTTAAGATCTTAATCAGGAGATAACACCTCTAAGGGTACTGTCTCACAGTGGCACTTTGGTCGTTACGACGGAATGATCTGTGACGTTGCAGCGTCGTATGATTATCGCTCCGTCGTAGACTGCGGTCACACTTTGCAATGCACGACGCTGGAGCGATAATTTCATGACGTATTTGCGATGTAGAAGCCATTGGTTACTGTGCGCACATAATATACAATATCGTGCACACCTTTGTCACACGATGCAATCATGCCGCCACAGCGGGACACTTGACGACGAAAGAAAGTTTCAAACGATCTGCTACGACGTACGATTCTCAGCGGGGTCCCTGATCGCAGTAGCGTGTCAGACACTGCGATATCGTATGGATATCGCTGGAACGTCACGGATCGTGCCGTCGTAGCGACCAAAGTGCCACTGTGTGACAGTACCCTAAGACCAAGTTCTGTTCCATCCCATTTTCAGGGCTAAAGGCTGAGTCACACATAACGATATCGTTAACGATATCGTTGCAACGTCACAATTTGGTGACAGCGACCAACGATCAGGCCCCTGCTAGGAGATCCTTGGTCATTGAGGAATGATCAGGACCATTTTTTGGTCGCTGATCACCCGCTGTCATCGCTGGATCGGCGTGTGTGATGCTGATCCAGCGATGTGTTCACTTGTAACCAGGGTAAATATCGGGTTACTAAGCGCAGGGCCGCGCTTAGTAACCCGATATTTACCCTGGTTACCATTGTAAAAGTTAAAAAAAAAAACAGTACATACTCACATTCTGATGTCTGTCACGTCCCCCGGCGTCCACAGGGTTAAAACTGCTTTCTGCAGGAGCGCTGCTAATGCACGCGCTGCTGCCGAGAGCTTCCCTGCACTGACTGTGTCAGCGCCGGCCGTAAAGCAGAGCACAGCGGTGACGTCACCGCTGTTACTGCCGGCGCTGACACATTCAGTGCAGGGAAGCTCTCGGCAGCAGCACGTGCACTAGCAGCGCTCTTGCCGAAAGCAGTTTTAACCCTGTGGACACCGGCGGGGGACGTGACAGACATCAGAATGTGAGTATGTAGTGGTTTTTTTTTTTTTACTTTTACAATGGTAACCAGGGTAAATATCGGGTTACTAAGTGCGGCCCTGCACTTAGTAACCCGATGTTTACCCTGGTTACCCGGGTGCTGCAGGGGGACTTCGGCATCGTTGAAGACAGTTTCAACGATGCCGAAGTCGTTCCCCTGATCGTTGGTTGCTGGAGAGAGCTGTCTGTGTGACAGCTCCCCAGCGACCACACAACGACTTACCAACGATCACGGCCAGGTCGTATCGCTGGTCGTGACCGTTGGTAAGTCGTTTAGTGTGACTCCAGCTTAAGAGTATTTGTGCCAGTTTTAGATAACATTCTGGAATCAGCCTCTGACAAAAAGAAAGGGTTCCCCGAGGACAAACCTAAGCGGCCCCAGTCCTTTCGGAGAGGTTTCTTCTCCAGGAGACAGTATGACTTTAGAGGTCAGGGTAGGTCCAATAGAGGGTCCTACACGGGCTCCCGTAGCCAGGGCGGGAAGAGCAAAGGTTTCTTCTTTAGCCCGACGTCCAGATCCAAAAAGACAATGATGCCACTTGCATCGGGGGAAGACTCCGCCACTTTGCAAGAAACTGGGCCCAAATCACACAAAATCAGTGGGTTTGCAGAACCATTGCAGAGGGATACAGCGTAGAGCTTTACTCCCAGCCCCCCTGAAAGATACATAGTCTTGGTAGACTCCGCTATACAGAGTTACAGGACATGGTCAGGTCGGCAGTCATAATTCCGGTTCCTCCGACAGAGAGGTGGGCAGGGGGCACTACTCTTTATTCACCATCATAAAACTGTCTGGTGAAGCCCGCACTATTATAAATCTAAAACTTTTAAATGCTTGGGTCAGATACAAAAGGTTCCGAATGGAATCAATCCAGTCGGCAAATTCATCTCATAGACAGGGACGCAGTAATGTACAGTCTTGATCTGAAGAGTGCCTACTATCAGGTCCCGGTGCATCCCTCATCACAAAAACTGATAAGATTTGCGGTAATACTACCAACCCGGACCTGCCACTACCAGTTCCAGTGCCTCCCCTTTGGACTCGCTTCAGCCCCCCGTATCTTCACAAAGCTGGTATCAGAGGTTGTGGCCTTCCTGAGAAACCAGGGTATCATAATTATCCCATATCTGGACGACTTTCTCCTGGTGGCAAGATCAGTAGAGACGCTGATAGAACACAGGAACCGGACGATATCAGTAATGGAGTATCTGGGCTGGGCCATAAACTGGCAGAAGTCAGACTTGATAACAGAATACAGGAAGATGTTCCTTGGAGTATTTCTAGACTCCAGATGCAGGATATCCCACTTACCAGAGGACAAGCAGGAAGCAATCCGCGGCCGAGTTATGAATTTGTTGGAGCAACGAACTTCCATAAGGGCCGCTATGAAGGTGCTGGAGCTAATGACTGCATGTATACCATGTGTCAGATGGGCACAGTCACACTCAAGACCATTGCAAAAGAGAGATACTGTCCATATGGAATCGCCGTCAGACCTCACTGGACGGACCCATGAGCCTATCAGCACCAGTAAGGAGGTCACTTCTCTAATGGACTCAGACAGAGAACCTGAAGGTGGGAGTGCTATGGTCCACCTCCCCTTACGTAGTGGTCACCAACTCACCACGGATGCCAGCGGGTGGGGATGGGGAGCCCATCTACACGGGAGAATTCTTCAGGGCAGGTGGCCGGAAGACATCAGAGGCAGATCCTCCAACTTCAGGGAACTATATGCTGTTTGGGAGGCCCTAAGACGAAATTGGTCCATGCTCTCAAATCATCACGGCAGGATATTATCCAACAACGTGTCAACAGTCTCATTCCTGAAACATCAAGGGGGTCCAAGACACCGTCCACTGCAGGACCTGGCAGAGAGAATATTCAACTGGGCAGAGGGTACAGTCCTATTCATAATGGCAGTACACCTGGAAGGGTCCCAGAATGTGGTAGCAGATTATTTGAGCAGACAGCGGCTTTGCTCAACCGAGTGGGAGCTGAACCAGGATATCTTCCAGGAACTATGTCGGCGTTAGGGAACCCCCATGATAGACCTATTCGCAAACAGAAGAAACTGGAAGGTCTCAAAATTCTACTCTCTGAACCCCTCGGACATTCCGGACGGGATAGATGCCCTGAGTCAAAAGTGGGGAGAACCCCTCTAGCGCTCATCCCAGCCGTCCTACGGAGGATCCAGGAGGATCGGGCAGGAGTCATCATGGTCGTCCCGTACAGGCCAAAGAGGAGCTGGTTCCCCCTGCTAGGGGAATTGACGATCGAGAACCCAATCGAGCTTCCCCTTCAGGAGGATGTCATCCACCATGGACCGATTTGCCTCCCAAACCCAGGGAGATTCCACCTCCCAGCCTGGATCCTGAAAGGGACATCCTGAAGGCTAAGGACTTGTCAGACCAAGTCATAGCCACTATCCAAGCCAGTAGGAAACCTGTCACATCAGCAATTTATCTAAAAATTTGGAAACGGTTCTGTCTGGAGGGTGGCAGGTCTGACTTCGTGGCAGGCACCCCGGACATACCTAGAGTTCTAGCTTTCCTTCAGACAGGGTTCAACAAGGGGCTTAGGCCCAGCACCTTGAAAGTTTAGGTCTCAGCACTAAGCTCTTTCTTTGACTATCCTCTAGCGTCCCACTTATGGATAGTAAGATTCATAGTTACATAGTTATTAAGGTTGAAGGAAGACTTTAAGTCCATCTAGTTCAACCCATAGCCTAGCATGCCCTAACATGTTGATCCAGGGGAAGGCAAAAAAACCCCATGTGGTAAGAGTAAGCTCCATCATGGGGAAAAAAATTCCTTCCCGACCCCACATACGGCAATCAGACTAGTTCCCTGGATCAACGCCTTATCAAGGAATCTAATATATATACCCTGTAATATTATACTTTTCCAGAAAGGTATGCAGTCCCCTCTTAAATTGAAGCAATGAGTCACTCATTACAACATCATACGGCAGAGAGTTCCATAGTCTCACTGCTCTTACAGTAAAGAAGCCGCGTCTGTTATTATGCTTAAACCTTTTTTCCTCCAGACGTAGAGGATGCCCCCTTGTCCCTGTCACCGGTCTATGATTAAAAAGATCAGCAGAAAGGTCTTTGTACTGTCCCCTCATATATTTATACATTAACATAAGATCACCCCTTAGTCTTCGTTTTTCCAAACTAAATAGCCCCAAGTGTAATAACCTATCTTGGTATGGCAGACCCCCCAGTCCTCTAATAACCTTGGTTGCTCTTCTCTGCACCCGCTCCAGTTCAGCTATGTCTTTCTTATACACCGGAGACCAGAACTGTGCACAGTATTCTAAGTGTGGTCGCACTAGTGACTTGTATAGAGGTAAAATTATGTTCTCCTCATGAGCATCTATGCCTCTTTTAATGCATCCCATTATTTTATTTGCCTTTGTAGCAGCTGCCTGACACTGGCCACTGAATATGAGTTTGTCATCCACCCATACACCCAGGTCTTTTTCATTGACGGTTTTGCCCAGAGTTTTAGAATTAAGCACATAGTTATACATCTTATTACTTCTACCCAAGTGCATGACCTTACATTTATCCCCATTAAAGCTCATTTGCCATTTATCAGCCCAAGCTTCTAGTTTACATAAATCAGCCTGTAATATAAAATTGTCCTCCCCTGTATTGATTACCCTGCAGAGTTTAGTGTCATCTGCAAATATTGAAATATTGCTCATTTGAGCAATTCAAAAGCTGCGCCCCACTATTAGGCAATTTACTCCGCCTTGGCACCTTAACCTGGTCCTCAGGTCCCTGTGTAGGGATCCATATGTCCACAGCGAAGATATGCCTATATCAATTCGCACAAGGAAAACTGCGTTTTTAGTGGCGATAACCATGGCCAAGAGGGTATGGGAGATCCAGGCCCCATCCATCAAAGACCCATATCTCCAGATAAGGGATGATAATTTAATTTTAAGAGTAGACCTACAGGAAAGAAATATATCTTGGTACCGTGTTAGCCAGTAGATAGAAAAATATTTAGAATTGAGAGTCCTCAGTGGTTGATACCTTTTAATGGCTAACTGAAAAGATGGTAACAAATTGCAAGCTTTCGAGACTACATACGTCTCTTCATCAGGCAAAGACTAAAACAAATTCTGAAGAATCACATATTTATGCACAACATAGTATAGAGAAAAAAAAAAAAAAAAAAAAAGGAGGGGAAAAAAAACCATGGATAAGCTAGGTGACATGAAGCAGAATTACCATGGGTGATAAACAGTTATGTCCATAAATATAACGTAACTGTTTATCACCCATGGTAATTCTGCTTCATGTCACCTAGCTTATCCATGGTTTTTTTTCCCCTCCTTTTTTTTTTTTTTTTTTCTCTATACTATGTTGTGCATAAATATGTGATTCTTCAGAATTTGTTTTAGTCTTTGCCTGATGAAGAGACGTATGTAGTCTCGAAAGCTTGCAATTTGTTATCATCTTTTCAGTTAGCCATTAAAAGGTATCAACCACTGAGGACTCTCAATTCTAAATATTTTTCTAAGAGTAGACCTTGCATTCATACCAAAGGTAGGCTCTAGCCAGAACCGAAATCAGGAGATAGTGTTACCCTCCTTTTGTAACAATCCTTCCAACGTGAAAGAGAATAGCCTCCACTCTCTGGATGTCAAACAGGTGGTTATAGAATATCTAGAGGCCACAAGTAGCTGGCATATAGACCCAAACCTGTTTATTGTTTTTGGGGGAAAGAAACAAGGGGAAGAAGGCCTCTGAGGCTACTTTCACACTGGCGTCGTGCACTGCACGTCGCTATGCGTCGTTTTGTAGAAAAAACGCATCCTGCAAAAGTGCTTGCAGGATGCATTTTTTCTCCATTGACTTGCATTAGCAACACAGTGCGATGCATTGCCACACGTCGCAACTGTCGTGCGACTGTTGCGTTGGACCAAGTTTCAAAAAAAGCAGTAAAGCCGCACCCTATAATTATATAGTCTCTATGGACCTCGGGGCGCACGTCCTCACCAGGGGGTCCATCCCAGATAGAACATCCAAATCCAAACTGAAGAAAAGGACAGCGCCACACCGGATAGTGAAAAGCAGCTCACATATTTATTCTGCCTCCTGCGGCAACGTTTCGATCCAAAGACCTTTGTCAAGCTTGACAAAGGTCTTTGGACCGAAACGTTGCCGCAGGAGGCCGAATAAATATGTGAGCTGCTTTTCACTATCCGGTGTGGCGCTGTCCTTTTCTTCAGTTTGGATTTGGATGTTGCGTTGGACCGTCGCCACCAAAAAACGTTGCTTGTAACGTTTTTTGGTGCGTCATTCCCGTCTTTTCCGACCGCGCATGCGTGGCCGGAACTCCGCCCCCGCCTCTCCGCACCTCACAATGGGACAGCGGATGCGTTGAAAAACAGCATCCGCTGCCCCCGTTGTGCGGCGCATTCACTGCTAGCGTCGGTACGTCACAACGACGCAATTCGTCGTGTGTCCTCCGACGCTAGTGTGAAAGTAGCCTAAGGCTTCAATTGCACGATGGATTACGACTAATCTCAGACGCTTTCCGGGCTGAGGGGGTTAGCCCTCCAGTAGGTCTAAGTGCCCATTCTACCCGTGGGGTATCTGCTTCCTGGGCCGAGAGAGCAGGCACATCATTAGAGCAGATCTGTTGATCAGCAACATGGGCCAGAGTTGACACATTCTGTATGCATTATAAACTCGATGTACTGTCTGGCTAGCAGACCGCATTTGGTAGGAAAGTTCTCCAAGTGGTAATCCCACCCTAGGGAGGTTCATAGGTACTCTCCATGGTGCTGTCAGGAGGGACATTCTGGAAAATAGGCATTAGACCTACCGGTAATTATGTTTCCAATAGTCCATCCTGACAGCACAGGTAGTTCACTCCCCGTTTTTTGTTTGATATGTCATATGCTGTAATATGATTCTGTCATTAAAGTGTTATTTGGATTAACCATGTGGCGGTACTTGTTACAACACTGAGGGAATGGGGGTGGGATGGGACCTTTTAACCTCTCATGTGCTTCCTGTCCCTGCAAGGAGGAGGAGGACGTCCTCCATGGTGCTGTCAGGATGGACTCCTGGAAACATAATTACTGGTAGGTCCAATGCCTATTTTTTTGCAGGCTGATTGCTTCTACAGGGGATACAGCTGCTCGTCAGCTGCAATGACAGCTCGGCAATGACAGTGAAAGTTGCTGATCATGCACTGCGCATGATCAGCAACTTTCCTAGCACTGGTAACCCAGATGTCGTCATTGTGACATCAGGTCACCATGGCAACGATCGTGATTCTGCATCATGCTGCTTGATCTCTGTTCCAAAGGTAGAGGGGCTGTCATTCCTCAGATGGCTCACAGAATTCTGCAGTTAACCCCTTAATGACGGATCTTTTTTTCATTTTTCGCTCCCCTCCTTCCCAGAGCTATAACTTTTTTTATTTTCCGTCAATACGACCATGTGAGGGCTTGTTTTTTGCGGGAGTAGTTGTACTTTTGAAGTACACCATTGGTTTTACCATGTCGTGTGCTGGAAAATGGGAAAAAAATTCCAAGTGCGGTGAAATTTTAAAAAAAGTGCAATCCCAAACTTGTTTTTTGTTTGGCTTTTTTGCTAGGTTCACTAAATGCTAAAACTTACCTGCTATTATGGTTCTCCAGGTCATTATGAGTTCATAGATACCAAACATGTCTAGGTTCTTTTTTATCTAAGTGGTGAAAAAAAAAATTCCAAACTTTGCTTAAAAAAGAAACTGCGCAATTTTCCGAGACCCGTAGCATCTCCATTTTTCGTGATCTTGGGTTGGGTGAGGGCTTATATTTTGCATGCCGAGCTTATGTTTTTAATGATAACATTTTGGTGCAGATACGTTCTTTTGATCGCCCATTATTGCATTTTAATGCAATGCCGTGGCACCAAAAAAATTAATTCAGGCGTTTAGCAATCAGGTTAATCCTTTTTTTTATTGATCGGGCGATTCTGAGCACGGCGATACCAAATATGTGTAGGTTTGATTTTTTTATTTTTTTTTTAATGGGGCGAAAGGGGAGTGATTTAAACTTTTATATTTTTTTTATAATTCTTTTCAGATTTTTTAAAACTTTTTTTTTATTTTGTCATGCTTCAATAGCCTCCATGGGAGGCTAGAAGCTGCCACAACTCGATCGCCTCTGCTATACTCAGATCGCCCCTATGTAGTAGAACTACAGCATTGCTATGAGCGCCGACCGATCTGTGGTGCTCATAGCAATCTGCCATCAACAGCTATAGAGGTCTGCAGGAGACCTCTGGTTGTTATGCCGACGCATCTATGACCCCCGATCATTTTGATGGGGGTCACCGGTTCTCACGTTTCCGGCCGAAGCGCTTGTTAAATGCCACTGGCGATTCCACTCTCCCCTATTGCGGGCACATGTCATCTGTTCACAACAAGGCTCGTTAAAGGGTTGACATTGACTGTTAGGATTGCTACTTCCAATAGGTGGCACTAGAGTTCTAGTCCTCTTCCTCTCTGAAGAGACAATTTGCATATTTCCCAGAGGAGCATTGCGGCTTTAAGTCTCCTCACCTCGACATGCTTATTATGTCACTCTCCGCAAGGAGAAACGATATCTTAGGTTTTGTCTGTTTAGTGGCCAGTGTGAACATGCGCCTACACGTTGCATGTATACCAACTTATACTCCAGTTCATTTATTTCAGTTTTTCTATAGGAGATAGAGGGGACTCCACTTACCATTACAGCTTACACACTACAAAAGAGATTAAAAGTGCGAGGACCCCACTGAACATAAGAGCTTATATTTTTACTGGAAAAGAGACTACCCAGTGACTCTGGAGATGGAAAACAACTCTGACGTACAAACTGTGCTTCACTGAGACCCGCTGATTTCTCATGAACCACTGACCACTACTGTACAAGGCATAATAATCCATATGATGTTATAGTTGCAGGGCAATATGGTGAATCATGCCTGGCAACGCAAAATTACGTTGGCCTGCTCTCTGATTCTTCAGAAGTGTGGGAAATAGTGCCAGAGAAGTTCTTATTGTTTTTTTTTGCAAACAATGAATAGAATTTCAAGATGTCTGCATTTGTGTGAAATTGCAAATTTCAGAAAATTCGACTCGAACGCGATCTGCGGATTGAGCCACTAATTTCTATTAGGGATTGGCTGCACTAGTTGTGCTCACACACTCAGTAAACTAGACCAGTGATTTTCAACCAGTGTTCCGCGGCACACTAGTGTGCCGTGACACATGGTCGGGTGTGCCGCGGGGAAAGTTCCCCAAACTATGGTGCCCCCTTTGTTTTGTTCCCCAGCAATGCGCAGCGATGCGCAGTCACGGAATAACACATGCGCGAGCTTTGAACGCTCGCGCGACTTAATGACGTCACCGAGGCCGGCGCGTCATCCTGAGAGCGGAGAGACTCTCGCATTTGCCCGCCGCCAAGGTAATGCCCGCCAATAATGCTGTGTATAATCATTAAGTCAGCAACAGCTCATTAACAGTTAATCAGCTGTTGCTGACTATATGAGCTTTTGCCTGAGTATATGAACTGTTGGCAGAATACTCACCATATGAGCTGGTACTTTTAGTACCTGGCAGAGGTCCTTTAAGTGTGGCAGATAATGTAATACTCTTCTATTTTAGTGTGTGGCTGCGCACACTATCTCAGCAGTGACGGAGAAGTATTTGAGAATGGAAAAGGCAAATGCCGAACAGGACCCTGGACACAATTCTAACCCAGATGAAGGCCCTAGTATGAGAGGTCGACAAAAGAAAAAAGACAAGACGGTGAGCTCAAGGCAATACAGTGAAAGCTATCTTTCATTTGGATGTACTTTCACTGGGGATGCGACATCACCAACACCACTGTGCTTGGTGTGTGGTGAGAAGCTATCCAATAGCGCCATGGTGCCAAGCAAGCTTAAACGCCATCTCCAAACGAAACACCCTTCCGTTCAAAACAAGCCGATGGAGTATTTTGTACGCTTACGTACAAACAATGAGAAAGGGGCAACTTTTTTGAGAAAAAGCACAAAGGTAAATGAGAGAGCCCTCAAAGCTAGCTACATTGTTGCTGAACTCATAGCTAAATCAAAAAAGTCACACACTGTGGCAGAAACATTAATACTGCCAGCTTGTAAAGCTATTGTAAAGGTACCGTCACACTAAACGATATCGCTAGCGATCCGTGACATTGCAGCATCCTGGATAGCGATATCGTTGTGTTTGACACGCAGCAGCGATCAGGATCCTGCTGTGATATCGCTGGTCGTTGATTAAAGTTCAGAACTTTATTTGGTCGTCAGATCGCCGTGTATCGTTGTGTTTGACAGCAAAAGCAACGATACCAGCGATGTTTTACAATGGTAACCAGGGTAAATATCGGGTTACTAAGCGCAGGGCCGCGCTTAGTAACCCAATGTTTACCCTGGTTACCAGTGTAAAATGTAAAAAAACAAACAGTACATACTCACCTTCGCGTCCCCCGCCGTCCGCTTCCAGCACTGACTGAGCGCCGGCCGTAAAGTGAAAGCACAGCACAGCGGTGACGTCACCGCTCTGCTGTTAGGGCCGGCGCTCAGTGCAGGAAGCGGACGCCGGGGGACGCGAAGGTGAGTATGTACTGTTTGTTTTTTTACATTTTACACTGGTAACCAGGGTAAACATCGGGTTACTAAGCGCGGCCCTGCGCTTAGCAACCCAATGTTTACCCTGGTTACCCAGGGACCTCGGCATCGTTGGTCGCTGGAGAGCGGTCTGTGTGACAGCTCTCCAGCGACCAAACAGCGACGCTGCAGTGATCGGCATCATTGTCTGTATCGCTGCAGCGTTGCTTAGTGTGACGGTACCTTAAATGAGATGCTTGGCCCTGACGCAGCCAAAGAGATAGCTAAAGTGCCTCTCTCTGATAACACAATTGCCAGACGGATTGATGACATGTCTGCGGACATTGAAACAGTTGTTTTGGAAAAGGTGCGGATCAGTAAGAAATTTGCCTTGCAACTTGATGAGTCGACGGATATCAGTGGACATTGTCAGCTGTTGGCCAATGTGCGTTTTGTGGATGGAGAAGCCATTAGAGAAAACTTCCTATTTTGCAAGGCACTGCCAGAAAAATCAACAGGAGAGGTAATATTCCAGGTCACATCGGAATATCTTGATAAAAGTGGGCTTACATGGGAAAACTGCACAGGTGTCTGCACTGATGGAGCCGCAGCCATGGTCGGGCGCATCAAAGGCTTTGTAAGTAGGGTTAAAGAAAGAAACCCAGATGTTCTTGTTACCCACTGTTTCTTGCACCGTGAGGCCCTCGTTGCAAAGACCTTACCAGCAGATCTAGCTCCCGTGGTGGATGATGTTGTGCGCATAGTGAACTTTGTGAAGACGCGACCTTTGAGATGTCGCTTATTTGCGTCTTTGTGTACAGAAATGGGAGCGGAACATAAAATCTTATTGCTCCACACGGAGGTCAGGTGGCTGTCACGCGGCAAAGTGCTGGCCCGTGTGTATGAGTTGCGAGAGGAACTTAAAATATTTCTGACAAACGAGAGGTCCGATTATTCAAAGCTGCTTGCAAGTGATGAGTGGTGTGCAAAGCTGGCATACCTGGCTGATATATTTCAATATCTGAATGAACTAAACACACGGATGCAAGGCCGAAATGAAAACCTGCTTACAAGCACTGATAAAATGAACGGATTCCGTTTAAAGTTGCAGCTCTGGCAGCAACATGTGCAGGGTGGCAACCTTCAGATGTTCCCGCTCACAGAGAAACTGCATGATGACAACACTGCTGCAATGTGCGAGGTGATTGGCAGACATTTGAAAACTCTTGAGGAGAAGTTATCGTTTTATTTCTCTTCAACCTTCACAGAATGCCTTGACTGGGTTAGGGACCCATACAGCTCATTATCCGTTGCTGGAAAGGACATGACTTTAAAGGAGCAAGAGGAACTCATTGAACTGAAGCAAGATCGCGGTTTAAAGCTAAAGTTTGCTGATCTTCCTTTGGACAGTTTTTGGTTATCTGTTGCCAAGGAGTTCCCCATTCTGGCCAACAAAGCTATTTTGACATTGCTCCCATTTTCGACCACATATCTATGTTAGCTGGGCTTCTCAAGCTTGACTGCGATAAAAACTAAAAACAGGGAGAGACTGAGAACTGTTGAGGAAGAGCTTCGTCTGTGTCTTTCCACCATTCCTGCCAGGATATCCCTTTTGTGTTTATCGAAACAGGCCCAGGTTTCACACTGAGTGAGTATAAATACATTTAGAATCTATACTATTAACTATATGTAGAATATGTACTGTTTTAGTGTCATTTTGTGCCATTTTGGTTGGTGGTGTGCCCCGGGATTTTTTAAGTATAAAAAGTGTGCCGCGGCTCAAAAAAGGTTGAAAATCACTGAACTAGACTATGTTCCTCAGCAGAGTTTGGGGGTAAGTCTTAAATGCAAACTGCCTCTATGTTCCGGACGTGGTTTGTGGAACCACTGTGCCTCGGACCGCGGAGAGCCTGGAGGGGCATGACTAAGCGAGCACTGGACTATTCACTAGAGCCTCTGATGGTGAGGTTAGACTAGGCTCCCGATGAACGCTAGGTGCCACTCAGGGCCGGTGTTAGGGGCAGGCAGACCAGGCAGCTACCTGGGGCCCCCGCTCTCCCAGGGGCCCCCAGCTAGCGGCAAGTCAAGCAGCCGCTATGGGGCCCCTGTGAGGCAGGGGGGCCCACCAGTGCCGACTCCCCCGCCGCATTGAACTATACCGGCATCTGCTGGTACAGTTCAATGCAATGATGGAGGAGAGAGTGTCACCTGACGCTCCCTCTCCCATCATTCCCCGCTCTGCCTCTGACACAGCGGGTGCGCGTCATTGCATACTCACTATGTGCCAGGCAGTGCGGCGGCAGCCACCGACACAGGAGCAGGGAGCAGCACGGGCTCGGGGAGAGGTAAGGAGCTTGTGTTTTTTTGTTTGTTTTTTTAACTAGACTGTGCGGCCATTCTCGGGAGGAGAGAGGCAGGAAGGGAAGGGGGATGGGGGCAGTGCTGTATACTACTGTGGGCTGTGCTGTACACTACTGTGGGCAGTGCTGTATACTACTGTGGGCTGTGCTGTATACTACTGTGGGCTGTGCTGTATACTACTGTGGGCAGTGCTGTATACTACTGTGGGCAGTGCTGTATACTACTGTGGGCTGTGCTGTATACTACTGTGGGCTGTGCTGTATACTACTGTGGGCTGTGCTGTATAGTACTGTGGGCAATGCTGTATGCTACTGTGGGCTGTGCTGTATACTACTGTGGGCTGTGCTGTATACTACTGTGGGCAGTGCTGTATACTACTGTGGGCTGTGCTGTATACTACTGTGGGCTGTGCTGTATACTACTGTGGGCAGTGCTGTATACTACTGTGGGCAGTGCTGTATACTACTGTGGGCTGTGCTGTATACTACTGTGGGCAGTGCTGTATACTACTGTGGGCTGTGCTGTATACTACTGTGGGCTGTGCTGTATACTACTGTGGGCAGTGCTGTATGCTACTGTGGGCTGTGCTGTATACTACTGTGGGCAGTGCTGTATACTACTGTGGGCTGTGTTGTATACTACTGTGGGCAGTGCTGTATAGTAATGTGGGCTGTGCTGTATACTACTGTGTGAGCAGTGCTTTATACTACTGTGTGGGCTGTTCTATATACTACTGTGTGGGCTGTGCTATATACTAAGTGGCTGTGCTATATACTGCTATGTGGGCTGTGTTATATACTACTATGTGGGCTGTGCTATATACTATGGGGGTATATTATATTCTATGGGGAGGCTGTATTATATTTATATTCTATGAGGGGTGATGGCATCATACTCTATGAGGGGGATACATTATACTATATGGGGGCTGCATTATATTCTATGGGGAGGTTACATTATACTCTGGGGGGTTACATTATACTCTGGGGTGGCTGCATTATACTATGTGGGGTGGCTGCATTATACTTTGTGGGGTGGTGGCTGCATTATACTATATGTGGGCTGAATTATACTGTATCAAAGACTATGGGGAATACATGATACTATATGAAGAACTATGGGGTGCATTATACTATGGGAAGTGAATTGTACTACATGGATGACTATGGCGGTGCATTATACTTTATGGAGCACTGTGAGGAGTGTATTATGCTATATGGAGGACTGAGGAGTATATTTTAATATATGGAGGACTATGAGGAGTGTATTACACTATATGGAGGACTATGGGAAGTGTATAATACTATATGGAGGACTATGAGGAGTGTATTATACTATATGGAGGACTGTGGTGCATATTATAATATATGGAGGACTATGGGGTGTATTAAACTAAACAAGCAAAATGCTGCATATTCATTGGGTGATTGGATTGTTTATGCCGGAATAAAAATCCTTGTTGTCAGCAGGACGTCGCCGGTGTAAACTGTAGATGTGCTGCTGATAACATGATACTGTATGGTGATCTGTTAGTGATCTATTAGTGATCGTTCTGTCCCCTTCATTCTTTCTCAGATAGTGGAAAGAGGCCGGGAATCAAGTGTCCAACGACTTCAGTATTGTCGATCACACTCATTTAGCGGCCTGAGATCAGAGCATGTAAATACAACAATGCTTCTATATGATGTGTAGTCTTGAGCATTCCGATACCGCAAGTATCGGGTATCGGCCGATATTTGCCATATCGGAATTCCGATACCGAGTTCTGATACTTTCAGTATATCGGATACCGGAATCGGAAGTTCACATAATTCAAAGTGCCCGAATTCAGCCAATGAGGAATGATTAAAAGTGTGGGCACATCCTGTTCTGCATGGTGGGCATGTAACTACTGGCATGGCTGTGATTGGCTGCTGAAATGATGTCATGATGCACTATAAAAGTTGCCCCCGCCATTTTGGGCTCACTCTGCTGTGAATTCAGTTAGGGACAGGACGCTGTGTTCTGACTGAGGGCCAGTTTAGAGATAGCGATTTGCTTCATTGTGCTTTACCCAGGCTAATTTAGCAACTGCTGTGTGAGAACCTTGCTTTTGCCTTGCAGCGCTGTTCACAGCTGTCTGCAATGTCTCTGTGTGTGTGAGTGCACATCGCTCTGTAGTCTGTCCGCAGCCACAGCCAGTTGTAGTCAGCTCAGGGTGCGTCACTGCCTCATACTGTTCTATCCATTGTCCTTTTTTGCAATTAGTGCAGCCTGCTGCACATTTTTCAAATATTTCCTATTAGTGGCTTTCCATCCGTATCCAGCTAAATTGTGGAAAAACACTACATAGGATTACATAGAGGAGTTTTTTTTTGGCCTTGCAGCACCGTTTACGGCTGTCTGCACGGTCTCCGTGTGTGTGAGTGCACATCGCTCTGTAGTCTGTCCGCAGCCACAGCCGGTTGTAGTCAGCTCAGGGTGCATCACTGCCTCATACTGTTCAATCCATTGTCCTTTTTGGCAATTAGTGCAGCCTGCTGCACATTTTTTCAAATATTTCCTATTAGAGGCTTTCCATCCGTATCTAGCTAAATTGTGGAAAAACACTACATAAGAGAACATAGAGGAGGTTTTTTTGGCCTTGCAGCGCCATTTATGGCTGTCTGCACGGTCTCTGTGTGAGTGCACATCGCTCTGTAGTCTGTCCGCAGCCACAGCCGGTTGTAGTCAGCTCAGGGTGTGTCACTGCCTCATACTGTTCAATCCATTGTCCTTTTTTGCAATTATTGCAGCCTGCTGAAAGTTTTTTCAAATATTTCCTATTAGTGGCTTTCCATCCGTACCCAGCTAAATTGTGGAAAAACACTACATAGGATTACATAGAGGAGCTTGTTTTGGCCTTGCAGCGCCGTTAACGGCTGTCTGCACGGTCTGTGTGTGAGTGCACTTCACTCTGTAGTCTGCCCGCAGCCACAGCCGGTTGTACTCAGCTCAGGATGCGTCACTGCCTCATACCGTTCAATCCATTGTCCTTTTTTGCAATTAGTACAGCCTGCTGAAAATTTTTTCAAATATTTCCTATTAGTGGCTTTCCATCCGTATCCAGCTAAATTGTGGAAAAACACTACATAGGATTACATAGAGGAGCTTGTTTTGGCCTTGCAGCGCCATTTACGGCTGTCTGCACGGTCTCTGTGTGAGTGCACATCGCTCTGTAGTCTGTCCGCAGCCACAGCTGGTTGTAGTCAGCTCAGGGTGCGTCACTGCCTCATACCGTTCAATCCATTGTCCTTTTTTGCAATTAGTACAGCCTGCTGCACATTTTTTCAATTTTTTCCTATTAGTGGCTTTCCCTCCGTATCCTGCTAGATTGTGGAAAAACACTATATCACTATATAGGATTACATAGAGGATCTTGTTTTGGCCTTGCAGTGCCATTCACGGCTGTCTGCACGGTCTGTGTTGAGTGCAGCTCACTCTGTAGTCAGTTCTGCCAAAAAATAAATAAATAATAAAGTTCACCAAACACACCACTTTACAGTTGTGTAGGCCACATTAGCTCATATTAAAATCTAGTCCAAAATTTAGAAAATTAGTGTTTCTTATACCTGTTAGGAGCTGTTCAGGAATAAGCACACTAAGCTCTTAGTACTTTTCTGCTTATCTTTATCAGTAAACCAAGATGAAGAAGGCAGGGAGTAAGGCACGTGGGCGTGGAGCAGGGAGAAGACGTGGGGATTCTGTGCCTGCTGCGGGCACCAGTGACTCATCATCACCCAGTTTCAGCAGGGAACAGTCCTTCATGCGCAGCTTTGTAGGAGATCGCCGTATACCGCTGCTGCATGAAGAACAAATTGAAGCCATTGTCGGATGGATGGCAGCTAATGCATCGACTTCAATTAGTGCCACATCCTCTCAGGCACAGAGCACTGGAGAGCACCCGTCTGTCTCTTCACCACCTGCCAAATTGCCCAGGCAGTCAGAGAGCCCAGGACAGGAGCCATCTCTACTTCTGTTCTCTGAATCTCTTGGCTTGGAAAGAGGGGGCCAGCCAAGCAGCATTGGAGAAATGGAAGAAGAGGCAGTATGCAGTGATGCCCAACAGCTTTGTCTTTCTGACTCTGAAGAGACGGGTGGGCCAGTGCCCACCCGTGCTATAAGTGATAAAGAGAAGGGAAAACAGATCTCCTCAGTGGCTACTCATTTTTTGGAATATCATAATGGTAGCCTTAGGACCCTCCGGGTTATGGGGTTGGAGGGGGTCACCCCCAATATTAGAGGGGGTAAATTGACGGATGAACTGCTGAGAAGAGAATCCCGTTGGATTTATGAACTTAAGAGTTTGGCACTGGGGGTCTAAATGAGGAATTATTGTATGTAGGTTTCTACAAAAAACTATAGTGACCTTTACCTACGATCTTTTGTAGATCCCCACGACCATGGGTGTATACAATATGGAGTTATGTGGATATTTATATCCGTATATATAAATGTTTTTTGCTCTTTTCTCCTTGTTTTCTCTTTATAGATCTCCCTTATTGGTGAGGAAGTGTTATTCTTATATCCCTCAAATTTATGGGAAATTGTGAGCGCGGACTAGCTGGGAAACAGAATCAAGCCAAAGACAACATCAAACGCAAAAACTTAATAATTGGCATAGGACATACTATATATGTTTGTTGTGTGTTTTTTTTTTTTTTTTTTATTTATTATACCCATGCTGTTATTTCTATCTAGCCCTGAATATTGGGCGGATTTGTATGTGCACCCTTTTTCCTAGTAAAGCATAAATTTTGATAATTTTTGTCCTTGGCTAGGATTGGGGTATGTTGGGGACTTATTTATACATTTCCTAGTTGGAAGATATCTCATCGGATATACTACATTACAATAAGTGGGTTTATTTGATTTATCTGGTTTATTTATAATTTAATAAGATCTAGAAATATACTTGAATGTCCTGTATGAACATGCTATCTCAAGATACCATCTCTTAAACGTATTATATACTGAAAGCGTTTTGCTTTGGTGTGGGCGTTAGATGTTTGGGGATATTCTCCCCAGGTCGGCGACCATTTGATAATTTTAAATAGACTATGTTCTTGGCTTTGTATTTTACCCTGAGGGTATGCACTATTCATCATAACATACTTCTTCGGTAGCTAACTTTTGAGTAGGCACTTTGCCATTCAGAGGTGTAACTGTCTAAAAAAAACCCGGTAACACCTTTGGGATTTGTTTGCTCGTTTGCCAAGTTAAAAGTTTTAAACTACCTTTGTGATTGCCATTTTAACAGTATAACATCAGGGGCCGACCTTTTTGACTGGCACACGAGTTGCGCGGCGCATTAAAATGTACTTGTTTATATTTTCGGTCCAGAAATAGCCTTATATATTGTAATATCACTAGCAAATGGTACGCACTGCGCAAGCGCTACGTACTATGCGTCTAGACTAGACCAATAAAAGCTTCTACGCCTGCGCAGCAGACTTTGAAATACGCTGGGTCGTAGTATTTACGTCGCCTCTTATCACAGTGTACGCTGCTTGCGCATGCGCTCTGTACTAGCGCTGGAGTTCCGGCAACTTGGGACCACCGCATCTGCGCAGTACACTCTGTAATACGCCGGGTTGATGTATCCACGCCGCCATTGCTCTCCACACCTGGTAGGTGTATTACTAATATATCTGCTTATTTAAACCATGGAACATACCTATAGAACATGATTGACCTTGAGGAAGAGGCACGTGGGTCTGTACACGCACACAGCCAGCCAACTAACTAACCGGTGTTACTATGCCTGTTTAGGCCAGGACTTTAGGACTCTACCTCCCTATTAGGTTGGGTAAGACTATGGGGTTTTTTGATAGGGTAAACCTCACATTAACACATAGGGCCTGTTGACAGCTCTTATATTATTATTTAGGTTGGGGTTCCCCCCTCTGTCCTTATCGTGGTCTTTTTTCTGGGTATTTGCACTAATAACAGCATGTGTATAATATATTCTGATGCTTTTTGTAACTGGTTATTGCAATCTGACGTGTTTGGTAACACAACTTATTGAAATTTGGCTGTCAAGTGTTCCTTTTGGTATTTATCCTGTTATTAATGTTGACCCTTAACCTGTACCTATGTGGTCAGGCCTTTTAAATGGTTTTAATGTTTGTTATGTGATGTTCCTAATAAAGACTTTACATTTTTGTATATGATGATTTATGAGGTGATCCTAATTTATAAGCATACACTTTTTCTTTATGGTTGTATATTACATGCAGTATGCAGATAGTGATCCCTCTACTTATTATCAGTGGATGGTGCCCGCTCTAAATATTGTTTTTCGGTCAGCACACCTCAGTACGCATCTGATGATGAGACTCAGGTGCCACTTTCAGGTGCGTACTGTGCTGCCAACACTACCCAGGAGAAGCAGTTGGTGGAAGAGGGTAGTGTAGATGATGAGGTCCTTGACCCATCATGGCGTGAGGTACAGGAAGGTGGTGGGAGCAGCTCTGAGGAAGAGATTCCCCAAACGGCCCAAAGAGGGAGAGGGAGGGGGAAGACTGCGGAGCCTGTAGCCTCCACTTCGGCACCCGTTAGGAGCATGCCTCTTCCAAAAGCCAAAATGGGCGCTCCCAAGACTTGCAGTGCCTGGTCCTTTTTTGACACAGTTGCAGATGACATTTGCTTTGTCAAATGCAAGGTGTGTCATCACAAAGTCAAAAGAGGGAGAAATGTCAGCAACCTCAATACCACAAATATGTGGAAACATATGCGGACCAAGCACACGGTGGAGTTACAAAAACACACTGAAGACCTAGGCCAACCTACAGCGGCACCTACCACCTCTTCAGCTCGTGTTGTTGCCTCCTCCTCCAGCTCGCACACAGCTGGTTCGGCTTCCTCACAGGATCGCCATAGAAGAACCTCTGGCACTGTTGTCCACAGACCCAGTGTAATTCCACCCACAGCACCACGTTCCCAGTCATCCTCACACTCCCAGCCCAGTCTACAGCCATCGGTAGCACAGGCATGGGAGAAAAGGTGGCCATTCTCGGCAAACCACCACCGAGCACAGGCTCTGAATGCTGGCATTGCAAAACTACTGTCCCTTGAAATGCTGTCATTCAGGCTGGTGGAGACTGACAGCTTCCGTAACTTGATGGCATTGGCAGTCCCACAATACAATGTGCCCAGCAGCTTTTATTTCAGCAGGCAAGCCGTCCCTGCCCTGCACAAGCATGTGGAGGGACACATAAAACACGCGCTACCGATCGCCGTCAGAAGCAAGGTCCACCTCACCACCGATGTGTGTCCCTCACTGCCCATTGGGTTAATGTTGTCGAGCCGGGTACAGATCGTCGAGTGGCGCAGGACGTGTTCTGCCAACTCCAAGGATTGCAGGAATCCAGTCTGTACGCATTGACTCCTCCTCATACACAAGTTCCTCAGAATCATCACTGCAGGAGCCTTCACAGTCCACCTCTACATGGACCCGAGAACGTTTACCTGTTACGACTGACATGAGCACAGATGTGGCCAAACATCAACAGGCCATCTTGAAATTAATTTATTTGGGGAATCGAAGCCACACAGCGCAGGAGCTCTAGAATGCCATCAAGCAGGAGAGCGATGTGTGGTTTGTGCCAGCGAATCTCCAGCCTGGCATGGTAGTGTGTGACAATGGTCGAAATCTGGTGGCAGCTCTTGCCCTAGGCAACCTCACTCACATTCCATGTCTGGCACATGTGCTCAACTTGGTCGTGCAGAGTTTTTTGAGGGACTATCCGGATCTTGAAGCACTGCTGCACAAGGTCCGCCTAGAGTCTGCTCACTTGCGGCGTTCCAGCATGGCAAGATCGCGCATCGCAGCTCTGCAGCGCCAATTGCGCCTTCCGGAACATCGCATCATATGTGACCTACCCACCAGGTGGAATTCCATGTTACATATGTTGGAGCGGTTGTGTGAGCAGCAGCAAGCAGTAATAGAGTACCAGCTGCATCAGGCGCAAAGAAGGCGCCGTTCAGACTTCACAACCACTGAGTGGGCCACTATGAAGGACGTCTGCCAGGTTTTGCATTCCTTCGATGATTCCACGCAGATGGCGAGTGCAGATGATGCACTAGTCAGCATGACTGTCCCCCTTATCTGCCTGCTTCAACAAACACTGCAAGCGCTAAGGGATGATGTTGTGGAAGAGGTGGAGGATGAGGAGTCACCAATTCCATCAGCTTCTGGACAGTCAGTGCTACGTGGTTCCTCACAAAGGCCTAGGCAGGGGTCACTTTGTGAGGAGGATGAGGAGGAGTCAATGGAGGAGGAAGACATCGGTCCAGAGGAGGGGGTTACACAATTCTCCAATAGTCAATGTGTAGAGCGAGGGTAGGGTGATGCAGAGCAGACAGAGATCACGCCTCAAGCAGGGGACAGCGTTTCTTGGCCAGATGGCAGTCTGCAGCACATGGCTGATTACATGCTGCAGTGCCTGAGAAACGACCGCCGCATCGCCCACATTCTCAACACGGCTGATTATTGGGTGTACACCCTTCTAGATCCTCGCTACCGGGACAACTTACAAAGCCTCATAACGCCATTGAACCGGGAGCGTAAAATGCGGGAGTACCAAGACACACTGGTAAATTCCATCATCTTCTCCAGTCCAACTGAGAGCAGTGCTGCTAGTGCTTTACAAAGCAGCTCAGTGCGTCGAGGCAGTGGAGGAACCTCTGCACAAAGAGGGAGCAGAAGCAATGCCTCAGCACAAGGCAAGACCAGTATGGCCCAACTGTGGCACAATTTTGTGTGCCCGCCACAAATGTCTACACCATCACATTCGGCTCCAGTCAGCAGGAGGCAACGTTTCAGTCAGATGGTGACAGACTACATGTCTTGCCCTCTTACTGTACTCCCAGACGGCTCTTCCCCCTTCAAGTTTTGGGTCTCTAAGCTGGATACATGGCCAGAGCTAAGCCAGTACGCATTGGAGGTGCTGGCTTGCCCTGCTGCTAGTGTATTATCGGAACGCGTCTTTAGTGCCGCAGGTGGTGTACTAACAGACCGTCACATGCGACTATCCTCCGATAACGTTGACCGGCTTACTTTTCTGAAAATGAACAAGGCCTGGATCTCGCAGGAATTTGCCACTCCTCTTCCAGATTAAATAATTGTTTGGCTACAGTATCCATGTCTCCTGTTGCGTTCATGTTTCTACCATCTGAACTGTAATCCCTTGGCTCCAACACCGCCAGTTGATGCTCAGAAGTGCCGTCTGCACAGTCAAAACACATGACCCAGTGTTATTGGGTTTCAGTAACGTCAGCCGCTCCCAAGCTGCGTATGCGGCAATGTATCCTGCGACCGCCACGCTGACACAACAACTGAAATTTAAGGGAACCTGTCCCCCCCCCAGGCGTTTGTTACTGAAAGAGCCACCAATGCTGCACAAGGAAAAGGTAGCTCTTTTAGTTTTGCTCCTTGCACACGCTGAACTTAACACTTATACAATGTGTCCACTGATAACGTAAAACCGTCCCGAAGGTGGGACTTTCCTTCATAATGGGACGCAGCACAGCCGTCATCCCTACCCCCTTGGTGCCGTGCGCCGCCTCCTTAGCGTTGTTTGAATCGGTCCAGTAGCCTGCGCTGTTTTGCTCAACCTTGGCCATGCGCAGTTTGCACTGCCCGTCTTCTGACATCATTTGGTGTCAGGCGGACTGGGCCTGTGCAGCCGCGCTGCCCGAGATCCCGTCTCGCAGTCTCTTCTGATTTAATCATACTGCGGGCCTGGGATCCATGGGCATGTGCAGTGCATATCTTCACCTCAGGCTCTCACTCATCTTCCTCCGCCTTCTTCAGACTGGGCGCCGTCAGCTGATCCCTACTAGCATGCCACGGCCGTGACGCCACACAGTCTGAAGAATCCAAAAGGAGATGAGTGAGAGGCGAAGATATGCACTGCACATGCCCATGGATCCCAGGCCCGCAGTGTGATTACATTAGACGACACTGCAAGGCGGGATCTCAGGCAGCGCGGCCGCACAGGCGCAGCCAGCCTGACAACAAATGATGTCAGAAAACGGGCAGCGGTAACTGCGCATGGCCAAGGTTGAACATAACAGCGCAGGCTCTGGGACAGATTCAAACAACGCTGAGGAGGTGGCGCACGGCGCCAAGGGGGTAGGAATAACGGCTGTGCTGCGTCCCATTGCGAAGGAAAGTCCTACCTCCGGGACGGTTTCACTGTATCAGGGGACACATTTTATAAGTGTTTAGTTCGGCGTTTGCAAGGAGCATAATTAAAAGAGCCACCTTTTCCTTTTGCAGCATTAGTGCTGCACAAGTTGGCTCTTTCAGCTACAAACGCCTGGGGGGGGTTAAAGGTTACCTTTCAACTTACTCCAATTAGGCCTCAGCCTACACTCTGCTCCTCCTGCTGTCCCTGGGCTCTAACACCGCCAGTTGGTGCTCGTAAGTGCTGGCTGCACAGAGAAAAACACTCGCCACTGTGTCAGTGGGGTTCAGTAACGCACCCTTTTCTGATTCCATGCCAGTCACTTAGGGCATGGATAGCTGCATGGCATTTTAGAGCCAGTTTATCTGTGGGCTTCGGCTTATTTTCTTCCACATTCAGCTGAGTATATACGGCATTATATCGCTTTCATTGTTTGCATGGGCTATCAATCTTGTTGACTGTTTTCTACCCTGGTTGATGGTCTTTTGGTGAGCTTTTGGACATATATATAATTAATTTTTTTTTTTTTCCTTAGGCTCACTATGCTGATACATCTATAGGGAGTGCAGCACATAGTGTTTGGTTTTCCTTATCTACAGGTCTTTTGCACGTTATAGAGACCTCTCCCTTTTCAGCTATTATATATATATATGCTTCTTTGCAAACATGTGGTGATTTATACTGCCAGCCCTATTTATCTTACTATATTATGGTAAAATATTTCTTGCAGACATATCATGTGTGATTAGGGGTGTTTTGTACACACTTGTTGTATTTTTAATGTTTTTAGATGTTCTTTGCTGTGGTGTTTAATAAACTATTTGGTATTTTTCTATTCCTTGTGGTTGTGCTGGCCTGTTTGTAGTCCAATCTTTTTTTCTTTTCTTTGGGTTCAGTAACGCCAGCTGTTCCCTTGCTGTGTAGCCGGCAATGTGTTCCGCAGTGTCTTATTTATACTCACTTCGGGCCTGTGATTCATGGGCATGCACGGTGCATATCTTCGCCTCTCACTCATCTCCTTCTGCCTTCTTCAGACTGTGCGGATTCACGGCCGTGGCATGTGATTAGGGATCACCTGACGCCACACAGTCTGAAGCAGGCGTAAGGACATGAGTGAGAGGCGAACATTTTTACCATGCAAGGCCATGAATCCCAGCCCTGCAGTGTGAATAAATCACAAGACACTGCGGGGCTGGGATTCATGGGCAGCGTGACGGCACAGGCTGACATCAAATGATGTCAGAAGACGGGCAGCGCTAACATCGCATGGCCAAGGGATAACATAACAGCGCAGACTCCGGTACACAAAAAAGCAATGCTCAGGAGGCTGCATCCAGCGCCAAGGGGGTATTTTTAACAGCTGTGCTGCGTCTCATTAAGAAGGAAAGTCCCGCCTCCGCGACGGTTTCACGGTATGAGTGGCACAATTTTATAAGTGTTTCGTTCAGCGTGTGCAAGGAGCATAATTAAAAGAGCCACCTTTTCCTTGTGCAGCATTACTTCTGCACAAGGTGGCTCTTCTAGTTACTAACGCCTGGGGGGGTTAAAGGTTCACTTTCAATTTGCTCCAATTAGGCCTCAGCCTACACTCTGCTCCTCCTGCTGACCCTGGGCTCCAACACAGCTAGTTGCTGCCTGGAAGTGCTGTTTGCACAGAGAAAAACACTTGCTCCTGTGTTAGTGGGGTTCAGTAACGTCAGCTGCTCCCCTGCTGTGTATCCGGCAATGTGTCCTGCGACCGCCACGCTGACACTCCATCAGATATTAAACTGCCTCCAGTGCAGGCTTCGGCCTACACTCTGCTCCTCCTGCTGACCCTGAGCTCCAACACAGCTAGTTGCTGCCTGGAAGTGCTGTTTGCACAGAGAAAAACACTTGCTCCTGTGTTAGTGGGGTTCAGTAACGTCAGCTGCTCCCCTGCTGTGTATCCGGTAATGTGTCTTGCGACCGCCACGCTGACACTCCATCAGATATTAAACTGCCTCCAGTGCAGGCTTCGGCCTACACTCTGCTCTTCCTGCTGACCCTGGGCTCCAACACCGCTGGTTGCTGCCCGGAAATGCTGTTTGCACAGAGAAAAACACTTGCTCCTGTGTTAGTGGGGTTCAGTAATGTCAGCTGCTCCCCTGCTGTGTATCCGGCAATGTGTCCTGCGACCGCCACGCTGACACTCCATCAGATATTAAACTGCCTCCAGTGCAGGCTTCAGCCTACACTCTGCTCCTCCTGCTGACCCTGGGCTCCAACACAGCTAGTTGCTACCTGGAAGTGCTGTTTGCACAGAGAAAAACACTTGCTCCTGTGCTAGTGGGGTTCAGTAACGTCAGCTGCTCCCCTGCTGTGTATCCGGCAATGTGTCCTGCGACCGCCACGCTGACACTCCATCAGATATTAAACTGCCTCCAGTGCAGGCTTCGGCCTACACTCTGCTCCTCCTGCTGACCCTGGGCTCCAACACCGCTAGTTGCTGCCTGGAAGTGCTGTTTGTACAGAGAAAAACACTTGCTCCTGTGTTAGTGGGGTTCAGTAACGTCAGCTGCTCCCCTGCTGTGTAACCGGCAATGTGTCCTGCGACCGCCATGCTGACACTCCTTCAGATATAAAACTGCCTCCAGTGCAGGCTTCGGCCTACACTCTGCACCTCCTGCTGACCCTGGGCTCGAACACCGCTAGTTGCTGCCTGGAAGTGCTGTTTTCACAGTCAACAGTTGCTCCTCTGTTATTGGGTTACAGTAACGTCAGCTGATCCCCAGCTGTGTATCCGGCAATGTGTCCTGCGACCGCCACGCTGACACTCCATCAGATATTAAACTGCCTTGAGTGCTGGCTTCGGCCTACACTCTGCTCCTCCTGCTGACCCTGGGCTCCAACACCGCTAGTTGGGGCTGTAGGGAGACAATCTTGAATATGCCCCCATCCTGGTTCCAGTACCGTCAGCTAGTTCCGGGCAGAGCCTTTGGCTTAGGTGCCTCCTTCTGGGTATCCGAGTTCCACCAATGTCAGATGGTCCTTGGTAGTGCTTTCTGGCACGGGTACCTCCTGCTTAGTAACCGGGTTCCAGTACCATCAGCTGGTCCTCGGCAGTTCCATTGGCTCCTGGACCTTCGGCTACCCATCTGGGTTCCAGTACCGTCAGCTGGTTCTCGGCAGTGTCTTTTGCTCTTGTACCTTCTGCTCCCCATCCTGGTTCCAGTACCGCCAGCTGGTTCCGGGCAGAGCCTTTGGCTTAGGTGCCTCCTTCTGGGTATCCGAGTTCCACCAACGTCAGGTGGTCCTTGGTAGTGCTTTCTGGCAGGGGTACCTCCTGCTTAGTAACTGGGTTCCAGTACCATCAGCTGGTCCTCGGCAGTTCCATTGGCTCCTGGACCTTCGGCTACCCATCTGGGTTCCAGTACCGTCAGCTGGTTCTCAGCAGTGTCTTTTGCTCTTGTACCTTCTGCTCCACATCATGGTTCCAGTTCCGTCAGCTGGTTCTGGGCAGAGCCTTTGGCTTAGGTGCCTCCTTCTGGGTATCTGAGTTCCACCAACGTCAGGTGGTCCTTGGTAGTGCTTTCTGGCACGGGTACCTCCTGCTTAGTAACTGGGTTCCAGTAACGTCAGCTGGTCCTCGGTAGTTCCATTGGCTCTTGGACCTTCGGCTACTCATCCGGGTTCCAGTACCGTCAGCTTGTTCTCGGCAGTGTCTTTTGCTCTTGTACCTTCTGCTCCCCATCCTGGTTCCAGTACCGTCAGCTGGTTCTCAGCAGTGTCTTTTGCTCTTGTACCTTCTGCTCCACATCATGGTTCCAGTTCCGTCAGCTGGTTCCGGGCAGAGCCTTTGGCTTAGGTGCCTCCTTCTGGGTATCCAAGTTCCACCAACGTCAGGTGGTCCTTGGTAGTGCTTTCTGGCAGGGGTACCTCCTGCTTATTAACCGGGTTCCAGTAACGTCAGCTGGTCCTCGGTAGTTCCATTGGCTCTTGGACCTTCGGGTAGCCATCCGGGTTCCAGTTCCATCAGCTGATTCTCAGCATTTTCGCAGCCTTCTTGTACGTTCTGCTACATTTCCAAGTTCAAGACCCTAAAGACAACTACCCTGAAGACCACCCCTAAGATGACAATGACGACACCAGAGACGACAACCCCTGAGACGACGACCCTGGAGACAACGACCCTGAAGACCACCCCGATGACGACGACGACGACCCCGGAGACGACGACCCTGGAGACGACGACCCAGAAGACCGAGAACAGAAGAACAAGAGGCTGCAGAACAAAGAGCAGAAGAACATTAAGCATAAGACTAAACATCAGAGCAAAAGATATTATCTAAATTATAAGCAGAAGAAGACTAAGCAGTGTATGGGGGTGAGTCCGTTCCTCCTCGTGGTGCCCCTGGAAAAAGCCTGCTGCTGCAGGCCTAACTAAACGCGGACAAATCCTGTTGTAACTCTTTTGTGACAAGCAGAATGGAAGGTGTAATCTTCAAACTTTTATAGATAACAACTACAGGCAGGGCCGTATTTGCCACTAGGCACGTGAGAGCACGTGCCTAGGGCGGGGACAATGCAGGGGGCGGCACCTGAGCAAGTTTAAAAAAATAATAATTTTTATTTTTTATTTTTTTTTTAAAGTCCGGGGGTCGCCCCGCCCACCCACCTCAGTCCCGGCTGCTGCGGGGGGAGGGGTTCTTGGGCACAGGGCCGCCATCAGGGCATTGCTGCCCTGACTACTGTATGGGGCAGAAATGGGTGCTGTACCTTTAAGCAGCAGCAGCAGGCCCAAGTGCATCATGGTCCTGACGCCGGTCATGTGACACGCTGCGCGCTCTTCTTAATGTTGGAGCACTGGAGCAGACTGCAGAGAAGCAGGTAATGTTTGTGGGAGAAGATACTGAAGTCGGCGGCGAGCAGGGAGAGGAGGCGGGCAGTGTGTGAGGACTCACTGGAAGCCGCAGAGAGGAGTGAGGTGAGAGAGGAGACGGGAGTCTGCTGATGTGAGTGAGGAGAGGGGAAGCTGCTAAGGGGAGGAGGTGAGAGGCTGGAAAGGAGAGGAGATGAGAGGCTGGAAAGGAGAAGAGATGAGAGGCTGGAAAGGAGAAGAGATGAGAGGCTGGAAAGGAGAACAGATGAGAGGCTGGAAAGGAGAGGAGAGGCTGGAAAGGAGAGGCGAGGCTGGAAAGGAGAGGAGAGGCTGGAAAGGAGATGAGAGGCTGGAAAGGAGAGGAGAGGCTGGAAAGGAGAGGAGATGAGAAGCTGGAAAGGAGAGGAGAGGCTGGAAAGGAGAGGAAATGAGAGGCTGGAGAGGAGAGGCTGGAAAGTAGAGGAGAGGCTGGAAAGTAGAGGAGAGGCTGGAAAGGAGAGGAGAGGCTGGAAAGGAGAGGAGAGGTTGGAAAGGACAGGAGAGGTTGGAAAGGAGAGGAGAGGCTGGAAAGGAGAGGAGATGAGAGGCTGGAAAGGAGAGGAGAGGCTGGAAAGGAGATGAGAGGCTGGAAAGGAGATGAGAGGCTGGAAAGGAGAGGAGATGAGAGGCTGGAAAGGAGATGAGAGGCTGGAAAGGAGATGAGAGGCTGGAATGGAGATGAGACGCTGGAAAGGAGATGAGATGCTGGAAAGGAGATGAGAGGCTGGAAAGGAGAGGAGATGAGGCTGGAAAGGAGATGAGAGGCTGGAAAGGAGAGGAGATGAGAGGCTGGAAAGGAGAGGAGATAAGAGGCTGGAAAGGAGAGGAGATGAGAGGCTGGAAAGGAGAGGAGAGGCTGGAAAGGCGAGGCTGGAAAGGAGAGGAGAGGCTGGAAAGGAGAAGAGAGACTGGAAAGGAGATGAGAGGCTGGAAAGGAGATAAGACGCTGGAAAGGAGATGAGAGGCTGGAAAGGAGAGGAGATGAGGCTGGAAAGGAGATGAGAGGCTGGAAAGGAGAAGAGATGAGAGGCTGGAAAGGAGAGGAGAGGCTGGAAAGGAGATGAGAGGCTGGAAAGGAGATGAGAGGCTGGAAAGGAGAGGAGAGGCTGGAAAGGAGAGGAGAGGCTGGAAAGGAGAGGAGATGAGAGGCTAGAAAGGAGAGGAGAGGCTGGAAAGGAGAGGAAATGAGAGGCTGGAGAGGAGAGGCTGGAAAGTAGAGGAGAGGCTGGAAAGTAGAGGAGAGGCTGGAAAGGAGAGGAGAGGCTGGAAAGGAGAGGAGAGGTTGGAAAGGAGAGGAGAGGCTGGAGAGGAGATGAGAGGCTGGAAAGGAGAGGAGATGAGAGGCTGGAAAGGAGAGGAGATGAGAGGCTGGAAAGGAGAGGAGAGGCTGGAAAGGAGATGAGAGGCTGGAAAGGAGATGAGGGGCTGGAAAGGAGAGGAGATGAGAGGCTGGAAAGGAGATGAGACGCTGGAAAGGAGATGAGAGGCTGGAAAGGAGAGGAGATGAGGCTGGAAAGGAGATGAGAGGCTGGAAAGGAGAGGAGATGAGAGGCTGGAAAGGAGAGGAGATGAGAGGCTGGAAAGGCGAGGCTGAAAAGGAGAGGAGAGGCTGGAAAGGAGAGGCTGGAAAGCAGAGGAGAGGCTGGAAAGGAGAAGAGAGACTGGAAAGGAGATGAGAGGCTGGAAAGGAGATGAGAGGCTGGAAAGGAGAGGCGATGAGAGGCTGGAAAGGAGAGGAGATGAGAGGCTGGAAAGGAGAGGAGAGGCTGTAAAGGAGAGGAGAGGCTGGAGAGGAGAGGCTGGAAAGGAGAAGAGATGAGAGGCTGGAAAGGAGATGAGAGGCTGGAAAGGAGATGAGAGGCTGGAAAAGAGAGGAGATGAGAGGCTGGTAAGGAGAGAAGATGAGAGGCTGGTGAGGGGAGGCTGCTGAGGAGATGAGAGGCTGATGAGGGGAGGCTGCTGAGGAGAGGAGATGAGAGGCTGGTGAGGAGAGGAGATGAGAGGCTGCTGATGTGATTGAGGAGAGGGGAGGCTGCTGAGGAGAGGAGATGAGAGGCTGGTCTCATGCTGTATATGGGGAGGCTGTGTGGGGCTCATGCAGTATATAAGGGGCTGTGGGGGGGGTTAAAGATATATAGGGGGGTGTCAGCATACTTAATTCTGCTCAATATTAAGTGATACAATTAATATTAATTAATATTGAGTAGAATTATTTTCATGCTATTGGTTCGGCCTCCACAACAGTCATGGTCTTTCATCTGGCCCCTCAGGAAAATAAATTGCCCACCCCTGATCTAGAGACATGGAGTGAGAAGCCCACAGACGATAGCAACAGATTAGTCCGTTCTCTCACTAAATTACCCATCCAGCTCTTCAAACTATTCTCTCTGAAACGTCCGAGCATTGCAGAGATAAACTTCCCTGTTTGCAGTCTGATTGATGCTGCCCGTGGTTTTGGTAGTATGAATCAACTGACAGGTTCCCCTTAAAAACCTGTCGGCCAAACCTTGCAACCGTGGCAGAATCAACTAACCATGTACTGTGTATGAGATTCACCAGATTCTCACATGACAACTAATGGAAAGGTTTGCTAAGGCTACTTTCACATCAGCGATTTTCTCCGTTCGCGGCACATACTGCAGTTTTTCTGCATCTGTCGTGTAACATATCACTTACGGGCCGTCAATTCTGCGTTCGGCCTCATTCATTCCCTATGGGACTTGCGGACATGTGCGGCACTTGAGGTGAGACAAAAAAAACACTGCTAGCAGCATTTTTTTTTCCTGTTGCTGCAAGTACCGCATTTGCCGGATCGCAGCAAAACCGCAAGTGCTGCAAGTCCCATAGGGAATGAATGAGGCCGAACACAGTGTTGCCATAAGTGATCCATTACGAATGCGGAAAAACTGCTGGATCTGCCGCAAATGTCAAAAATCGCTGATGTGAAAGTAGCCTAAGTCACTGCCGATAGTGTCTGCATTAGTCATACTCACCAATGGGGGAGGCAGCACAAAAAGTGCCTAGGGCAGCAGAAACTCTAAATACGGCCCTGACTACAGGAATGCCTGTCACAAATAAGAATATGATGAAGAAGTAGAATATGAAGAAGAATAATAGTTTAATAAAAAGAATATGAAGAATGTAACAAAAAAAATAATAGGTAGAAGATGAAGATGAAGATGAATAAGGTGAAGAAGAAGTTGATGTTAAAGATGCTGCTGCTGAGGATGATGAAGAAGAAAGTGTGGGAGAAGTAAAAAAGAAGGTGAAGGGCATGGAAGTAGTGAAACATCAATATCTGACAAAATAAAAAAAATCTTAACATAGTCAATATCTTTGTAACTCCGAACGTCTTAAAAAAAATTAAAATTCCTGCCATTTTATTTGATTGGGCTAAACCTCTATGCCTTTAATGTCTCCACCACCTCCCCCAATACATCCTACATTATTCTTAGTTGTTTTCCTTCGTGTAGAATGAACCTACAAGGAAAGAATGGGTTTATTTTAATTTAATTTTGGTCCCATTGACTTGCATTGGTATCGGGTATCGGTATCGGTGATATCCGATATTTTTTGAATATCAGCCGATCCAATCCGATACCGATACTTTCCGATATCGGAAGGTATCGCTCAACACTAATGATGTGCAATATCTTAGCATTTGGGGCCCCATTTTAAACTTTGCCTAGGGCCCCACTTTGCCTAAAACCGGCCCTGGTGACACTCCAGGACAGACCAACAGACGCTTGGCAGCTGGACCCAGAAAGACAGACTGGATGGTGCAGCAGGCCGAGTTTGAATCAGAGTGCAGCAGGCAGAGTGCATGTCAGAGTGCAGCAGACAGGATTTGTACCAGTGTGCAGCAGGCAGGATCTGCACCAGCGTGCAGCAGGCAGGATCTGCACCAGAGTGCAGCAAGGACTGGTACGCAACATTACACAACTTAGACTGCAGAACAGGAAGGTTGCTCAGGCAATATATACATAATGCCCCACAACCATTGGCAGGGGAGGAAATAGTAAGTGCACGAGCATGTGCTCTAAGGACATGGCTAGAGGCCCAGCTGGAAGCATGCAGAGCATGGGGAAGGGAAGCACCAACTGCAGCACGGGTGAGTGAAGTGACACGCCGGAGATCCTGCCTGTCAGAGCAGGGATCCGGCATGGTTCTAACAGTACCCCCCCCCTCCTTTTAGGCCCCCTCCTCTTCAGGCCATCGAGGAAGTACCGGAGGATAATCAGAGTGTGAATGTTCTCCTTCGGCTCCCAGGATCTCTCTTCGGGACCAAATCCCTTCCAGTCGACAAGGAAGAAAGTCTTGCCTCTCACCCTCTTCATGGCCAAGATGTTCTCCACCTCAAAAACATCATCCGAGGCACTTGGCACGGGCGTGGTACTGGGATCCTTGAAGAAGGGACTCAGGATGACTGACTTCAGCATCGATAGATGGAAAGAATTCGGAATCCGTAGTGAAGGAGGCAACTTCAGTTTATAGGAGACCTCGTGGATCCGCTTCAGCATCTCAAAAGACCCAATAAAACCTCGACCTAACTTGTAAGAGGGAGCTCTCAATCCGACGTACCTGGACGAGAGCCATGCCTTGTCACAGGGGCGGAAGCACGGAGGGTCCAGACCCCTCTTGTCTGCATGTCTCTTCATACGGGTGGAGGATGCTTCTAAAGTGGCTTTGGTGTCCTCCCACAACTTTACAAAATCCTTGAAGAGAGCATCTGCCGCAGGAACATCAGAAGGAACCGTCACCAGGAGGGGAACCTCAGGTTGCTGACCGAACACAATGTAGAAAGGACACTCTCCCAAAGCTTCACCAACATGATAGTTGTACGAGAACTCAGCCTAGGGAAGTAATTTCACCCAATCATTGTGGTGGGCATTAATGAAGTATTGCAAGTAGTTGCCCAGGACCTGGTTGACATGCTCCACTTGCCCATTGGACTGAGGATGATAGGAAGAAGAGAAGTCCAAGACGATATCCAGATGTTTACAGAGGGCTCGCCAGAATCTGTAAGTGAACTGTGAAACTCGATCGGAACCTATGTGATGAGGAAATCTGTGCAGTTGTAAAATATGTTTGATGAAGCTATCAGCCAGTTCAGGAGAAGACGGAAGACCAGACAACGGGGTACAATGCGCTATTTTGGAGAAGCAATCCATGGCTACCTAGATGACTGTGCAATCCTCAGATACTGGCAAATCTGTAATGAAGTCCATTTCTATGTGCTGCCATGGACCAGACGGCACAGGTAATTGCAGGAAAGAACTGGTAGGAAGTCATCTGGGAACCTTATTGCTGGCACAAATTGAACAGGTAGCCACGTAATCATAGATCTCCCTCCTCATGGATGGCCACCAGTAGTGGCGAGAAATCAATTGTAGTGTCTTCCTTTGTCCAGCGTGACCAGTCACCTTGGATGAGTGACCCCATGACAAAACTCGCTCCTTCTCGGATTTGGCCACAAAAGTTTTTCCTGGGGGAATTCGTGACAGGCTGACTGGAGCGACAGTAACCGTCTTGGACAGTTTGATGATAAACTGAGGATCCTCCTCTTGATCCCCGGACAGAAATGAGCGAGAGAGGGCATCGGCTCTGACATTCTTGTCACCGGACCTGAAATATAATAAGAAGTTAAAGCAGGCAAAAAACAAAGACTACCTGGCTTGGCGTGGATTTAGTCTCTGGGCGGACTGAAGGTACGCCAGGTTCTTATGGTCCCTGTAGATGACCACAGGGTAGACTGCACCCTCCAGCAGGTATCGCCACTCCTCTAAAGCCATCTTAATGGCGAGTAACTCCCAGTCACCAATGGAGCAGTTACGTTCTGGAGCGGAGAAGGCCTTAGAGGAGAAACCACAGGACATGCGGCAACCCAAGGAAGATTTCTGAGTGAGCACAGCTCCAGCCCCTAACAAGGATGCATCCACCTCTAGGAAGAACTGTTTGTTCAAATTCGGATGATTCAGAACGGGAGCGGTAGAGAAGGATCATTTAAGAGAGCAGAAGACTTCCTCAGCCTCGGAGGACCAGTTCTTTTGGTCATAGCAGAGATGGGAGCGGTCAGAGTGGAGAAGTGAGGAATGAATTGTCGATATTAGTTAGCAAAGCCAAAGAATCTCTGTATTGCTTTGACTCCAATGGGCAGCGGCCATTTAAGGATGGAAGAGACTTTCTCGGGATCCATCCTGAGTCCGGTATCTCAAATAATGTAACCCAAGAAGAGAAGGGAGGACTGGTCGAAAACGCATTTCTCATACTTGGCGTAGAGTCGATTCTCCCTAAGAAGCTGAAGAACTGGCCGAACGGCTTGTCTGTGGGAGGCCAGATCTGGGGAAAATACCAAAATAACGTCTAGATACACAACAACGCAGGAATAAAGCAGGTCCAGGAAGATATCATTGACGAACTATTGAAAAACTGCCGGTGCATTACTGAGACTGAAGGGCATCACTCAGTATTCATAATGTCCATCCCTGGTATTGAAAGCCATCTTCCATTCGTCTTCCTGGCAAATGCCGATTAGATTGTAGGCACCACGTAAATTTAATTTGGTGAAGATCCTGACACCTCTTAATCAGTCAAACAACTCAGGGATCAAAGGGATATGGTATTTATTTTTCACCGTGATCTGGTTGAGACCCCGATAGTCTATACAGAATCGGAGTGATCCGTCTTTCTTTTTAACAAAGAAAAACCCAGCCCCAGCAGGAGAGGAGGACCTCTGAATGAACCCCCTGGCCAAATTCTCCAGAATATAGTCCGACATAGCCTGAGTCTCAGCTGGGGACAGAGGGTAAATTCGAACTCTAGGGGGCATAGAGGGAATAAAGTCGATAGGGCAGTCATACGGTCTGTGGGGCGGCAAAGTCTCTGCTTCCTTTTTGTCAAATACATCGGCAAAGGACCAATATGAAGAAGGGAAATCAGGTAGTAATGCTGGAGAACATGGTACCTTAGCTGGACGAACTGGAGCCAGACACTTCTCATGACAGGAATGTCCCCAGCGGAGCACCTCTCCAGTTGCCCAGTCCAACACAGGTTCATGCTGTCGTAGCCATGGTAGACCTAAGAGAAAGGCGTGAGACATGTGGGAAAAAACATAAGATAGTCTTCTATCAGTATGAAGCATCTCAATACGGACCTCAAGCGGCTCAATGGCCAGACAAACCTTCTCTCAAAGAATTCTCCCATCGACATGTTATAGCCAGAGGGTCTTGGAGCGGACGAGCTGGGATTCAGAAGTGATCCACTACAGCCTGGAGGATAAAATTCCCTGCTGCCCCGGAATCCCAATACGCAGTCTCAATAAACTGATTCACCGGTTGTCACAACCACAGTAAGAGTCAGGGGTAGAGAGGTGTCTTTTCCATCTAGGGAGGCCTCTCCTACTGACCCTAGACGCTGGAGTTTCCCGGCTTCACCGGACAGGCGAGAATGAAGTGGTCTACATCTCCACAATACAGTCACTGGCCTTTAGCACGGCGATCCCTCTGTCGCTGACTGGCGAGGGCAAAGCGGTCAACCTCAATGGGTTCCAGTGAGGACTCGACAAGGCAGGGTGGAGGAACAAGTGGCCATTGAAAGGATGGAGCCAGGTGCTGTGATCCTCTTTCACGTGCCACCTCACGAGCACGCTCTAGGAAGGAAGGTCTATACGGATGGCGAGGGAGACCAAGTCGTCCAAGGTAGTTGGTAGGTCTCAACCAGCTAGCTCATCCTTAATGTTTCCGGAAAGCCCCTCCCAGAATGTCACAACCAAAGCTTCAATATTCCAGTTCGGACTCCAGAGTACGGAAGCGTACAGCATATGGTCCCACAGAAGAGTTGGACTGACGTAAAAGGAGAAGAGCGGGAGCTTAAGAGGTGGTTCGTCCGAGTTCATCGAATACTTTGCAGAAAGCCTCCAAGAATATGGGCAAATTGGAGATGATAGGATCCTCTCTTTCCCATAATGGGTTCAACCACGCCAGGGCCACACCTCCAAGGTGCGACATAAGGAATGCTACCTTTGTTCAGTCCGACAGGAAGTGATGAAGTTCAAAATGTAGCCGGCACTGATTTATGAACCCTCGACAGAGCTTCGGATTGCCGTCAAAGCTGGATGGAGCTGTGAGTCAGAGACCTGAAGCTCAAACTAAGCAAACAGACTGAGAAGTTTCTGGAGAAGACACGGCTGCTTGAACTTGAGGAGACTCTGGAGAGAGTGACCCACAAATTCAAACACAAAAGTCTCTTTTAATGTGTTTCTTCACAGTATTAAAGTCCAATTCACATAAATGCATATAACTTCAGTGATCAGTTTACACCAGCTCAAAGCAATACATATCACTTGGCTTTAGATTTGCGGTCCCTAAACAGGCCAGACTTCCCTTGTCCAGTTTCCCTGGGCGACCGCACGCCATCTCACAGTCTCTATACGTCTCCATATACACAGCCTCATATGTTGCAGACACTACACAGACCAGCCCTCCTCTGACTAGTTCTCGTGGGTGTCCTGCATCGCTGTATCACAGTCTTTTTACAGACTCTTTACTCACACAGTCGTACACAGTTCAGGATATCCTCCGGATAGCAGCCGGGCACCATATCCACCTGTTTGCAATCGTTGCACATGCTAGTCCTCTTTCGGGCACAGGACATCCACCTCCGGGCACAGAACTGTCCACATCCGACTCCTACGGGCACAGGACATCCACCTCCTGGCACAGGACTGTCCACATCCGAGACCAGTACCATGGACAACTTGCATCTCTGTGTACGCTGCGGGTGCCAGGCTATTCAGCTGCCCTGGGTGCTGGCTCTGCTGGCCTCCATGCACTCTGCAGACCAGCACACACCAGACTGACACTGACGTGCACCTCGCACACCTGGCCTGACCTGGCCAGACACCTGACACACCCATACCCCTTACTGCAGGGTTTTTAAACACACACAAACCTGTGGCCTTCAGCCACATGGAAAACCCAGACCGGAAATCCGTGACTCTCATGCACACCCATGGATTTCATACGTCTGCATGCACATTCTGGGGAGAACAAACAGCGCCCTCTAGCTGTATCAGAGGCCACAGCCTCACACTATATATAATTGTCTAAGGGGTACTTCCGTCTTTCTGTCCTCAACTTCCGTCACAGAAATCCCGCGTCACTGATTGGTCTCGGCAGCTGCCTGTCATGGCTGCCGTGACCAATCAGCGATGGGCACAGTCCGATTAGTCCCTCCCCTACTCCCCTGCAGTCAGTGCCCGGCGCCCGCTCCATAATCTCCTCCAGTCACCGCTCACACAGGGTTAATGGCAGCAGTAACGGACCGCGGTGTAACGCACTTCGTTACCGCTGCTATTAACCCTGTGTGTCCCCAACTACCGTATATACATGAGTATAAGCCAAGATTTTCAGCCCAAATTTTTGGGCTGAAAGTGCCCCTCTTGGCTTATACTCGAGTCATGGTCGGCGGGTGAGGGGGAGAGAGGACTGTCGCATACTCACCTGCTCCCGGCACTTCTAACGCTGTCTCAGCCTGTCCCATGGTCTCCCGCGCTGCAGCTCTTCCTCTATTCAGCGGTCACGTGGTACTGCTCATTAAAGTAATGAATATGGACTCCACTCCCATAGGGGCGGAGCCGCATATTAATTACTGTAATGAGCGGTACCATGTGACCGCTCATTACAGGAAGAAGCTGCGATACCATGGGACAGGCAGGGACAGCGTCAGGAGCGCCAGGAGCAGGTGAGTATTTCATATTCACCTGTCCGCGTTCCATCCGCCGGGCGCCGCTCCGTCTTCCCGTCCTCTTGCAGTGACTGTGCAGGTCAGAGGGTGTGATGACGTATTAGTGTGCGCGCCGCCCTCTGCCTGAACAGTCAGTGCGGAGGGACGGGACACTGAGGAGCAGCGACGAGAGGTGAGTATGTGATTATTTTTTTTTTATTGCAGCAGCAGCATTACATGTGGCACAATGCTGTATGGAGCGTCTATGGGGCCATAAAGAACTGCATGGAGCATTATATAGGGCATCTATGGGGCCATAACTGCGTGGAGCATTATATGGGGCATCTATGGGGCCATAACTGCAAGGAGCATTATATGGGGCATCTATGGGGCCATAACTGCACGGAGCATTATATGGGGCATCTATGGGGCCATAACTGCATGGAGCATTATATGGGACATCTATGGGACCATAACTGCATGGAGCATTATATGGGGTATCTATGGGGCCATAACTGCATGGAGCATTATATGGGGCATCTATGGGGCCATAACTGCATGGAGCATTATATGGGGCATCTATGGGGTCATAACTGCATGGAGCATTATATGGGGCATCTATGGGGCCATAACTGCATAGAGCATTATACTACATGGCTGGGCAATATACTACGTGGCTGGGCAATATACTACGTGACTGGGCAATATACTATGTGGCTGGGAAATATACTACGTGGCTGTCCAATATACTACATGACTGGGCAATATAATACGTGGACATGCATATACTAGAATATCCGATGCGTTAGAATCGGGCCACCATCTAGTCATTCATATTCTCTGAAAAAAGACCAAGAAAGCAAAAATTCTGCTGGGGTATGTAAACTTTTGAGCACAACTGTACACACACCTTTTCTGAACGGCCTCAGAGGCTGCAACACCAATAAGATGTACCACTAACCAAATAACACCATTATGACCAAGAAAATGTCCAAATGAGTCAGGGACAAAGTTGAGAAGTACAAGTCAAGGTTGGGTTATAAAAAATATCCCAATCTCTGATGATCCCCCAGAGCACCATCAAATCTATTATCATCAACTGGAAAGAACATGGTACCACGGCAAACCTGCCAAGAGAGGGTTGCCCACAAAAATCTCAGCCCACACAAGGAGGACATTAATCAGAGAGGCAGAACAGAGACCAAAGAAAACCCTGAACGAGCTGCAGAATTCCCAAGCAGAGACTGGAGTATCTGTCAATATGACCAAAATAAGCTGTAGAATCCATAGAGGTGGCCTTTATGGAATAGTGGGCTGAAAAAAAAAGATTTTAGTTACACCCAAAAATTGTAAGGCTCATTTTGAGTTTGCCAAAAGACATGTGGGAGACTCCCCAAATTCATAGAGGAAGGTGCTGTGGTCAGATGAGACCAAAATTGAGCTTTTTGGCCACCAAGGTAAATGCTTTGTCTGGCAACAAACCAATAGTGATGAGCGAACGTGTTAGCCACTACTCTTTACTCGCCCAAGTATCATTATGCTCGGTGTACTCGGGAAGCACCGAGTATTTCTGGGATTATTCGGCGGGAGCTCGGGTCTCCACCCTGCAATTCTGGCACTCTTTAGAGCGCCAATGACAGTGCAGGTATTGTCAGCCATGCACTGTAATGCCGCATCTTTGTTGTGGTATTACAGTGATTGGCTGGCCGCACAGCGTCATCAGGTCTATAAGAGACCTGACGTCGCCCTGCTCGCCGCATTCTGCTCCGGACTTAGCGAGTGTAGGGAGAGATAGGGTCAAAATCGTGCTTTTAAGAGTTAGTGTAGGTCTACAACCGTTCAATCCACAATTCCTGAGAAACCAACAGTCCTTTTTAGGGCTAATTCGTGTGTCCCGAGATTGCAGCGCTAGGTAGGCAGGGGAGTCTATGTACGCATATCCACATCAGTGCAAGGCCTGCAGGTACTTTATGTGAGTACATGGCTCTCACTGCGTACCTCCAAAAGCTCCATTACTGTCTGCTGCTGCATATTTAATATATATGTACCTGCAGTTTTCTGTGGCTTTTTTTTTCTTCACCTGATACCTGCTCCTTTCATTCTAAAGCAATCCATAGCCCCCTTATTTTAACATTTATTTGCTTGCTCACGCAGCCTACTACAGCCAGGTTATTGAAAACTAAGAACGTGCAAATCTACCTTTTTATTTATTACTATTTTTTTGTCCCAGACACCAGATGTGAGTGCGCCAAAAAATCTTTTTTTTGTGTGTGTCATTTTTTTGTGTGTGTCACTTGTTGACACAATTTAGTTGTGCCCAAGAAAAGCAAGTCCACATTTACATCAGTCTGTTATCTTTGGCTGCGGCCTGGTGTAAGGGTGGTGGAAAAATCGTAAATTTGCAGGCATAAGTTTCACAGTTCTGTCTGCTAGCCTTCTTCCACTTTTTTTTTTTTAATTCTCCAAACCCCCCCAAAAAAATGTATACAGTCTGTTATGTCAGGCTAAGGCCTGTTCTACCTGTGGTGTAAAAATCGTAGCTTCGCAGGAGTAAGTTTCTTTGTTCTGTCTGCTAGCCTTCTTCCCCTTTTTTTTAAAATAATCCAAAAACCAGAAAAATATGTATACAGTCTGTTATGTCAGGTGTTGTGAATCCGCTTTTGGGTTCCCCTGGTGGTTGCTGGTGGTACTGATGACTTGTGTGTGCTTTGCGGTCTCAGTTCACCTGCTCCCATCAGTGTTTGGGAGTTTCCTATTTAGCCTTGCTCTCCAGTCATTTCCTTGCCGGTCATCATTGTAACCAGAGCCTTCGGTTGCATGTTCCTGCTACTAGTCTGCTGATCAGCTAAGTGGACTTTTGTCCTTTTGTTTTTGTATCTTTGTCCAGTTTGCAGTTTTTTTATTCTCTGTAGCTGGAAGCTCTTGTGGGCTGAAATTGCCACTCCTGTGTCATGAGTTGACACAGGAGTCTTAAAGTAATTTCAGGATGGTTTTTTTGAAAGGGTTTTCAGTTGACCGTGAAGTCCTCTTTTGTATCCTTCTGCTATCTAGTAAGTGGACCTCTCTTTGCTAAATCTACTTTCATACTGTGTATGTAGTTTCCTCTGAACTCACCGTTATTATATGTGGGGGGCTTCTATCATCTTTGGGGTATTTCACTAGAGGTAAGCCAGGTCTGTTTCTTCCTCTACCAGGAGTAGTTAGTCCTCCGGCTGGCGCGTGGCATCTAGGGATAATCGTAGGTATGCTCCCTGGCTGCTATTAGTTGTGTGGTAGATTTAGCTCACGGTCAGCTCGAGATTCCATCACCCAGAGCTCGTCCGTTATTTTTGTGTTTTGACGTTCCCCTGCCATTGGGAACCATGACAGTATGACCGGCCATGTGTTAAAGTTATTGGCAGAAGAAAGGAGAGAAAAAGAAGTCTGCAGATTTTTTTTTTTTTTTCTCCCCTATGCTTGCTCCATAGTTGGATCAGTTGTATTTCAGCTCTAATTACAGCCTTTGCCTTTCTCTCCTTCTAATCCTTGAATGGCTCTGATCTCACCTGTTTAAAGATGGATCCTCAGAGTTTGGCTGCAGGTTTAAATAATCTTGCTACTAAGGTTCAAAATTTACAAGATTTTGTTATACATACTCCTATGTCTGAACCTAAAATTCCTACACCAGAGGTGTTTTCCGGAGATAGATCTCGGTTTCTGAATTTCAAATATAATTGTAAATTATTCCTTTCTCTCAGACCTCACTCCTCTGGAGATCCTGTCCAGCAGGTTAAGATTGTAATTTCTTTGCTGCGAGGTGACCCTCAAAATTGGGCATTTTCATTGACACCAGGGGATCCTGCGTTGCTCAATGTGGATGCGTTTTTTCTGGCTTTAGGGTTGCTTTATGAGGAACCTAATTTGGAGATTCAAGCTGAAAAAGCTTTGATAGCCCTATCTCAAGGGCAAGATGAAGCTGAGATATACTGCCAAAAATTTCGTAGATGGTCTGTGCTTACTCAGTGGAATGAGTGCGCCCTAGCGGCAAATTTCAGAGAGGGCCTCTCTGATGCCGTTAAAGATGTTATGGTTGGGTTCCCTGCGCCTACAGGTCTGAATGAGTCCATGACAATGGCTATTCAGATTGATCGGCGTTTGCGGGAGCGCAAGCCTGTGCACCATTTGGCGGTATCTTCTGAAAAGATGCCAGAGAATATGCAATGTGACAGAACTCTGTCCAGAAGCGAGCGGCAGAATTATAGGCGTAAAAATGGGTTATGCTTCTATTGTGGTGATTCTGCTCATGTTATATCAGCATGCTCTAAACGCACAAAGAAGGTTGACAAGTCTATTTCAATTGGCACTTTACAGTCTAAATTTATTCTGTCTGTAACCTTGATTTGTTCATTATCAGTTATTACCGTGGATGCCTATGTGGACTCTGGCGCCGCCCTGAGTCTTATGGATTGGTCCTTTGCCAGGCGCTGTGGGTTTGATTTAGAGCCTCTGGAAGTCCCTATACCTCTGAAGGGTATTGATTATCTACACCTTTGGCTTGTAATAAACCACAGTTCTGGACGCAAGTGACTATGCGTATGACTCCAGACCATCAGGAGGTGATTCGCTTCCTTGTGTTGTACAATTTACATGATGTTTTAGTGCTTGGATTACCATGGTTACAAGCTCATAACCCAGTCCTTGACTGGAAAACAATGTCTGTGATAAGCTGGGGATGTCGGGGGGCTCATGGGGATGTACCTTTGGTTTCCATTTCGTCATCTACTCCCTCTGAGATTCCGGCATTTTTGTCTGATTATCGTGATGTTTTTGAGGAGCCTAAAATTGGTTCACTCCCTCCCCACAGAGATTGTGATTGCGCCATAGATCTGATTCCTGGCAGTAAATTTCCAAAGGGTCGTTTGTTTAATTTATCTGTACCTGAACATACTGCTATGCGAGAGTATATCAAGGAGTCCCTGGAAAAGGGACATATTCGTCCTTCTTCATCTCCTTTAGGAGCCGGTTTTTTCTTTGTGTCTAAAAAAGATGGCTCTCTGAGGCCTTGTATTGATTATCGACTCCTGAATAAAATTACAGTCAAATATCAGTATCCGTTGCCCTTGCTGACTGATTTGTTTGCTCGCATAAGGGGGGCTAAGTGGTTCTCTAAGATTGATCTTCGTGGGGCGTATAATTTGGTGCGAATTAAGCAGGGGGATGAGTGGAAAACCGCATTTAATACGCCTGAGGGCCATTTTGAGTATTTAGTAATGCCTTTCGGCCTTTCTAATGCACCTTCAGTCTTTCAGTCCTTTATGCATGATATTTTCCGTGAATATTTGGATAAATTTATGATTGTGTATTTGGATGATATTTTGATTTTTTCTGATGACTGGGAGTCTCATGTTCAACAGGTCAGGAGGGTTTTTCAGGTTTTGCGGGCTAGTTCTTTGTGTGTAAAGGGTTCAAAGTGTGTTTTTGGGGTTCAAAAGATTTCTTTTTTGGGGTACATTTTTTCTCCTTCTTCTATTGAGATGGACCCTGTCAAGGTTCGGGCTATTTGTGACTGGACGCAGCCTACTTCTCTTAAGAGTCTTCAGAAATTCTTGGGCTTTGCTAATTTTTATCGTCGATTTATAACTGGGTTTTCTGGCGTTGCTAAGCCTTTGACTGATTTGACTAAAAAGGGTGCTGATGTTGCCGATTGGTCCCCTGCTGCTGTGGAGGCCTTTCGGGAGCTTAAGCGCCGCTTTTCGTCTGCCCCTGTGTTGCGCCAGCCTGATGTTTCTCTTCCCTTTCAGGTTGAGGTCGATGCTTCCGAGATCGGAGCAGGGGCGGTTTTGTCGCAGAAAAGTTCCGACTGCTCAGTGATGAGACCTTGTGCGTTCTTTTCTCGAAAATTTTCGGCCGCCGAGCGGAACTATGATGTTGGTAATCGGGAGCTTTTGGCCATGAAGTGGGCGTTTGAGGAGTGGCGTCATTGGCTTGAGGGTGCCAGACATCAGGTGGTGGTTTTGACTGATCACAAGAATCTGATTTATCTTGAGTCGGCCAGGCACCTGAATCCTAGACAGGCACGCTGGTCGTTGTTTTTCTCTCCGTTTAATTTTGTGGTCTCATACCTACCGGGTTCTAAAAATGTGAAGGCAGAAGCTCTTTCTAGGAGTTTTGAGCCTGACTCTCCTGGGGATTCTGAACCTGCTGGTATCCTTAAGGATTGGGTGGTTTTGTCTGCTGTCTCCCCAGACCTGCGACGTGCTTTGCAAGAATTTCAGGCGGATAGACCTGATCGTTGTCCGCCTGGTAGACTGTTTGTTCCTGATGATTGGACCAGTAGAGTCATCTCGGAAGTTCATTCTTCTACGCTGGCAGGTCATCCTGGAATTTTTGGTACCAGAGATTTGGTGGCTAGGTCCTTTTGGTGGCCTTCCCTGTCTCGAGATGTGCGTGTTTTTGTGCAGTCTTGTGATGTTTGTGCTCGGGCTAAGCCTTGTTGTTCTAGGGCTAGTGGGTTGTTGTTGCCCTTGCCTATCCCGAAGAGGCCTTGGACGCACATCTCTATGGACTTTATTTCTGATCTCCCTGGTTCTCAGAAAATGTCTGTCATCTGGGTGGTGTGTGACCGTTTTTCTAAAATGGTTCATTTGGTACCTTTGCCTAAGTTGCCTTCCTCATCTGAATTGGTCCCTCTATTTTTTCAAAATGTGGTTCGCTTGCATGGTATTCCGGAAAACATCGTTTCTGACAGGGGAACCCAGTTCGTGTCTAGATTTTGGCGGGCATTCTGTGCCAGGTTGGGCATTGATTTGTCTTTTTCGTCTGCATTCCATCCTCAGACTAATGGCCAGACGGAACGAACTAATCAAACTTTGGAGACTTATTTGAGGTGTTTTGTGTCTGCGGATCAGGATGACTGGGTTGCCTTTTTGCCGTTGGCAGAATTTGCTCTTAATAATCGGGCTAGTTCTGCCACTTTGGTTTCCCCTTTCTTTTGCAATTCAGGGTTTCACCCTCGTTTTTCATCTGGTCAGGTGGAATCTTCGGATTGTCCGGGAGTGGATGCTGTGGTGGATCGGTTGCATCGGATTTGGGGACAAGTGGTGGACAATTTGAAGTTGTCCCAGGAGAGGACTCAGCAGTTTGCTAACCGCCGTCGTCGTGTTGGTCCTCGCCTTCGTGTTGGGGACTTGGTGTGGTTGTCTTCCCATTTTGTCCCTATGAGGGTTTCTTCTCCTAAGTTTAAGCCTCGGTTCATCGGTCCTTATAGGATTTTGGAGATTCTTAACCCTGTGTCCTTTCGTTTGGACCTCCCGGCATCTTTCGCTATCCATAATGTATTCCATCGGTCATTGTTGCGGAGGTATGAGGTACCGGTGGTTCCTTCTACTGAACCTCCTGCTCCTGTGCTGGTTGAGGGTGAATTGGAGTACGTTGTAGAGAAGATCCTGGACTCCCGTATTTCCAGACGGAGACTTCAATATCTGGTTAAATGGAAGGGCTATGGTCAAGAAGATAATTCTTGGGTAACTGCCTCTGATGTTCATGCCTCGGATTTGGTTCGTGCCTTTCATAGGGCTCATCCAGATCGCCCTGGTGGTTCTCGTGAGGGTTCGGTGCCCCCTCCTTAAGGGGGGGGTACTGTTGTGAATCCGCTTTTGGGTTCCCCTGGTGGTTGCTGGTGGTACTGATGACTTGTGTGTGCTTTGCGGTCTCAGTTCACCTGCTCCCATCAGTGTTTGGGAGTTTCCTATTTAGCCTTGCTCTCCAGTCATTTCCTTGCCGGTCATCATTGTAACCAGAGCCTTCGGTTGCATGTTCCTGCTACTAGTCTGCTGATCAGCTAAGTGGACTTTTGTCCTTTTGTTTTTGTATCTTTGTCCAGTTTGCAGTTTTTTTATTCTCTGTAGCTGGAAGCTCTTGTGGGCTGAAATTGCCACTCCTGTGTCATGAGTTGACACAGGAGTCTTAAAGTAATTTCAGGATGGTTTTTTTGAAAGGGTTTTCAGTTGACCGTGAAGTCCTCTTTTGTATCCTTCTGCTATCTAGTAAGTGGACCTCTCTTTGCTAAATCTACTTTCATACTGTGTATGTAGTTTCCTCTGAACTCACCGTTATTATATGTGGGGGGCTTCTATCATCTTTGGGGTATTTCACTAGAGGTAAGCCAGGTCTGTTTCTTCCTCTACCAGGAGTAGTTAGTCCTCCGGCTGGCGCGTGGCATCTAGGGATAATCGTAGGTATGCTCCCTGGCTGCTATTAGTTGTGTGGTAGATTTAGCTCACGGTCAGCTCGAGATTCCATCACCCAGAGCTCGTCCGTTATTTTTGTGTTTTGACGTTCCCCTGCCATTGGGAACCATGACAGTATGACCGGCCATGTGTTAAAGTTATTGGCAGAAGAAAGGAGAGAAAAAGAAGTCTGCAGATTTTTTTTTTTTTTTCTCCCCTATGCTTGCTCCATAGTTGGATCAGTTGTATTTCAGCTCTAATTACAGCCTTTGCCTTTCTCTCCTTCTAATCCTTGAATGGCTCTGATCTCACCTGTTTAAAGATGGATCCTCAGAGTTTGGCTGCAGGTTTAAATAATCTTGCTACTAAGGTTCAAAATTTACAAGATTTTGTTATACATACTCCTATGTCTGAACCTAAAATTCCTACACCAGAGGTGTTTTCCGGAGATAGATCTCGGTTTCTGAATTTCAAATATAATTGTAAATTATTCCTTTCTCTCAGACCTCACTCCTCTGGAGATCCTGTCCAGCAGGTTAAGATTGTAATTTCTTTGCTGCGAGGTGACCCTCAAAATTGGGCATTTTCATTGACACCAGGGGATCCTGCGTTGCTCAATGTGGATGCGTTTTTTCTGGCTTTAGGGTTGCTTTATGAGGAACCTAATTTGGAGATTCAAGCTGAAAAAGCTTTGATAGCCCTATCTCAAGGGCAAGATGAAGCTGAGATATACTGCCAAAAATTTCGTAGATGGTCTGTGCTTACTCAGTGGAATGAGTGCGCCCTAGCGGCAAATTTCAGAGAGGGCCTCTCTGATGCCGTTAAAGATGTTATGGTTGGGTTCCCTGCGCCTACAGGTCTGAATGAGTCCATGACAATGGCTATTCAGATTGATCGGCGTTTGCGGGAGCGCAAGCCTGTGCACCATTTGGCGGTATCTTCTGAAAAGATGCCAGAGAATATGCAATGTGACAGAACTCTGTCCAGAAGCGAGCGGCAGAATTATAGGCGTAAAAATGGGTTATGCTTCTATTGTGGTGATTCTGCTCATGTTATATCAGCATGCTCTAAACGCACAAAGAAGGTTGACAAGTCTATTTCAATTGGCACTTTACAGTCTAAATTTATTCTGTCTGTAACCTTGATTTGTTCATTATCAGTTATTACCGTGGATGCCTATGTGGACTCTGGCGCCGCCCTGAGTCTTATGGATTGGTCCTTTGCCAGGCGCTGTGGGTTTGATTTAGAGCCTCTGGAAGTCCCTATACCTCTGAAGGGTATTGATTATCTACACCTTTGGCTTGTAATAAACCACAGTTCTGGACGCAAGTGACTATGCGTATGACTCCAGACCATCAGGAGGTGATTCGCTTCCTTGTGTTGTACAATTTACATGATGTTTTAGTGCTTGGATTACCATGGTTACAAGCTCATAACCCAGTCCTTGACTGGAAAACAATGTCTGTGATAAGCTGGGGATGTCGGGGGGCTCATGGGGATGTACCTTTGGTTTCCATTTCGTCATCTACTCCCTCTGAGATTCCGGCATTTTTGTCTGATTATCGTGATGTTTTTGAGGAGCCTAAAATTGGTTCACTCCCTCCCCACAGAGATTGTGATTGCGCCATAGATCTGATTCCTGGCAGTAAATTTCCAAAGGGTCGTTTGTTTAATTTATCTGTACCTGAACATACTGCTATGCGAGAGTATATCAAGGAGTCCCTGGAAAAGGGACATATTCGTCCTTCTTCATCTCCTTTAGGAGCCGGTTTTTTCTTTGTGTCTAAAAAAGATGGCTCTCTGAGGCCTTGTATTGATTATCGACTCCTGAATAAAATTACAGTCAAATATCAGTATCCGTTGCCCTTGCTGACTGATTTGTTTGCTCGCATAAGGGGGGCTAAGTGGTTCTCTAAGATTGATCTTCGTGGGGCGTATAATTTGGTGCGAATTAAGCAGGGGGATGAGTGGAAAACCGCATTTAATACGCCTGAGGGCCATTTTGAGTATTTAGTAATGCCTTTCGGCCTTTCTAATGCACCTTCAGTCTTTCAGTCCTTTATGCATGATATTTTCCGTGAATATTTGGATAAATTTATGATTGTGTATTTGGATGATATTTTGATTTTTTCTGATGACTGGGAGTCTCATGTTCAACAGGTCAGGAGGGTTTTTCAGGTTTTGCGGGCTAGTTCTTTGTGTGTAAAGGGTTCAAAGTGTGTTTTTGGGGTTCAAAAGATTTCTTTTTTGGGGTACATTTTTTCTCCTTCTTCTATTGAGATGGACCCTGTCAAGGTTCGGGCTATTTGTGACTGGACGCAGCCTACTTCTCTTAAGAGTCTTCAGAAATTCTTGGGCTTTGCTAATTTTTATCGTCGATTTATAACTGGGTTTTCTGGCGTTGCTAAGCCTTTGACTGATTTGACTAAAAAGGGTGCTGATGTTGCCGATTGGTCCCCTGCTGCTGTGGAGGCCTTTCGGGAGCTTAAGCGCCGCTTTTCGTCTGCCCCTGTGTTGCGCCAGCCTGATGTTTCTCTTCCCTTTCAGGTTGAGGTCGATGCTTCCGAGATCGGAGCAGGGGCGGTTTTGTCGCAGAAAAGTTCCGACTGCTCAGTGATGAGACCTTGTGCGTTCTTTTCTCGAAAATTTTCGGCCGCCGAGCGGAACTATGATGTTGGTAATCGGGAGCTTTTGGCCATGAAGTGGGCGTTTGAGGAGTGGCGTCATTGGCTTGAGGGTGCCAGACATCAGGTGGTGGTTTTGACTGATCACAAGAATCTGATTTATCTTGAGTCGGCCAGGCACCTGAATCCTAGACAGGCACGCTGGTCGTTGTTTTTCTCTCCGTTTAATTTTGTGGTCTCATACCTACCGGGTTCTAAAAATGTGAAGGCAGAAGCTCTTTCTAGGAGTTTTGAGCCTGACTCTCCTGGGGATTCTGAACCTGCTGGTATCCTTAAGGATTGGGTGGTTTTGTCTGCTGTCTCCCCAGACCTGCGACGTGCTTTGCAAGAATTTCAGGCGGATAGACCTGATCGTTGTCCGCCTGGTAGACTGTTTGTTCCTGATGATTGGACCAGTAGAGTCATCTCGGAAGTTCATTCTTCTACGCTGGCAGGTCATCCTGGAATTTTTGGTACCAGAGATTTGGTGGCTAGGTCCTTTTGGTGGCCTTCCCTGTCTCGAGATGTGCGTGTTTTTGTGCAGTCTTGTGATGTTTGTGCTCGGGCTAAGCCTTGTTGTTCTAGGGCTAGTGGGTTGTTGTTGCCCTTGCCTATCCCGAAGAGGCCTTGGACGCACATCTCTATGGACTTTATTTCTGATCTCCCTGGTTCTCAGAAAATGTCTGTCATCTGGGTGGTGTGTGACCGTTTTTCTAAAATGGTTCATTTGGTACCTTTGCCTAAGTTGCCTTCCTCATCTGAATTGGTCCCTCTATTTTTTCAAAATGTGGTTCGCTTGCATGGTATTCCGGAAAACATCGTTTCTGACAGGGGAACCCAGTTCGTGTCTAGATTTTGGCGGGCATTCTGTGCCAGGTTGGGCATTGATTTGTCTTTTTCGTCTGCATTCCATCCTCAGACTAATGGCCAGACGGAACGAACTAATCAAACTTTGGAGACTTATTTGAGGTGTTTTGTGTCTGCGGATCAGGATGACTGGGTTGCCTTTTTGCCGTTGGCAGAATTTGCTCTTAATAATCGGGCTAGTTCTGCCACTTTGGTTTCCCCTTTCTTTTGCAATTCAGGGTTTCACCCTCGTTTTTCATCTGGTCAGGTGGAATCTTCGGATTGTCCGGGAGTGGATGCTGTGGTGGATCGGTTGCATCGGATTTGGGGACAAGTGGTGGACAATTTGAAGTTGTCCCAGGAGAGGACTCAGCAGTTTGCTAACCGCCGTCGTCGTGTTGGTCCTCGCCTTCGTGTTGGGGACTTGGTGTGGTTGTCTTCCCATTTTGTCCCTATGAGGGTTTCTTCTCCTAAGTTTAAGCCTCGGTTCATCGGTCCTTATAGGATTTTGGAGATTCTTAACCCTGTGTCCTTTCGTTTGGACCTCCCGGCATCTTTCGCTATCCATAATGTATTCCATCGGTCATTGTTGCGGAGGTATGAGGTACCGGTGGTTCCTTCTACTGAACCTCCTGCTCCTGTGCTGGTTGAGGGTGAATTGGAGTACGTTGTAGAGAAGATCCTGGACTCCCGTATTTCCAGACGGAGACTTCAATATCTGGTTAAATGGAAGGGCTATGGTCAAGAAGATAATTCTTGGGTAACTGCCTCTGATGTTCATGCCTCGGATTTGGTTCGTGCCTTTCATAGGGCTCATCCAGATCGCCCTGGTGGTTCTCGTGAGGGTTCGGTGCCCCCTCCTTAAGGGGGGGGTACTGTTGTGAATCCGCTTTTGGGTTCCCCTGGTGGTTGCTGGTGGTACTGATGACTTGTGTGTGCTTTGCGGTCTCAGTTCACCTGCTCCCATCAGTGTTTGGGAGTTTCCTATTTAGCCTTGCTCTCCAGTCATTTCCTTGCCGGTCATCATTGTAACCAGAGCCTTCGGTTGCATGTTCCTGCTACTAGTCTGCTGATCAGCTAAGTGGACTTTTGTCCTTTTGTTTTTGTATCTTTGTCCAGTTTGCAGTTTTTTTATTCTCTGTAGCTGGAAGCTCTTGTGGGCTGAAATTGCCACTCCTGTGTCATGAGTTGACACAGGAGTCTTAAAGTAATTTCAGGATGGTTTTTTTGAAAGGGTTTTCAGTTGACCGTGAAGTCCTCTTTTGTATCCTTCTGCTATCTAGTAAGTGGACCTCTCTTTGCTAAATCTACTTTCATACTGTGTATGTAGTTTCCTCTGAACTCACCGTTATTATATGTGGGGGGCTTCTATCATCTTTGGGGTATTTCACTAGAGGTAAGCCAGGTCTGTTTCTTCCTCTACCAGGAGTAGTTAGTCCTCCGGCTGGCGCGTGGCATCTAGGGATAATCGTAGGTATGCTCCCTGGCTGCTATTAGTTGTGTGGTAGATTTAGCTCACGGTCAGCTCGAGATTCCATCACCCAGAGCTCGTCCGTTATTTTTGTGTTTTGACGTTCCCCTGCCATTGGGAACCATGACAGTCAGGCTGAGGCCTGTTGTATCTGTGGTGGAAAAATCGTAGCTTCGCAGGCATAAGTTTCATAGTTCTGTCTGCTAGCGTTGTTGTACTCATTTTTAATTTTTTGCCAAATTTCACATACAAGAGAAAAAAAAATTAGCCAGTCTGTTATCTGTGGCTGCGGCCTGGTGTATGGGTGGTGGAAAAATAGTTGCTTCGCAGGCATAAGTTTCATAGTTCTGTCTGCTAGCCTTCTTCCCCTTTTTTTTTTTTATAAAAAAAAAATTCTCCAAAACCCCCCAAAAAATTTATACAGTCTGTTATGTCAGGCTGAGGCCTGTTGTATCTGTGGTGGAAAAATCGTAGCTTTGAAGGCATACTGATCACATATAATTTTGCTCCAAATAAATAAATTTGTGTTGAGCTTTTGAAATAGTGCAGTAGTCCATTTAAAATGGGGAAGGCAAGTGGCAAGGGACAGGGAAGTGAACGTGATGCAGATGGTACATGCAGAGGACGAGGCCGTGGCCAAGCTGAAAGTGGGCCACAACAAAGACCCACATCTTCACACTCAACCTTCCTGTCCCAGTTTCTAGGGGACCGCAGCACACCACTTTTGAAGCCAGAGCAGTGTGAAACGGTTGTTGGTTGGATAGCGGATAATGCTTCCAGTCACTTAGCCACCACCACCACCACCATGTCTTCCACAAGTCAAGTATGAGTAGCAGTGAGTGTGGACTGGATATTCCTCACCCTGATCCTCCTTCCTCCCACCATGCACTGAGACAACTGATCCCACACTTGGACACTCCGAAGAGCTGTTCAGTTTTCCCTTTAAAGATTCTGGATTCTTGGCCGGTCAACTTGAAGTGGGGCCAGATGAGATCGCATTTAGCGATGCCCAAAGCTTTGAACAGCCACTGTCACACGAAGGCGATGGTGGGATAGTGTCACAAGAGGTGGACAATGATGAGACACAATTGCCAGAAAGTCAGGAGGAGGAGCAGGGTGGGGATGTGGAAGACGTGGTGATGGATGACATAGTGACTGACCCAACCTGGCAGGACGACATGCAGAGCGAGGACAGCAGCACACATGGGGAAGGAGGCATATCACCTCAACAGGCAGGAAGAAGCAGTGTGGTGGCCACAGACAGAAGGCATGCATCCGTTCCCCATAAAACCAACATGAGGGAAGTTGCCATTCCAACTGTTAGATCTTCTCGAGTTTGGTTTTTTAAAGACTCTGCCGATAACCTCAAACAGGCCATTTGCAGCACCTGCCATACCCACATCAGCAGGGGAAGCAAAACTACCAGCCTGACCACCACCAGCATGATCAGGCACATGGCAGAAAAGCACCCGACTTTGTGGGCCGGACCCCAGGCTCCAGGAACACTGTCTGCAGGTGAAACTACTGCTTCTTCCACTGTTTTGCATAGAAGCCAATCCTCAGTCCACCGTGCATGTGAAGGTGCCTCTAGCCCTGCACCTGTTGTTGCCCACAGTCAACAGCACCATCATCCAGCCAGTCCAAGTCCTGTTCTCAGCACAGCCTTCAGTTGTCTATACCCCAGTCATTGGAGTGCAAGCAGAAATACCCAATCAAAGCCCCACAGGCCACAGTACTAAATTCTAACATTTTTCTTCTGCTTGCGCTCGAAATGTTGCCTTTTAGGCTCATTGAGACGGAAGCTTTCCGCAACCTGATGGCGGCAGCCATCCCAAGGTATTCGGCCCTCAATCGCCAGTGTTTCTCCTGGAGTACCATCCCTGCATTACACCAGCATGTGTCCCACAACATTACCCGCGCCCTCAACAATGCTGTTACTGGGAAAGTCCACCTAACCACGGACATGTGGACAAGTGCTTGTGGGCAGGGATGGTACATCTCACTGACGGCACACTGGGTTAACATAGTGGAAGCCGGGATGCAGTCATACCTTGGAATGGAACACATCCTCCCCACACCGAGGATTGCGGGCTCTATGTCAATCAGGGTTGCCCCCACAGTCTACAGCTCCTGAACCTCCTTTTCCACCTCCTCCTCCTCTTCAGCCTCCATCTCTGAAATCAACACATCAGTCAGAAGCTGGAAGCACTGCAGCACTGCCTCAGCCAAGCGGTAACAGGCTGTGCTGAAGCTAATCAGCATAGGTGACAAACCACACAATGCAGAAGAGTTGTGGACAGTGCTGAAAGAGCAGTCAGATATTTGGATGACACCGCTGAACCTACAGCCAGGCATGGTCATGTGTGACAATGGCCAGAACCTGGTGGCGGCTCTGAGGCAAGGTGATCTCACACACGTACCTTGCCTGGCCCATGTGCTTAACGTCGTGGTTCAACGTTTTCTGAAAAGTTACCCGGAGCTGCCAGATCTACTAATGAAAGTACGCCGTCTGTCTGCCCATTTTAGAAAGTCAGCTACATCTTCAGCTGCCCTTGCCGTGCTTCAGCAGCGTTTGCAGCTTCTGGCTTACCGACTGGTATGTGATGTCCCCACTTATTGGAACTCTACACTGCATATGTTGGAAAGGATTGAGTAGAAGAGGGCAGTTGTTGACTACCAACATCAAAAAGGCCATCGATATTCAGTCCAGACTCCATACATAAGATCTCAGGAGTCGACATGGATGTCAGACATATGTGTGCACACATATAATCCCTTAAAACTATGACTTTTAATAATCTTAGATATAAAACCCAAACCCACTAAAACATAGCATGGATACCACAAATATGAAAATAGGTCACCAAAACAAACCTATTGAGATCCTAGATATACCTACTACTAGCGCCTGCCTTGCTGCGGGTGTTGGCACCCTAAGAAACGATTATTTGGCGCCCCCGCTCAACGTAGGCTATCCCTTACTCCCCTACACTTTCCCTTAGATAATACGTGGGAAAACAATATAGGTGAAGAGTAGTGGTGAAACAAATAAACAAAAATATATATAAAATATTTTTGTATATATTTGTTTCACCACTACTCTTCACCTATATTGTTTTCCCACGTATTATCTAAGGAAAAGTGTAGGGGAGTCAGGGATAGCCTACGTTGAGCGGGGGCACCAAATAATCGTTTCTTAGGGTGCCAACCCTCGCAGCAAGGCAGGCGCTAGTAGTAGGTATATCTAGGATCTCAATAGGTTAGTTTTGGTGACCTATTTTCATATTTGTGGTATCCATGTTATGTTTTAGTGGGTTTGGGATTTATATCTAAGATTAATAAAAGTCATAGTATTAAGGGATTATATGTACGCATACTAGCTTTTTGATTCCTACACATATTTTGTTCTGAGTATTTCTTTGTCAGACATACAGTATGTGCCATCATCCAAAACTATGAGGACTGCACCAAGATGGTGAGCGGCGATAACGCCATAATTAGCATCACCATCCCGCTTCTCTGCATTCTGAAAACCTCTCTGCTCACAGTTAAAGAGGATGCATTGCAGGCAGAGCACAAGGACATGGAGCAAGGAAACATACAGGGGGATTACACTCAGCCCAGCCTTATGTCTTCCCAACGTGGATTGGTAGGCAATGAGGAGGAGGAGGAAGAACAGGAGCTACCTTCATGCGCTATAGACGGTACTACAAGCACAGCTGTCATACCGTCTGTTCAGCGGGGATGGCCTGAGGACAGGAAGGAGGAGGATGAGGAGAAGGACAGCATGGTCAGTCATCCTGTTCGTGAGGACTCAGAAGTCTTGCCTGTTAGCAGTCTGGCACACATGGCTGACTTTATGTTGCACTGTGTTTCACATGACCCTCGCATTATAAACTTTTTTGGTGACAATTATTACTGGTTGGTGACACTTCTAGTCCCATGCTACAAGGAGAACTTTCAATCTCTTCTGCCAGAGGCAGAGAAGTGTACTAAAATGTTGCAGTACCAGAGAGCCCTTGTAGCGGAATTACTTAGAAAATTCCCATGTGAGAGCGCTGGCGGCAGACGTCAGAGTTTGTTGTACAACCAAGGAGTCCAGAGAGACACAGAAGTACAATCCAGCTCAGGCAGGGGAACAATGGCAAAGTTTTGGGACAGTTTTCTCAGAACCTCCCATCGTGCTAGCACAGAAGCAAGGGGTGCTGTCACAAGAAGTGCAATGTTTGGGAAGATGCTGAGGGAGTACCTTGCAGATCGTACAGACATCCTCCGTGATTCCTCTGTGCCTTTTAATTATTGGGTATCCAAGCTGGACACGTGGCATGAACTGGCTCTCTATGCCTTGGAGGTCCTGTCCTGTCCTGCTGCTAGCGTTCTCTCAGAGCGGGTTTTTAGTTCTGCTGGGGGAATTCTAACAGATAATCGCATCCGCCTGTCAACTGGAAATGCTGACAGGCTGACTGTTATAAAAATAAACAAGGGCTGGATTGGGTAAGATTTCTGTACACCTCCAAGTGAAAACAGCTAAACATAACCTCTAATAGATTGTGTTTTTGTGGTGTATTGTCATGCACCTCTCCCCAACCACACATGGGTATCCGCTTCCTGATTTTGTCTGCTTAGTGTAATCCTCCTCCTTATCCTCATAATCATCTTCCACAACCAGTACAACACCAGGGTGAACGTATTCCGTAATGCAAAAGTCACTCAATTTTTATGAAAGGGTGTTTTTCTGATGCCCGTTACTAATTACAAACCAAAATATACTCACCCAGGGGGAACTGTCATAAAAATGAGATGTAAGTATATGTTTCCCATTTATTCTGATATATTCCAGTTTTAATATCTCTGCACCATCCTTTTTATGACCCAGTGTATACCTCTACAATATGAAAATATTGAAATACTATTAAATATATTTTTTTTTATATCCCTGTCTCTGAGCTGTTGCTAGGGACAAACATATCTCGTTGGACACAATCTGGCATCATATATATGTACCTGTGTTCGCCCCTCCCTTTTGTTATTTCTTTTCATCAGTGGATTCACATCCTTTATTTTTATTTTTTTAATTTCAGAATGATTTAGCTTTATGTCTCCTCATACTCCACCACTTGATTACCAGGCTTAACATCATCTGTGCCGCTACAGGCTGTCCAATTTTTGGCAAGGGTACCTATGATGCCCATAATATATTTTTAAAAAATGTATCCCCCTTGTGGAAATGTTTGTCATCCCATGCACTGCATGTATGGGCATTACAAGTCTAGGAGGCACACTCCTTTACATTGGGATTAGTTTTTAATGAGGCCTTCAGCAATGTCTCCTCATTCTCCACCACTATATCATCATGATAAAAGTGTTCTGTGCTGCTATTGTGTAGTCCAATTTTTGGCAACGGTTGTCTATGATGTCCATAGTAGGGTTGAGCGAAATGGATCGTTCATTTTCAAAAGTCACCGACTTTTGGCAAAGTCGGGTTTCGTGAAACCCGACCCGACTCCAGCGTGGGATCGGCCACGTGGTCGGCGATCTTGGCGCTAAAGTCGCGTTTTGTATGACGCCTTCCCCGCCATTTTTTCAGCCAATTAAGGAGTGTGGGCAGCGTGATGACATAGGTTCCGGCCTGGTTCCTGCGGCGTCATAGAGCCATATTACCGTTTGGGCTGCAGTGATTTCCGCAGTCAAACACAACATATGCTTTGCACGGAGGGGAGAGAGAGAGAGAGAGAGAGAGAGAGAGAGAGAGAGAGAATTAAAAAATAATCCACATTGACTTGCATTGGGTTTCGTGTTCCGGTCCGGAACCCGACTTTACAGTAGAATCGGCCGATTTCACGCGATCCGACTTTCGAGAAGGTCGGGTTTCACAAAACCCAACTCGATCCTAAAAAAGCAGAAGTCGCTCAACCCTAGTCCATAGTATATTTTTAAAAAATGTATCCCCCTTGGGGAAATGTTTGTCAGCCCATTCACTGTGTGTATGGGCATTACAAGTCTAGGAGACACACTCCTTTACATTGGGACTAGTTTTTAATGAGGCCCTCCTCCACCTCTCATCATTTTCCACCACTAGATCACCAGGGTTCACGTGTTCCATGCTGCTACAGACAGTCAATTTTTTGGCAAGGGTGCCTATGGTCCCATGAAATATTTTTAAAAAATGTACTCCCCATGGGCACCTGATTGTCAGGCCATGCACTCCATTACAAGTCTCAGAGACCCACACCCCTACATTGGGCCTACTGTTATGATCCTTAGTGGCTGAGGATCACGAATAGACCAGCAAGTGAATAAACTAAGGACAAGCTCTAGGGAGATGGTAACTGGACTGATCGCAAATCTGAACCTATCCAACACAACTAGAGGTAGCCGGTGAACGTGCCCAAAAAACTCCTAGACGTCCCGAGCCAGCCTGAGGAACTAGCTACCGCTAAAGAGAAAGAAAGACCTCGCTTGCTTCCAGAGAAATAATTCCCAAAGATATAGAAGCCCCCAACAAATATTAACGGTGAAGTAAGAAGAAGGCACATACGTAGGGATGAAATCAGATTCAGCAAAAGAGGCCCACTAGTACTAGAAAGCAGAAAATAGAGCAGGGGTCTATGCGATCAATAAAAAACCCTTACAAAATATCCATCCTGAGATTTCAAGAACCCACGCACCAACTAATGGTGTGTGGGGAGAAACTCAGTCCACTAGAGCATCCAGCAAGCGAGGGAATCACATTTTAGCAAGCTGGACAAGAAAACATGATAAACACTGCAGATCAAAAAATGAGCAAACCAAACTTAGCTTGTCCTGGATGGACTGGGAGCAAGGTAGTCAGAAGGAATCTGAGTAGCACTGATTACATCGACAGCCGGCAACAAGTGAAAGCAAAACAGAGCTATATAGGAACCTCCCAGAGGATAACGAACCAGCTGATAGCCAGAGACCAGCAGGATAACAAACAAAGCCACCAGGGGGAGCCCAAAGCAAAAGTCACACCATACCACCAGTGACCACAAGAGGGAGCCTGAAAACAGAGTTCACAACTGTACCCCCCCCTTAAGGAGGGTTCACCGAACCCTCATGAAAACCCCCAGGGCGATCAGGATGAGCCACATGGAAGGCACGAACCAAATCGGCCGCATGAACATCAGAGGCGACAACCCAAGAATTATCCTCCTGACCATAGCCCTTCCACTTGACCAAATACTGGAGCCTCCGTCTAGAAACACGAGAATCCAAGATCTTCTCCACCACGTATTCCAATTCTCCCTCAACCAGCACCGGGGCAGGAGGCTCAACCGGAGGAACCACAGGTACCACATACCTCCGCAACAACGAGCGATGGAACACATTATGAATAGCAAATGATGCCGGGAGGTCCAGACGGAATGACACAGGGCCAAGGACTTCCAGAATCTTATAAGGACCGATAAACCGAGGCTTGAACTTAGGAGAGGAGACCTTCATAGGAACGAAGCGAGAAGACAACCACACCAAGTCCCCAACGCGAAGTCGGGGACCCACACAGCGACGGCGGTTGGCAAAGAGCTGAGCCTTCTCTTGTGACAACTTCAAATTGTCCACCACATGATTCCAAATCTGATGCAACCTATCCACCACAACATCCACTCCAGGACAGTCAGAAGGCTCCACCTGACCCGAGGAAAAACGAGGATGAAACCCCGAATTGCAAAAAAAAGGAGAAACCAAAGTAGCAGAACTAGCCCGATTATTAAGGGCAAACTCGGCCAACGGCAAAAAAGTAACCCAGTCGTCCTGGTCAGCAGAAACAAAACATCTTAAATAAGTCTCCAAGGTCTGATTAGTTCGCTCGGTTTGGCCATTCGTCTGAGGATGGAAGGCCGACGAAAAAGACAATTCAATGCCCAACTTAGCACAAAAGGTCCGCCAAAATCTAGACACAAACTGGGATCCTCTGTCAGAAACAATGTTCTCAGGAATCCCGTGCAAACGAACCACATTTTGAAAAAACAGTGGAACCAACTCGGAGGAGGAAGGCAACTTAGGCAAGGGCACCAAATGGACCATCTTAGAAAAACGATCACACACCACCCAGATGACAGACATTCTCTGAGAGACAGGGAGATCTGAAATAAAATCCATGGAAATGTGCGTCCAAGGCCTCTTCGGGACAGGCAAAGGTAACAGCAAACCACTGGCACGAGAACAGCAAGGCTTCGCCCGAGCACAAATTCCACAAGACTGCACAAATGAACGCACATCCCGTGACAAGGAAGGCCACCAAAAAGACCTGGCCACCAAGTCTGTGGTACCAAATATTCCAGGATGGCCCGCCAACACCGAAGAATGAACCTCGGAGATGACTCTGTTGGTCCATCTATCCGGGACAAACAGTCTCTCCGGTGGACAGCGGTCAGGTCTATCCGCCTGAAACTCTTGCAGCACACGTCGCAAATCTGGGGAGATGGCAGACAAAATCACCCCTTCTCTAAGGATACCAGCCGGCTCTGAATCTCCAGGAGAGTCAGGCACAAAACTCCTAGAAAGAGCATCAGCCTTCACATTCTTCGAACCCGGCAGGTACGAGACCATGAAATCAAAACGAGAGAAAAACAACGACCAACGAGCCTGTCTGGGATTCAGCCGCTTGGCCGACTCGAGATAAATCAAATTCTTGTGATCAATCAAGACCACCACACGATGTTTAGCTCCCTCGAGCCAATGTCGCCACTCCTCAAATGCCCACTTCATAGCCAACAGCTCCCGATTACCGACATCATAATTCCGCTCGGCAGGCGAAAACTTTCTTGAAAAGAAAGCACATGGCTTCATCACAGAGCCATCGGGGCTTCTCTGTGACAAAACAGCCCCCGCTCCAATCTCGGAAGCATCAACCTCCACCTGGAAGGGAAGTGAGACATCTGGCTGACACAAAACCGGAGCCGAAGAAAACCGACGCTTCAGCTCCCGAAAGGCCTCCACAGCCGCAGAAGACCAATTAGTCACATCAGAACCCTTCTTGGTCAAATCCGTCAAAGGCTTAACAACGCCAGAAAAATTAGCTATGAAGCGACGGTAAAAATTAGCAAAACCCAAGAACTTCTGAAGACTCTTAACAGATGTAGGCTGCGTCCAGTCATGAATAGCCTGAACCTTGACTGGGTCCATCTCAATAGTAGAAGGAGAAAAAATGAAACCCAAAAAAGAAATCTTCTGGACTCCAAAAAGACATTTTGAGCCCTTCACAAATAAAGCATTGTCACGCAGGACCTGAAAGACCATCCTGACCTGCTTAACATGAGACTCCCAATCATCCGAAAAAACCAGAATATCATCCAGATACACAATCATAAACTTATCCAGATATTCACGGAAGATGTCATGCATAAAGGACTGAAAGACTGAAGGAGCATTAGAAAGTCCAAAAGGCATCACCAAGTACTCAAAATGGCCTTCAGGCGTATTAAATGCAGTTTTCCATTCATCACCCTGTTTTATACGCACAAGGTTATACGCACCACGAAGATCTATCTTGGTGAACCAACTAGACCCCCCAATGCGAGCAAACAAATCAGTTAACAATGGCAAAGGATACTGAAATTTGACCGTGATTTTATTCAAAAGGCGATAATCAATACAGGGTCTCAGGAAACCATCCTTTTTAGCCACAAAAAAGAATCCTGCACCAAGAGGGGATGAGGACGGGCGAATATGTCCCTTCTCTAAAGACTCCTTTATATAACTCCGCATGGCAGCATGCTCCGGCACAGATAAATTGAAAAGTCGTCCCTTAGGAAACTTACTACCAGGAATCAAATTTATAGCACAATCACAGTCCCTATGAGGAGGTAGAGAATTGAGTTTGGGTTCCTCAAATACATCCTGGTAGTCTGACAAAAACGTAGGGATTTCAGAAGGAGTGGACGAAGCAATTGACACCACAGGAGCGTCACCATGAATTCCCTGACAACCCCAACTTGACACCGACATAGCTTTCCAATCCAGGACTGGATTATGAGTCTGCAACCATGGTAGACCCAACACGACGACATCATGCAAATTATGCAGTACAAGAAAGCGAATCACCTCCTGATGAACAGGAGTCATGCACATGGTCACTTGTGTCCAGTACTGAGGTCTATTCGTAGCCAATGGTGTAGAATCAATTCCCCTTAGTGGAATAGGGAATTTTAAAGGCTCCAAATCAAAACCACAGCGCCTGGCAAATGACCAATCCATCAGACTCAGGGCGGCACCTGAATCTACAAAAGCATTAACCAGGTAAGATGACAGGGAACAAATCAGGGTAACAGACAAAATGAACTTAGGCTGTAAAGTACCAATGGTGACAGATTTATCAACCTTTTTTTTGCGCTTAGAGCATGCTGAGATAACATGAGCTGAGTCACCACAGTAAAAGCACAACCCATTTTGCCGTCTATAATTTTGCCGTTCACTTCTGGTCAGAATTCTGTCACATTGCATAGATTCAGGTGTCTGTTCAGAAGACACCGCCAAATGGTGCACAGGTTTGCGCTCCCGCAAACGCCGATCAATCTGAATGGCCAGAGTCATTGACTCATTCAGACCTGCAGGCGTAGGGAACCCCACCATGACATTCTTAATGGCTTCAGATAGACCTTCTCTGAAATTTGCAGCCAGGGCACACTCATTCCACTGAGTAAGCACCGACCATTTCCGAAATTTCTGGCAGTACACCTCTGCTTCATCTTGCCCCTGCAAGAGGGCCAATAATGTTTTTTCAGCCTGGTTCTCAAGATTAGGTTCCTCATAGAGCAATCCAAGGGCTAGAAAAAACGCATCTACACTAAGCAATGCAGGATCCCCTGGCGCCAATGCGAAGGCCCAATCTTGAGGGTCACCGCGCAAAAAGGAAATGATAATCTTAACTTGCTGAACGGCATCACCAGAGGAACGAGGTTTCAAAGAAAGAAACAACTTACAATTGTTCCTAAAATTCAGGAACCTAGATCTATCTCCAGAAAACAACTCCGGAATAGGTATTCTAGGCTCAGACATAGGACTGTGAACAACAAAATCCTGAATACTTTGAACCCTAGCAGCAAGATGATCCAGACTGGAAGCCAAGCTCTGGACATCCATGTCAGCAGCTGAACTCAGAGCCACACCAAGATTAAGAGGAGAGAAGCTAGCCACAGCAGCTAGACACACGGCAAAAAAAAAAAAAAAAAATTCTCAAGGCTTCTTTTCTCCTGCTTCTGCCATGCAATTAACACTTTATGGGCCGGCTGTACTGTTATGATCCTTAGTGGCTGAGGATCACGAATAGACCAGCAAGTGAATAAACTAAGGACAAGCTCTAGGGAGATGGTAACTGGACTGATCGCAAATCTGAACCTATCCAACACAACTAGAGGTAGCCGGTGAACGTGCCCAAAAAACTCCTAGACGTCCCGAGCCAGCCTGAGGAACTAGCTACCCCTAAAGAGAAAGAAAGACCTCGCTTGCCTCCAGAGAAATAATTCCCAAAGATATAGAAGCCCCCAACAAATATTAACGGTGAAGTAAGAAGAAGGCACATACGTAGGGATGAAATCAGATTCAGCAAAAGAGGCCCACTAGTACTAGAAAGCAGAAAATAGAGCAGGGGTCTATGCGATCAGTAAAAAACCCTTACAAAATATCCATCCTAAGATTTCAAGAACCCACGCACCAACTAATGGTGTGTGGGAAGAAACTCAGTCCACTAGAGCATCCAGCAAGCGAGGGAATCACATTTTAGCAAGCTGGACAAGTAAACATGATAAACACTGCTGATCAAAAAATGAGCAAACCAAACTTAGCTTGTCCTGGATGGACTGGGAGCAAGGTAGTCAGAAGGAATCTGAGTAGCACTGATTACATCGACAGCCGGCAACAAGTGAAAGCAAAACAGAGCTATATAGGAACCTCCCAGAGGATAACGAACCAGCTGATAGCCAGAGACCAGCAGGATAACAAACAAAGCCACCAGGGGGAGCCCAAAGCAAAAGTCACACCATACCACCAGTGACCACAAGAGGGAGCCTGAAAACAGAGTTCACAACAGCCTACTTCTTACCTCGGTTTCCTGCAATGGCTCTTCCTTACCTACCACTAGATGACCAGGGTGAACATGCTCTGTACTGTTATAGGCCACTGAATTTTGGCCAAGGGGGGCTGTGATGGCAATAGTATATTTTTTTTAAAAAAAGGTTCCCCCATTGGTGAAACCATATCCTTGTTGGCAAAGACTTCATCACATTTGTGCACCTTAACCCCTTAGTGACAGAGCCAATTTGGTACTTAATGACCGAGCCAATTTTTACAATTCTGACCAGTGTCACTTTAAGAGGTTATAACTCTGGAACGCTTTATCGGATCCCACTGATTCTGAGATTGTTTTTTCGTGACATATTGTACTTCAAGTTAGTGGTAACATTTCTTCGATATTACTTGCGATTATTTATGAAAAAAATGGAAATATGGCGAAAATTTTTAAAATTTTGCAATTTTCAAACTTTGTATTTTTATGCCCTTAAATCAGAGAGATATGTCACAAAAAATTGTTAATAAATAACATTTCCCACATGTCTACTTTACATTAGCACAATTTTGGAAACTATTTTTTTTTGTTAGGGAGTTATAAGGGTTAAAAGTTGACCAGCAATTTCTCATTTTTACAACACCATTTTTTTTTAGGGACCACATCTCATTTGAAGTCATTTTGAGGGGTCTATATGATAGAAAATAACCAAGTGTGACACCATTCTAAAAACTGCACCCCTCAAGCTGCTCAAAACCACATTCAAGAAGTTTATTAACCCTTTACGTACTTCACAGGAACTGAAACAATGTGGAAGAAAAAAATGAACAATTAACTTTTTTTTGCAAACATTTTACTTCAGAACCATTTTTTTTAATTTTCACAAGTGTAAAAACAGAAATTTAACCACACATTTTGTTGTGCAATTTTTCCTGAGTACGCCAATACCCCATATGTGGAGGTAAACCACTGTTTGGGCGCACCGCAGAGCTTGGAAGTGAAGGAGCACCGTTTGACTGTTTCAATGCAGAATTGGCTGGAATTGAGATCAGACGCCATGTCGCGTTTCGGGAGCCCCTAATGTGCCTAAACAGTGGAAACCCCCCACAAGTGATACCATTTTGGAAACTAGACCCCTTAAGGAACTTATCTAGATGTGTGGTGAGCACTTTGAACCCCAAAGTGCTTCACAGAAGTTTATAACGTAGAGCCGTGAAAATAAAAAATCGCATTTGTTTTCACAAAAATGATTTTTTCACCCACAAATTCTTATTTTTACAAGGGTAACAGGAGAAATTAGACCACAAAAGTTGTTGTGCAATTTCTCCTGAGTACATCAATACCCCATATGTGGTGGTAAACCACTGTTTGGGCGCACCGCAGAGCTTGGAAGTGAAGGAGCACCGTTTGATTTTTTCAATGCAGAATTGGCTGGAATTGAGATCGGATGCCATGTCGCGTTTGGAGAGCCCCTGATGTGCCTAAACAGTGGAAACCCCCCACAAGTGATACCATTTTGGAAACTAGACCCCTTAAGGAACTTATCTAGATATTCGGTGAGCACTTTGAACCCCCAAGTGCTTCACAGAAGTTTATAACGTAAAGCCGTGAAAATAAAAAATCGCATTTTTTCTACAAAAATGATCTTTTTGCCCCCAAATTTTTATTTTCACAAAGGTAACAGGAGAAAATGGACACCAGAAGTTGTTGTACAATTTGTCTTGAGTATGCCGACACCCCGTATGTGGGGGTAAACCACTGTTTGGGTGCATGGCTGAGCTCGGAAGCAAAGGAGCGCCATTTGACTTTTCAATGCAAAATTGACTGGAATTGAGATCGGACGCCATGTCGCGTTTGGAGAGCCCCTGATGTGCCTAAACAGTAGAAACCCCCCAAAAGTGACCCCATTTTGGAAACTAGACCCCCCATGGAACTTATCTAGATGTGTAGTGAGAACTTTGAATGCCCAAGTGCATCACAGAAGTTTATAATGCAGAGTCGTGAAAATAAAAAATATTTTTTTTTTTAACAATAAAGATTTTTTAGCCCCCAAGTTTTTATTTTCACAAGGGTAACAAGAGAAATTGGACCCCAAAAGTTGTTGTCCAATTTGTCCTGAGTATGCTGGTACCCCATATGTGGGGGTAAACCACTGCTTGGGCGCACGGCAGAGCTCGGAAGGGAAGGAGCGCCATTTTGGAATGCAGACTTTGATAGAATTGTCTGCGGGCGTTATGTTGCGTTTGCAGACCCCTAATGTACCTAAACAGTAGAAACTCCCAACAAGTGACCGCATTTTGGAAAATAGACCCCCCAAGGAACTTATCTAGATATGTGGTGAGAACTTTGAATGCCCAAGTGCTTCACAGAAGTTTATAATGCATAGTAGTGAAAATAAAAAATATTTTTTTTTCCCACAAAAAAGATTTTTTTAGCCCCCAAATTTTTATTTTCACAAGGGTAACAAGATAAATTGGACCCCAAAAGTTGTTGTCCAATTTGTCCTGAGTATGCTGGTACCCAATATGTGGGGGTAAACCGCTGTTTGGGCGCACGGCAGAGCTTGGAAGAGAAGGAGCGCCATTTTGGAATTCAGACTTTGATAGAATTGTCTGTGGGTGTTATGTTGCGTTTGCAGAGCCCCTGATGTACCTAAACAGTAGAAACCCCCCACAAGTGACCAAATTTTGGAAACTAGACCCCCTAAGGAACTTATCTAGATATGTGGTGAGAACTTTGAATGCTCAAGTGCTTCACAGAAGTTTATAATGCAGAGTAGTGAAAATAAAAAAATATTTTTTTTCCCACAAAAAAGATTTTTAGCCCCCAAGTTTTTATTTTCACAAGGGTAACAGGAGAAATTGGACCCCAAAAGTTGTTGTCCAATTTATCCCGAGTACGCTGATGCCCCATATGTGGGGGTAAACCACTGTTTGGGCGCACGGCAGAGCTCAGAAGGGAGGGAGCACCATTTGACTTTTTTAGCGCAAAATTGGCTGTCATGTTTGGAGACCCCCCTGATGTACCTAAACAGTGGAAACCCCCAAATTATAACTCCAACCCTAACTCCAACACACCCCTAACCCTAATCTTAACCCGATCCATAATCCTAATCACAACCCTAACGATAATCACAACCCTAACCCCAAAACAGCCCTAATCTCAACCCTAACCATAACCCTAATCAAAACCCTAAATACAACACACCCCTAACCCTAATCCCAAACGTAACCCTAATCCCAACCCTAATCCAAACCCTAATCCCAACTCTAACCCTAACTTTAGCCCCAACCCTAACCCTAACTTTAGCCCCAACCCTAACCATAACTTTAGCCCCGTCGTCACAAAAAAAGTTCAATGTAACCTTTTTTTTGTACGTCGCGTCCGCCATTTCCGCGCATGCGTGGCCGTAACTCTGCCCCCTCCTCCCCAGGACATAGACTGGGCAGCGGATGCGTTGAAAAACTGCATCCGCTGCCCACGTTGTGCACAATTTTCACAACGTGCGTCGGTACGTCGGGCCGACGCATTGCGACCGCCCCGTACCGACGCAAGTGTGATAGAAGCCTAAGGCTACTTTCACACTAGCGTCGTACTCGGCCCATCGCAGTGTGCCGGGCCGATGTACCGACGCTAGCGTTGTAAGCGCCGCACAACGGGTGCAGCGGATGCTGTTTTTTCAACGCATCCGCTGCCCCATTGTGAGGGGAGGCGGGGGCGGAGTTCCGGCCGCGCATGCGCGGTTACATGTAGCTTTGTTTGTGCCGACGGTCCGCCAAAGCACGACGCATCCGTCGCAATGCGTCGCTAATGCAAGCCAATGGAGAAAAAACGCATCCTGCAAGCACTTTTGCAGGATGCGTTTTTTCTCCGACGCATTGCGACGGACGCCAAAAAACGCTAGTGTGAAAGTAGCCTAACCCTAACCCTAGCCCTAACCCTAAATTTAGCCCCAACCCTAACCCTAGCCCTAACCCTAACCCTAGCCCTAACCCTAACCCTAACCCTAACTCTAACCCTAACCCTAACTCTAACCTTAACCCTAACTCTAACCCTAACTCTAACCCTAACTCTAACCCTAACTCTAACCCTAACTCTAACCCTAACCCTAACCCTAACCCTAATTTTAGCCCCAACTCGTCTTCTCCTGCCGGCCGGCAGATGGCAGCAGATGGCGGGCGCACTGCGCATGCGCCCGCCATAAGGAAAAAGCCGGCTGGCAGGAGAAGACAGAAGAGGACCCAGGGACACCGGGTGAGTATGTTAGGGTCCCCGAATCCCCCTATTTCTCTGTCCTCTGATGTGTGATCACATCAGAGGACAGAGAAATACAGATCGCTTTTTTTTTTTTTTTTTGCGGTCGCTGGTAAACTGTTAATTACCGGCGATCGCAAAACAGGGGTCGGTGCAAACCGACCCCGATCATGTTCTTTGGGGTCTCGGCTACCCCCGGCAGCCGAGACCCCAAAGATCTTCCGGGTGCCGGGCGGCGGGCGTACTGCGCGTGCGCCCGCCATTTTTTCCCGGAAAAAAGATGGCGGCGCCCATGGGGACCCACGAGGAGCACCGAGGGAGATAGGTGAGTATTGGGGGGCTACCGGAGGCCATCGGGGACCCTATTTCTCTGTCCTCTGATGTGCGATCACATCGGAGGACAGAGAAATTAAACGGCACATCGCGTTTTTTTTTTTTGTTGCGACCGCCGGTAAACGGTTAATTACCGGCGATCGCAACTCGGGGGTCGGTAAAAAAACCCCGAATCATGTTCTCTGGGGTCTCGGCTACCCTCGGCAACCGAGACCCCAGAGAAAATCCGACTCTGGGGGGCGCTATTCACTTTTTCCACAGCGCCGTTAATTAACGGCGCTGTGGTTTAAGTACCCTTAGCGGCCGCCGTTAAAAGGCGTATCGGCGGTCGTTAAGGGGTTAAAGAGCTCACTTGAAAAGCTCCTTTTTGTGTTGCCTAGTTGCTCACATTGGACACACACTTCATATAAATTTGATAAAGAAATGCTGTTAGTTTGGCTCAGTAGTTCATTACAAATATTTCTTTGTCCACTATATTACTTTCTTTCCATGAGAGTCATAACTTTTGCTGCATCAAATGGTAAGAGTTCAATACAAAAAAGTGCTGGCTGAATGCTTGTAGATGCAGAGGACTTTTGGCTGAGATAACTTGTATGAGGGAGACTGCATGTTCCTTCTTTCTTTCTAGGATAATAAACAGGAATAATAATACATGCTCTTTTTATCTGTAAAGTTATTATTTGAAAGGATATCAGATCATCTATTGTGTCTCCAATATTTACTACACAGCCAAACGGAACAGTTATGGAAAATTGAGCATGGTCACAGATATTTTTTAAAACATCTTCACATTCTTGCAATTCTTACTTTTATTTCCGGAATACATAGTAGCAGCTTGAAGATTGTCATGATTATCCAGAGTACTCAACGGGTTAAGCTTAAGTTTTTCTAGAAAGGCTGAATATAGATATGATTGCTGTTAATAGAGTAGTGCGAATATACAAATGGCAATTTTGAATCCAGATTGAAATATACCGAATGCATTCAGACAATTACATAACTGCATTTCTTGTAAAACATTTACAGATGAGACAGACAATGCTCATAGTGACACAATCTTGAGAAATGTTTGCTTATTCACTTCACAAACAGTTCTAAGTTTCTATATGTTTGTTGTTTGTCATTGCAAAACATTAAGGTTTACTGAACCTCTGACTGTGGTGGTATTTAAGATTTATCTAAATCCTTGTGGCTTTTAGATTCTAAGGGTTTATGGCCCCTCATCTGATGACTGCATGATATCTCAGTTTCATCCAACCTTTAAAGCTGGCCACTTGAAGGGCTGGGTGAAACTAGAGTTACTACATAGTGTAAATCAATATATAAGACCAGGAAAAATGACTAAGACAGATGCAAAAACTGGGGTACCTGTACATGTACAGTGTGCTGATACCTGCATAATTGGGGACGCCCATGCAGTGTAGTGAATCTCCCAGGGGTTCTCTGTCTTGGTGTTGCTTCTCTGATATTCCAGATGGATGATGTTTAAAAGCCTCTTGGTAACGATGTAAGTATATTTTATGTAGTTAATCTTTATATATACTTAATCATTCTATGTATTAAAGCCTTATATGTACTTAACCTTTGTATGTTAACAGATACAAAAGTGTACTCACTCATACTATTCCTTGAATTTTGTGCTTTGAAATAAAATTGTGTTGTATTGCAAGTATTAGCCTTCTTTAAAGCCGTATCTGAACCTTAGTGTAAAAACTTGGCAAAGAAAATTGCCAAATTCTCCTGTAAATAATATTGCAAAGAGGGAACCATCATACCATTAAAAAATACAAAAAGTTGATCGTCCTTCAATAAAGTGCATCCTGCTCTCACCATATTGTCGGGATTCCATTACCATTTGAAAACCAAGAAAGGGTTTGACAGCTTGAGGTTTTATGGTGCACAATTTTTATTTTTTTCAAACTAATAGTCTCCTGTCTACAACTATGTCATTCAGACTGCATTGTTGGGTATTCTCAAAAGCTTAACTGAAAACAGACATAATTTTGTGTCACATTAGTAAACTTTATAGTCTTGCAAGGATTTAAAGTAATCTGTTTCACTCACTTTTGGATTAATTCTTGATATTTTTATCAGCCACAACTCTGAAATGTTATCAGGTTTTGGTGGAAGAGATACAGATTATTTCCTTTTATTTCCTTGCAGTCAGTTCTCCTTAACTCTGTGGGATTTTATATGTGATTTTTTACATTTTCTTTATGTGATACAATAACAGTCAAAAAATATATATAAATATAATGATCTTCAAGTGTTTCTGTGGAGAAAACACACACTTTGCATGGTGGTGTAATTATTTTTTTGGCATGGAAATGCCATTTACTTTTATATGTTATTAATCTTGCACTGAAGCCCCATTAATAATCACTTGGGTAGATTAACTTAAACCTTTTATGCCTATCATTGGAGACTTAGGATGTACAAAATGCATATTGTGAAGTTGATTTTCATGGGGCCATCCAGTATGTGGGTTCCAAGGCATAATGGGGTGCATATAACTATGCAGCAGGGCTGGCCTTGCCGCCAATGTGTAAAAAAAGAGTACAGGAGTACAAAATGCATATTGTGAAGTGGATTTTCATGGGCCCATCCAGTATGTGGGTTCCAAGGCGTAATGGGGTCTATATGATTAGGCAGCAGGGCTGGCCTTGCTGCCAATGTGTAAACAAAAGAGTACAGGAGTACAAAATGCATATTGTGAAGTGGATTTTCATGGGCCCATCCCGTTTCTGGGTTCAAAGGAGTAATGGGGTGCATATGACTATGCAGCAGGGCAGACATTGCTGTCACTGTGCAAACAAAGGAGTACAAAATGAATATTGTGAAGTAGATTTTCATGGGTCCATCCAGTATGTGGGTTCCAAGGTGTAATGGGGTGCATGTGACTATGCAGCAGGGCAGACATTGCTGTCACTGTGTAAACAAAGGAGTACGGGAGTACAAAATTAATATTGTGAGGTGGATTTTCATGGGCCCATCCAATATGCGGGTTCAAAGGCGTAATTCAATGCAGCACGTTTTCAGGAGACCCTCCTGGACATCTTATGAAAGGGGTATTGTGGTGCGTCATAATTCTTGGCAGCCCATCCACTCACAGCATAGGCTACAACAGTTTAGAAGACCCACTGTTTAATGGCCCTTTAAGAAGATTAATGCCGCCTGATGCACCAGTAAAAATAGGCTCTGTGACTTTAAAAGTCCCTCCTTCATAAATGAAACAAGATGCGTCTGCTTATGTGTCACACACCACATGGCCAGCTAGGGTTGTTAAATGTTACAATGACATTTCCCAGTGAATGCATTTGTAGTGGTTGAAAGCAATGTTAAAGTTTAAAAATGCTTCAAAAACGCTGCGTCTAAACTAAGCCCAAGTGGGGGAGGAACGTTTTGGTTTGGGGTTAATTATTTGGCCTTACAGGCAAGTCATTAACCTGCAAAGGATATACCTCAACATATTTCCCAGCAAAATCCATTTTGGTTTCGTTTTAGTGTGTTTTTGTTGCAGCGGGCATGAATCTCGGAAAAAATTGTTTACAGCTGTGAACTAGGAGTCAGGAATGCTTCCAGGGACGATCCCCATGATGTGCCGCGTATCATTTGAGTAGTGTTTCCATCATTTTCAGAAGTTTTTAGACCTTAAAAGAACCCCAGGGGGGGATTGCGGTAAAAATACTACTCGGGTCTCCTATAGACTTACATTGGGCTCGTTGCTCTGGTCGAGTACCAGAGTATTCCAATCTGGTCGACCCGAGCACTCGAGCGTTTTAGTGCTTGCCCCATCACTACAAACCAACACAGCTCTTCACTCTAACACCATTCCCACAGTGAAACATAGTGGTGGCAGAATCATGCTGTGGAGATTTTTTCAGCAGCATGGACAGAGAAAATGGTCTGAGTCAAGGGGAAGATGGATGGTGTAAAATACAGAGATATTCTTAAGCAAAAACCTGTTTCAGTCTGTGATTGATTTGAGCCTGGAACGAAGTTTCATCTTCCAACAAGACAATGACCCAAAGCATACTGCTAAAACAGAAATTGAGTGGTTTAAGGGGAAATGTGTAAAAAGTTTTGGAGTGGCAGAGTCAATGCCCAGACCTTAATCCAATTGAGAATCTGTGGTCAGACTTGAAGATTGTTGTTCACCAGAGGAAACATCTTAACACTAAGGAGCTGGAGCAATTTATCCTTGAAGAATGGGAAAAGATCCCAGTGACAAGATGTGGAAAGCTCATAGAGAATTATCCAAAGAGACTTGCAGCTGTAATTGCCAAAAAAAGGAGGCTCTACACAGTACTGACTTTAGGGGGTGAATAATTATGCTTACTGAAGTTTTCAGTTATTTTGTCCTATTTATTAAATGCTTCACAATAAAAAAAAATGTTCACAGCTGCAGATATGTTCTTTACATAAACTGATGCGAACTTTCAAAAACCCAACAGTGAAATTCCATGTTGTGAGGTAGCAAAACACAAAATATGCCAAGGGGGTTAATACTTTTGCAAGCCACTGTACATCACGTTGGGTGTAACGTGAAAGATTGTGGAAGCGTTCAAGGAGAATGTAAACTTTTTCAAGACCCTGTAGCCACAATAACCACTTTGGTTTCAAAGTTATGAAAGTTCTTTTGATTAAATCAATATTTTTTTAATGATTATCCATTAATCATGATGATATAACAATGTTTTCAAATCTGCAAAGTCTCAGGGGTATAATATAACAAAGGGCGATGTGTTTATCATGTGTCTGTTCTAGCTGCTTTAAACTTTTAATTACATCATTTTCCCAAATACACATCTGTGTTCTGAATGATTTATTTCTTTAAAGCCAACCAATAAAAGACCAAGGTGAGCTACGCTTTCAATGCTAATGCTTGGCATCATCTTGTCAACCAGTTTTTACTTGTTGCATTCATACAGGAAATTATGTTTTTTATTCCCTAATTGATATTAATTGATATAGTGTCATTGTCAGCTTCTTTTCTATCTTTTGCACATTTCAATGTAGTGCAAAAGGAAGAAAATAACATTAGGTTATGATGATTACAATGAACCAAACAAAATAATATCAGAATTGTTTTTTTAAAAAGAGAGCTCTGTTCATAATATTTTATGGTTTAATGGGACTCATTTGGAGCACTAGAGAAAAAGCTCTAAACTCGTGATAAATTGGCAGCTGTACTCACATGGCGCAATACTATTATGCAATCAAGCTGTATGTGAATGGACTTTTAGAATATGAGCTACCAGTCTTGTGATTAGTTTCAAGATGAAAATGAAAAAGACCTACACGATGCTGAAGAATAGCCCCCCAACCTCCTGAAATTTTCTTTGTCTGGAGTAAATGTGATCCATTAGTTTATCTACCCCCTTATAACACTGTAAATATCACTTTTGGAGGATGTTGGGCAACTGTTTAGAATATAATTTTTCTTTATTTAGCTGGAGACTTACCAACTCATAATTTGGATAGTGACCACAGCTGTGATAAGGCTGAGATACCTGTGCATAGTGAAGTGTCCTGAAAAAAGAGAATTTAATTTTAAACTAAGAACCTCGTTTTCAGTTATATATGTTTTTAGATCAATGCATCATTTTTTTGGAGGTGCAGTCCTTGTTCTTTTTGTTCTTTTTATCCTTTTTTTTTGGGTGCATTGCATGATCTGCCCCCTTTCTTGGACCAGCACTCCTCCCATTTTGGACAGGTGATTTTAATTAGCAGGAGACTGCAAAGGGGGTCCAGCCAATTTTTTGCTCTCACTTGAGAACTTCAAGAAGGTGAGTTTCATGGCTCCTTTCATTTGGTGTTGTGAAGTGTGGCTGCCATTGTTGCAGTGGCTTTCTGCTTGTGGGGCGGTGCGGTGTGGACTCATGGGGACTCAGTCTGGCAGCATGGGCGCTGTGAGGCACCAGGCCGCCCACCCTGCTGGTGCATTGACGATGTGACGGTGGTTCTCCTTTAAGGCAATAAAAGTTAGGACCTACTGAGAGGTTTGCCGTGGCAGTGAGTTTCATATAGTTTGATCAGAATGTTAAACTAAGAACCTCATGGTCAGTTATATATATTTTTGCCTAGCAGCATTAGATTAATGTATGATTGTTTGGAATTGCGGTCCATTATCTTTTCTTTTTTTTTGTGTAGTGTATGTGTCTTAAAAATACCCACTGAGGCAGATTTACTAATCCCATCTAATTTTTAGACAGCATAAACTCACACTAGACTGTCTAAAAATGCATAATATATATCTTTTTAATTGGTTTATGTTGCATAATAAATTTGGTTCATCTTAAGGCCATTTTAGTCTAAGTTTATGCCACCTATTGTTTGACCTAATTTTCAATAATTTGCATAAAGTTTGGTTTTGTTTGGTTTTATTTGCATTTCAAGACACAAAAGTTCCATCAGATGAGTAACTCCACAGCACCCATCAAGCACTGTAAATTAAGTCTTTTATTGGACAAATAGAAACAACATAAAAATTGGTGTGGCTAACAGTGTGACTGAATATTGTCTTTTTTTTTTGTCAATCTTTAGAAAATCCATTAAATTGCCGCGTTGAGCAGCAATTGTGTATGGAAAGGTTCACAGTTGTCTTGGATTTGTTTGCTTCATGATGTAAAGTAAGTAGTGCCATCTATTTTTTCTTTTGCTTTTAAGCTATTTTTCAGCTATATTTTAAGACCCGCCTACTTCCAGGAATTCATCTTACTTTCCATGTAGGCTGAGCTAATTTATTGAGCCAGTCAGAAAAAGTTTTCCTTGTGCATATTGTTGTGACGATGATGGGTGTGGACCCACTGCCCCACGGGCCAAGATTACCCTAGAGGGGAGTAACTAAGTGACTACATGGTTTTCACTAAAGCCTCTGCTAGTGAGGATAGGCTTGGCCACTTCAAGGCAATACCTGGACCTGCAGCAGCTGACTCACAGGTCAAAGCAGGAATGCGGAGCACAGGAGGGCAAAGACAAAAGCATAGTCAGACGGTCTGGGGTCAGGAAAGGTAGCACAGGTTCACAATACAAAGCCGCGGGGTCAGGAGCAGAGAGGTCAGCACCAGCTGCTCCAGCACCAATAGATGAGGCATCTACCTCCAAGAGAAACTGTTAGCATCGGGGTGATGTGAGTCACCCCGTCAGGACCGTGGGGTACTCGGTACCGGCTCCTGCGGTTCACAGGGGGATGTCACGGTGGCAACCCGGTCCGTGGCCCTTGGGCGCCCATATAAAAGGGGGGAAAGGTTTTTAAAGTTATAAAGTTAGATATAGTTTATATTCGTGATGCCACCTGTGGTATTTGGTCAGGGTGACCGAAGCTGCTTTAAGGGGTTCACTGGGGTGATGTTATGGCAGCTAGATGGTATATCTTCCCACAGGTGAAGAATATCCCCAGGGCTCCCGGTGTGTAGATGGTGGTATGGTGAGAGGTGCAGAGAAGAACAAGGACACCGGATTGCAGTCTCTTTACCTTGTTTACTGTTGGTTTCAGCAGCCACAGTCCAGGGCACCAGGCAACAGGGCAGGCAGAGAAGTCCAGGCAGTCCAGAGACAAGCAAGTTCCCCTGGGTAAGTCAGGTGGGAGCCTACCACTCTGCGCTTACCGTCTCTAAGTCCCTGCTGCCAATAAGTGTCTCAACAAGGTCTTTAATCGTTCTGCTGTCCTAGGATAGGTACCTGTATGGCAGGCAGCTCGGGCCATAGGTTCTGGGGTCCGTTCTTGGGGACTCCGGGCTCCTAAGTGCTGCTGTGCCACAGGTAATTGTGGGCAAAATTTTGGTAATACAATGCCCTCCTGTTCTGCTCCGTATCATAGAGTCCACGTGAGCCTTCAGAGGCCTGCTTGTGGCCTCTTAGAGCTCTCACTTCCCTCTGTGCTCCACTCCTGTCTGTCCTCGCACACAGACTCCTACTACAGACTGAGCTCTCTCCGCCTCCAAACCAGGATCTTTATTGAGGGAAGCTTCCCTAAAACAGGGTTTTGAGCTCCCCCTCCTGGCCTGGAATTGGAAGGTGTTGTGTGTGTGTAAACCTACCAAAGGAAATCCCACTTGTCTCCAGACATAGCACTACCCTCCCCAAGAGGAAGACAGCACTACTGTGGTACCCTAACTCCTGGGGTGCCACATCCCCCCCCCGTTAAATCCAGTACTCCTGGACTGGGAAAAGAAGAATAACAAAATACATGTTAAATAATGCAAACAATTTGACAAACATTTGAACAATAATAAACTTTGGCTTCCCTTTATGGGAGGTAAGGACACTTGAACGTTGCAAAAACAAGTATATAAAAGTACATCTGGTGTTGTCTTTGGTCTGTAGAAACAAACAAGGTTCTACCCACGCCGCAAGTGGGCAGAACCAGTGTGCACCATGAGGGTGCCAAACTATTTACAATTAAAGTTTTTGGGTAAGCATTGTCCATTACTGCAATGTCCATTTTTAACCTGTAACAGAATATATATATACATGTAGACAGTTTCAAGCAGGTAACACCAATTACTAACAGTTTCTATAACGAGCTGGGAGTTGCCCCTCGGTGCTACGAGTAGACCTGCATAATTCCTGGTCTGCTATTTCTGTTGTAGTGTACCCACCAGTGTATGTACTATGTGTAGGTATACTAGGTAATTGTCTGCGTGGTCTCAGGTTCACCATAGGTCTGACAGTTTCACCAATAGCCGGGGGTGGATTTTCTGGTTCCACTGCTGGGGTGATATTGGCTGCTTGAGACTGATGGTACAGAGTCTCTTCCGGTTCTGGATGGTTCAGAGTCACTTCTGGTATTTCCAGCTGCCGAAATGTTAGGACAGGTATCACTATGACCTGATGTGCTTGAGTCCAAGACTGGGTAAAATCTCCAAGAACAGTACGAATCTTCTTTTCCTCTGCTTCCGTGGGTGGAGATGTTCCTGAGTCTGTTTCTCTGTTCCTCAATTTATTAGGGCATATTTTGACATGGTCTCTGGATAATGCAGTCAAAGTTTCTCCTCCATCTTTACTGATAAGGCAGACTTTCATGTTGTCAAAGATTGAAGGTAGGATCGTGTAAGGTTCCGCTTCCCACTGGTCATCAAGTTTGTGCAATCTCCTTTTACGTTTGAGCACTTGTTCACCTGGTGACAAGGGAATTGCAGGGGCACGCTGGTTATAGTCTCTTTCTTGCTTTTGTCTCGCTTGTGATAGACTTTTCTCTACACATTCTTGCACTTGGCGGCACCTTTCTTTTCTCTCAGTTTCTCAATCTGTATCTGGTGCGGTATTTTCTGGGATTAAGACTCCCATGTCTAGATCAACTGGTAGTTGACTGGGTCTTCCTCTCATCAAGTATGCAGGAGTACAGTTGGTGGAATTCACTGGGACATGGTTGTACAAATCTACCAAGTCTGGTAACTTTTCTGGCCATAAGTTCCTTTCATGTGAAGGCAATGTCTTCAGTAGATCAATCACTACTTGATTCATTTTCTCGCACATTCCATTAGTTTGTGGATGATACGGAGTGGTTCTAATCTTTTTGCACCCATACACGTTGCAGAACTCCTGAAATACCTCTGCTTCAAAGGCTGGTCCTTGATCAGTAAGCACTTTTTCAGGATAATCATGAGGTCTACAGAAGTGCAGTTGGAAAGCTCTGGCTGCTGTCCTTGCTGTCAGGTCCTTGACAGGTACAACTACCAGGAATCTGGAGTAGTGATCCACGATAGTCAAAGCGTAGACATAGCCTGACTGGCGTGGGGTTAGCTTCATATGGTCTAAGGCCACCAGTTCAAGTGGCTTTTTGGTAATGATGGGCTGTAGGGGAGCCCTTTGGCTGTCATGGTCCTTTCTGCTCAGGTTACACAGGCCACACTCACGGCACCACTTTTCGATGGCTTTCCTCATGCCAGACCAGTAGAATCTTCCACGTAACAGGATCTCCAACTTCTTCCACCCAAAGTGTTCTGCTCCATCGTGGTATGCTTCTAGAACCATGGGTGCATCTCGTCTTGGGACTGCTATCTGCAAGACTAGTTTGTGTGTGCGTGGATCGATGTTTCTTCTGCACAGTTTATCATCGTAGATGAATAGCTTGCCTTTTTCCTTCTAGAGTTGTTGTGTTTCTTGTGGATCATCTGGGCTAGGATGTGAATCTGCATGTGTTAGCAGTTCTTTCACCAGATGGATTGCGGGGTCGCTATCCTGCATTTCTGCCCATCCATGGTGGGGTTTCGTGTTTGTTTTTCTGCCGGTCCCTCACATAATGAGAGTATTGAGTTGCTCCAGAGAGATAGACTGCTGGCAGTTCCACCTCTTCAAGTTCCTCTGAATCCTCTCACACATCTGGTAGGTTGGGCATTCTGGATAATGCATCCGCAATAGCATTCTTGTGCAAGTCGTTATTGGACAACCAAGCCATCCATCGCTGCTCCAAGGCACCGAGTTTTGCAGTCTCTAAGTGAGTTAGTGGATTGTTATCCGTGTAGACTGTGAATTTTGCAGAGGCCAAGTGGTGCTTGAATCTTTCTGTCACTGCCCAGACGATGGCGAGGAACTCCAGCTTGAAGGAACTGTAGATCTCAGGGTTCCTTTCCATGGGGTGCAACTTCCTGCTGGCGTATACAATCACCCTCTTTTTGCCTCTTTGTACCTGGGACAGTACTGCTCCTAATCCTACATTGCTGGCATCGGTGTACAGTATAAACAGTTGGTCGTATTCTGGGTAGGCCAATACCTCTTCTCCTGTGAGAGCCAACTTCAACTGAGTGAAGGATTCTTCCAGTCGGTCGTTCCAGTCAAATGAGGTATTACCGTGTTTCCCCGAAAGTAAGACCCTGTCTTACATTAATTTTACCCCAAAAAGTCCCACCCTGTCTTACTTTCGGGGGAGGTCTTACATTAGCCGAAAAAAAAAATGACAATTTCTTTTTAACCAATAAATTAACATTTATTAACATGCTGAAGAGTCGGTCATCACCAAACAGTAGAATAAAACAAATGTAGCGTATCAAGAATATCTTGTTACTACCGTATTACCGTATGACGGTATTTCCATGTATAACATGTAAAACAACGAACTATCAACAACAAACAGTCTGAATGAGTTATACTGGAAGATAAAACAAGATTTATTCCATCACAACCAGGTCATCATCTTCAGGAACATCATCATAAACATCAACACTCTGAGGTTCCTCTGGATTTTCTTGGGGCTCTTGGGGCTCCATTTCCGCCTGGATCATTGGCCCATACCTGTCATGTGTTGCAACGGCACTGTCCTGAAATGAGCAGGTCTTGTCCAGGTAGCCAGCTCGCAGTGCATTAGCAACGCAGGTGTCAGTTATCTTTCCCCATGAGTTCTTCACCCAGTTAACAATCTCAGGCAGTTTTGGCTTAACAAAGTTCCCACGGACGTTCCTCTCCATACGGTTTTCAATGTAATCATTGATTTCTGCACGGAGATTGTCCTTGAAGGGCTTGTTAATGGCGATATCCAGAGTCTGGAGATAAGCCGTCATCCCTGCCGGAATCATGATCTGATCGATTCTTCGCTCATGAAGGAAGTTCTTCATGTCCTTGGCGCGGTGTGTGCTGGCTGCATCCCAGATCAGCATCCCTCTTTTGTTCCCGCGCATAACAAGCGGCACATTAAATCAAGCCACTTCCTTATAACCGCTTGTGTGGCCCAGGCTTTTTCAGTTTCCAGCACATAAATGCCAGACACCCTCTCAATCTTGTCCTTCTTGCCCTTCGCAATGAGTAAAGGTGGGACTTTACTGCCATCCAAACGAATCGCCAAAATGCAGGTGACACGTGCACTTTCATAAGCGGTGGAGGGAACGTACACAGAGGAGGCACCTCGTTGGTCAATGGTGGTTTGAGCTGCTTGGCCCATGAACACGGCAGTTTCATCCATGGCAATCATGTTGGAGAGACCGTACTTTGAGAAGTCAGTGTCATCCACAAACTTGTATGCAAATGCACGCTTAACAATCTCCGCATCTTCCAGCCTAAAGAGGGTCGTGGATCTTCTCAACGACAGGTCATTGCGCTCAAGAAAGTTATCCACCCAGTGCTGTGATGCCTTGAATTCCTCTGGGGAAATTTCAAACTGGGGTGCCACAGCAAGGGCATATTCCTGAATCTGAGCCCTGGTCACCACCAATGTCTTCGCTCTCCTGTCAGCAACCCACTCACAGATCAGGCTTTCCAGCTCGGTATACATTGGTTGCCGACCACATCCAACCTTGCGCTTTTTAGCCATGCCGCTCTCCACTTGCTCACTGAGGTGACCGTAATCTGCTCGCCATTTACGCACCAATCGTTCACTCAACATTTTTTCCTTGCAGAATTCTGCCATATTTTTGCCCCAAGACTCTTCCACTATTCCTTTTTTATACTCCACGGAGTAGCTCTTTCTTTTACCGCTCCCGGAAGCGCTCATGTCTAGGGGTAAAAATATACGGTACCGTATCAGCATTGTTTATCATTCAGTATCTCTTTTACAGTACAGTACTTAACGTTACACCGTTCAACTGGAAAGCAGACAACAAATCAAAGTACGGTAACAGTAACACACTACGATACGGTACTGTACGGTAATTGCCGCATACCCTCTGCCTGCATACCATAACAGTGCCGTATCCCACTGCACACAGCCCCATACCCCATAACAGTGCCGTATCCCACTGCACACATCCCCATACCCCATAACAGTGCCGTATCCCACTGCACACAGCCCCATACCCCATAACAGTGCCATATCCCACTGCACACAGCCCCATACCCCATAACAGTGCCGTATCCCACTGCACACAGCCCCATACCCCATAACAGTGCCGTATCCCACTGCACACAGCCCCATACCCCATAACAGTGCCGTATCCCACTGCACACAGCCCCATACCCTATACAGTACATGTTTCCCTACTTGGTTTTTAAATGCTGGACGTTTTCCTCTGCGGTGCGGCTGTGGGTGCGGAAGGCCTGTGCTGCAGGGAACGCTGTGCCAATCAGCAGGGAAACAGCGGTGACGTGGGGCTGGGGCGGCCAATTACAGCCCGAGCTGCTGGGCCAATCAGCACTCGAGCTGATTGGCCAATCAGCGCTCGAGCCGGGGGCCGGCGGTGACGTGGGGAGCAGGGGCGGATTGCGAGGTTATCACGGCGAGTTAACCCCATGAGCGCTGGACCCGCCCAGCTGCACCTGAGGACACCTCTGGAGCCTGGGGACCCAATGGGGGACAGCGGCGGCCCAAAGGTAAGGGCCTTACATTTCACAGCGGCCCCCCAATCCTGCCTTACATTCGGGGGAGGCCTTACATTGGAGGACCCCCCGAAAACCCCACCCTGTCTTACTTTCGGGGGGGTCCTACTTTCGGGGAAACACGGTATTACCTTTGGTTTTCTTAGATTGGCCCACTAAGAGGTCTTGCAGTGAAGTCTTTCACAAATCTTCTGTAATAGCCTACCAACCCGAGGAACTGTCGGACTTCATGAGGTTACTGGGTTTTGGCCAGTTCTTGATGACGGTGACCTTGTCTGGGTCTGGGGCCACTCCCTCAGAGCTCACCACATGGCCCAAGTACTGCACTTTGGATTTTACCAAAGGGTTTTACCTTCACGCCAAAGTTGGACAGGGCTTCAAACACTTCGGCCAGGTGTTTCAGGTGATCTTCATACGTCTTGGAGAAGACAATGACATCGTCCAGGTACAACAAGACAGTTTCAAAGTTCTTGTGTCCGAGACAGCACTCCATCATCCTCTGAAATGTCCCTGGGGAGTTGCACAGTCCAAACGGCATGTAATTGAACTCGGAGAGACCCATCGGTGTCGTCAAGGCCATTTTCTCCTTGTCTGCCTCTGTAAATAAGCCCTTTCTGTCCTTCTATATGCTGTTCCGGAGGGGGGAAGAGTGTGGGCGGTGTGTGGGCGGACACTGTGAGTGTCTGTGTGTGCGGGCGGGGTCTGTGCGGGCCTGCCAGGGATCTAATTCTATGCGGGGCTGTATCCGGGCTGCCCAGGCTCTGTGCGGCGTGCCGGGGCTCGATGTGGGCTGCCTGGGCTCTATGTGGCGTGGGGGGGTCTCTGTGTGGCGTGGGGGTCTCTGTGCAGTGTGGGGGGGTCTCTGTGCAGCGTGGGGGGTCTCTGTGCGGCGTGGGGGGTCTCTGTGCGGCGTGCGGGGGTCTATGTGCGGCGTGCTGGGGCTCTGTGCGTGTGTGCAGGCATTGTCTGATGGGACTACAAGTCCCATCGGATGATGACTGCTACATTGACAGTGATTGACACATTAGCCAATGATGGGACAGTAGCAGTCCATTCATCCGGCTAATGTGTTGAATGAAAAAAAAAAAATACTCCATACATACACACTACATACATGCTACATACATGCTACATGCATGCTACATACATGCTACATACATACATACATACTACATACATACTACATACATGTTACATGCTATATACATGCTACATACATGCTACATACATGCTACATGCTACATACATGCTACATGCTACATACATGCTACATACATGCTACATGCTACATACATGCTACATACATGCTACATACATGCTACCTACATGCTACAAACATGCTACATGCATACATACAACATACATACATACATCAATACATACTACATACATGCTACATACATACTCCATACATACATACATACTCCATACATACATACTACATACATACATACTACATACAATACATTCATACATTACATACAATACATACATATAGACATACAGTGATGCTCTTGCAGTGCATCACTGAGGTTACCTGAGTTCAAAGTCTCACTTTATGGCAATTGCTGCCTGGGAAAATGTCTTATACAGCAATGCCATAAAGTGAGACTAGGGACTTTTTTTTTACAGCGGCGGAGGAATACCTTCATCCCGTCATTGTGTTCCTGGGGCCCCTGGAGAGCGGTTGCAACAGCTGTTGCTGCCGTTCTCCACTGGAGATCGTCATCGGACACTCGTGGATTTCTGTGGACAGGGAGTATATTGGTTGTTTGTTTTTTCATATTTTTTACAGATGACACTGGCTTCGGGAATCAAAATGACAAGTAATGGTGAGTATGTAATCTATGTTTAATGTACTGTATGTCTATATGTATGTCATGTATGTAATGTATGAATGTATTGTATGTAGTATGTATGTATGTATGTATGCAGTATGTATGTATGTATGCAGTATGTATGCATGGAGTATGTATGTATGTATGTAGTATGTATGTAGCATGTATGTAGTATGTATGCAGTATGTACTGTATGTTGTATGTATATATGTAGTATGTATGTATGTAGCATGTATGTAGCATGTATGTAGCATGTATGTATGTAGTATGTGGCATGTATGTAGCATTTATGTAGCATGCATGTAGCATGTATGTAGCATGCATGTAGCATGTATGTAACATGTATGTAGCATGTATGTAGTATGTATGTATGCATGTAGCATGTATGTAGCATGTATGCATGTATGTAGTATGTAGCATGTATGTAGCATGTATGTAGTATGTATGTAGCATGTATGTATGTAGTATGTAGCATGTATGTAGCATGTATGTAGCATGTATGTATGTAGCATGTATGTAGCATGTATGTATGTAGTATGTATGTAGCATGTATGTAGCATGTATGTATGTAGCATGTATGTAGCATGTATGTAGCATGTATGTAGCATGTAGCATGTATGTAGCATGTATGTATGTAGTATGTATATATGTAGCATGTATGTAGCATGTATGTATGTAGCATGTATGTATGTAGCATGTATGTAGTATGTATGTAGCATGTATGTAGCATGTATGGAGTATTTTTTTTTTTTACATTCAACACATTAGCCGGATGATGGGACTACTACTGTCCCATCATTGGCTAATGTGTCAATCACTGTCATTGTAGCAGGCATCGTCCGATGGGACTTGTAGTCCCATCGGACGATGCCTGCACAGACACAAAGACCCCCGTCAGGCCGCACAGACCCCTCGGCAAGCCGCACAGACCCCGGAGAGGCCGCACAGACCCCCTGGCAGGCCGAACATACCCCAGAGAGGCCGTACAGACCCCCCCAGCAAGCCGCACAGACCCCGGAGAGGCCGCACAGACCCCCGGCAGGCCGTACAGACCCTGGAGAGGCTGCACAGACCCCGGAGAGGCCACACAGACCCCCCGGCAGGCACACACAGACCACCCACGGTCCCGCACAGACCCCGCCCACACAGAGACATGCAGTCTCCGCCCACGCACCGCCCACACTCAATTAGACTTCATTTTTGCACTGTGGGAACTTCCGATTCCGATTTCCAATATCGCAGAAATATTGGAACTTGGTATCAAAATTCCGATACAGCGAATATCTGCCGATACCCGATATTTGCAGTATCGGAATGCTCAACACTACTGACCATTACTGGCTACTATCGTGAAATCATCATCGGGGCCATGCGTAATGTCTGTGTCAGCCCAATAGCGCTTATAAAGTATGTACGGCATAGTTGTAACCTGTGAACCAGTGTCCAACAAAGCGTTCATGGGGATGCCGTCGATCACAATGGGGAGAACTGTCATGATTCTCAATGGCGAGAGAACATAGCCCAGCATATATGAGAACTAGCTCTTGGAAGATGGAAACTATACTGACCATGAACTAAACCTGCCGCACAACTAGAAGTGGCCGGGTAGCATGCCTACGTTTTTTTATCCCTAGATGCCCAGCGCCAGCCGGAGAACTACCTAATCCTAGCAGAGGAAAAGACAGTCCTGGCTCACCTCTAGAGAAATTTTCCCAAAAGGCAGACAGAGGCCCCCACATATATTGGCGGTGATTTTAGATGAAATGACAAACGTAGTATGAAAATAGGTTTAGCAAAAATCGAGGTCCGCTTACTAGATAGAAAGAAGACAGAAAGGGCACTTTCATGGTCAGCAGAAAACCCTATCAAAACACCATCCAGAAATTACTTTAAGACTCTAGCATTAACTCATAACACCAGAGTGGCAATTTCCGCTCACAAGAGCTTTCCAGACACAGTAACGAAACAGCAGCTGTGAACAGGAACAAAATGCAAAAACACACAAGGACAAAAGTCCAACTTAGCTGGGAGTTGTCTAGTAGCAGGAACATGCACAGAAAGGCTTCTGATTACATTGTTGACCGGCATGAAACTGACAGAGGAGCAAGGTTATATAGCGACTCCCACATCCTGATAGGAGCAGGTGAACAGAGGGGATGATGCACACAAGTACAATTCCACAAGTGGCCACCGGGGGAGCCCAGAATCCAATTTCACAACAGTACCCCCCCCTCAAGGAGGGGGCACCGAACCCTCACCAGAACCACCAGGGCGATCAGGATGAGCCCTATGAAAGGCACGGACAAGATCGGAGGCATGAACATCAGAGGCAGTGACCCAAGAATTATCCTCCTGACCGTATCCCTTCCATTTGACCAGATACTGGAGTTTCCGTCTGGAAACACGAGAGTCCAAGATCTTTTCCACAACGTACTCCAACTCACCCTCAACCAACACCGGAGCAGGAGGCTCAACGGAAGGCACAGCCGGTACCTCATACCTGCGCAACAATGACCGATGAAAAACATTATGAATCGAAAAGGATGCAGGGAGGTCCAAACGGAAGGACACAGGGTTAAGAATCTCCAATATCTTGTACGGGCCGATGAACCGAGGCTTAAACTTAGGAGAAGAAACCCTCATAGGGACAAAACGAGAAGACAACCACACCAAGTCCCCAACACAAAGCCGAGGACCAACACGACGACGGCGGTTGGCAAAAAGCTGAGTCTTCTCCTGGGACAACTTCAAATTGTCCACCACCTGCCCCCAAATCTGATGCAACCTCTCCACCACAGCATCCACTCCAGGACAATCCGAAGATTCCACTTGACCGGAGGAAAATCGAGGATGAAACTCCGAATTACAGAAAAACGGGGACACCAAGGTGGCAGAGCTGGCCCGATTATTGAGGGCGAACTCCGCCAAAGGCAAAAAAGCAACCCAATCATCCTGATCCGCAGACACAAAACACCTCAAATATGTCTCCAAGGTCTGATTAGTCCGCTCGGTCTGGCCATTAGTCTGAGGATGGAAAGCAGACGAAAAAGACAAATCTATGCCCATCCTAGCACAGAATGCCCGCCAAAATCTAGACACGAATTGGGTCCCTCTGTCAGAAACGATATTCTCCGGAATACCATGCAAACGAACAACATTTTGAAAAAACAGAGGAACCAACTCGGAAGAAGAAGGCAACTTAGGCAAGGGAACCAGATGGACCATCTTAGAGAAACGGTCACACACCACCCAGATGACAGACATCTTATGAGAAACAGGCAGATCCGAAATAAAATCCATCGAGATGTGCGTCCAAGGCCTCTTCGGGATAGGCAAGGGTAACAACAATCCACTAGCCCGAGAACAACAAGGCTTGGCCCGAGCACAAACGTCACAAGACTGCACAAAGCCTCGCACATCTCGTGACAGGGAAGGCCACCAGAAGGACCTTGCCACCAAATCCCTGGTACCAAAGATTCCAGGATGACCTGCCAACGCAGAAGAATGAACCTCAGAGATGACTCTACTGGTCCAATCATCAGGAACAAACAGTCTACCAGGTGGGCAACGATCAGGTCTATCCGCCTGAAACTCCTGCAAGGCCCGCCGCAGGTCTGGAGAAACGGCAGACAATATCACTCCATCTTTAAGGATACCTGTGGGCTCAGAATTACCAGGGGAGTCAGGCTCAAAACTCCTAGAAAGGGCATCCGCCTTAACATTCTTAGAACCCGGTAGGTAAGACACCACAAAATTAAACCGAGAGAAAAACAACGACCAGCGCGCCTGTCTAGGATTCAGGCGCCTGGCAGACTCAAGGTAAATTAAATTTTTGTGGTCAGTCAATACCACCACCTGATGTCTGGCCCCCTCAAGCCAGTGACGCCACTCCTCAAAAGCCCACTTCATGGCCAAAAGCTCCCGATTCCCAATATCATAATTCCGCTCGGCGGGCGAAAATTTACGGGAAAAAAAGGCACAAGGTCTCATCACGGAGCAGTCGGAACTTCTCTGCGACAACACCGCCCCAGCTCCGATTTCAGAAGCGTCGACCTCAACCTGAAAAGGAAGAGCAACATCAGGCTGACGCAACACTGGGGCGGAAGAAAAGCGGCGCTTGAGCTCCCGAAAGGCCTCCACAGCATCAGGGGACCAATCAGCAACATCAGCACCCTTCTTAGTCAAATCAGTCAATGGTTTTACAACATCAGAAAAACCAGCAATAAATCGACGATAAAAGTTAGCAAAGCCCAAAAATTTCTGAAGACTCTTAAGAGAAGAGGGTTGCGTCCAATCACCAATAGCCTGAACCTTGACAGGATCCATCTCGATGGAAGAGGGGGAAAAAATGTATCCCAAGAAGGAAATCTTTTGAACCCCAAAAACACACTTAGAACCCTTCACACACAAGGAATTAGACCGCAAAACCTGAAAAACCCTCCTGACCTGCTGGACATGAGAGTCCCAGTCATCCGAAAAAATCAGAATATCATCCAGATACACAATCATAAATTTATCCAAATAATCGCGGAAAATGTCATGCATAAAGGACTGGAAGACTGAAGGGGCATTTGAAAGACCAAAAGGCATCACCAAATACTCAAAATGGCCCTCGGGCGTATTAAATGCGGTTTTCCACTCATCCCCCTGCTTGATTCGCACCAAATTATACGCCCCACGGAGATCAATCTTAGAGAACCACTTGGCCCCCTTTATACGAGCAAACAAATCAGTAAGCAGTGGTAACGGATATTGATATTTAACCGTGATTTTATTCAAAAGTCGATAATCAATACACGGCCTCAAAGAGCCGTCTTTCTTAGACACAAAGAAAAAACCGGCTCCTAAGGGAGATGACGAAGGACGAATATGTCCCTTTTCCAAGGACTCCTTTATATATTCTCGCATAGCCGCTGTGTTCAGGCACAGACAGATTAAATAAACGACCCTTAGGGTATTTACTACCCGGGATCAAGTCTATGGCACAATCGCACTCCCGGTGCGGAGGTAGTGAACCAACCTTGGGTTCTTCAAAAACGTCACGAAAGTCAGACAAGAATTCAGGAATCTCAGAGGGAATAGATGATGAAATGGAAACCAAAGGTACGTCCCCATGAGTTCCTTTACATCCCCAGCTTAACACAGACATAGCTCTCCAGTCGAGGACTGGGTTATGAGATTGCAGCCATGGCAATCCCAGCACCAAAACATCATGTAGATTATACAGCACCAGAAAGCGAATAACCTCCTGGTGATCCGGATTAACACGCATAGTCACTTGTGTCCAGTATTGTGGTTTATTACTAGCCAATGGGGTGGAATCAATCCCTTTCAGAGGTATCGGAGCCTCCAATGGCTCCAAATCATACCCACAGCGTTTGGCAAAGGACCAATCCATAAGACTCAAAGCAGCGCCAGAGTCGACATAGGCGTCCGCGGTAATAGATGACAAAGAACAAATCAGGGTCACAGATAGAATAAACTTAGACTGTAAAGTGCTAATTGAAACAGACTTGTCAGGCTTCTTAGTACGCTTAAAGCATGCTGATATAACATGAGTTGAATCACCACAATAGAAGCACAACCCATTTTTTCGTCTAAAATTCTGCCGCTCGCTTCTGGACAGAATTCTATCACATTGCATATTTTCTGGCGTTTTCTCAGTAGACACCGCCAAATGGTGCACAGGTTTGCGCTCCCGCAGACGCCTATCGATCTGAATAGCCATCGTCATGGACTCATTCAGACTCGCAGGCACAGGGAACCCCACCATAACATCCTTAATGGCATCAGAGAGACCTTCTCTGAAAATCGCCGCCAGGGCGCACTCATTCCACTGAGTAAGCACAGACCATTTGCGGAATTTTTGGCAGTATATTTCAGCTTCATCTTGCCCCTGAGACAAGGACATCAAGGCCTTTTCCGCCTGAAGCTCTAAATGAGGTTCCTCATAAAGCAACCCCAAGGCCAGAAAAAACGCATCCACATTGAGCAACGCAGGATCCCCTGGTGCCAATGCAAAAGCCCAGTCTTGAGGGTCGCCCCGGAGCAAGGAAATTACAATCCTGACCTGCTGTGCAGGGTCTCCGGCAGAGCGAGACTTCAGGGACAAAAACAATTTGCAATTATTTTTAAAATTTTGAAAGTGAGATCTATTCCCCGAGAAGAATTCAGGCAAAGGAATTCTAGGCTCAGACATAGGTGCATGAACAACGAAATCTTGCAAATTTTGTACCTTTGTGGCGAGATTATTCAAACCTGTAGCTACACTCTGAAGATCCATTTGAAACAGGTGAACACAGAGCCATTCAAGGATAAGAAGGAGAGAAAGAGAGGAAGGCTGCAGTATAGGCAGACTAGCAAGTGATTCAATTAAGAGCACACTCAGAACTAGAGGGAAAAAAAAAAAATTGTAGCAGACTTCTTTTTTCTCTCCTTTCTCAGCCAGTAATTTAACCCTTTTTTTTTTGTCCGGTCAAACTGTCATGATTCTCAATGGCGAGAGAACATAGCCCAGCATATATGAGAACTAGCTCTTGGAAGATGGAAACTATACTGACCATGAACTAAACCTGCCGCACAACTAGAAGTGGCCGGGTAGCATGCCTACATTTTTTTATCCCTAGATGCCCAGCGCCAGCCGGAGAACTACCTAATCCTAGCAGAGGAAAAGACAGTCCTGGCTCACCTCTAGAGAAATTTTCCCAAAAGGCAGACAGAGGCCCCCACATATATTGGCGGTGATTTTAGATGAAATGACAAACGTAGTATGAAAATAGGTTTAGCAAAAATCGAGGTCCGCTTACTAGATAGAAAGAAGACAGAAAGGGCACTTTCATGGTCAGCAGAAAACCCTATCAAAACACCATCCAGAAATTACTTTAAGACTCTAGCATTAACTCATAACACCAGAGTGGCAATTTCCGCTCACAAGAGCTTTCCAGACACAGTAACGAAACAGCAGCTGTGAACAGGAACAAAATGCAAAAACACACAAGGACAAAAGTCCAACTTAGCTGGGAGTTGTCTAGTAGCAGGAACATGCACAGAAAGGCTTCTGATTACATTGTTGACCGGCATGAAACTGACAGAGGAGCAAGGTTATATAGCGACTCCCACATCCTGATAGGAGCAGGTGAACAGAGGGGATGATGCACACAAGTACAATTCCACAAGTGGCCACCGGGGGAGCCCAGAATCCAATTTCACAACAGAGAACACGTCGTCCTCCAATGTATTTGGCTCGCCAGTTGTTTGGGCCTGGTCTTCCTACTCAAGGGGATTGGCCCTCTGCCCCAGGGGTCGCTTAAATGACAGTACCTTGCAATGTTTCCTGCTTGGTCTCAGCGGCGGCAAATGAGTCGTCCATCCTGGTGATTGTGATCGTCGTCTCTTCCTCTGGTCGGTAGGATCCTCTTTTGTCGTCGCCAGGGAACATCCTCCAGTCTGGAAGCCAGCTTGATCTTCTCCTTGGGGGCCTCCTGTAGGGACTGCATGGTCCGGGCTAATGTGGCAAAGTTCTTGGTCAGCTCCTGCAGCTGGAGACGTAGTCCCTTGGGGGAATCATCATCGAGGACCTGGGTATCGGCCTCAGTAGGGACCTGAGGATATGACGCCACCTCTTGGTGGTACGTGAGGGCTGGATGCTTAGGAGGTACTGTGCGGCTAGGTGAAGGTTCTTGCAACACCCGAATGGTGCTATCCTTAAATTGCGCAAAGTCTCGGTCAGGGTTTTGCAAAGCCAGGATATGTAATTGAGCCTTGTGGGTGTGAGACAGGAGCCCCTCGATGAACTGCTCTTTCAAAAGTTTATCTGTGTCCTGTATGCTGTTAGGATCTACTTGTTTAACAGCCCGGATTGCCTCATGCAAATTAAGAGCATAGTCCCATATACTGTCTTGGGCTTTTTGTTTACACCCGAAGAACTTCATTTTTACCTCTGCAGCGGTGCGGGTGTCAAAGGTAACTTTAAGCTTAGCAAAGATCTGCTGTACAGTCCATTTATCCACAGCTGGCCAGGATTTCACCTCTCTCAGGGCCGCTCCAGATAGTCGTCCAGTTAGAATCTTAATCTTCTGATGCTCTGTCAGGGGATAAACTTCAAACAGGCTACAGAGAATCGGTTAACATATTTGATTCCCCAGAATATTGCGGGAGCCAGGCTGCTCCAGGTATGGCATGGACAAGGGCATGATGGCCGCTGAAGCTGTGGTGGTGTCCGGCCGGCTTATGGGAGCTGCGGCCTCGGGTAGCGGTACGGGGACTGTGGCTTAGTTCTCCACGGGGCCCGGGGGCATCACTAGGCCTGCAGGTGCATCCGCTGCTGGGCCTGGGGGTGCTATGAGGTCTGTAGCTACGACTGCCGCCAACTCCCCTCCCGGATTGAACATGGCTCTTCCCCCCCCCCCCCCGCTAACCTGATAGAAGTCGGATCTCTTCTCCGGAATCTGCGGTGGTTCCTCCGGCGCTCCGCTCGGCACTTAGCAGCATCTTTTCTTCCGGCTTCGCTGTGCGACGTCTCCACTTCCAGCGTTCCAGGCAGCATTGCGGAACTCGTCTTTCTGCTTCGCGCTCTTTCTGGCTGGCTCCGCCCATGAAGGTCTGTCTTCTCTTCCCCTTGCACTCCACATGACGCGGCAATGACGGATTTTGGCGGCAATTCACGATACACAGTCCCTCAGCACAAAACAGTTAGGCACAGTCTTTTAGGCGCACATGACCCGATTTATTGGTTCAGTCCATCCTGTTTGTGACGCCAAACTGAGTCGCCCAGCCAGGATCGTGGGGTACTCGGTACCGGGTCCTGGGGTTCACAGGGGGATGTCATGGTAGCGACCCGGTCCATGGCCCTTGGTCCCCCATATGAAAGGGGGAAAAGGTCTTTAAAGGGATAAAGTTTATGTTCGTGACTCCAGCTGTGGTATTCGGTTAGGGTGACCGACGCTGCTTTAAGAGGTCCACTGGGGTGATGTTATGGCAGCTAGATGGTATATCTTCCCACAGGTGAAGCAGCTACCGGTGTGTAGATGGTGGTATGGTGAGAGGTGCAGAGAAGAATGAGGACACAGGATTACAGTCTCTTTACCTTGTTTGCTGTTGGTTTCGGCAGCCACAGTCCAGGGCACCAGACCACAGGGCAGGCAGAGAAGTCCGGGCAGTCCAGAGACAAGCAAGTTCCCCTGGGTAAGTCAGGTGGGAGCCTACCACTCTGCACTTACCGTCTCTAAGTCCCTGCTGCCACTAAGTGTCTCAACAAAGTCTTTAATCGTTCTGCTGTCCTAGGATAGGTACCTGTATGGCAGGCAGCTGAGGCCATATGTTCTGGGGTCCGTTCTTGGTGACTCCGGGCTCCTAAGTGCTGCTTTGCTACAGGTAATTGTGGGCAAAGTTTTGGTAATACAATGCCTTCCTGTTCTGCTCAGTGTCGTAGAGTCCACATGAGCCTCGGGCTCCCGGTTCCCGGTTCCTTGCACTTAAGCCCTTCAGAGGCCTGCTCGTGGCCTCTTGGAGCTCTCACTTCCCTCTGTGCTCCACTCCTGTCTGTCCTCGCACACAGACTCCTACTACAGACTGAGCTCTCTCCACCTCCAAACCAGGATCTTTATTGAGGGAAGCTGCCCTAAAACAGGGTTTTGAGCTCCCCCTCCTGGCCTGGAATTGGAAGGTGTTGTGTATGTGTAAACCTACCAAAGGAAATCCCACTTGTCTCCGGACATAGCACTACCCTCCCCGAGAGGAAGGCAGCACTACTGTGGTACCCAAACTCCTGGGGTGCCACAGATGCAGCTCTGGAGCTTTCACAAAGGCCTCTTTCAAACGCTGGAAGGCCGACTCAGGCCAGACTCTGGTATTAGCCCTCTTCTTGGTTAAGCCAGAGATAGGTGCTATGAGGGGCGAGAAGTGCGGATTTAATTGTAGAAGTTGGTGAAACCCATGAACCGCTAGATGTCCCGCAAGTCTTTGGATGAGGTCTTAGAGAACAGAAGAAACCTTTTTGTGATCCATTTCAAGGGTGGAAACAATGTAGCCGAGGAAACAAAAGGAGGGATTTTTGAAAACACATTTGGGCAACTTGGAAAGCTAATTGGTCTACCGTAGACATTGCAGGACCTGATGGACGTGTCTTTTATGGCAATATAGATCAGGAGAGAAAATCAGGATCTTGTCCAAATACACAACCATGGAAATGTAGTGGAGATTCCAGAATATATCAATCCTGAGGTAGAATGGCCAGTCATGGTAGAGGCATGGGACAGAGAGGAGACTGAAGTGGACAAATCCTGCAGCTGATTTGCCACTACACTAATCGCCTACAGCAGCTGGTCTTGACGCTCACATTGTGAACAAACCTCCTCAATTACATACCTTGTACATTAGACCTTGAGTCTCCAGATTCTGTTTTGTCAGTGGGGTACATGGCCTAAACTTACTGTGATGATGGTAGGTCAGTGAGTAGCACAGCGTTTAGAATATGTACAAGTTACCGCCGCAACATCTGTACCGTAATTCTGTTACAATTAGCTGAGGATATGTCCCCCATTGAGTTCATTGAGTATGTTTGAGGGTGCATTTCTGATAGTTTCAGGTAAAGAATTTGCTTTGTCAACTTCTTTGAAGTTTGCTTTTTGCAGCACATTTATTCCATTCCCTAGAAAGGTTTTAAAATGTCACAGTTAGTTATTATTCCCTCACTAATGTCACTTATAAAAAAATGAAAATGGGGGTTAGTGGAAAAGGGTATGGATTCTGCAGCTTAACAAATTTACTATAATCACATCATAAACTTGAGTAAATTGTAATGGAAATGTATGATGACCAGAGCTATGGCTTATTTATTAAGAGTCACGTTCTACATAAACGGGTTGTCCAGTATAAATAGATAAGACTGCAGTCACTCTGTATGACTGCAGACTTATGAATCCCCTCCAGTGCCCGCACTGAGCGCTGTGAGGATTCGCCGGTTTCTGAGCCGGGACTGCTGGGTCCCGGTACGCATGCATTGTGCATATAGTACTCCTGGCCAGAGCACACAGTTTACTATGTCTGAGTGTCCACCTCTAGTAGGTGTATACACCAGAAAATGATGCACAAAAGAGCACACATTTACTCTGTTGGCACCATTATAGTATATGGCTCCATTGGCGGGTACGCCTGAATCCCGTTTGGCGGGGTGGGGTTCAGACGTAAGCCCCGATGGGGACCCCAAGCGTGTGACAAAACGTAATGTGAAAGCACCCTAAGCAATTTCTACATATCATTTGCCAGTGACTAATAAATATGAGTTCCAGATTAAGCTGTATATATCCCAGTTTAAACTGAGTAAAACTGATTTACTGTGGCATGTCAAGTGCAGGGATTCATGAGTGAAAGTACCATTCATGCTTTATTTCCCCATACACATTAGATAGCTATCGACCACTGACTTTCTTGACTCCTTCTTACACAGGAATCCTTGATTTGGCCAAGCATTCTTGAGTGCTTTAAGGCCCCGTCTCACATAGCGAGATCGCTAGCGAGATCCGATCCGATCCGATCCGATCCAGGTCCCTTGCCGTCTGCTTCCTGCTCTGACTGAGTGCCGCCGTACAGTGAGAAGTGAGAGCACAGCGGTGACGTCATCGCTGCGCTCTGCTCTCACTGTACGGCCGGATCTCAGTCAGAGCAGGAAGCAGACGGCAAGGGACCTGGACACCGAAAGGCGAGTATGTACTGTTTGTTTTTTTTGGTAACCAGGGTAAACATCGGGTTACTAAGCGCGGCCCTGCGCTTAGTAACCCGATGTTTACCCTGGTTACCCGGGTGCTGCAGGGGGACTTCGGCATCGTTGAAGACAGTTTCAACGATGCCGAAGTCGTTCCCCTGATCGTTGGTCGCTGGAGAGAGCGGTCTGTGTGACAGCTCCCCAGCGACCACACAGCGACTTACCAACGATCACGGCCAGGTCATATCGCTGGTCGTGATCGTTGGTAAATCGCTTAGTGAGACGGGGCCTTTATGAGAGAGCCAATGCCATGCTCCTCTGACAGTTGCTTATCTTGGTGCTGATAAAAACAATTGGCTACTGAGATTCGACAGGCTGGATCTTTCTCTCACTAAACATCATCTATTTTTGGGGAGAGACAAGGAATCCTTATGCATAATAGACAATTGGGCTTTTTGACTAACTTTAATCTATTATCTACAGAGGGAGAGGACTTTAAAGGGCAGGTGCTGCGATTTTTAGTTTTGTATTAATAATTATTGATTACATAATAATCAATTATTTTTAATAGAAAATTAAATGTACAACTTTAATAATTTTTTTTAGCAATTTATAATTTAACCATTGGAGTTGCCATTTTCATTTGTGGAGGTGTCTGAGCATGACAGTTACACACCTCATTGCGGCAGCCCATGGGCATAAGAGTCTGCGGTGATGGTGACCTCATATCTTGTATTGAGGCTGCTGCTCTTGCCTCTGCTGTGACCTGGGCATGCCCCCTGGGCTGTCCAGGTCACAGCTGTGGGAGGAGATAGCAGCCATTGCAGCTCGCAGCATTTGCTGTGTGCTTAATTTTCCCCTGTCATTACACACACCGCTCAGTGCGTGCATAGAGAGGAGCTCTTGGGATAGGGTGTACCAGGGAGAGGAGGAGCTAGGGACGGGAGGTCCCGGGTGAGGTGAGTATCTGCGTCGGTGAGCTGTGATCTCAGCCTGTCAGTATTACAGTATAGGCTGTGATCACCAATCACTGCCAATTCGTTCATGGTACAGCAGGGAGATCATCACATTATTATGCTCTGAACACACTGAACAGGACCCAGCACTGCGTGGGAGCACAGGGAAGGTAAGTACAAGTGTTTGTTTTGTTATGTATTGAATATATGGGGCCATATATATCAGAATGAAGGACATATGCCAGAATGTGGGGCCATATACCAGGATGGAGGAGGCATATATAATGATGGCGGAGCCATATACCAGGATGGGGGAGATATATACCAGGAGGATGGAGGACCATATACCAGGATGGAGGTCATATACCAGGATGGAGGGCCATATACCAGGATGAGGGCCATATCACAGGATGAAGAGACCTATCACAGGTTGGGGAACATATACCAGGAGAATGAGGCCATATATACCAGGATATACTATAGGGGACTGTGGAGACACAGGGGTCAGTGGGTGCTCTCGTCCGATGGCCCAGCTGTCTTTAGAAAGACTGCATGGATCAGGGCTCATATCACTGAATGCCCGCTCTCTCCCTGTGGGCAGTACACTACTCAGACAACACAGGGTGAGGGTAAAACAGTGTGGCAATAATTTATTGAAGCAACCACACACAATAGCATACAGAAAAGTCCCAGCAAATACCCAAGATGGTGCAAATTACAGTCTCACTCTTCCGCTGACTCACAAGGATTAGAGCTGCTTCCAGTGCCGAATACCTTCACCAGTAGCTCCCTGCTTTTGGCGGGCCCCTACAGAGAGGAAGTAACAAAAAGCTTAGGAAGCTAACAGACAGCAGTGAGGTATGTGGCCAGGTGACCTGGATTCTTTAAGACATTTCCGGGGTTTCAGTTATGGTCCATGAAGCAGTCGGGGCCGTAATCCCCTAATCTGATCTCCTGTAGAGTCACACGGACTAGAAGAAAAATTATCTTTATATAGTTCACAACTGACCTTCAACCAGCATCCAGAGGTCAAAGAGAGATGTGAATGAGGCCAACCTTCATTGTTTGTTTATGTAATCTACAGGGTGGGCCATGTATATGGATACACGTATGGCTGGCGATATAAACTTCCTGTTTGTGGCACATTAGTATATGGGAGGGTGAAAACTTTTCAAGATGGGTGGTGATCATGGCGGCCATTTTGAAGTTGGCCATTTTGGATCAAACTTTATTTTTTCCAATGGGAAGAGGGTCATGTGACACCAATCTTATTGAGATTTTCACAATAAAAACAATAGTGTCCTTGGTTTTAACGTAACACTATTCTTTCATGAGTTATTTACAAGTTTCTCTTTGTGTACAGCCATTGACATGTCGCAGAAGTTAACATGTGAGGAGCGGATATAAATTATATTGACGTCTGGTGAACGCAGTACCCGGGTCATTGCAGCAAATTTCAATGCAAGACACCCTACGCAAGAAAACTGTCACCATTCCCATGTTATTTAGGTGTATCCATATAAATGGCCCACCCAAAAAGTTTTGTCTCATCACTGAACATAATGTTCTGTGTAAACTGAGGGTCCTGTTCCAATTTTTGTTTTGCCCATTCTGCAAATTCAGCGCGCTAATCTGGCATCAACTGAACATCCCTTCGGCGGATATTAGCTACTCACAAATGGCACCCTTACAAAATCAAGCTGCTGCATCATCTCAACGAGGATGACCCAGATCGGTCTCTCGTCCTGCCTAGATGCTCCCTGGCCCATGAAAGAGGATGGTGCCTGTGCCTGGTGGTGTGGTCAGGTACCCTTGCAAGTCGTCTAGCCTGCAGACCACACTGACGTTAATGGTTTTGAATGGTCTGACGTGATAATAAGATGCCTCTCTCCCAACTGAAATGTGCCTGGAGTTGTGTGGCATTTATCACCCGATTCCAAAGGGCATTGTTCGCACCTACTTCTCTGCCTTTCTGTGACTCTTCCAGTCTCTCTGTAGCAATCTGCTGATGACACTCTGTGACACTCAATGCTCAGTGGCCACTTCAGTCTGAGAACTTCCTGTTTCAAGCCTCAAAATGGTGTGGTACTGTTGATCAGTTGTTAGGTGTGGTCTTAGTCTCAACAGCATGATGTGGAGGACTGTTTTTATACCAATTATAACTGAACCCCAAAATGGATTTGCCAATTCATGGACCAAATACTTGTTGTGGATTTTGCCATTTAGTTCAATTTTAGAGAATAGCAAATTGTGCAAAAAGTACTGAAGCATTGAACAGTTGGACATGTGTATTCAAAAGTTTAGAGACGGTCACATTAAGTTCACCTGAAAAGGTTAGAGTGCATTTTAGGTTCATCCTGACATTTCGCCCAAAAGCCAAATATACATAACTTTCTGTAAGTAGTGTATATCAGATAGAAGGCATGACACTTTAAAAATACATCCAGAGGAAGGAACTTCATGGTTTCACATGGTAGTAGGTTTCTTCCATTACATGTTATAGTCTACAACCAGATCAAAATGGTGAACCTCCATTTTCCCTTAAATAGGCACTATGAATAGTGTTGAGCATTCCAATACCGTAAGTATCGGGTATCGGCCGATATTTGCTGTATCGGAATTCCGATACCGAGTTCCCATATTTTTGTGATATCGGAAATCGGAATCGGAAGTTCCCAGTGTATGGTTCCCAGGGTCTGGAGGAGAGGAGACTCTCCTTCAGGCCCTGGGATCCATATTCATGTAAAAAATAAAGAATAAAAATAAAAAATATGGATATACTCACCCCTCCGGCGGACCCTGGGCCTTAGCGATGTAACTGGCAGCCTCCGTTCCTAAGAATCACATGACCGCTCACGCGACCAATCACAAGCCGCGACGTCATCGAAGGTCCTTCACTCTGCATTCTTAGGAACGGAGGCTGCCGGTTACATCACTAAGGTCCAGGGTCCGCCGGAGGGGTGAGTATATCCATATTTTTTATTTTTATTCTTTATTTTTTACATGAATATGGATCCCAGGGCCTGAAGGAGAGTTTCCTCTCCTTCAGACCCTGGGAACCATCCAGGATACCTTCCGATATTTGTGTCCCATTGACTTGTATTGGTATCGGGTATCGGTATCGGCGAGATCCGATATTTTGCCGATATCGGCCAATCCAATCCGATACCGATACTTTCGAATATCGGAAGGTATCGCTCAACACTAACTATGAACCAACACGACTATTTTCAACTTTCAATTGATATCGGCAACACACTCTTGGTGTGCCACTGCATCTTCAATTCCCATTATGAGAACAGCCTGGCGAGTCTGTTCTGTGACCCTCAATTCTAGCTACACTTCCACTTCTTATGTAGTATAGATAACGCTTGCCATAGGCCACCACTTGCCTGAGATAAGGAATCCTTCTGCTGTCACTTGATACTTGTTCACTCTAGAACTTGCTAAACTTGGTCTTCCTTCTTCAAGCACAACACCTTTAGGCCATGTGCACACATTCAGTATTTTTCGCGTTTTTTTCGCTATAAAAACGTGATAAAAACGCGAAAAAAACGCTAACATATGCCTCCTATTATTTACAGTGTATTCCGCATTTTTTGTGCAAATGTTGCATTTTTTCCATGAAAAAAGCAACATGTTCATTAAAAATGCTGAATTGCGGGGATTCCGCACACCTAGGAGTGCATTGATCTGCTTACTTCCCGCACGGGGCTGTGCACACCATGCGGGAAGTAAGCAGATTATGTGCGGTTGGTACCCAGGGTGGAGGAGAGGAGACTCTCCTCCACGGACTGGGCACCATATAATTGGTAAAAAAAAAGAATTAAAATAAAAAATAGTCATATACTCACCTTCGATGGCCCCCGGAGTGTTCCCGCCTCTCACCGCTGCATGCTGCCGCTTCGGTTTCTATAGATGGTGTGGTTCAGGACCTGCGATGATGTCGCTGTCTTGTGATTGGTCGCGAGACTGGTCATGCGACCGCTCACGTGACCGCGACGTCATCGAAGGTCCTGAACCACACCATCTAGGAACGGACGCCGCTGAGGATATCGGCTGTCTGCAGAGGGTGAGTATAACCATTTTTTAATTTTTTTTATTATTTTTAAACATTCTATCTTTTACTATAGATGCTGCATAGGCAGCATCTATAGTAAAAAGTTGGTCACACTTGTCAAATACTATGTTTGACAAGTGTGACCAACCTGTCAGTCAGTTTTCCAAGCGATGCTACAGATCGCTTGGAAAACTTTAGCATTCTGCAAGCTAATTATGCTTGCAAAATGCTAAAAAAGAGGTGAAAAAAACGGGAAAAAAACGCAAAAAAAAATGCGGATTTCTTGCAGAAAATTTCCGGTTTTCTTCAGGAAATTTCTGCAAGAAATCCTGACGTGTGCACATACCCTTAAGGTACCTTCACACTAAACGATATCGCTAGCGATCCGTGACGTTGCAGCGTCCTGGCTAGCGATATCGTTGTGTTTGACACGCAGCAGCGATCTGGATCCTGCTGTGATATCGCTGGTCGTTGCTGAAAGTTCAGAACTTTATTTGGTCGTCAGATCGGTGTGTATCGTCGTATTTGACACCAAAAGCAACGATGCCAGCGATGTTTTACACTGGTAACCAGGGTAAATATTGGGTGACAGGGCCGCGCTTAGTAACCCGATGTTTACCCTGGTTACCAGTGTAAAATGTAAAAAAAACAAACAGTACATACTCACTCTCTGATGTCTGTCACGTCCCTCGCCGTCCGCTTCCCGCACTGACTGAGTGCCGGCCGTAAAGTAAAAGCAGAGCGCAGCGGTGACGTCAGCGCTCTGCTGTTAGGGCCGGCACTCAGTCAGTGCAGGGAAGCGGACGCCGGGGGACGCGAAGGTGAGTATGTACTGTTTGTTTTTTTTTACATTTCACACTGGTAACCAGGGTAAACATCGGGTTACTAAGCGCGGCCCTGCGCTTAGCAACCCGATGTTTACCCTGGTTACCCGGGGACCTCGGCATCGTTGGTCGCTGGAGAGCTGTCTGTGTGACAGCTCTCCAGCGACCAAACAGCGACGCTTCAGCGATCGGCATCGTTGTCTGTATCGCTGCAGCGTCGCTTAGTGTGAAGATACCTTTACTTGCAGGTCTGCAAACAATAGGACCAAAGATCACCAATTTCCTGAGATAAGAGATCCTTCTGAGATAAGGGATCCTTCTGCCACATCATAATTGTACTTTCTAGAACTTGCTGAGTTTGGTCTCCCTTCTTCACACACAACACCCTTTACTTGCAGTGAACAATAGGACCGTAGGTATTTCCTGTTTCAGTAATTTCCACTAGCAAAATAGCTATAACAACATATCAATTATAGCAATGCATTGCATTACTATAATATCTTCAAGGGGGTGTCAACAGTTTTCCACTCCTTTACAAGTAGAATGTAGCTTTTGAATGAACTTTCTGACTTTTGGAACTATTAAGAGGCAGGCATGCCTGTATCCTAGTTGTTAGGGCCACACAAAATGGCATTTTGGCACATGCAGCCGGTAGAAAGAAGGTTTTGCATTAATTGTCCTAACAATGAAATATATCTTGGTTGAATTAACTTGCTTAAGTCATACAAACATGTTTATGTTTCCCATATGAATAGGAAGAGGCTGTACTAAGACGCTCTTCTGTTATGATTTTCTTGAATAAAATTTTCAGTTAATAAAGATCACATTTTTTTCTCCAAAACCCCACAGACTACCTAAGTAGTTTGGGTCTGTCCTGGCAACAGAAAATGCAAATATAAAATAAAATGTCCTCTACACCCTCTTGCTGGGAAAACAATATCTAACATATTATATAATGCTTACTACGAATAAGTCACTCTAGTTTTCATTTTGATTTATCCTTCATAAAAATATCTCCCTCTCGACAAATCAATTTGCATGGATCAATCAATCAATGGCATAGATGACTGCAGGCTTTACTGCTAGTTCATAAATAACCCAACTGATTCCTCTGGAAATAATTCAGGAGGAATTGCTCAAACACGATAACCATATGCCACCTATTGGCTGAAGTATACATTCTAAGACATTTCAAACTTTTTTTTACAGCCAAGTAGAGAATAATAATACTATTTGCATGACTTACCAAGAGAAATTGTTAAGAATATTATAAACATCATAACACTTAATCCTTAGTATTTGTCACTAAAAGAAAATCTGTTACCAGTAAGGATGAGCGGATTTGTTCAAAAGGGGTCTAGATGCCTTGCTTGATAAACACAATATTGCAGGTTATGGGCACTAGATTCTGTGAAGGCTTATTGATCCAGGGAAATTGTCAGATTGCCATATGCAATCGGGAAGGAATTTTTTCCTTAATATGGAGCTATTAATTTCTGCCCCATGTTGTTTTTGCCTTACTCTGGATCAACATGTTAGGCTATAGGTTGAACACGATGGACTTTCAACATTAAATCTATGAAATTATGGAATATTAAAAAAGTATGCATTTGCCAAAATGCATAAAAATAATGTAATATAAACCTGTCCAACAAGATAACCCCTTTAGTGAGCCTATTAAAAAAAAATGCTTTATTATCATACCACCAAACAAAAAGTGGAATAACACTCGATCAAAAAGACAGATATAAATAATCATGGTACCGCTGAAAATGTCATCTTGTCCAGCAACCTGCCACATAGCTCCATCACCAGAAAAATAAAAAGTTATAGCTCTTAGAATAAAGGAATGCAAAAATAATTATTTTTTATATAAGATAGTTTTCATTGTATAAAAGCGCCAAAACATAAAAAAATGATATAAATGAGGTATCGCTGTCATCGTACTGACCCAAATAATAAAACTGTTTTATCAATTATACCACACGCGGAACAGTGTAAACACCCCTTCCCCAAAAGAAATTCATGAATTGCTGTTTTTTGCTCATTCTGCCTCCCAAAAATCAGAATAAAAAGCAATAAAAAAATGTGATGTGCCCGAAAATGTTACCAATAAAAACGACAACTCGTCCCGCAAAAAACAGGACCTCACATGACTCTGTGAGCCAAAATATGGAAAAATTTATAGCTCTCAAAATGTGGTGATGCAAAAACTATTTTTTTGCAATAAAAAGCGTCTTTTAGTGTGTGACAGCTGCCAAACATAAAAATCTGGGTTAGGGTTGGGGCTAAAGTTAGGGTTAGGGTTGGGGCTAAAGTTAGGGTTACAATTGGGATTAGGGTTAGGGTTGTGATTAGTGTTAGGGGTGTGTTAAGGTTAGGTTTGTGGTTAGGGTTATGGTTAGGGTTGGGATTAGGGTTAGGAGTGTGTTGGGGTTAGGGATGGAGTTAGATTTGGGGGGTTTCCACTGTTTAGGCACATCAGGGGCTCTCCAAACGCGACATGGCGTATTATTTCAATTCCAGCCAATTTTCCATTGAAAAGTCAAACGACGCTCCTTCCCTTCCGAGCTCTGCCATGCGCCTAAACAGTGGTTTACCCCAACATATAGGGTATCAACATACTCATGACAAAATGTACACAACAACTATTGGGGTCCAATTTCTCCTTGGGAAAATAAAAAATTGGGGGCAAAAAGATAATTTTTGTGAAAAAAAAATGATTTTTTATTTTTACTGCTCTACATTATAAACTTCAGTGAAGCACTTGGGTGTTCAAAGTGCTCACCACACATCTAGAGTGTGGTTCTACTTTCTAAAATGGGGTAACTTGTGGGGATTTCCACTGTTTAGGCACATCAGGGGCTCACCAAACGTGACATGACACCTGCTCATCATTCCATCAAAGTCTGCATTACAAAAAGTTACTACATCCCTTCTGAGCCACAACGTGTGCCCATACAGTGGTTTTCTCCCACATATGGGGTATCAGCATACTCAGGACAAATTCAAAAAGAAACTTTTGGGGTCCAATTTCTCCTGATACCCTTGGGAAAATAAAAAATTGGGGACTAAATGATCATGTTTGTTGAAAAAATATGATTTTTTTATTTTCACGCTCAGGCACTATAAACTTTAGTGAAACACCTTGGGGTACAAAGTTCTCACCACACATCTAGATAAGTTCCTTGGGGGGGTGTAGTTTCCAAAATAGGGTCACTTGTGGGGGGTTTCCACTGTTTAGGCACATAAGTGGCTCTCCAAACGCGACATGATGCCCAAAGACCATTCCATCAAAGTCTGCTTTCCAAAACGTCACTACTTCCCTTCTGAGCCCCGACGTGTGCCCATACAGTAGTTTTCTCCCACATATGGGGTATCAGCGTACTCAAGACAAATTGGACAACAACTTTTGGGGTCCAATGTCTCCTGTTACCCTTGGGAAAATAAAAAATTGGTGACTAAGATATCATGTTTGTGGAAAAAAATATGATTTTGTTTTATTTTCATGCCCGGGTGTTATAAATCTTAGTGAAACACCTGGGGGTTTAAAGTTCTCACCACACATCTAGATAAGTTCCTTGTGGGTCTAGTTTCCAAAATGGTGTCATTTGTGGGGGGTTTCCACTGTTTAGGCACATCAGGGGCTCTCCAAACGTGACATGGTGTCCAATCTCAATTCCAACCAATTGTGTGTTGAAAAACTCAAATGGAGCTGCTTCCCTTCCGAGCTCTGCCATGCGCCCAAAAACTGGTTCCCCCCACATATGGGGTATCAGCGTACTCAGGACAAATTACACAATAACTTTGGGGCCCTGTTACCCTTGGGAAAATTAAACTTGTGGGTGATAAGATCATTTTTGTGGAAAAAATATGGTTTATTAATCTTACGGCTCTTTGTTAAAAACTTCTGTGAAGCCCTTGGGGGTTCAAAGTGCTCATCACACATCTAGATAAGTTCCTTTAGGTGTCTAGTTTCCAAAATGGTGTCATTTGTGGGGGTTTCCACTGTTTAGGCACATCAGGGTCTCTCTAAACGCGACATGGCATCCGATCTCAATTCCAGCCAATTTTGCATTGAAAAGTCAAACGGAGCTCCTTCCCTTCCAAGCTCTGCCATGCACCCAAACTGTGGTTTACCCCCACATATGGGGTATCAGCGTACTCATGACGAATTGCACAATAACTTTTGGGGTCCTGTTACCCTTGGGAAAATGTCTGAATCACAATGTCAGAATTACCAGGATCAGTTGAAGTGTTCCAGAGTTATAACCTCATAAAGGGAAAGTGGTCAGAATTGTAAAAATTGACCTGGTCATTAACATGCAAACCATCCTTAGGGGTAAAGGGGTTAAATAAATTCAGAAAAAAAAATTAGATTTGTGCCACCACTTTCTGACACACCAATAACTTTTTTGTTTAATTTTATTTTTTTTCAGCTGCCACCATCCATTCTATAACTTTGACTGGTGTAAGGTTCATTGCCATCAGAGATATTATTATTTTGTACTGGGCTAGTGGTCAAGACAGATCTGGAAACTACAACATCCATTATAACAGGAGTTACCTGTCATATGGGTTCTGTGCTTGAAAGCCTAAGTAGCTTTAGGTAGGCTTCCATGGAGGTGCTTAGCCTTTAAAGTGATCTAGACTTACATACAGCACATTGGGTTGGGGCAATCGAGTAGGCTGCTGGCTAGTGGAGCAAGCTGGACACAAGAAAAATTGACAAATGGGGTCACTGTTATGAGGTCAAAGTCAGGGATGGAATCGGAATTAAGTAGAGTAGTCAGAATGAGTGGAAGTAAGAAAACATAATAAAAATTAGCACCCCTGAGGTAGAGAGCAGGGATGCAGACCAATTCAAGCTGAACTTTACAACTGGCAGGGTAGAGGGGGGTCCAGAAAGCTAAATAGCTAGCAGATGAGCCTTTACAGCAAGGAGATAACACAAACCAGATATAGAAGTTTACCCCTTAGCACCTGGTTTGCACGGCATCACAAATCCAAAAGAATTACACAGTACCACCATTATTGCCCCACTTTGCCTACAGAGAAGGTGCAGTGTCTAGCAACAGAAACAGAGGGGCAGGCACTGACATGGGTGTCAAGCAACCTTATGCCAGTGGAACTTCTATGGTTTCTGCTCCTTTGGCATGACTTGCTAAGAGAAATACTGTGCCTTTGTTGATATTGTGCTGTGTGAAAGTGCAGTGGACCAATGTCTGATTTTCATTAATTGATATTCAATAAATTGTAAATTAATTCAGTCAGTTTCAAGTTATTTCAGTTGACCATTTGGGTTTTTTCTGAAGCTTCATTCAGATGTTAGTTTTTCTCATATGAGTGCTTCCTGTGTTTTTCATGGATAGCACTCATACCTATGACAGTCTATGGGGCTGTTCACAAGTCAGATTTTTTCCTCGGACCGAGTGGTCGGTGCAAAATTGCGGAGATGAACATTGACAAGTGTCAGATCAAATCAGCAATGCAAGTCTATGGGTCAATGAAAAAGTCTCACACCATTTGGATGCCATCTGTGTGTCATCCGTGTTTCACAGACTGATAGGAGAAAGTGGGGAAACTTTCTTTTTTATTGGTGAAAAAAGCTGATGAAACTCTGATGAAAATAATTTTTTCTTGCACGTAAAAAGAAGTATAAATTACTTGCAGTTTATTGCTTTGCACTGTTACCAGTGATATGGGGTAAAAAAAAATATTTCTGTGCTGAAATTTAGAATTTACCTTAAATTGCACTTTGGCAGCCTATCTTTTACCAATCCCTATTTATATACCATACATTTTCTATTTCAATCTTTCTCTATGCCTAGAATACATTTTTTTTTATGTTTGCAATAAGGTCATTGTTTCAGTGAGTAGGCAGACTAGATTAAGTGTATGTATCATGTAACAGCTGTTTGTGGTCTTATATTTTGCAATATTATCTACTGCTTTACATACATTTATATTTTTGAGCTGAAATGAAGAAAACAAATGAAAATAAAGAAAATATATTTCCCATCTGTGTTACTAAAAGGAAATCAGTCAACTTTACCTTTCATGTATACAGTAAATGCAATGAATACAAAACATTACAGACCATGCAATCTAAGCTCGTTATCCTTCCTAATTCATCATACTCCAGCCAAAAATGGTGGTTACTGCTGAAATATTTTGAGGTGCCAGACAACCTCAACATGTGAACTCTGGTTTACACTTGTGGAGAACATTGAGCTTCTGCTTTCTTGTTTCTGATTTATTTCCCAAATCTTGTTGAGGCTACTTGCTGTTACTCTTGTCTGTATCATTAATGCTCTCGGCCTGGCTAACCTAAGCAGTTCTGCCAAACATCATTAAAGGGAACCTGTCACCCCTGAAATCGATGGTGAGGTAAGCTCACCGTCATCAGGGGCTTATCTACAGCATTCTGTAATGCTGTAGATAAGCCCCCGATGTTACCTGAAAGAGGAGAAAAAGACGTTACATTATACTCACCCAGGGGCGGTCCCGGTCCGATGGGTGTCTCAGGTCCGGTACAGCGCCTCCCATCTTCATTCCATGACGTCCTCTTCTGGTCTTCACGCCGCGGCTCCGGTGCAGGCGTACTTTGTCTGCCCTGTTGAGGGCAGAGCAAAGTACTGCAGTGCGCAGGCGCAGGAAAGGTCAGAGAGGCCCCGCACCTGCGCACTGCAGTACTTTGCTCTGCCCTCAACAGGGCAGACAAAGTACACCTGCACTGGAGCTGTGGCGTGAAGACCAGAAGAGGACATCATGGAATGAAGATAGGAGGTGCCGGAGAGGACCTGAGACACCCATTTGACCGGACCGCAGAGTGACCGCCCCTGGGTGAGTATAATCTAACCTCTTTTTCTCCTCTTTCAGGTAACATCGGGGGCTTATCTACAGCATTACAGAATGCTGTAGATAAGCCCCTGATGACGGTGAGCTTACCTCACCATCGATTTTGGGGGTGACAGGTTCCCTTTAATCCAATCCATCAGTGGTTTATCAGATTAATGACTGCTATTAATTTGTTATATTCTGCATTTTGCTCATTACCATCTTGCTGCTATAATATGCCTATACATTAATGCTAGACCAGAGAGACAGCCGTCACTCTTTTTGCAACCGTAGTACAGCTATAAAAGTCTATTTCTGCTCTAGAGTAGCAGCTAATTCTGTTCATTCTATTGACCATAGCTTATCTATTTTCAGCCTCAAATTACTTTGCTTTGAGAAATACAAAAATTGAAATGTGAAACATTGACTTCAGCGCTTGATAGCTGATGTATGTAGTATGTAGTATGTATATTGTGACTTCTACCAAAAATCAAGCAACAAATATAACAGAAATAACAAATATAATAATATTTATATAGCATCAACATTTTCCGCAGCGCTTTACAATTCAACAGTTCATATTCAAATATAAAATAGTAAAGAAAATACATGTCATATCAGGTATACTGCAAGGCATATATGCAAACAGTAATTGCTGATAAAAATATCCATTTTTGATATTCCACTTTCATTTGATTTCTTTTTCATTTCATTGCTTCTAAAAAAAAATAATTGTTACTTTAAGCTAAAAAAAACATATTTCTAAACTGTTTTCTTTGATGCCTGTGCTTTTGATGACTTAAAAAACACAAATCCCACATATAAATTCTTGTAAATAACCTTGAATATATTTCCTTTACACATTCAATAATAGAAGAAAATCACATCAAGAGTAAAGGCAACTAAAATCACATCAGTTGAAAAATGAAAAATAAGTACAGTGAGTTTCCGTGTTTGAACTACTTCAAGGACTCCTAGAGTGCCTTGAAAAAGTATTCATACGCGGTGAACTTTTCCACATTTTTTAACGTTGCATTCACAAATTTAAATGTACAGTATTTCATTTGGATTTTATGTGATATACCAACACAAAGTAGTTAGTATTTTCAAAGTTTAAAGAAAATGATGCCTGGTTTTCTAATTATTTTACAAATCTGAAAATTGTAACGTGCATTTGTAGTCAGCCCTGAGTCAATACATTGTAGAACCACCTTTTGCTGCAATTACTGCAACATGTCTTTTGGGATATGTCTCTACCAGCTTTGCATATCTAGAGGCTGAAATTGTCTCATATTTTTCTTTGCAAACTAGCTCTAGCTCAGTGAGATTGGATGGAAGGCATTGGTGAACAGCAATTTTCAAGTCTTGCTACAGATTCTCAAAGGGATTTATGTCTGGATTTTGACTGGGGCATTTAAGCACATGAATATTTTTTGATCTAAAACATTCCATTGTAGCTTTGGCAGTATACTTATGGTCGTTGTCTTTTGCAGCTTCTAACAGGTTTTCCTTCAGGATTTTAATATATTTACTCCATCGATCTTTCCATCAACTCTGACCAGCTTCCCTTTCCCTGCTGAAGAAAAGCATCCCCCACAACATGATTCTGGCTCCACCATGTTTGATAGTGGGTATGTTGTTTTTAATGTGAAGTGTAGTGTTAGTTTTCCACCACACACAGCGCTTTGCATTTAGCATAAATACTTCTGGTTTGGTCTCATCTGCCCAGAACATCTGCTTCCACATGCTAACTGTGTCCCCTACATGGCTTTTTGTAACCTGCAAATGGGACTTCTTATGGCTTGCTTTCAAAAATAGCTTTTTTCTTGCCTCTCTTCCATAAAGGCCAGATTTATGGAACATAAGACTAATAGTTGTCCTATGAACAGATTCTGCCACCTAGAGGCTTTCAACTCCTTCCCGACCTGTGACACAGCGTATGCGTCATGAAAGTCGGTGCCAATCCGACCTGTGACGCATATGCTTTGTCACAGAATGATCGCGTCCCTGCAGGTCGGGTGAAAGGGTTAACTGTAATTTCACCCGACCTACAGGAACAGGGGGAGTGGTACTTCAGCCCGGGGGGGTGGCTACGATCGCTCTGATTGGCTGTTGAAAGTGAAACAGCCAATCAGAACAATTTGTAATATTTCACCAGCAATATCATCGGCCATGGCTGGAGACCCCTTCCACCCCCGCCACCAACTGACAGTGGCAATCTGCCACCGCTGTCAGCCCTCCTCTCCCCTCCATCCTGTCCTCCGCCTCCCCGTCCTGTCATCCATCCCCCGTCCTGTCCTCCGTCTCCCCTGCTGTCCGATCTCACCCCCTCTGTGCCTCCCGAGTCTTGGCATCCCTCCCGGGGCCGGCGGTCTTTAGCGATGGGCACCACCATCTTCCAAAATGGCGGGCACTTGCGCAGTGCGCCTGCTGAATTTGCTGGCCGGCACATTCATTCATTCCCGAGGTACATTTTGATCACTGTGATACAACCTATCACAGTGATCAAAATAAATAGTAAATAACCCAGCCTTTATCACCCCCACAGGTAGTGAAAATAATAAAATAAAGAAAATATATTTATTTTTATTATTCCACTAGGGTTAGGGTTAGAACTAGGGTTAGGGCTAGGGTTAGGGTTAGTGCTAGGGTTAGAACTAGGCATAGGGTTAGAACTAGGGTTAGGGTTAGAACTAGGGTTAGGGTTAAAACTAGGGTTAGGGTTAGAATTAGGGTTAGGGTTGGAATTAGGGTATGTGCACACGGTGCAGATTTGGCTGTGGATCCGCAGCAGATTGGCCGCTGTGGATTCGCAGCAGTTTTCCATGCATTGTACAGTACCATGTAAACCTATGGAAAACCAAATCCGCTGTGCCCATGGTGCGGAAAATCCCGCTATCGGAAATGCTGAGTTGTATTTTCCGCAGCATGTCAATTCTTTTGCGGATTACGCAGCGTTTTACACCTGCTCCTCAGTAGGAATCTGCAGGAGTAAAACCGCAGGAAATCCGCAGGTAAAATGCAGTGTGTTTTACCTGCAGATTTTTCAAAAACGGTGCAGAAAAATCCTCACACAAATCCGCAACGTGGGCACATAGCCTTAGGGTTAGGGTTGGAATTAGAGTTAGGGTTGGGATTAGAGTTGGGGTTGGAATTAGGGTTAAGAGTAGGGTTAGGGGTGTGTTGGGGTTAGGGTTAGGCTTGTGGATAGGGTTAGGGTTGGGATTAGGGTTAGGGGTGTGTTGGGGTTAGGGTTGTGGTTAGGGTTATGGCTAGAGTTGAGATTAGGGTTAGGGGTGTGTTGGGGTTAGTGTTGGAGTTAGAATTGAGGAATTTCCACTGTTTAGGCACATCAGGGGGTCCCAAACGCGACATGGCGCCACCTTTGATTCCAGCCAATCTTGCTTTCAAAAAGTCAAATGGTGCTCCTTCTCTTCCGAGCCCCGACGTGTGCCCAAACAGTGGTTTACCCAAACATATGGGGCAAAATCGTACTCAGGAAAAATTGCAGAACAACTTTGGGGGTCTAATTTTTCCTGTTACCCTTGGGAAAATAAAAAATTGGGGGCTAAACATTTATTTTTGTGGGAAAAAATGATTTTTTTATTTTCACGGCTCTACGTTATAAAATTCTATGAAGCACTTGGGAGTTCAAAGTGCTCACCACACATTTAGATAAGGTCCTTGGGGGATCTTTTTTCCAAAATGGGGTCACTTGTGGGGGTTTCTACTGTTTAGGCACATCAGGCGCTCTCCAAATGTAACATGATGCTCGCAGACCATTCCATCAAAGTCTGCATTTCAAAACGTCACTACTTCCCTTCCGAGCCCCGTCGCGTGCCCAAATAGTGGTTTACCCCCACATATGGGGTATCAGTGTACTCAGGACAAACTGAAAAACAACTTTTGGGGTCCAATTTCTCCTGTTACCCTTGTGAAAGTAAAAAAATTGCTTGCTAAAAAATAATTTTTGAGGAAAGAAAAATTATTTTTTTATTTTCACGGCTCTGCGTTACAAACTTCTGTGAAGCACTTGAGGGTTAAAAGTGCTCACCACACATCTAAATAAGTTCCTTGGTGGGTCTAGTTTCCAAAATGGGGTCACTTGGTGGGGGTTTCTACTGTTTAGGCACATCAGGGGCTCTGCAAATGTAATATGACATCTGCAGACCATTCTATCAAAGTCTGCATTCCAAAACGTCACTACTTCCCTTCCGAGCCTCGATGTGTGCCAAAACAGTGGTTTACCCCCACATATGGGGTATCAGCGTACTCAGGACAAACTCAGGAATTTGGCATCCAATTTCTCCTGTTACCCTTGTGAAAATAAAAAATTGCTTGTTAAGAAATAATTTTTGAGGAGAGAAAAATGATTTTTTATTTTCACGGCTCAGCGTTATAAACTTCTGTGAAGCACTTGGGGGTTCAAATTGCTCACCACACAGCTAGATAAGTTCCTTGGTGGGTCTAGTTTCCAAAATGGGGTCACTTGTGGGGAGTTTCTACTGTTTAGGCACATCAGGGCCTCTGCAAACGCGACATGGTGTTCGCTAACGATTGGAGCTAATTTTTCATTCAAAAAGTCAAATGGCGCTCCTTCAATTCGGAGCACTGCTGTGTGCCCAAACAGTGGTTTACCCCCACATGTGAGGTATTGGTGTACTCAGGAGAAATTGCCAAATAAATTTTAGGATTCATTTTATCCTGTTGCCCATATTGAAATGAACAAATTGAGGCTAAAAGAAATTTTATTGTGAAAAAAAGTACTATTTCATTTTTACGGATCAGTTTGTGAAGCTCCTGGAGGTTCAAAGTGCTCACTATGCATCTAGATAGTTCCATGGGGGGTCTAGTTTCCAAAATGGGATCACTTGTGGGAAGCTCCAATGTTTAGGCACACAGGGGCTCTCCAAACACGACATGGTGTCCGCTAAAGATTGGAGCCAATTTTTCGTTGAAAAAGTCAAATGGTGCTCTTTCCCATCCGAGCCTTGCCGTGTGCACAAACAGTGGTTTACCCCCACATGTGAGGTATTGGTGTACTCAGGAGAAATTGCCCAACACATTTTAGGATCCATTTTATCCTGTTGCCCATGTTAAAATAAAAAAATTGAGGCTAAAAAAAGTTTTGCAAAAAAAAAAGTACTTTTTCATTTTTACGGATCAATTTGTGAAACACCTGGGGGTTCAAAGTGCTCAATTTGCATCTAGATAAGCTCGTTGGGGGGTCTAGTTTCCAAAATGGGGTCACTTGTGATGGAACTCCAATCTTTAGGTACACAGGGGCTCTCCAAACGCGACATGATGTCCACTAAAGATTGGAGCCAATTTTTCATTGAAAAAGTCAAATGGCGCTCCTTCCCTTCCGAGCCCTGTCATGCGCTCAAACATTGGTTTCCCCCCCCCCACATATGGGGTATCGGTATACTCAGGACAAATTGTACAATAACTTTTGGGGTCCAGTTTCTGAACCTTTTACCCTTGGGAAAATAAAAAAATTGTTGCTAAAAATCATTTTTGTGACTAAAAAGTTAAATGTTCATTTTTTCCTTCCATGTTGCTTCTGCTGCTGTGAAGCACCTGAAGGGTTAATAAACTTCTTTAATGTGGTTTTGAGCACCTTGAGGGGTGCAGTTTTTAGAATGGTGCCACTTTTGGGTATTTTCAGCCATGTAGACCCCTCAAACTGACTTCAAATGTGAGGTGGTCCCTAAAAAAAATGGTTTTGTAAATTTTGTTGTAAAAATGAGAAATTGCTGGTAAAATTTTAACCCTTATAGCTTCCTAGCAAAAAAAAATTTTGTTTCCAAAATTGTGCTGATATAAAGTAGACATGTGGGTAATGTTATTTATTAACTATTTTGTGTCACATAACTCTCTGGTTTAACAGAATCGACCTAAATTTACCACTAACATGAAGCCCAATATGTCACAAAAAAACAGTCTCAGAACTGCTAGGATCCGTTGAAGCATTCCTGAGTTATTACCTCATAAATGTATACTGGTCAGAATTGCAAAAAAATGTCCAGGTCATTAAGGTCAAAATAGTCTGGGTAATGAAGGGGTTAAAATGCTGGATTATGGTAATAAGAAACGTTAGAACACTGCTATTTGCAAATTAATTTTCTCAAGATGTTCATATTCCTAAGAACTAAGGTCATGCATCAAGTAGCATGTAATAAAATTCTCCTTGCTGGATCATCAAATCATACTATTCCAAGTGAAGACTTATTAAATATTTCACATGTATGTAATGATTCATTTTAATTTTCTTCAGAAATATACACTCTTTCCTTAAGCTCCTTGCAAAGAAAGATATGCACCTGTCCTTATGCAATTGACATGCAGCTTGATAAATATATGAGAAACTCACCTAAGGCATATACAACTGCTTCTCACAAAATTAGAATATCATGAAAAAGTTAATTTATTTCAGTTCTTCAATACATCAAGTGATACTCATATATTATATAGAGTCATTACAAACAGAGTGATCTATTTCAGTTGTTTTTTTTCTGTTAATGTTGATGATTAAGGTTTATAGCCATTGAAAACCCAAAAGTAATTATCTCAGTAAATTGGAATACTTTATAAAACCAGCTTGAAAAATGATTTTAAAGGGAACTTGTCACCCCCAGGACGTTTTTAAGTAAAAGAGCCACAAGTTCCCTGTAAAATGTGAAATGTTGACCTACTGAAACGTATGTTCAGTAAATGCACTCTATACTTGGTTGCGGCTGCTTTTGCATCAATTACTGCATCAATGCGGTGTAGCATGGAGGCGATCAGCCAGTGGCACTGCTAAGGTGTTATGGAAGCCCAGGTTGCTTTGGTTGCAGCCTTCATCTCGTCTACATGGTTGGGTCCTGGTGTATCTCATCTTCTTCTTGACAATACCCCACAGATTCTCTATGTGGTTAAGGTTAAGCGAGTTTGCTGGCCAATCAAGCACAGTGATACTGTTGTTTTTAAACCAGGTATTGGCACTTTTGTCAGTGTGAACAGGTGCCAAGTCCTGCTGGAGAATTAAATTTCCATCTCCAACAAGCTTGTCGGCAGAGGGAAGCATGAAGTGCTCTAAAATTTCCTGGTAGACGGCTGTGCTGATTTTGGTTTTGATAAACACAGTGGACCTACCCCAGCAGATGACATGGCTCCCCAAACCATCACTGATTGTGGAAACTTGACACTAGACCTCAAGCAGCTTGGATTGTGTGTCTCTCCAATCTTCCTCCAGACTCTGGGACCTTGATTTGCAAATGAAATACAAAATTTACTTTCATTTGAAATGAACACCTTGGACCACTGAGCAATAGTCCAGTTCATTTTCTCCTTGGCCCAGGTAAGATGCTTCTGGCATTGTCTATTGGTCATGAGTGGCTTGACACAAGGAATGAGACTCTTGTAGCCCATGTCCTGGATACATCTGTGTGTGGTGGCTCTTGAAGCAATGACTCCAGCAGCAGTCCACTCCTTGTGATTCTCCCCTAAATTTTTGAATGGCCTTTTCTTAATAGTCCTTTAAAGACTGCGGTTATCCCGGTTGCTTGTGCACCGTTTTCTACCACACTTTTTCCTTCCACTCAACTTTCCATTAATATGCTTGGATGCAGCACTCTGTAAACAGCCAGATTCTTTAGCAATGACCTTTTGTGGCTTACCCTCCTTGTGGAGTGTGTCAATGACTGCCTTCTGGACATCTGTCAAGTCTTCAGTCTTCCCAATGATTGTGGAGCCTACTGAAACAGACTAAAGAACCTTTGTAACCCCTTCAAGACATGCGCTGTACTAGTACTGCGCATGTCGGGTCCCCTGCTTTGATGTGGGCTCCGGCGCTGAGCTCACATCAAAGTCGTGACATGTCAGCTGTTTTGTACAGCTGACATGTGTGCGCAATAGCGGCGGGTGAAATTGCGATTCACCCGTCACTATTAACCTGTTAAATGCCGCTGTCAAACGCTGACAGCGGCATTTAACTACCGCTTCCGGCCGCCGGCCGGAAATGAGCGCATCGCCGACCCCCGTCACATGATCGGGGATCGGCGATGCATCACGATTGTAACCATAGAGGTTCTTGAGACCTCTATGGTTACTGATGCAGGCCTGCTGTGAGCGCCACTCTGTGGTCGGCGCTCATAGCAAGCCTGCATTTCAGCTACATAGCAGCGATCTGATGATCGCTGCTATTTAGCTGAGCCGATCGAGTGGTGTCAGCTTCTAGCCTCCCATGGAGGCTATTGAAGCATGGCAAAAGTAAAAAAAAATGTTTTTAAAAATATAAAAAAAAAATTAAAAAAATATAAAAGTTTAAATCTCCCCCCTTTCGCCCCATCCAAAATAAAACAATTAAAAAAAATCAAACCTACACATATTTGGTATCACCTGATCTATCAATTAAAAAAAGTATTAACCTGATTGCTAAACGGCGTAGCAAGAAAAAAATTAGAAACGCCAGAATTACGTTTCTTTGTTCGCCACGACATTGCATTAAAATGCAATAACGGGCGATCAAAAGAATGTATCTGCACAAAAGTGGTATCATTAAAAACGTCATCTCCGTACGCAAAAAATAAGCCCTCATCCGACCCAAGATCACGAAAAATGGAGACGCTACAGGTATCGGAAGATGACGCTTTTTTTTTTTTAGCAAATTTTAGAATTTTTTTTCACCACTTAGATAAAAAAATAACCTTGACATGTTAGGTTTCTATGAACTCATAATGACCTGGAGAATAATAATATCAGGTCAGTTTTTCGCATTTAGTGGAGCTAGCAAAAAAGCCAAACAAAAAACAAGTGTGGGATTGCACTTTTTTTGCAATTTCACCGCACTTGGAATTTTTTTCCCATTTTCTAGTACAAGACATGGTAAAACCAACAGAGTCGTTCAAAAGTACAACTCGTCTCGCAAAAAATAAGACCTCACATGACCATATTGACAAAAAAATTAAAAAGTTATGGCTCTGGGAAGGAGGGGAGCGAAAAACGAAAACACAAAAGCGAAAAAGGGCCGTGGCTGGAAGGGGTTGCTTAGGAAGCCTTTGCTGGTGTTCTTTTGTTAATTATTCTAATTTACTGAGATTATGACTTTTGGGTTTTAATGGTCTGTAATCCATAATCATCAACATTAACAGAAATACACTTGAAATAGATCACTCTGATTGTAATGACTCTATATAATATGAGTTTCACTTTTTGTATTGAAGAACTGAAATAAATTAACTTTTTGATGATATTCTAATTTTGTGAAAAGCACCTGTAAGACTTTTTCTATGTACACAAAAGACCCTTTTCACAAATTTGTCTAAATCTGTGTTAGTGAGTAGAGATGGGTGAACTCGAACAGGAAAGTTTGGGATCTATGCCGAACACCTGTTTGGGCACAGATTTCAACAGGACGTTTGTGTTACTATTCAAGTTAGGCACCCCGAACACCGGGTGTTTCTTGTGCTGTCATGCCAGCATGACAGCGCAGCAAACACTGCTTCTGATCGGCGATGAACCAACAGCTATGATCGGAGGTAAAAAGTTTACCTCTCATCACTGGCATCGGCTGATGGTACTACTATTCCCATCAGACTATGCCTGCTGTCGCTAATAACAGCGACAGCAGGCAGCGGCTGATGGGAGTTTTCATCAGCTGGCACCTGCACTCTAAATTAGTAATAAAAAAAATGGCATGGGTTCCCCTGTATTTTTGATAACTAGCCAGGCAAAACTGACAGCTCGGGGCTGCAACACTCAGCTGTCAGAATTAGCAAGGCTGGTTATCAAGAATAGAGGGTTCTCCACGCCGGTTTTAAAATTTATTTGAATAAATCATTTAAAAAACAGTGTGGGGTCGCCCTCATTTTTCACAACCAGCCAAGCTAAAGCAGACAACTGGGGCTGGTATTCTCAGGCTGGTAAGGGGCCATGAATATTGCCCCCCCCAGCCTAAAAAAATAGCAGCCCACAGCCACCCTGAAAAGGCATATCTATTAGCTGCACCAATTCTGGTGCTCTGCCTGGCTCTTCCCACTTGCCCTGTAGCAAGTGGGGTTCATATGTGTGGGGGTGATGTCACCTTTGTGTTGTCCAGTGACATTAAATCCACTGATTAGTAATGAAGAAGTGTCAATAAGACGCATATCCATTACTAATCCTATAGTCATATTGTAAATAAACACAGAGCCAGGAGTCCTTTTTTTAAATAAAAACAAAACATACTTTTCCTTTTTTATTTAAAAATAACAAACACAGTTATTCTCACCTAACGCCCATTTCATTGAAGTCCTCATCTCCTGTAATAAAACAAAAAACAACCATATCCCTCACCTGTCTGATGTTCTGTCACCCATGTCTGGTGATAAACATTGAATCACTGAGGAATAAGCTGCTACAAGTGCAGTCTCAGTGACTAGCGGTGACGTCATCAAGGTTACCGCCTGTCACTAAGGCTGTGTGGGATGGAAGGATGATTGGATGGAGGAGGGATGGATGGAGGGATGGATAGATGGAGGGATGGATGGATGGAGGGAGGGATGGCTGGATGAGCGATGGATGGATGGCTGGATGAGGGAGTGATGCATGGATGGAGGAAGGATGGAAGGAGGGATGGATGGAAGGTGTTGAGAACTCTGTTTCTGGGCTCCCTCCTGTGGTCGTGAGTGGTACTGTGTGAGTTCTCTCTTTGGGCTCCCCCTGGTGGCTCTTTTTGTTATTTTGCAGGTTTCTGGCAGGATCAGCTGTCTCGTCATCTGCTAGTTAGGATCAGGTTTGCGGTTAGTCCAGTTACCACATCCCCAGAGCTCGTCCTATTATCTTCTACTTAGCTGGTTAGATTTGTGATCCTAAGCCACTAGGATCATAACAGTTCACTGCCTGAGAAACTGACTACCACTGTTGTGAACTCTGTTTCCGGGCTCCCTCCTGTGGTCGTAAGTGGTACTGTGTGAGTTCTCTCTTTGGGCTCCCCCTGGTGGCTCTTTTTGTTATTTTGCAGGTTTCTGGCAGGATCAGCTGTCTCGTCATCTGCTAGTTAGGATCAGGTTTGCGGTTAGGATCAGGTTTGCGCTCCCGCAAACGCCGATCAATCTGAATGGCCAAAGCCATTGACTCATTCAGACTCGCAGGCGTGGGGAACCCCACATAACATTCTTAATGGCTTCAGAAAGACCTTCTCTGAAATTTGCAGCCAGGGCACACTCATTCCATTGAGTAAGCACCGACCATTTCCGAAATTTTTGACAATACACCTCAGCTTCATCCTGACCCTGAGAGAGAGCCAGCAAGGCCTTTTCTGCCTGGTTCTCCAGATTAGGTTCCTCATAAAGCAATCCAAGCGCCAGAAAAAACGCATCCACATTCAGCAATGCAGGATCTCCTGGCGCCAGGGAGAAGGCCCAATCTTGAGGGTCGCCACGTAACAGAGAGATAACAATTCTATGTAAACTAAAAACAAAATTGAGTGGCGCTAGGTATTATAGAGTAATTACCTCAGCTGCGAATAAAACAATCTCCACCGTTGATTGTATGTGTTTTAAATGAATCTAAAAGATTGGATATAGGTTATATCTGTATTCGCGCTTGTAAAAACCCAGGGAAAGTATAATTAGAGGCTTGCGTTGAACTACAATCAGTGCTGGATTACTTCATAAAAGAAACATGCAGGGTAACATGTAAAAATGACTCCAAATTTAATAAATAATGATGAAAGTCTTACCCTGTGCCAATGTTCAAACCGGTAAAGAGATACTTGATTGCAGATTCACGCTGAGCGGAGTGCCTTAGTTGTCGGCTGTATATTTTCTATTTCCAGCAGCGGTTATGCTGAAGGATAATAAGTCACTGATTCTGTCCGCATGCAATGGCTGTCTCGGCCGATGACAGCCCACCACTGCGTTCAGCTTGCACTATCGGCGGTTGTCATTCGTGGGTGCAGGTAAATGTTGCTCTAGATGCACGAGGTGAGAGCGACGCTACAAAAACCTGCCTCCCGCTGTGAGTAACGTGACCGCCCGCGTGAGTGAAGTGTGTGCTACGGATGGCGGTAGGGACCACAACAGTTCTACGCGTTTCGGAGACGTCTGTCTCCTTCCTCAGGAATGGGCCCTACCCCATAGTCACTGTTCTTATAACCGCCATCCGTCCATACAAAAATAACAATTCTAACTTGCTGAGCGGAATCACCAGAGGAACGAGGTCTCAAAGAAAGAAATAATTTACAATTATTCTTAAAATTCAGAAACCTAGATCTATCTCCAGAAAAAAACTCAGGAATAGGTACTTTTGGCTCAGACATAGGACTGTGAACAACAAAATCCTGAATGCTTTCACTGTTATGATCCTAGTGGCTTAGGATCACAAATCTAACCAGCTAAGTAGAAGATAATAGGACGAGCTCTGGGGATGTGGTAACTGGACTAACCGCAAACCTGATCCTAACTAGCAGATGACGAGACAGCTGATCCTGCCAGAAACCTGCAAAATAACAAAAAGAGCCACCAGGGGGAGCCCAAAGAGAGAACTCACACAGTACCACTCACGACCACAGGAGGGAGCCCAGAAACAGAGTTCACAACAGGAAGGATTGCTTGGTGAATGGAGGGAGGCATGGATGGAGGGATGGCTGGATGAGTGATGGATGGATGGATGAGGGAGTGATACATGGATTGTTGAGGGATGGATGAGGGATGGATGGAGGGATTGATGGATGATGTATGGATGAAGAGATGGATAGATGCAGGGTTGGCTGGATGGGTAGATGAATGAGGGATGGCTGGATGAGGGAAGGATGGATGGATGAGGGATGGATGGATTAGGGATGGATGGAGGTATGGCTGGATGAGGAATGCATGGAAGAGGTATGGATGGAGGGTTGGCTGGATGAGGGATGGATGGATGAGGGATGGATGGATTAGGGATGGATGAATGAGGGATGGATGGAGGGGTGGCTGAATGGAGGGATGGCTGGAATTCATACTGTCCCACGCAGTAATCCATGTGTGCGATATGTGCTCTTCAGCATGAACGGTGGCATCATGCAATTGTTCATATTGAGAAGCACAGAAGAATGAGCTGCAGCAAGTAGGCCCCTGAATTGCCATAATCACTGCTATCATAATGAGAAAAAGTCTCACGGTGCAGCAGTGAGTTCACCGCAATTCTCGTGAGAAATTTCAACTGCCCAACTTCATTAAACTCACCACAGCACCGTGACTTTTCCTCACTGTGCGAGCAGGGATCTCACCGAGGTCACTGCAGTTGATTGGCCCAGATAGGAACGCTGCCTCAGTAACCTGCGGTAACCTTGATGATGTCACCACTAGTCACTGACCCTGCACTCGCACCAGCTCATTCCTCAGTGGTTATCAGCCTTGATGTCGCATCTTAGCAACGTCAAGGTCGAAAACTGTTTATCCCCAGACATGGATTATGGTGTGGTACAGAACAATTTTTTGGCTTCGTGGAATTGAGCGTTAGGTGAGTATTTTGTTGTTTATTATATTATGTTTTTTACAGTAGATGATGGCTGCAATGGAATGGGTGTTAGGTGAGTATAACTGTGTTTGTTATTTTTAAATAAAAAAGTAAAAGTGTGTTTTTTTTATTTCAAATAAAGGACTTTATTCTGGACATGTATTTATTTACAATACAACTATAGAATAAGTAATGGGTAGGCATCTTATAGACGCCTCTCCATTACTAAGCATTGGGCTTGGTGTCACCGGACAATACAAAGATGACACCAATCCCACAAATATGAACCCCACTTGCCACCACTACAGGGCAAGTGTGAATACCCGGGAAAAGCACCAGAATTGCCGCATCTAATCGATGCACCTTTTCTTGGCAGTTGTGGGCTGCTATGTTTAGACTGGGGTACCAATATCCATGGCTCCTTGCCAGCCTGAGAATACCAGCCCCCAGTTGACTGCTTTAGCTTGGCTGGTTGTCAAAAATGGGGGACCACATGGCGTCTTTTTAAATTATTTATTTAAATAATTAAAAAAAAAGGCGGAGACCCCTTTATTCTTGATAACCAGCCTTCCTAATTGTTGAAAGCTGAGTGTTGCAACCCCCAGACGTCAGTTTGCCTGGCTAGTTCTAAAAAATACAAAGGAACCCATGCTGTTTTTTTGCTAAATTATATATTTAGAGCGTAGGCACCAGCTGATGAATACTATCATCAGCTGCCGCCTGCTCTCGCGGTTATTTGCGGCAGCAGGCATAGGCTGATGGGAATAGTAGACCAATCAGCCGACGCTAGTGACCAGAGGTAAACTTTTCCTCCGATCACAGCTGCAGACTCACGCTGTCGTTTGACAGTGTGGGAACCTCCGTAATGATTTTACCGCATATCAGAAGCAGTGTTTGCTGCACTGTCATGCACATGACAGCTGTTTGTTGCGCAGTCATGCACATGACAGCTTGGTAAACACTGGATGTTCAGGCCCCCCACTCAAGTGAATGGGTCTAGGTTTGGCTTTGGGTCCAGGTACTGTTCTGGTACCCGAACCTGAACTTTTTTTTAACTGTTTGGCTGAACCCGCCGTACTCGAACATTAGGGGTCTGCCTATATCTTTTAGTGAGCACTCCTTCTTTGCCGAGATAATCTGTCCACCTCACAGGGGTGGCATATCAAGATGCTGATTAGACAGCGTAAATATTGCATAGGTGTGCCTTAGGCCACAATACAAGGCCACTCTTAAATGTGTAATTTTACAGTATTGGCAGTCAACGGGGGTCAGATAACCCCACTGCCACCATGTTGACATTAGCAAACCACTCACCCATATGATGTCATACACGCAGTCTGCCATCTGCCCTGTACAGTAAAAACCGGAAATTATCCTTGAACCTCTCCAATGTGCCAGACGCCATCGAATGTGAGCATTTGCCTACTCAAGTCAGTTACAACAACAAACTGAAATCAGGTGGAAACCCCGATGAGAATGACGAGCATGCAGATGAGCTTACCTGAGATGGTTTCTGACAGTTTGTGCAGAAATTCTTTGTTTATGGAAACTGTTTGTTGCAGCAGCTATCCGGGTGGCTGGTCTCAGACGTCTTGGAGGTGAAGATGCTGGCTGTTGAGGTTCTGGGCTTGTGTGGTTACATATGGTCTGCGGTTATGAGGCCGCAAAACTTGTGACTTCTGTGGCAATGTTGGCATTATGCTGTGTGATAAAACTACATATTTTATAGTGGCCTTTTATTATGACCAACCTAAGGCACACCTATGCAATAATCATGCGGTCTTATCAGCATCTTGATATGCCACATCTGTAAGGTGGATTGATTATCTCAGCAAAGGAGAAGAGCTCACTAAGGGTACCATCACACAGTGCAATTTTGATCGCTACGACGGTACGATTTGTGACGTTCTAGCGATATCGTTACGATATCGCAGTGTCTGACACGCAGCAGCGATCAGGGACCCTGCTGAGAATCGTACGTCGTAGCAGATCGTTTGGAACTTTCTTTCGTCGCTTGATCACCCGCTGACATCGCTGGATCGTTGTGTGTGACACCGATCCAGCGATGTGTTCGCTTGTAACCAGGGTAAACATCGGGTAACTAAGCGCAGGGCCGCGCTTAGTAACCCGATGTTTACCCTGGTTACCAGCGTAAACGTAAAAAAAACAAACAGTACATACTCACATTCCGGTGTCTGTCCTCCGGCGTCTCAGCTTCTCTGCACTGTGAGCGCCTGTCGGCCGGAAAGCGAGCACAGCGGTGACGCGGTGACGTCACCGCTCTGCTTTCCGGCTATGGTGCTTACACAGTGGAGAGAAGCAGAACGCCGGGGGACAGACACCGGAATGTAAGTATGTACTGTTTGTTTTTTTTACGTTTACGCTGGTAACCAGGGTAAACATCGGGTTACTAAGCGCGGCCCTGCGTTTAGTAACCCGATGTTTACCCTGGTTACCCGGGGACTTCGGCATCGCTCCAGCGCCGTGATTGCAAAGTGTGACCGCAGTCTACGACGCTGGAGCGATAATCATACGACGCTGCGACGTCACGGATCGTGCCATCGTAGCGATCAAAATTGCACTGTGTGACAGTACCCTAACACAGATGTAGACAAACTTCAGAAAATATATGAGGAAAAGGTCTTTTGTGTATATAGAAAAAGTCTTAGATCTTTGAGTTTAGCTCATGAAAAATGGGAGGAAAAACAAAAGTCTTGCGTTAATTTTTTGGTTCATTGTATGTATTACAAATGTTGAATTTTAGTGGTATCCCGACTATGGGCATCATTAATAGGCTGTAAGCCAGACTGTGCACTACATGTGTGTGACCAGTGTCCTATACAATCCTTTTTTGTATGGAATTTTAACACTAAGCAATCAGCTCCTTCTTAAATTGGCAGGTTGTGAGTGGTTGTCTAATCATTATTTTGCACGTTTGTTGCCTCCATCTTTAATAAATGGGTTTGCTGCATCCTGATGGTTCAATTGTTTCTGTGACCTGGGCAGGTAAATACTGTTGCCATCTTTTGCTGAGTTAATTCTTGAATTTTGGAGGGAATTTTAATTCTTCTTGCTGTGGCTTTGCTTTTAATTTAAATCTATTTCCTTATGCACATTGCACTTTTTTGTTTGATTGCATGAGCATGTGTATGTATGTATCTTTATACAGTGGGGGAAAAAGTATTTAGTCAGCCACCAATTGTGCAACTACTCCAACTTAAAAAGATGAGATAGGCCTGTAATTGACATTATAGGTAGACCACAACTATGAGAGTCCATGAACATCATATTTGTGCAGGTATCTCTGAACAGTAGAACAATGTACAAAAACTCCAGAGACTACAAAATCTTTCTGAAGATCTCTTGCAGTCAAGTGGGAGGTTCTGATTTTCCTTTCTAGCAATCCTATGAACAGTTCTCACTAAAATTTTGCTTGGTTTTCCAGACCTTATCTTAATCTCCACTGTTCTTGTTAAGTGCCATTTCTTAATTACATTTTGAACTGAGGAAAAGGCAACTTGAAAACACTTTGCTATCTTTTAACAGCCTTCTCCTGCTTTGTTGGCCTACACCATTTTCATTTTCAGAGTGCTAGGCAGCTGCTTAGACGAACCCATGGCTGCTATTTTTTGGCATAAAGTTAGAGGAGACTGGGTTTTTATAAATCTGGGAAATTTGCATCACCTGGCCTTTCCTAGGGATGATAGTGAAAAAACCATAACCCTAAGGCTACGTTCACATTAGCGGCGCCCGCCGCAGCGGCGGGCGCCGCAGCGGCGCCGCATGCATCATGCGCCCCTATATTTAACATGGGGGCGCATGGACATGCGGTGCACTTGCTTTTTGCGCCGCATGCGTCCCTGCGGCGCCCGCGTCGGGTCGCGGAGGACGCAGCAAGTTGCATTTTTGCTGCGTCCAAAATCAATGAAAAAAAGGACGCATGCGGCGCAAAAAGCTGCGTTGTGCATGTGTTCACATTTGCGCTGTGCGTTGCGGCGGCGACGCTGCGGCGCACACCGCAAATGTGAACGTAGCCTAACAGATTAATTAAGGTCTGAACCCTTGGTCAAAGTTATCTGAGCACACAAACCTCCACAGGTGCCCAAACATGTGCATCTGGCCATTTTCATTTTTGTAATTTTTAAAATGTAAAGTTGAAAATATATTTTTTGCCTAAAATGCAATGGAAATATATAATCTTTTAGGCTTTTTAGAGATGATTTAATCTTCAACTTGGGTGTCCAAACTTTTACATACCACTATATATATTCTATATATTCTATATATGTGTGTGTGTGTGTGTGTGTGTCATCAGACTATTTCAATGCACTTTGTGATTTATACACTATAGAGGGATTTTAAGAATCTTACATTCAATTTTGCTGGTGCTGATCTTGTATTTTACACATACATATTATATATGCAGTATATACACAGTGTGCAGAATTATTAGGTAAGTTGTATTTTAGAGGATTATTTTTACTATTGATCAACAACTATGTTCTCAATCCACCCAAAAAACACATAAATATCAAAGCTTAATATTTTTGGATGTTGGAGTGTTTTTTTTAGATTTGGCTATCTTAGGAGGATATCTGTTTGAGCAGGTAACTATTACTGTACAGAATTATTAGACCACTTAATAAAAACCAAATATATTCCCATCTCACTTGTTTATTTTCACCAGGTAAATCAATATAACTGCACAAAATTGAGAAATAAACATTTCTGACATGCAAAAACAAAACCGCACAAAATTAGTGACCAATATAGCCACCTTTCTTTATGATGGACCAGGGTCCTGGTCGTTGCAGTAATGTCATTTTCCTCTAGGGGAGAGTGATATTACGTTTGGAGGCAAGGAAGGACAACTGAATCCAGGTATCACAAACATGCAACACATTTCGCACTCCAGGCCACCAGGGGGAGCTCTGCTCCTATTTATTAGGGCACTCCTCACACTTAGATAAAACTGGTTGCCTGGGGAGGAAGTTAGTTAGTTGTTGGCTGAGCTTTGCTCAGGTAGTTGGTCCCTGACAGGGGTGGGATCCTGTCAGAGATCGAGACAGAAGGACACGGAGCTGTGCGTGCCCTGAGAGCTGCAGCTTCTAGAAAGAGACACTGAAGGAGAACTGTATTGTAGAGAGGATGAAGAAGTCATAGCAAATGAGTGGATACCAGGGGAAGTTCTGCCCTACACAGGCTGCCTCCTTCTGAGGCGCAGGATCCCGGTAGCCAGAACACCGAGGGAGCAACGATCCTTTATGCCTTGCTCCAGAGACCGGCGGGACAGCTAATTTCACATTACCTGTCCGCCCCTACACCCAGGAGGCAAGGTGGCACCCCATAGGGGCTGGGGCATGATAGAGTCCCTGCAAAACGCCTCAAGCCACCGGTCATACGGGTTTGTCCTATCCATCTGGGGGACAGAGAGAGAGACATAACATGTACAACATCTGCAAGGACCTTATGAGAAGCTTAGCAGTAAGGTACTACAACACCATGGTGCTAGAGGAAGGCTACTGATTTCTACCTGGACAAGGGGACTCTGGACTTGCCTCCAAACTGGACGGACTCTGTCTGCCCTGTGATCTGGTGCTCTGGACTGTGGATGCTGAAGCCTTCAGTAAAGGTAAAGAGACTGCAACCTTATGTCCTCGTTCTTCACTGTGCCTCTCACCATCCACCATCTACACATTGGGAAGCCCTGGGGATACACTTCACCTGTGGGAAGGTATACCATCTAGCTGCCATAACATCACCCCAGCGGACCCCTTAAAGCAGCGTCAGTCACCCTGACCAAATACCACAGGTGGCTTCATGAACATTATCCCTTTAAAGACCTTTCCCTTTTACACGGACGTCCCAGGGCCACGGACTGGGTCAGCCACCATGACATTCCTCTGTGACCCGAAGGACCCGGTACCGAGTACCCCGCTGCCCTGACAGGGTGCTCCAATGACACTCAATAGCCTTCCATTCATAGATTCGGTCAGTTGGTTGATCAGTTTAAGATCAACATTGCGTGCAGCAGCCACCACAGCCTCCCAGACACTGTTCTGAGAGGTGGACTGTTTTCCCTCCCTGTAGATCTAACATTTTATGAAGGACCACAGGTTCTCTATGGGGTTCAGATAAGGTGAACAAGGGGGTCATGTTATTATTGTTTCTTCTTTGAGACTTATACTGGCCAGCCACGCTGTGGAGTAGTTGGAAGCATGTGATGGAGCATTATCCTGCATGAAAATCATGTTTTTCTTGAACGATACAGACTTCTTCCTGTACCACTGCTTGAAGAAGTTGTCTTCCAGAAACTGGCAGTAGGTCTGGGAGTTGAGCTTCACTCCATCCTCAACCCGAAAAGGTCCCACTAGTTCATCTTTGATGATACCAGGCCATACCAGTACCCCTCCTCCACCTTGCTGGCATCTGAGTCGAAGTGGAGCTCTCTGTCATTTACTGATCCAGCCTCTGGCCCATCCATCTGGCCCATCAAGAGACACTCTCATGTCATCAGTCTATAAAACCTTTGAAAAGTCAGTCTTAAAATATTTCTTGGCCCAGTCTTGACGTTTTATCTTATGCTTCTTGTTCAAAGGTGGTCGTTTTTCAGCCTTCCTTACCTTGGCCATGTCCCTGAGTATCGCACACCTTGTGATTTTTGTTACTCCAGTAACGTTGCAGCTCTGAAATATGGCAAAACTGGTGGTAAACCGCATCTTGGCAGCTTCACGCTTGATTTTCCTCAATTCATGGGCAGTTATTTTGCGCCTTTTTTGCCCTACAAGCTTCTTGCGACCCTGTTGGCTATTTGCCATGAAACGCTTGATTGTTCGGTGATCAAGCTTCAAAAGTTTGGCAATTTCAAGACTGCTGCATCCCACTGCAAGACATCTCACAATTTTGGACTTTTCAGAGCCCGTCAAATCTCTCTGCTGATCCATTTTGCCAAAGGAAAGGAAGTTGCCTAATAAATAAGCACACCTTTATATAGGGTTTTGATGTCATTAGACAACACCCCCCCTCATTACAGAGATGCACATATTATACAGTGTGAAAAAAAGTATTTAGTCAGCCACCAATTGTGTAATTTCTCCCACTTAAAAAGTTGAGATAGGCCTGTAATTGACATCATAGGTACACCACAACTATGGTCTCTGCAAAGGGACCAGGACGACTGATCCATGTATATGAAAGAATGAATGGGGCCATGTATCGTGAGATTTTGAGTGAAAACCTCCTTCCATCAGCAAGGGCATTGAAGATGGAATGTGGATGGGTCTTTCAACATGATAATGACCCCAAGCACACTACCAGGGCAACGAAGGAGTGGCTTCATAAAAAGCATATGAAGGTCCTGGAGTGGCCTAGCCAGTCTCCAGATCTCAACCCCATAGAAAACCTTTGGAGGGAGTTGAAAGTCCGTGTTTCCCAGCAACAGGCCCAAAACATCACTGCTCTAGAGGAGATCTGCATGAAGGAATGGGCCAATATACTACCAACAGTATGTGCCAACCTTGTGAAGACTTGCAGAAAACGTTTGACCACTGTCATTGCCAACAAAGGATATATAACAAAATATTGAGATGAACTTTTGTTCATGACCAAATACTTATTTTCTACCATAATTTGCTAAATAAATCTTGCCAAATCAGACAAGGTGATTTTCTAGATTTGTTTTCTCATTTTTTCTCTTAGTTGTGGTCTACCTTTGATGTCAATTACAGGCTTCTCTCATCTTTTTAAGTGGGAGCACTTTTGACCAGTCACTGGATCTATTTATAGTTTACATTTTGGTGCCCTTTCTCTGGCCCAATCATATCAGACCTGTTCATGAGGAGAGATAACAAGAACCAATCAAACAACACAAACTCATTTAAGCTGTTGATGAGCCCCTAGTCAGATTAACCCCTGATAAACTGAACTCTGATTAACCCCTTCCCGACCTGTGACACAGCGTATACGTCATGAAAGTCGGTGCCTTCCCGACCTGTGACGCATATGCTGTGTCACAGAATGATCGCGTCCCTGCAGATCGGGTGAAGGGGTTAACTCCGATTTCACCCGATCTGCAGAGACAGGGGGAGTGGTGCTTCAGCCCAGGGGGGGTGGCTTCACCCCCCCGTGGCTACGATCGCTCTGATTGGCTGTTGAAAGTGAAACTGCCAATCAGAGCGATTTGTAATATTTCACCCAAAAAAACTGTGAAATATTACAATCCAGCCATGGCCGATGCTGTAATATCATCGGCCATGACTGGAAAACCTAATCTGCCCCCACCCCACCCCACCGATCGCCCCCCCAGTGCTCCGGTGCGCGGTCCGCCCCCTAATTCGTTCTGTCCGCTCCTCCGTCCTCCTGTCCGCTCCCCCCGTGCTCCGGTGCCCCCTCCCTGTGCTCCGGTCCCCCCCCCCTGTGCTCCGGTCCCCCCCCCCCGTGATCCGATCACCCCCCCTTCATACTTACCAGGCCTCCCGATGTCCGTCCGGCTTCTCCATGGGCGCCGCCATCTTCCAATATGGCGGGCGCATGCGCACTGCGCCCGCAGAGTCTGCCGGCTGGCAGATTCATTTCAGAAGTATTTTGATCACTGCGATATAGCCTATCGCAGTGATCAAAATGAAAAAAAAGTAAATGACCCCCCTTTATCACCCCCATAGGGACAATAATAAAAATAAATAAAATATATTTTTTTTTTTCTGCTAGGGTTAGGGTTAGAACTAGGGTTAGAATTAGGGTTAGAATTAGGGGTAGGGTTAGGGTTAGGGGTAGGGTTAGGGCATGTGCACACAGTGCGGATTTGGCTGCGAATCCGCAGCGGATTGCCGCGGATCCGCAGCGGATCGGCCGCGGATCCGCAGCGGATTGGCCGCGGATCCGCAGCGGATTGGCCGCTGCGAATTCGTAGCAGTTTTCCATCAGGTTTACAGTACCATGTACACCTATGGAAAACCAAATCTGCTGTGCCCATGGTGCGGAAAATACCGTGCGGAAACGCTGTGTATTTTCCGCAGCATGTCAATTTTGTGCGGATTCCGCAGCGTTTTACACCTGTTCCTCAATAGGAATCCGCAGGTGAAATCCGCACAAAAAAACACTGGAAATCCGCTGTAAATCCGTAGGTAAAACGCAGTGCCTTTTACCTGCGGATTTTTCAAAAATGGTGCGGAAAAATCTCACACGAATCCGCAAAGTGGGCACATAGCCTTAGGGTTAGGGTTGGAATTAGAGTTAGGGTACCGTCTCACAGTGGCACTTTGATCGCTACGACGGTACGATCTGTGACGTTCCAGGGATATCCATACGATATCGCTGTGTCTGACACGCAGCAGCGATCAGGGACCCTGCTGAGAATCGTACGTCGTAGCAGATCGTTTGGAACTTTCTTTCGTCGCTGGATCTCCCGCTGTCATCGCTGGATCGTTGTGTGTGACAGCTATCCAGCGATGCGTTCACTTGTAACCAGGGTAAACATCGGGTTACTAAGCGCAGGGCCGCGCTTAGTAACTCGATGTTTACCGTGGTTACCAGCGTAAAAGTAAAAAAAAAAACAAAAACGTACATACTCACATTTCGGTGTCCTTCAGGTCCCTTGCCGTCTGCTTCCCGCTCTGACTGTCTGCGGGCCGGAAAGTGAGAGCACAGCACAGCAGTGACGTCACCGCTGCGCTCTGCTCTCACTGTACGGCGGCATTCAGTCAGAGCGGGAAGCAGACGGCAAGGTACCTGAAGGACACCAAAATGTGAGTATGTACGTTTTTTTTTTTTACTTTTACGCTGGTAACCACGGTGTCATGATCTCTGCAGGCAGAGATCATAGCAAGCCTATAGAGGGACAAGCTCTCGGAAGATGGAACTATACTGACCATGAACTAAGCCTGCCGCGCAACTAGAAATAGCCAGGTAGCATTTCCTATTTATAGCTAGATGCCCAGCTCTGGCCTAAGACCTAAATAGCTAGCAGAGGGAAATATAAGACCTGGCTCACCTCTAGAGAAATATTCCAAAGAAGACAGTAGCCCCCCACATATAATGACGGTGAGTTCAGATGAAACAACAAACGCAGCAGGAAAATAGTCTTAGCAAATTTGAGGTCCGCTTACTAGATAGCAGAAGACAGATAGTATACTTTCATGGTCAGCAGAAAAATACTAACAAAACACCATCCAGAGATTACCTTAAACTCTGGCATTAACTCATAACGCCAGAGTAGCAATCCCTGATCGACGAGAGCTTTCCAGACACAGTAACAAAACTTCAGCTGCGAACTGGAACAAATAGGCAAAACAAAACATGGACAAAAGTCCAACTTATCAGTAGTTGTCTAGAAGCAGGAACAAGCACTGAGAGGCATCAGATAACATTGTTGACCGGCAAGAAACCACCAGAGAAATGAGCTTAAATAGCGACACCCACTACTGATGGAATCAGGTGAAACAGGAAAGAGGATGACAAGTCCAATTCCACAAGCGGCCACCGGGGGAGCCCAGAATCCAAATTCACAACAGTACCCCCCCCTCAAGGAGGGGGCACCGAACCCTCACCAGATCCACCAGGGCGACCAGGATGAGCCCTATGGAAGGCACGAACAAGATCAGAAGCATGAACATCAGATGCATTGACCCAAGAATTATCCTCCTGGCCGTAACCCTTCCAGTTGACCAGATACTGGAGTTTCCGTCTGGAAACACGAGAGTCCAAAATTTTCTCCACAACGTACTCCAACTCACCCTCAACCAACACCGGAGCAGGAGGCTCAAGAGAAGGTACAACAGGTACCTCATACCTGCGCAATAACGACCGATGAAAAACGTTATGAATGGAAAAGGACGCAGGGAGGTCCAAACGGAAAGAAACAGGATTAAGAATCTCCAATATTCTATAAGGGCCGATGAACCGAGGTTTAAACTTAGGAGAAGAGACCCTCATAGGGACAAAACGAGAAGACAACCACACTAAATCTCCAACACAAAGCCGAGAACCAACACGACGATGACGGTTGGCAAAACGCTGAGTCTTCTCCTGTGACAACTTCAAATTGTCCATAACCTGCCCCCAGATGTGATGCAATCTCTCCACCACCGCATCCACTCCAGGACAATCCGAGGATTCCACCTGACCGGAGGAAAATCGAGGGTGAAACCCCGAATTACAGAAAAACGGGGACACCAAGGTGGAAGAACTGGCCCGATTATTGAGGGCGAACTCTGCCAATGGCAAAAAAGCAACCCAATCATCCTGGTCAGCAGAGACAAAACACCTCAGATATGTCTCAAGGGTCTGATTAGTCCGCTCGGTCTGGCCATTAGTCTGAGGGTGAAAAGCAGATGAAAAAGACAAATCTATGCCCATCCTAGCACAGAATGCCCGCCAAAATCTAGACACAAATTGGGTACCTCTGTCAGAAACAATATTCTCAGGAATACCGTGCAATCGGACAACATTCTGAAAAAACAGAGGAACCAACTCAGAAGAAGAAGGCAACTTGGGCAGAGGAACCAAATGGACCATTTTAGAGAAACGGTCACAGACCACCCAGATGACAGACATCTTCTGGGAAACAGGCAGATCTGAAATAAAATCCATCGAGATGTGTGTCCAAGGCCTCTTAGGAATAGGCAAGGGCAACAGCAGTCCGCTAGCCCGAGAACTACAAGACTTGGCCCGAGCACAAACGTCACATGACTGCACAAAGACTCGCACATCTCGTGACAGAGAAGACCACCAGAAGGATCTTGCCACCAAATCCCTGGTACCAAAAATTCCGGGATGACCTGCCAATGCAGAAGAATGTACCTCAGAGATGACTCTGCTGGTCCAATCATCCGGAACAAACAGTCTATCAGGCGGACAACGATCCGGTCTATCCGCCTGAAACTCTTGCAAGGACCGCCGCAGATCAGGAGAAACGGCCGACAAAATTACTCCCTCCCTAAGGATACCTGTGGGTTCAGAATTACCAGGAGAGTCCGGGTCAAAACTCCTAGAAAGGGCATCTGCCTTAACATTCTTAGAACCCGGTAGGTATGACACCACAAAATTAAAGCGAGAAAAAAATAAAGACCAGCGCGCCTGTCTAGGATTCAGGCGTCTGGCAGTCTCAAGATAAATCAAATTTTTGTGGTCAGTCAATACCACCACCTGATGCCTAGCCCCCTCGAGCCAATGGCGCCACTCCTCAAACGCCCACTTCATGGCCAAAAGCTCCCGATTCCCAACATCATAATTCCGCTCTGCGGGCGAAAATTTGCGAGAAAAGAAGGCACAAGGCCTAATGACGGAGCAGTCGGAACCTTTCTGCGACAACACTGCCCCAGCTCCGATCTCCGAAGCGTCAACCTCAACCTGAAAAGGCAGATTCACATCAGGCTGACGCAACACAGGGGCAGAGGCAAAACGGCGCTTAAGCTCCTGAAAGGCCTCTACAGCATGAGGGGACCAATTAGCAACATCAGCGCCTTGTCTGGTCAAATCAGTCAGTGGTTTAACGACATCCGAAAAACCAGCAATAAATCGGCGGTAAAAGTTGGCAAAGCCCAAAAATCTCTGAAGACCCTTAAGAGAGGAGGGCTGAGTCCAGTCACAAATAGCTTGCACCTTGACGGGATCCATCTCAATGGAAGAGGGAGAAAAAATATACCCCAAAAAGGAAATTTTCTGGACCCCAAAAACGCACTTAGACCCCTTCACACATAAAGAATTAGACCGCAGAACCTGAAAAACTCTCCTGACCTGCTGGACATGAGAGTCCCAGTCATCAGAAAAAATCAGAATATCATCCAGATATATTATCATAAATTTATCCAGAAAATCGCGGAAAATATCATGCATAAAAGACTGGAAAACTGAAGGGGCATTAGAAAGACCAAAAGGCATGACCAAATACTCAAAGTGGCCCTCGGGCGTATTAAATGCGGTCTTCCACTCATCCCCCTGCCTGATCCGCACCAAATTATACGCCCCACGAAGATCAATTTTAGAGAACCACTTAGCACCCTCTATACGAGCAAACAAATCAGTAAGCAATGGCAATGGGTATTGATACTTAACACTTTAGCTGGCCGGTCAAACTGTCATGATCTCTGCAGGCAGAGATCATAGCAAGCCTATAGAGGGACAAGCTCTCGGAAGATGGAACTATACTGACCATGAACTAAGCCTGCCGCGCAACTAGAAATAGCCAGGTAGCATTTCCTATTTATAGCTAGATGCCCAGCTCTGGCCTAAGACCTAAATAGCTAGCAGAGGGAAATATAAGACCTGGCTCACCTCTAGAGAAATATTCCAAAGAAGACAGTAGCCCCCCACATATAATGACGGTGAGTTCAGATGAAACAACAAACGCAGCAGGAAAATAGTCTTAGCAAATTTGAGGTCCGCTTACTAGATAGCAGAAGACAGATAGTATACTTTCATGGTCAGCAGAAAAATACTAACAAAACACCATCCAGAGATTACCTTAAACTCTGGCATTAACTCATAACGCCAGAGTAGCAATCCCTGATCGACGAGAGCTTTCCAGACACAGTAACAAAACTTCAGCTGCGAACTGGAACAAATAGGCAAAACAAAACATGGACAAAAGTCCAACTTATCAGTAGTTGTCTAGAAGCAGGAACAAGCACTGAGAGGCATCAGATAACATTGTTGACCGGCAAGAAACCACCAGAGAAATGAGCTTAAATAGCGACACCCACTACTGATGGAATCAGGTGAAACAGGAAAGAGGATGACAAGTCCAATTCCACAAGCGGCCACCGGGGGAGCCCAGAATCCAAATTCACAACACCACGGTAAACATCGGGTTACTAAGCGCGGCCCTGCGCTTAGTAACCCGATGTTTACCCTGGTTACCCGGGACCTTGGCATCGTTGGTCGCTGGAGAGCGGTCTGTGTGACAGCTCCCCAGCGACCACACAATGACTTTCCAACGATCACGGCCAGGTCGTATCGCTGGTCGTGATCGTTGGTAAATCGTTATGTGAGACGGTACCCTTAGGGTTGGAATTAGGGCTAGGGTTGGAAATAGGGTTAAGATTAGGCTTGTGGTTAGGGTTAAGGATAGGGTTAGGGTTGTGTTGGGGTTACAGTTGTGGGTAGGGTTGGGATTAGGGTTAGGATTAGGGTTGGATTTAGGGTTACGGGTGTGTTGGGGTTAGGGTTGTGGTTAGGGGTGTGTTGGGGTTAGGGTTGTGATTAGGATTACGGCTACAGTTGGGATTAGGGTTAGGGGTGTGTTGGGGTTAGTGTTGAAGTTAGAATTGAGGGGTTTCCACTGTTTAGGCACATCAGGGCTCTCCAAACGCAACATGGCGCCACCAATGATTCCAGCCAATCTTGCGTTCAAAAAGTCAAATGGTGCGCCCTCCCTTCCAAGCCCCGACGTGCGCCCAAACAGTGGTTTACCCCCACATATGGGATACCAGCGTACTCAGGACAAACTGGGCAACAACTATTGGGGTCCAATTTCTCCTGTTACCCTTGCAAAAATAAAAAAATACTTGCTAAAACATAATTTTGAGGAAAGAACAATTATTTTTTATTTTCACGGCTCTACGTTATAAACTTATGTGAAACACTTGGGGGTTGAAAGTGCTCACCACACATCTAGATAAGATCCTTTTGGGGTCTAGTTTTCAAAATGGGGTCACTTGTGGGGTGTTTCTACTGTTTAGGCACATCAGGGGCTCTGCAAATGCAACGTGACGCCCGCAGACCATTCCATCAAAGTCTGCATTTCAAATGTCACTACTTCCCTTCCGAGCCCTGACGTGCACCCAAACAGTGGTTTACCCCGACATATGGGGTACCAGCGTACTCACAACAAACTGGGCAACAAATATTGGGGTCCAATTTCTCCTGTTACCCTTGTGAAAATAAACAATTGCTTGCTAAAACATCTTTTTTGAGGAAAGAAAAATGATTTTTTATTTTCACGGCTCTGCGTTGTAAACTTCTGTGAAGCACTTGGGGGTTGAACGTGCTCACCACACATCTAGATAAGTTCCTTTGGGGGTCTAGTCTCCAAAATGGGGTCACTTGTGGGGGGTTTCTACTGTTTAGGCACATCAGGGGCTCTGCAAACATAACATGATTCCCGCAGACCATTCCATCAAAGTCTGCATTCCAAATCGTCACTACTTCCCTTCCGAGCCCCGCCATGTGCCCAAACAGTGGTTTACCCCCACATATGGGGTATCAGCGTACTCAGGAGAAACTGGACAACAACTTTTGGGGTCAAATTTTTCCTGTTACCCTTGGGAAAATTAAAAAATTCTGGGCTAAAAAAATATTTTTGAGGAAAGAAAACACATTTTTTATTTTCACGTCTCTGCGTTATAAACTTCTGTGAAGCACTTGGGGGTTCAAAGTGCTCACCACACATCTAGATAAGTTCCCTTGGGGGTCTAGTTTCCAAAGTGGGGTCAATTGTGGGGAGTTCCTACTGTTTAGGCACATCAGGGGCTCTGCAAACGCAACGTGACGCCCGCAGAGCATTCCATTAAAGTCTGCATTTCAAAACGTCACTACTTCTCTTCCGCTCCCCGACGTGTGCCAAAACAGTGGTTTACCCCCACATATGGGGTATCAGCGTACTCAGGAGAAACTGCACAACAACTTTTGGGGTCCAATTTCTCCTGTTACCCTTGGGAAAATAAAAAATTGTGGGTTAAAAAATCATTTTTGAGGAAAGAAAAATAATTTTATATTTTCATGGCTCTGCGTTATAAACTTCTGTGAAGCACTTGAGGGTTCAAAGTGCTCACCACACATCTAGATTAGTTCCTTGGGAGGTCTAGTTTCCAAAATGGGGTCACTTGTGTGGGAGCTCCAATGTTTAGGCACACAGGGGCTCTCCAAACGCGACATGGTGTCCGCTAATGATTGGAGCTAATTATCCATTCAAAAAGCCAAATGGCGTGCCTTCCCTTCCGAGCCCTGCCGTGCGCCCAAACAGTGGTTTACCCCCACATATGGGGTATCATCGTACTCAGGACAAACTGGACAACAACATTTGGGGTCCAATTTCTCCTATTATCCTTGGGAAAATAAAAAACTCCGGGCTAAAAATCATTTTTGAGGAAAGAAAAATATTTTTTTATTTTCATGGCTCTGCGTTATAAACTTCTGTGAAGCACCTGGGGGTTTTAAGTGCTCACTATACATCTAGATTAGTTCCTTGGGGGGTCTAGTTTCCAAAATGGGGTCACTTGTAGGGGAGCTCTAATGTTTAGGCACACAGGGGCTCTCCGAACGCAACATGGTGTCCACTAACGATTGGAGCTAATTTTCCATTGAAAAAGTCAAATGGCGCGCCTTCCCTTCCAAGCCTTGCCGTGCACCCAAACAGTGGTTTACCCCCACATATGAGGTATCGGCGTACTCAAGAGAAATTGCCCAACAAATTTTAGGATCCATTTTATCCTGTTGCCCATGTGAAAATGAAAAAATTGAGGCTAAAAAAATTTTTTTGTGAAAAAAAAGGACTTTTTCATTTTTTACGGATCAATTTGTGAAGCACCTGAGAGTTTAAAGTGCTCACTATGCATCTAGATAAGTTCCTTGGGGGGTCTAGTTTCCAAAATGGGGTCACATGTGGGGGAGCTTCAATGTTTAGGCACACAGGGTCTCTCCAAACGCGACATGGTGTCTGCTAAAGATGGAGATAATTTTTCATTCAAAAAGTCAAATGGCGCGCCTTCCCTTCCGAGCCTTGCCGTGCACCCAAACAGTGGTTTACCCCCACATATGAGGTATCGGCGTACTCAGGAGAAATTGCCCAACAAATTTTAGGATCCATTTTATCCTGTTGCCCATGTGAAAATGAAAAAATTGAGGCTAAAAAATTTTTTTGTGAAAAAAAAGTACTTTTTCATTTTTACGGATCAATTTGTGAAGCACCTGGGGGATTAAAGTGCTCACTATGCATCTAGATAAGTTCCTTGGGGCGTCTAGTTTCCAAAATGGGGTCACTTGTGGGGGAGCTCCAATGTTTAGGCACACGGGGGCTCTCCAAACGCGACATGGTGTCCGCTAAAGATTGGAGCCAATTTTTCATTGAAAAAGTCAAATGGCGCTCCTTCGCCTCCGAGCCCTGCCGTGCCCACAAACAGTGGTTTACCCCCACATATGAGGTATCAACGTACTCAGGACAAATTGGACAACAACTTTTGTGGTCCAGTTTCTCCTTTTACCCTTGGGAAAATAAAAAAATTGTTGCTAAAAGATCATTTTTGTGACTAAAAAGTTAAATGTTCACTTTTTCCTTCCATGTTGCTTCTGCTGTTGTGAAACACCTGAAGGGTTAATAAACTTCTTGAATGTGGTTTTGAGCACCTTGAGGGGTGCAGTTTTTAGAATGGTGTCACTTTTGGGTATTTTCAGCCATATAGAACCCTCAAACTGACTTCAAATGTGAGGTGGTCCCTAAAAAAAATGGTTTTGTAAATTTTGTTGTAAAAATGAGAAATCACTGGTCAAATTTTAACCCTTATAACTTCCTAGCAAAAAAAAAATTTATTTCCAAAATTGTGCTGATGTAAAGTAGACATGTGGGAAATGTTATTTATTAACTATTTTGTGTCACATAACTCTCTGGTTTAACAGAATAAAAATTCAAAATGTGAAAATTGCGAAATTTTCAAAATTTTCGCCAAATTTCCGTTTTTTTCACAAATAAACTCAGAAATTATCGACCTAAATTTACCACTTACATGAAGCCCAATATGTCACGAAAAAACAGTCTCAGAACCGCAAGGATCCATTGAAGCGTTCCTGAGTTATTACCTCATAAAGGGACACTGGTCAGAATTGCAAAAAATGGCAAGGTCATTAAGGCCAAAATAGGCTGGGTCATGAAGGGGTTAATGCACTGCCAGGTCTGTGACATCATGCAACCACAAGCTTATGCCAGCTGTGTGGTTTTCCATGCCAGTTGAAATGTGGACAGTACAGAGGAAAGTTCAGTGCGTTGTTTGGCTCGCTAAATTTGAATCCATGACCAAAGTGCTACTTGAATATCGGCGCATTTATAATGAAGCACCACGACATAGGAGTAACATTACTCGGTGGGATAAACTGTTGAAGGAAATCGGCAGTTTGGTGGAGAAACCCTGTTCTGGTAGGCCATCAGTCAGTGACAAGTCTGTAGAGGCTATACGGGATAGCTACCTAAGGAGCCCTAAAAAGTCTGTGCATGCGTGTGCTCGACAATTACATCTAAGCAAAACTACAGTTCATAAGGTGTTAAAGAAACGTCTCTGTTTTATGGGGAACAAATTGTAGCTGTTGTGCGCTATCAAACCAGCAGATAGACCCAAATGATGAGCATTTGCAACAGATATGCTTCATGAGATCGACAATGATGCAAGATTTTTGGAGAAGATTGTGTTTATTGATGAGGCGACCTCCCATATCTGTGGACATGCTCATCGCCATAACGTCCAAATATGTGCTGCTGAACATCCTCAAGCCTACATTGAGTACGAACATAACACCCCTAAAGTGAACGTGTGGTGTGGCCTGATGCATGATAAGGTGATAGGCCCATTTTGTTTGGCGGAGCAGTCTGTGACTGCAAACACGTATCTTGACATGTTGGAATTGTATCCAGTGCCACAATTTCTGGAAGGTGTCATCTTTCAACAGGACAGCGCTCCTCCACACTACGCCACCATTGTTAGTGAGTTTCTGGATAGAACATTCCCCTATAGGTGGATAGGCAGGGGTTCTGTCAAGCCATGGCCACCACAATCCCCGGATCTGATGCCCTTAGACTTTTCCTTTTGGGGTTATGTGAAGTAACTTGTGTACATTGAACGTATCAACAGCATTAATCACTTAAAACAGAGAATCACAGACGTTATGCACTCTGTTACACCAGTCGTCCTTACCCGTGTGTGGCAAGAACTTCACTATCATTTGTATGTGTGTAGGGCAACAAATGGAGCCCACATCGAACTGCACTAAATAGGTATGGAACTGGGAGAGTTTTTCTGTTATTATATTTACTGACACACTGTATATATATATATTTATATATACAGTACAGATCAAAAGTTTGGACACACCTTCTTATTTAAAGATTTTTCTGTATTTTCATGACTATGAAAATTGTACATTCACTCTGAAGGCATCAAAACTATGAATTAACACATGTGGAATTATATACTTAACAAAAAAGTGTGAAACAACTGAAATTATGTCTTATATTCTAGGTTCTTCAAAGTAGCCACCTTTTGCTTTGACGACTGCTTTGCACACTCTTGGCATTCTCTTGATGAGCTTCAAGAGGTAGTCACCTGGAATGGTTTTCACTTCACAGGTGTGCCCTGTCAGGTTTAATAAGTGGGATTTCTTGCCTTATAAATGGGTTTGGGACCATCAGTTATGTTGTGCGGAAGTCTGGTGGATACACAGCTGAGAGCCCTACTGAATAGACTGTTAGAATTTGTATTATGGCAAGAAAAAAGCAGCTAAGTAAAGAAAAACGAGTGGCCATCATTACTTTAAGAAATGTAGGTCAGTCAGTCCGAAAAATTGGGGAAACTTTGAAAGTGTCCCCAAGTGCAGTGGCAAAAACCATCAAGCGCTACAAAGAAACTGGCTCACATGAGGGCCGCCCCAGTAAAGGAAGACCAATAGTCACCTCTGCTTCTGAGGATAAGTTTATCCGAGTCACCAGCCTCAGAAATCACAGGTTAACAGCAGCTCAGATTAGAGACCAGGTCAATGCCACACAGAGTTCTAGCAGCAGACTCATCTCTACAACAACTGTTAAGAGGAGACATTGTGCAGCAGGCCTTCATGGTAAAATACCTGCTAGAAAACCACTGCTAAGGACAGGCAACAAGCAGAAGAGACTTGTTTGGGCTAAAGAACACAAGGAATGGACATTAGACCAGTGGGAATCTGTGCTTTGGTCTGATGAGTCCAAATTTGAGATCTTTGGTTCCAACCACCTTGTCTTTGTGCGACGCAGAAAAGGTGAACGGATGGACTCTACATGCCTGGTTCCCACCGTGAAGCATGGAGGAGGAGGTGTGATGGTGTGGGGGTACTTTGCTGGTGACACTGTTGGGGATTTATTCAAAATTGAAGGCATATTGAACCAGCATAGCTACCACAGCATCTTGCAGCGGCATGCTATTCCATCCGGTTTGCGGTTAGTTGGACCATCATTTATTTTTCAACAGCACAATGACCCCAAACACACCTCCAGGCTGTGTAAGGGCTATTTGACCAAGAAGGAGAGTGATGGGGTGCTACGCCAGATTACCTGGCCTCCACAGTCACCAGACCTGAACCCAATCGAGATGGTTTGGGGTGAGCTGGACCGCAGAGTGAAGGCAAAAGGGCCAACAAGTGCTAAGCATCTCTGGGAACTCCTTCAAGATTGTTGGAAGACCATTTCCGGTGACTACCTCTTGAAGCTCATCAAGAGAATGCCAAGAGTGTGCAAAGCAGTCATCAAAGCAAAATGTGGCTACTTTGAAGAACCTATAATATAAGACATATTTTCAGTTGTTTCACACTTTTTTGTTAAGTATATAATTCCACATGTGTTAATTTGTAGTTTTGATGCCTTCAGTGTGAATGTACAATTTTCATAGTCATGAAAATACAGAAAAATCTTTAAATGAGATGGTGTGTGCAAACTTTTGGTCTGTACTGTATATAATTATAAAAATGCAGAAAAATTGGAGGCAGCACACCATTTGTAGTGAAAAGGAGCTATTTAATCAGCCCAGAAGGCGATGTTTAAGTCCCGACAGGAACGTTTGTCAAGCAGTGAACATGTGAAAGTGCCAGGTATATAAAGAGTATACATAATTATAATAATTTGCATTAATCATCATTGTAAGAGCATGTATTTACATTATAATTGACATGCATAAAGTGCAGACAGTGATACAGGAATTATTCATCACATAAAGTGCAGTGCATAGATATAGATAAAGAAGGCATTGAAAAATATGCATTTAGACATCAATTGGTAATGATAAAACAGGTGTACAACCTTGTTAATCACATCCATGACTTGTCCCACTCTTAGGCCAGTCTCAGACATACAGATTTTTCCGGTACGTGAAGAAACGGTCCAGGGCTATCCGTGTCCGTGTGTCCGGCTGTGCACGTAGGCCATCTGTGTGTCATCCGTATGCTGTCCGGGTCCGTGTTTTGAAACAATTTGTTTCAATTTTAACCCTATGACTTTAAAAAATGCACACGGACAGCACACGGACGGCATCCATGTGCGGTACGTGTTTACATGTACCCACTGACTTTAATGGGTCCGTGTGATCCATGCGCTCCCACGAACAGTGACATGTCTCCATGTTTTGCACACGGTCACACAGTCCGTGAAAACACGCTGACATCTGCAGAGACACATTAATTTTAATGTGCATATGTGTGTCAGTGTCTCCAGTACGTGAGGAAACTGTCACCACACGTACCGGAGCCACTGACATGTGAAACCGGCCTTAAGTAAAGGCAAAAAGATCCAAGTAAACAGCATGTTACAAAGGAATGAAACCTCAGCGCTACAATATATTCATATAATGACTGATAAGCTACAACATCTTTATAAATATAAACAGAAAAACTAAATATACAGCACATAAAGTTTTAATATAGTAGCAGTTTGATATAATGACACAAATATTGTTAAATAAATATAATGCTAATAAAATCAAATCGCACCATACATATAAGACTCATTTTCAAGCATGTTTTAAAGAGGATTCCCATTAAAATTGGATATTAGAAGGGCTGGGAAAAATCCATAAGGGTGAGAACACCCCCCATTAGCTGGGGCTGGCAAGTCACCACACAAAGAATGGGGAGACACAAACCTCGCTAAAGAAATGTGTCTCAACCCCAAATTCTTAAATGGATAATATACTCCTCTAAAGCCAAATCTTAAATCTTTTCAATAGAGGGAATTATCCCCAAATCACAGGATGGTCCCTTGTGTCAAGAGTAAAGCTACTTTCACACTAGCGTTAACTGCAATACGTTGCAATGCGTCGTTTTGGCAAAAAAACGCATCCTGTAAAAGTGCTTGCAGGATGCGTTTTTTTACCATTGACTAACATTAGCGACGCATTTGCGACACATTGACACACGTCGCAACCGTCGTGAGACAGTTGCGCCGTGTTGTGGCGGTCCGCCTGGAGCAAAAAACGTTACATGTAACGTTTTTTGCTCCCGACGGTCCGCTTTTTCCGACCGCGCATGCGCGGCCGGAACTCCGCCCCCACCTCCCCGCACCTCACAATGGGGCAGCGGATGCGCTGGAAAAATGCATCCGCTGCCCCCGTTGTGCAGCGGAGACAACGCTAGCGTCGGTGACCTCGGCCCGACGCACTGCGACAGGCCGAGCCCGACGCTAGTGTGAAAGTAGCCTAAATATACAGTATCTACATATTATTGTTCGATCTCAATCTCCAACAAAACAAAAATAAAAAAATAAAAAACACTTTGCCAATCTTTCTGAATGGGACAAGCCATGGATCATAATATTTGATTATATTCACATTTTTTAAAAAAGGAAAACATTTTTTTAATAAAAACAATTAGCACTAACCCAAGCAAAAAGAAAGAGAATCCAGCTGAAGTATATAAGAGATATCGCAAAGAGTAACACATAAAAGAACTGATTATAATTCACATTTAATCCAAAAGGTTTTAGCATATTTAACCTCCGGATCCATAATAATTCCATAGTTTTAAGCATTGTAACCTAATCACCACCCCATCTCAAAGGGTTGGGGGGGGGGGGTTAATCAATTATACAAAATTTAAGATATTTTCCAGTGTGGTCCTGTCCCACAAAATGTTAATCAAGTTTCTTTTTTCTAATTGTGTATCTGAGATAATTCACATGGGTTTAAAAGTCCCATACGATCTAACCCACATAACACAATTTACATAGACATTCCAAAAATTAATCACTAGAATATGTTAGGTAACTCATCAGTTTGCATTCTAAATAATATTTTTTCACTAGCTAAATGTGAAACAGCCTGCTGTATTCAACCTTGTCATTTAGTGCTGTGGTGATATGAAACTGTCTGCAGACCTATGGCACATTAAAAAAATATATAATTTTTCAGTTGAAAAAAGTTAGACAGCCCGCCATATTATACTTTGTCATTTTGTTGGGTTGGAATGAAGATGTAGAGGCCTGATCCAGAGACCACCCAAAAATTATTTTGTTCCTAGTGTCATACAGTAGGGGACCTGACTTTAAAATAGTTTGCAGCATCTAGTGTGTTATATAGGCCTGATACAGAGGCTGCAAAAAATTCTTCTGTTCCTAGTGTCATACAGTAAGGGACGTGATTTTAAAATAGTTTGTAGCATCTGATGTGTTCTAGAGGCCCAATCCAGAGGCCACCTAAAAATTATTCTGTTACAAGTGTCATACAGTAGGGGACGTGATTTTAAAATAGCTTGTAGCATCTAGTGTGTTATAGAGGCCTGATCCAGAGGCCACAAAAATTATTCTGTTCCTAGTGGCATAAAGTAGAGGACCTCACTTTAAAATAGTTTGTAGCATTTACAGTTGTGCTCAAAAGTTTACATACCCTGGCAGAATTTTTGCTTTCTTGACCTTTTTTCAGAGAATATGAATGATAACACCAAAACTTTTTATCCACTCATGGTTAGTGGTTGGGTGAAGCCATTTATTGTCAAACTAGTGTGGTTTCTCTTTTTAAATCAGAATGACAACCCAAAACATCCAAATGATCCTGATCAAAAGTTCACATACCGTGGTGATTTTGGCCTGACAGCATGCACAGAAGTTGAAACAAATGGGTTTAAATAGTAACTAAAGGTAACATCCTCACCTGTGACCTGTTTTCTTGTAATCAGTGTGTGCATAAAAGCTGAGTGTGTTTCTGGGATCCAGATAGACTTTTGCATCTTTCATCCAGCCATTGACGTTTCTGGATTGTGAGTCGTGGGGTAAGCAAAATAATTGTCAATGGATCTATGGGAAAAGGTAGTTGAACTGTATAAAACAGGAAAGGGATTCAAAAAGATATCCAAGGAATTGATAATGCCAGTCAGCAGCCTTCAAACAGTGATTAACGAATGGAAAATCAGGGGTTCTAAAAAAAAACCCACAAACCGCGGTCAGGTAGACCAACAAAAATGTAGTCCACAACTGCCAGGAAAATTGTTCGAGATGCAAAGAAAAACCCACAAATAACATAAGCTGAAATACAGGACTCTCTGAAAACTAACGGTGTGGCTATTTCAAGATGTACAATAAGGAGGCAATTGAAGAAAAATGGGCCACATGGTCGAGTCGCCAGAAGAAAGCCATTACTGCTCAAATGCCACAAAGTATTTCAACTACAACAGGCAAAACAGCACAGAGACAAGCCTCAAAATTTCTGGAACAATGTAATTTTGAGTGCTGAGACCAAAATTTAGCTTTTTGGCCACAATCATAAATGTTACATTTGGAGAGAGGTCACCAAGGCCTATGATTAAAGGAACACCATTCCTACTGTAAAGCACGGAGGTGGATCGCTGATGTTTTGGGGATGTGTGAGCTACAAAGGCAAGGGAAACTTGGTCAAAGTTCAAGGAAAGATGAATGCAGCATGTTTTCAGCAAATATTGGAGGCAAATTTGCATTCATCAGTCCGCAAGCTGCGCATGGGACGTACTTGGACGTTCCAACATGACAACGATCTAAAACACAAAGGAAAGTCGACCTGTCATTGGCTGCAGAAGAATAAACTGAAGGTTCTGGACTGGTCATCTCAGTCTCCTGACCTTAATATCATTGAGCCACTCTGGGGAGATCTCAAGTGCACAGTTCATGCTAGCCAGCCCAGGAGTTTACAGGAACTGGAGGCTTTTTTCCAAAAAGAGTGGGCAGCTTTACAATATGAGAAAATAAAGAACCTCATTCACAACTACCACAAAAGACTTCAAGCTGTCATTGAAGTTAGAGGGGGCAATACACGGTATCAAGAAATGGGGTATGTAAACTTTTGATCAGGGTCATTTGGATGTTTTGGGTTGTCATTATGATTTAAAAAGATAAACCACAGTAGACTGACAATAAATGGCTTCACCCAACCCCTAACCATGAGTGGATAAAAAGTTTTGGTGTTATCATTCATATTCTCTGAAAAAAAGGCCAAGAAAGCAAACATTCTGCTGGGGGTATGTAAATTTTTTAGCACAACCTTAGTGTGTTATAAAGGCCTGATCCAGCGGCCACAATAAATTATTCTATTCTTAGTGTCATACAGTAGGAGACCTGACTTTAAAATAGTTTGCAGCATCTAGTGTGTCATAGAGGCCTTATCCAGAGGCCATCAAAAAATTCCTGTGTTCATAACGTCATGCAGTAGGGGACATCTGACTTTCAAATTGTTTGTAGCATATCTTCTTTGTCATACATGCCTCATCCACACTTAAACAATTCTTTCTTCTGTGACTAACGCGATACAGCACGCCATATTTCACCTTGGAATTTACTGTAGTTGAAATTCAACTGTTTTGCAGAGGTGGAGCAGAGTTTAAAATCTAATTTTTTGTTCCAAATACTGTGCTCATACCACAATATCTGAGCAACATACCAGGGAAAAAGTGAGGCAGTGGTGAAAGGGGAATTAGGCTTGGTGTTAAAGGTGTATGTGGGGTAAGTGGCAAGGTTACTGAAAGCACTAGTGAGCCAACAACTTCATGTCCTGACAACTTTTGTTACTGGATGGGCTACTCCACTACCTTTCTTTGGCAGACGCAAGCCTGTTTTCACCTTCCTGACCAAGCCATTTTTTTCAATTCTGACCACTGTCACTTTATGAGGCCATAACTCTGGATCGCTTCAACGGATCCCAGTGATTCTGAGATTGTTTTCTTGTGACATATTGTACTTCATGATAGTGGTAAAATTTCTTCGATATGACTTGCGTTTAAATGTGACAAAATTGGAAATTTGGCCAAATGTTTGAAAATTTGAATTTTTATGCCCTTAAATCAGAGAGATAAATCACACAAAATAGTTAATACGTAACATTTCCAACATGTCTACGTTACATAAGCACAATTTTGGAACCAAATTTTTTTTTGTTAGGAAGTTATAAGGGTTATAAGACCAGCGATTTTTCATTTTTTCAGCAAAAATTTACAAAACCATTTTTTTAGGGACGACCTGACATTTGAAGTCACTTTGAGGGGTCTATATGACAGAAAATACCAAAAAGTGACACCATTCTAAAAACTGCACCCATCAAGGTTCTCAAATCCCATCAAGGTACTCAAAACCACATGCGGGAAGTTTATTAAAAATTAACATTTAACTTTTTAGTAACTTTCAGCAATGATTTTTTTTATTTTTACAAGGGTAAAAGGAGAAAATTGACCTCTATACTTGTTGTGTCATTTCTCCTGAGTACGCCGATACCCTATATGTGGGGGAAAACCACTGTTTGGGCACGTGGCAGGGCTCGGAAAGGAAGTGGTGAGTACTTTGAAACCCCAGGTGCATCACAGAAGTTTACAACGTAGAGCGGTGAAAATAAAAAATCACATTTTTTCCACAAAAATATCTTTTAGCAACAATTTTTTTTATTTTCACAAGGGTAACAGGAGAAAATGGTCCACTAAAGTTGTTGAGCAATTTCTCCTGGGTATGCAGATACCCCATATATTGGAAGAAAACCACTGTTTGGGCGTACGGCAGGGCTCGGAAGGGAAGGACCACCGTTTGACTTTTTGAACGCAAATTTGGCTGAAATTGTGAGCGAACATCATGACGCGTTTGAAGGGCCCCTGATGTGCTTAAACATTGGAAAACCCCCCACAAGTGACAACATTTTGGAAACTAGACCCTTCAAGGAACTTTTCTAGCTGTGTGGTGAGCACTTTAAACCCTCAGGTGCTTCACAGAAGTTTATAACGTAGAGGAATGAAAATGAAAAAAAAAAAAAATTTCTTCCCAAAAAAATGATCTTTTAGAAGCAATTTTTTTATTTTCACAAGGGTAAAAGGAGAAAATGGACCTCTAAAGTTGTTATGCAATTTCTCTTGAGTATGCCGTCACCCCATACGTGAGGGAAAACTACTGTTTTGGTGCACGGCAGGGCTTGGAAAGAAAGGAGTGACATTTTGGGTTTTAGACTTTGATGGAATAGTCTGCAGGTGTCATGTTGTGTTTGGAGAGCCTCTGATGTCCTAAACAGTGTAAATCTCCAAAAAGTGACCCCATTTTGGAAACTAGACTGTTGTGAACTCTATTTTTGGGCTCCCTCTAGTGGTCACAAGCGGTACTGTGTAGTGTTGTCTTTCTGCAGGTTGGCAGCATCAGCTGGTTCGTTATCCTTGGTTGGTTTCCTATTTAGCTCACCTGGATACTCAGTTCCTTGCCTGCTATCAATGTATTCAGTGCTCTTCAGATTCCTTGTGACTACCTTGCTCCCAGTCTCTCCAAGACAAGCTAAGTTTTTGTTTGTTCATTTTTTGATTATCAGCATTCATTATGTTTCTTGTCCAGCTTGCTAAAATGTGATTTCCTCGCTTGCTGGTTGCTCTAGGGGACTGAGCTTCTCCCCCCACACCGTTAGTTGGTGTGGGGGTTCTTGAAATCTCAGAGTGGATATTTTGTAAGGGTTTTTTACTGACCGCATAGATTCCCTTTTCTATTTTCTGCTATCTAGTATTAGTGGGCCTCATTTGCTGAATCTGCTTTCACCCCTGTGTATGTGCCTTCCTCTTACCTCACCGTTATTATTTGTTGGGGGCTTCTATATCTTTGGGGATTATTTCTCTGGAGGCAAGAGAGGTCTTTCTTTCTCTCTAGGGGTAGTTAGTTCCTTAGGCTGGCTCGAGACGTCTAGGATTTTTAGGCACGTTCACCGGCTACTTCTAGTGTGTTTGGATAGGTTCAGATTTGCGGTCAGTCCAGTTTTCCACCTCCCTAGAGCTTGTCCTATGTTTGTTACTTAGCTGGAGTAATTTGTGATCCTCAACCACTAAGGATCATAACACTAGACCCTTCAAGGAACTTATCTAGCTGTGTGGTGAGCACTTTAAATCCCCAGGTACTTCACAGAAATTTATAACGTAGAGATGTAAAAATAAAAAAAATAAAAATTTCCCAAAAAATGATCTTTAAGCAACGATTTTTTTATTTTCACAAGAGTGATAGGAGAAAATTGACTTTTAAAGTTGTTGTGCAATTTCTCCTGAGTATGCCGATAACCCATATGTGGGGGAAAACCACTGTTTGGGTGCACGGCAGGGCTCAGGAGGAAAGGAGTGACATTTTGGATTGCAGACTTTGATGGAATGGTCTGCGGGAGTCATGTCGCATTTGGAGAGCCCCTGATGTGCTTAAACAGTAGAAATCTCCCACAAGTGACCCCATTTTGGAAACTACACCCCTGAGGGACTTTATCTAGAGGCATAGTTTTATAATAATGATTAAAATGCTTTTGGTTTTACTGGTGTATGAATTTATAATGTGGTATTATGTGTAAAATGTGTGGGGTACATTAGATTATAAAAGTGTGTTGTGTCAACAGAGTATAAATTAATTTTATTAATTTGTGGAGTTGTGGTATGCTTTGAAGCAATTATTAGTGCAAAGGCAAAGGCCAGGTTTCTCAGGGCAGGTTTCACAATGGTAAATTGTGTCCTTTCGAATTTCCCTCTTGGAGCACTCTCTACACCATTTTTATGATCATCCTTTCCTCGCAGTTTGGGGAACCTCTCCTGGGAAATGTTCACCTGGGACAATACCGGCACTATCAGTTTCAGAATTACTGGGACTCTCGCCTCCCTGAGTGCCAAACATTAGGGCCTTGATGACTTCCGTTTTGCCTGCAGATCGTAACAGCACAAAAGCATTGTACAGTGCCATCTGTACAATGTGCAAGGCCATTTTTTTGTACATTACTTTCACTTTTCGCTTGGCACTGTATGGTTGGAGGATCTGATGTGAGAGATCTACACCCCCCATGTACCAATTGTAATCCAAGACACAATCTGGCTTTGGGACTTGTGTTGTGGTACCACAAACGGTGACAAGCGAGCTGTTGTCACAGTGTATGGTGGTCAAGATAACGACATCCCTTTTGTCCTTATACTTGACCACGAGCATGTTGTTGCTGCATTGGGCTCTGCTTTTGCCTTTTTCTCAGTGTTTGCCCTATTAACAATATAGGGAGGCCTTGCTGATTTTTTTGCACACCACCACATACAACTGTACCTCTGGCAGAGAGGGTCTTGACGAGTTGGATGCTGGTGTAAAAGTTATCAATGTAGAGGTGAAAACCCTTATCCAGCAGTCGGTGCAGCAATTTCCACATAATATTCCCACTCACCCCCCCAGGATGGGGGGCATTCAGGGGGGTTAATCTGGGTCTCCTTACCCTCGTAGACCCTGAGGTACTCTTGCATAGTTTGTACAGTTTTATTCCATGGACCTCTTACTGGGCAGGTGTTGTTGGGATTTTAGCCTCCCTTTGAACTGAACCAGAGATTCATCTATAGCTATGTCCCTCTGGGATGTGTACGTCTCAGCAAATTTTCTGCTGAAGTGTTCAGCCACTGGTTGAATTTTATATAGATGATCAAAGTTTGGCTCCTCTCTGTGAGGGCATTGCGCATTATCACTATAATGCAAAAATTTTTGAATTGTCTCAAATTTTCAAATTTTGTCCTTGTCATGGCCATACGGAATACCAGTGTACTGTAGAGAATATCAGTACTCCAGTTTTGCCAAAGCTATTATGCCCATATGCAGCACAATTCCCCAAAATGTCATCATATGATGACGTGGGATTTTGGGTGAAAAATTATTGGGTATACAAGTTCGTCTGGGCCACCAAAAGATTTATTATTTTCTCACTGAAAAAGAATTTGAAGAAGTCAATTTCAGTGAGGCCAGTGGTATCAAACTGGATTCCTGAACTGCCAATGAAATCCAGAATGACAGGCTCATAATTTTCCGGGGTGCAATCCATATGGGATCGATTGCTGCAGGAGCTGCCTGGGTCCTAGAGCGCTTTGCTGGTTGTCCTTCCTCACTAGATGAGGAGTAGAAGGAACAGGAGGAATAGACTAAGTGGAATCTTCCTCACTGACTGAATCCATGTCGGAGGCAAGGAAGGTGTATGCCTCCTCTGGTGAATAGCGTCTTCTTGACGAATGGGCAATTTTTTCAATTTTTTTTAAAACCCTGGGATGTGTGTGTAAGTGGTTCTTTTACACGTGTAATGTGTGGGGCTTGTGTATAGGGTTCAATTTATTATGTAAAACTGAGAAAAAAAAGGAGAGAGAAAAAATGTAGAAGAAACACTTAGAAGAAAAAAAAAAGAAAAATCAGATGTAAAAGAAAAGTTTGTATAAAAAAAATTACCGACGTTCACTACACTAATGCTCTCCCTATAAATTTACCCAATGCAAATAATTCTTTTTTACAAATGAAAAATGGACACTGTAACGTATGTGCAGCGCCCCAGAGTCCTGGTCGTTGCAGTACTGATGCTCCGCCGCTAAGGGGAGTGATGGTACGTCTGATGGCACTTAAGGAGTTCACCTGACCAGGTATCACAGACACCAATACACTTCATAGTCTAGCCTCCAGGGGGAGCAAAGGGCACTATGTATTAGGCCACTCCTCACAATTTGGTAAAACTGGGGGTTGGATAGAAAGTTAGACAGAAGCTGACTGGGTTGGAACCAGGCAACATCCTGTGGCAGAGGGTGTTGCAGTGGAAGATTCAGGGGGGTCCCTGCCAGGGGTGGGATCCTGACTGAGGCCTAGCGAACAAGACAGAACGTTAAGGAACCGCGCCTGCACTACATCGCGGCGGTATCTCAAGAAAGGACAAGAAGCGAGGTTTATTGTGAAGAGTGAGAAACGAGATCATAGCAAAAAGGAGATAACACCAGTAGGAGTCATGCCGTAAGATCGAGGCAACATCCTACTGAGGCACGTAGCCGGTGGCCGGAACGCCGAGGAAGTATTGGGCTCCAAGAATTACTTCAAACCAACGGCAGGACAGTTAATTATAGGTTGACTGTCTCACCTAAATCACCTAAGCAGACATAGGGGGCAACTGTGGGAGAGGGGCGTCACTAGGGTCCCGGAAGAACTCCAGGCCTACCCGTCATACGGGTGCGTCCTAGCCATATCATCTGGGGGACGGAGAAGAACATCAGAACAGACATAAGTTGTGGGAAAGAACATCAGAAACAGACACAACAGTTGTGAGGACTATCCCGTGGTGCTCAGCAGGGAAGTGCTACAACACACAGGCGCTAGAAGGTAGGCACAGATTTCCACCTGCAAAGGGAACTCTGGAGGTGCCATCGGACCGGCCGGTCTCAGCCAGCCCTGTTAACTGTACTGTGGATTGAGGATCTTGAAGCCTTCAGTAAAGAGGTAAAGAGACTGCAACCCTGTGTCCTCGTTATTCACCGCGACCTGCACCACGTACCACCACCTACACCTTTCATTGGACGCCCCTTAGCAGGGTCACGGACCGGGTCTAGCCACCGTGACAACCCAGAACTGAGACAGAGAGGCCCGGTACCGAGTACCCCACGGCCCTGCGTCTGGGGGCGCTCCAAACTTGGCGTCACGAACAGGATCTACTTAAGCCTGAAGAATCAGGTCATGAGTGCCTTGGAACTGTGATTTATTGTGCTTGAACTGTGACTTATTGCAAAGACTGTGCATTGCCACTTGCCGCCAAAAGTTCCCGCCAAAACCGCCGCCATTGCAGCGCCACGGGGAGCGCAGAAGAAGAAGAAGGGCGTGCCATGGGAGGAGACTATTCAAGCGGCGCCAAAAGTGGTGACCGCCCCCTCCGACTACTGCTGCGACATGACGACCTGCCAAGGAGCAGAGGAGAACCGCCCCCTGAATTGCAACGGCGGGAACGGGAGGAAGAAGAAGCTACACCCTCAGAAAATGGAGGGGCAACGTGCATGTGCCACCGAAGATCCCAGAGCAGGGATGGAGACCAGCGAGTCCCAGAGCGACGGCGAAGTGATCCCGGCCTGTCCTCGACTACCAGAGACGGACCCGGACCCACCGCAGCTGGAGGACCCGGACCTCTTGGAGCCACAGGCGGCGGAGCCGAGCCAGCCCATCCTGAATATAGAGCCAGCCGATGCGAAGCAATGGAGGTCAGAGCTGTGTCAGGAGACCGCCCTGGAAGAACCGCGGTCCAGGCTGCAGCCGATTCCAGTGCCATTGTCAACGGAACAGATCGACATCGGTGGAATCACATCAGACGCAGGTATGGAAAGCGCCGCTGCTCCCCCGACCGATCCTGCTCTCCCGACCGACCCTGCTCCTGTGACCGCTCCCCAGCCCGACAATAACCGAGTTTTCACCGCTGAGCTAGTAATACTGACCCCAGGCACCATGGAGAAGCTGGTGCCTCCTTTACCAACAACGATGGGGAAACCGCTAGATGTGAGCTCAGAGGGGGTGACTTTCCAGTGGGATACTCCACGGATCGGGCCGGATGGGGCCAGGCAGGAGGGCCTCATCATTGCTGCGCTCACCTGGGAACAGTATAAGCAATGCTTAATTCGACAATGGCAAAATCAAAAAGAGACAGAACTAAATGACCCACCGAGAGTACAGAGACCAAAGACTGAACACAACAGGAGGAACTCGGTCAGGCAGGGGACTGTACTAGCCTTCCACCCGAAGCGGGGTTGGGGCTCTATACAAGAACAGGGACTGCCGACAGAAATCTTCTTTACCAGCTACAATGTGAAAACCCCAACCCGCAATCTATATGACAATCAGCTACCATGTAAAGGGGACCAGGTGACCTACACTCGCCACCGGAGTGCGCAGGGGTGGTGCGCCTGGGACGTCCAACGATGCGAGCCGGTGGTAGCGCCACCTGCTGTCCCTACTATGACTAACCCAGATTTGACCAACCCCACTACTGTTGCCACGGTGTGTATTATCGCCGCTACTGAACTTGCAACCACGGCTGACATTCGAATCCAGACACCAGGTGATCTGATTGCGCCTGGGAGACCAACCAATGATACTGATTCTGCATCCGCCGAGGACAGAGGACCGCAGCCTTCCCGGCCGGCGAGTGTCCGTCACCAATTGATGCAGTGTAAGCTTCTGTGAGGATGAACCTCGGAACCACGAGTATGTAAATAGTTAACTGTTCATCTTCTGTGTCTTCTGCTGCTAGTACCTGACCAGGGTTGTTCTTAAAGGGATCCCTTTGTTTACCCGGGATCCCTATTACTTTTTATTTTTGCTTTTGTTTTCCTTTTTGCTCCATTACACCCCCTATTTTGAAAAGACTACCGAATCATGGATGGTGAATGGTTCGCAAACTGTGTTGTAAATAGTTCGCACCCTATTAAGGGTGCCCCCTACTTGTTTTACAAGAAAAAGAACTCTTTGCGAAGAAACTGTTCCTGGAAACAGTACAGGAGTTCCTGCCTTACACGGACTGGCAACTTAGCAGTTGCACTACCTCAAAGAGACTTGGTTCCCTCTTAAAGGGGTTGTTCACCAGTTGCACTTAATCTACAATGTTGACTTAAAAGAAAGTGAACAGTAATAATGTTTTATATAGCAAGTTATATGTAGCTAGTTAGTTATAGAAAATGTTTGATAATGTTGCTAGAAATTGAGTACAGGAAATGAACCCGTAGGGGTTAGTGGGTAAGTCCTCCTAGGAGCCATAGAGAGATGGCTCAGTGTTCCTGTGCAAAGAAAAGAGGCAGTAGGCCTGGGCAGATAGACAGGCGGTCCTGCATAAGACAAATCAGAAATTAAGAAGGTGTTGCACTTAGAAGAGAGAAATGAAGAAAAGTTAATTTATATTTTAGGAGTTTTATAGTAAGCCTTTAGTGGATCCAGCTTATACATCCTTAGAGGCAAAGTTAAATTATTGTTTAGAATTTGCACTTAGTAGAATACCCAGCTGGGTAATAAAAGTTATTTATAGTGTGTTATTTAAAATATTTAACCATGTTTTGTTTGTAACGTTTAAGAGTCCTCACCTCCCATAAAGGGAAGCACTGTTATTATTTCTTATTACTTGTTTATTGCATTTCAAAATTTGTATGTCTTTTGCTGACATGTATTGTTGTTTTCTTCCCAGTCCGGGAGTACTGGATTTAACCGGGGGGGAGTGCAGTGCCCCAGAGTCCTGGTCGTTGCAGTACTGATGCTCCGCCGCTAAGGGGAGTGATGGTACATCTGATGGCACTTAAGAAGTTCACCTGACCAGGTATCACAGACACCAATACACTTCATAGTCTGGCCTCCAGGGGCAGCAAAGGGCACTATGTATTAGGCCACTCCTCACAATTTGGTAAAACTGGGGGTTGGATAGAAAGTTAGACAGAAGCTGACTGGGTTGGAACCAGGCAACATCCTGTGGCAGAGGGTGTTGCAGGGGAAGATTCAGGGGGGTCCCTGTCAGGGAGTCGTGCCGTAAGATCGAGGCAACATCCTACTGAGGCGCGTAGCCGGTGGCCGGAACACCGAGGAAGTATTGGACTCCAGGCATTACTTCAAACCAACGGCAGGACAGTTAATTACACTGGTCAACAGCATTTTTGGTGCCAAAGATATTTCATCGAATTTAGGGTATTTTTGGGGTGCTGATTCTGAATATGTCATCAGTTTTGCCAGATTGGCTCAAGTTTTTGAGATTTTTGGTATCTTATTTATAGCACTTGTTGGTAAATGCGACGCATCATCTCATTAATTTCTTTGGATTAGTACTTGAACTGAGCAGTTCTCAATATAGTTTTGTGTTAATTAGTGTTCTAAAAGTTTGTTCATAGCTTGATTTTTGCACTAACTTTATGTTGTTGTCTGTTTTCCAGTGAAAAGCATGAACTCATCAAGAAGAAGTTGTCTTAACGATCCAGACTCATTCTGTTACATTTGTGGTGAATACACACTGCCAAAACATAGAAGAAACATAACAGACTTCGTAAAAAAAGTGTATTTTGCCTATTTTGGGGTTATGCTTGGGGACCAAGACAAGTTTTGGGCACCACACATAGTGTGCAAAGCATGTATCGAATTATTACGAAAATGGAGCAAAGGACAAGGAAAAAGCTTCAAATTTGGTGTTCCAATGGTGTGGAGAGAGCCAAAAAATCATCATGATGACTGTTATTTATGGTAAACACAGGTACAGGCACATCTTCACAATGAGGGACAGGCCTTCTTGCAGATTCCATGTTACTCCCATTTTCGTTTCTTATGCTTATTGAATCCTTGCACTTGCACTGCACAGAAATAACAGTCATCATGATGATTTTTTGGCTCTCTCCACACCATTGGAACACCAAATTTGAAGCTTTTTCTTTGTCCTTTGCTCCATTTTCGTAATAATTCGATACATGCTTTGCACACTATGTGTGGTGCCCAAAACTTGTCTTGGTCCCCAAGCATAACCCCAAAATAGGCAAAATACACTTTTTTTACGAAGTCTGTTATGTTTCTTCTATGTTTTGGCAGTGTGTATTCACCACAAATGTAACAGAATGAGTCTGGATCGTTAAGACAACTTCTTCTTGATGAGTTCATGCTTTTCACTGGAAAACAGACAACAACATAAAGTTAGTGCAAAAATCAAGCTATGAACAAACTTTTAGAACACTAATTAACACAAAACTATATTGAGAACTGCTCAGTTCAAGTACTAATCCAAAGAAATTAATGAGATGATGCGTCGCATTTACCAACAAGTGCTATAAATAAGATACCAAAAATGTCAAAAACTTGAGCCAATCTGGCAAAACTGATAGCATATTCAGAATCAGCACCCCAAAAATACCCCAAATTCATTAAAATATTTTGGACACCAGAAAAAAAAATTTTTTTTGTTGACCTGTGTTATAGGTTGGCTGTCTCACCTAAATCACCTAAGCAGACATAGGGGGCAACTGTGGGAGAGGGGCGTCACTAGGGTCCCGGAAGAACTCCAGGCGTACCGTCATACGGGTGCGTCCTAGTCATATCATCTGGGGGACGGAGAAGAACATCAGAACAGACATAAGTTGTGGGAAAGAACATCAGAAACAGACACAACAGTTGTGAGGACTATCCCGTGGTGCTCAGCAGGGAAGTACTACAACACACAGGCGCTAGAAGGTAGGCACAGATTTCCACCTGCAAAGGGAACTCTGGAGGTGCCATCGGACCGGCCGGTCTCAGCCAGCCCTGTTAACCGTACTCTGGATTGAGGATCTTGAAGCCTTCAGTAAAGAGGTAAAGAGACTGCTACCCTGTGTCCTCGTTATTCACCGCGACCTGCACCACGTACCACCACCTACACCTTTCATTGGACGCCCCTTAGCAGGGTCACGGACTGGGTCTAGCCACCGTGACAACCCCAGAAAAAAAAAATTAGTTGCGTCAAGTTAATTTTTAGCTAGTGCATTAGGGGAGTATATGGAGCGCCCCCAGACACAGGGCCGCGGGGTACTCGGTACCGGGCCTCTCTGTCTCAGTTCTGGGGTTAAAGATAATGCACACGGCACTCAAGGTTCCTATGTGGTGCTCAAGTCAGGTTTCCAGCCCGTCAATTCAATAATCAAAAATCACTTGGCACTCAGAAGATACTTTTTGCAAGATGAGTATTCCATTTATTTGTGCATCCAGTTTAAAGATTAAACGTTTTCGGTCCATACATCAGACCTTCATCAGAAAATCCCTTTTATCAAACTGAAATACAGGCAGAACATGGATCACAATGAATAACAATATACACAAGGTGCACAATACAAAAAACAACAGAATTGCAGTAATATTTTTCCAAACCAAATCCATCATGTGACGAAAGAGGAGTGAGCAACCGTGGCGGCTGGAGCAAATCTGGGTTGGTGCTCCGTGAGCTGTGAGTAGTTCCAATTATGAAGAGCTAAAGAGCTGTAAGTATAGGTAAGGAAGAGAACCACTGGAGTGGAAGGAGAAGGTTATGGCACAGAACGGTAAGTCCTGTAGAAGGACTCCAAATGCGACTGAGGTCAATAGTACGTAAAGGATACTAGGTGGAAGATACATCTCCAAGCAGGTACCATTGATAGTAAAATGAGGGACTTTCTCACCAAAACAGATCCCATCACCCCTATTTTCTATATTCTACCCAAGATACACAAAAGATTGAACAAACCACCAGGCCGGCCCATTGTTTCTTTAACAGATTCTGTCTTATCACCATTGGCTATCGTATTAGAGAAAATTCTTACACCTTTAATTAAAACCACACAATCTTTTCTGCTGGATACCAATGACTTCATTGGAATTATCAAATCCTTGGGCCCGATACCCTCAACATGCCTTTTAATTACTTGGGGCGTGAACAGTTTATATACATCCATAACCCACGAGAAAGGGTTACAGGCCACAGACAGGCTTCTAAGTGAAGCTAGGGTTGACATCAAAATCCGTCATTTTTGCGCTGACCTCTTAGATTTGGTACTGAAGGAAAATTACTTTATGTTCCAAGACTCTTTTTATGTTCAACAGCAGGGCACAGCAATGGGCTCGAATGTTGCGCCCCCTTTTGCGGTTGCCTATATGGCAGCCTTTGAAAAGGACTTCGTTTTTTCCCATCCTCTGTTCATCAACCACTGTAAAATCTGGTGGAGATACATTGATGACATTTTTTGCATATGGGATGGACCAATAGAGTCACTTTTGACATTTGACAACCATATAAACAACATTTGGCCAGAATTAAAATTCACCATACAGCATGACACCAAACAAATTAGTTTTCTGGACACTTTGGTTTATAAAGAGAGGGGTGGTTCACTAGCCATTGATTTATATACCAAACCTACAGACCGCAATGGTCTACTTCATTTCAGTAGCTGTCACCCCCCTTCAACAAAAAACTCCATTCCCAAGTCTCAATTTCAAAGGGTAGAACGGATTGTCTCCGATAATGATATAAAGAAAATAAGGTTATCAGAGATGGAGGGAAAGTTCTCGAACAGGGGCTACCCACGGGGGATACTTGCCCATGCCAAATCAAATACATCACAGAGAAGGTCCAATGTTGGTACAAAAAGAATTCCTTTCGTTACAACGTTTTACCCATTCTCAGGCCTGGTACAATCTACCATTAGGAGACATTGGAACATTTTGTCCAAAAGTTATCCACTTATTCCTGAATTTAAATCTCCATTTCTCTCGTGTTTCAGACGCGTCAAAAACTTAAAAGACAGGTTGGTTAAAGCTGATATAGGCCCGGAAACAACTCTGGCTAGACAAACCTTCCTTCAAACGCAGAGAAAGGGTACCTTCCCATGCCTTAATTGTCTACAGTGTAGCAATGTTCAAAAGGGCCCCTCAGTTTTTCACCCACAAACGGGCAAAGCCCTACTGATCAGGGGTTTTTACACCTGCGAATCCACGCACGTCATTTATGTTATCAAATGCCCTTGTGGCCTGGCATATGTGGGGGAAACCACGGAAGCGGTTCAGGGCAGAGTGTCCCAACACAAATCCACCATCCGGTGCAAAAAAACGCATCTTCCTCTCCCTCACCATTTTATTGAAAAGAATCATAACATCTCTCAACTCCGATTTCAGGTGTTGGAGCAGATAGATCCCCAAAGAAGAGGTCAGAATCGCATAAAAACACTCAAAAGAAGGGAAGCATTCTGGATCCTTGCAGACCCTAGAACCAAAGGGACTTAATAGGGACTATGATGTAGCAGCATTTCTTTAATATAGCTTGGTTTAACATTAAAAATATGTATGCAGCTCCTTATTGTGGCAATATGTTCATAGAGTTTTTAAACTTGTAGGTCTAACTATGTTATGTCTTTTCTTTTCTCCAGAATCGGTAGTCTCACGACTCACACGTGGCACTGGCAGCTATAAACGGCACTATAGATGGTAGAGTATATAAGAGCTGATATTGGTTCTTCACCACACAGGCTCCTCAATCTGTCTACTTACTCCGCATTTTACTTTTACTTTTATCTATTTTTCTATGTGTGTCTTTCATCTATCATTCTTCCTTCAGGGCGGCATCGTTGCCCCGGCAACCACAATGTGTGCCTCAGCCCACATTAGTCCCACTTTGTGAGGTCTATGTGAGCTCTGGCCCCACGCATGCGCAGTTCAACATAGTGCGCTCCCTCTGCAGTAACTGCAGCTCTCTCAGCTCATTGAGTCTGACGAGGCTCCAGACGCGCATGCGCAGCTGCGGATGCCGCAGTCACATGACCGGGATGATGCGGCGGGTCACATGACCCGATTATACTGAGCACTCATACCCGGAAGCACCGCCATTACACAGTGGTCCCCGGGAACTCCTGTCTTCACGCCACGTATCTGGCGTCTTAAGGTAATTACTGGCTGTCACTTCATAGCGCTTACCGCTGCTGGCATGTATTCATACATGACACTTAGGGAGTTTCCCTTTATGTACTTCTTCCCAGCGCCATTCATAGCGGCGGTACCTCGCCTTTACCCAGTGAAACTCTTCAGGAACCTAGAGGCAACTTAGTGCATACCCATTATCATAACTTTGGGGGAACTCGAGCCTATATTTGTATTAATATACATATACTTTTCCCTTAGATGCCTCAGGCTCCCTGTGTCTCTCTCTTTTTATCCCGGGTCACCCAGCTTAGGCCTTCTGGCCTAGACATACCTAGTGCATTTTTTCCAGGTAACGGTTTTCTTACATGCTCCAATATAGTTTTCATTTGTCTCATGGCCCCGTTATATCCCTACATTCCACGGCACAGCAACATTAAATTCCAATTGAGTGGTTGCCACATGGGTTTTATATCCTATCTTACTGTTTTCAATTTTCTTTCAATTTTCCTTCCTCTTGCCAGTCTTATAAATCTCATACCACCATCTTAATTCCATAAATATCAGATCACGCATATTAGGTAATTTATACAGCATACTAATGATATCTTTATATTCTCTTTATAGCCGGATACCTATGCGGACACAAACAATTTTCGTAATTAACTTATGTTGTCACACTTTCCTCATAGGTTACCACTAGACAATTGTTGTGCACAGCACCTTTTCAAGCACCCGGATAAATCTTCCACCTAGTATCCTTTAGGTACTATTGACCTCAGTCGCATGTGGAGTCCTTCTACAGGACTTACCGTTCTGTGCCATAACATTCTCCTTCCACTCCAGTGGTTCTCTTCCTTACCTATACTTACAGCTCTTTAGCTCTTCATAATTGGAACTACTCACAGCTCACGGAGCACCAACCCGGATTTGCTCCAGCCGCCACGGTTGCTCACTCCTCTTTCGTCACATGATGGATTTGGTCTGGAAAAATATTACTGCAATTCCGTTGTTTTTTGTATTGTGCACCTTGTGTATATTGTTATTCATTGTGATCTATGTTCTGCCTGTATTTCAGTTTGATAAAAGGGATTTTCTGATGAAGGTCTGATGTATGGACCGAAAACGTTTAATCTTTAAACTGGATGCACAAATAAATGGAATACTCATCTTGCAAAAAGTATCTTCTGAGTGCCAAGTGATTTTTGATTATTGAATTGACGGGCTGGAAACCTGACTTGAGCACCACATAGGAACCTTGAGTGCCGTGTGCATTATCTTTAACCCCAGAACTGAGACAGAGAGGCCCGGTACCGAGTACCCCGTGGCCCTGTGTCTGGGGGCGCTCCATATACTCCCCTAATGCACTAGCTAAAAATTAACTTGACGCAACTAATTTTTTTTTTACAAAAGAAAAGCGAACGTCACTAACAATGTGATGTACACTCCCCTAATGCACTTAGAAATTACCCGGCAATAGCAGATATTTTTTTTTATGAAAAAAAAAAAGACGCTACCTCCCTACCTGTAAAACTACTCTATTTTTTTTTTTTTCTCTAAAACAAGTCTAAAAACACTCTGATGCCGGCTATGCTACCTCTAAAACTACATCATCCTACAAAGAAAAGAGGAGCGATAGCTCTCAAAAAATAAAATGAGATGAGGCAAAATGGTTTAGATAAAGTAGAAAAATCTTTATTAATACAGCTCACTCACAAAAATAATGCTGGCATAATAGCCCAATATAGAAGATACAAGACGGGTGCTTAAAAAAGGGGGTGGGAAACAAATAACCAGGCGGCACATATCCCAATTAACCTCCAATAGACACAAAATACTGATAATTTGCACTGAGCACAAAACACAAGTTGCATAAGCATATCTCCAAAGAACAAAGTACCATTACCTAGCTCAAATCATAACCCAGTCCATGTAAAACCATTAGTGCATCTGGTTAGCATTTGCCTATTATAACCGAAGGATAAAGTGCCATTCATAGTGCATTTAACAGAGACTGCTTACCCATGTGGGGAGGAGGGACAAAGATGAAATGTGCACGCGCTAGCCCCGACGCTCTTTTTGCGTAGTTGGCGTAGTGCCTTCCTTTTTTTTCTTCTCTAAAACAAGATCAGTCATCATTAAACACTGTGACACTAGCTACACTAACATGCTACCTCTAAAACTACCCTGTACTAACTACTACTATTATTTCTTTCTAAAAAAAAGTCAGACGTCGCCTAGACTGCGATGTCCTCTATGCTACCAAACTATAAAAAAATTAAAAGTCCCGTGGCGCAGTCTCTGATCAGCAGGGATACTGATCAGAGTGCTGCAGACACAGGAAGAGCACAAATGCTCTGCGCAGGATGCCGCACACACAAAAAAAGCACAAAGCAGTGCTAAAAATTCAATTGGACGGGGAGGAGACGGGGGAGAGGGGTATTGGAACAGGGATGGGGGGACTGGGACAGGGATGTGGGAGGTGCTGTTGCTGCTGCTGTGATCACAGATGAGTCACACAGCACAGCAGTGAGATCGCAGGAGGATCACTCTGGAGCAGCAACACTTGGAGGCAGGAGGGATTGCACTGGCCACCAATGTATTCTTTATTCATTTAGGTGACAGAGGAGCTAGAGAACTGCTCTGCATGCCAAATGTGAGACAAAGATGGCGTGCAGGGTGGTGATCGCTATTTTAGATTAACCCCTTTGGCGCTGATTGGCCAGAAACTATTGCTCAGCCAATCAGCGCCAAAGGGGTTAATCAGGTGAGGGGACGTCGCGATCACCCACCCATTGTGACAGCATGTCACATGTTTTTTTTTTCTAACTTTATTGACATATTGCTGTGATTGGCTAGTCAGAATTGACCAGCCAATCACAGTATTCGCCGATGCGAGGGGGTGGGTGGTACAGACACCCGGGGCGATGTGCTGGGATGGTCTGCTGTCAGTGACAGCAGCCATCATAACCTGATCACCACGCGGTGATCTGAAAAGGCGCCGCCGTACATATACTGCTCTTTGCGGGAACGCACCTCCCGCAGAGCATTATATGTATGGTGCATGGCGGGAAGGGATTAAGAGAGCTTTTCCCCAAGACAGCAGTGAAGCATACAGTTCGCATTGCAGCTCTAGACTTCCAACCTCTGGCACGTCAATTCGTCAATGCCAAACATTAGCAGCAGCGGTGTAAGTGGAAAAAGCTATTTCTGTGAGTTCTTTGACACTTTTTTTTAGACCATCTCATGCACCAGCACAACAGAGTCCAAGTCTTACACGTGGTGAGTGAATGAATGGTGCAGGAGTATCTAGAGCTGAATATCAATGCCTTCAGGGAGGATTTGGACCCTTTAACATTTTGGTCTTTCAAAATTGATGAGTGGCCTGAGGTCGCCTCACATGCTTTGGAGGTTTTATCGTGCCCGGCAGCCAGTGTTCTCTCAGAGCGTGTCTTCAGCACTGCTGGTGGTGTCCTGATGGATAAGCGCAGCCAACTGTCCCCTGAAAGTGTAGACTGCCTCACTTTCATCAAGATGAACAAGTCATGGATCTCCAAGGACTTTTGCACCTCATTCGCAGACTGTACATACTAGGTGATATTGCATTTTGCATTAATGTCACATAACTGCACTCTGTGATATCTTTAGTGTGGCTTCTGTGCCTGGTTGCTGGTTGCTAGGGAATCCCCACATGTAATTAAACTGTCTAGTAGCCACAAATCATGCAGCTGCGGCAAGGAAAACTAAATCTCTGAGCAGTCACAAATACTTGGAGACCACCCGAGCGTGCTCGGTAAAACCTGAGCAACGAGTATATTCGCTCATCCCTAGTGTCTGCCAGTAATTTTTAGAAATGTGAACACTCCTGGTTGGGTGTCCATCTGCTGGGTTGGGAGTAGTAGAAGACCTGTCGGTCCCTATTATACTATTTCTACTGTGGTGAAATTGATGCCACTTTGGTGGTGTCTGTCAATAATTTTTAGAAATGTGAACACTCCTGGTTGATTGCTGCAGTGCCATGGTACAATTTGGACTGTTGGTGAATTGAGGCCACTTTCCTGGTGTCTATCCCTCATTTGATGTGTTTTGTCAGACTTTGGGAACTTTATAAGGTGCTGTGCATGTGTTTGTTTATGTTCGGTTATGTTTGGCAAATATTGCAAATTTAGAGATCGAACTGAACATTGAAATATTCTCTCATCTCTATTCGACACGACTAGTAGTAACACTGGTACAAAGGCTGGTGTGTGTCCTCTTGCAACAGAAACTGCAGAAAGAACTACTGAGTTTCCCGGGTAAGCACCACATTCACAAGCTAATTGTTGTAAGCGTGTTTGATAAATTGTGGCCAGCATCACCAGGTCAAAATATAAAGTTGTTTGAGAGCTTTACGGCTGCCTGGAATTAAATGGATAAAACCAAGCTTTCGGCTGGAATGGAAGATTGCATAGTTTTGACTGAGCTAGGTCCACTTAAGGAGTGTCTAGTTGAATTTTGCACCAACCACTTGGCACAATGCCATCCAGGAGATGATTATAAGGAATTGTTAACACTGGCACTCCTGTTCCTTGGTTCGTCGGCAGACCCAAACGTACACATCAATACTCCAGGCGCCTACCATAGGGCCAAATGGATGGCCAAAGTGATATACGCTCTGAAGATCTTCATGTTTTGTCACCAATTTCATTTTGACTGATAAAAATATCTGTGTCAAGTTTGCACTTTTATTGTCCGCTTATACTTGAACGCTTGTCACCTCTATCAGATCCCAGACACATCACCGTAAAATGACTTGGCATTACTGCACAAACTTGTAGCATACAAAGGATCAATGCGCCTGTTTGCTGACGCAGCAATAAAAACTTTCAACAGACACCTGTAGTAGCTCAGTGAGATTATGGTGGGTCTGGCTTTTTTTAAAGTGAGGTTTCAACTGCAGAAAAGGTTGAGATTATACTGGGTCTGCAGAAGGAAGGCAACAATGTCTGCTCAACTCGCGTGAAGCTTCATCACTTCATGTCGTCCAACACAAAAAAAGTCTGTTGCACTGGAAATAAGCCAACATTTTCTTCATCAAGATCCTTGTCTGTGGCACATTAATGCACGTTACATCGATGCATTATCAAAATTCGCCAGATTGAAAATCGTGAATGATGCCACCGAATTCTCCACTGCAAGAAGATCAGAAACTGTTTATTTTCCAGTGTGTAGAGAAGCATCGCCATAACTATCCTGAACCAAATAAAGAGTGTTTTGGTTAAAAAGTGAAACTGTAAAACTACTGTAAAATTGTACAATTATTTTGCTATGATTGAACCACCAGTAAACAATGTTGCAATGTTACTAAATTTTGTGTATGTTACAATCACACCAAAGGGAATTATTCCCAGGGGTGAGACCTAAAAATTTGCACAACATTTTTTGGACTGTCACCCTACTGTCCACATTTTTTTAATTTTTTTAAACACTTCAGGACTCTTAAAGGGTCCAAGCATTTAAGAGAAGTAACATGCAGTCTTCAGGCGTTTCCACTAGAAAGATGCTGAATACTTCAATATTTTTAATCCTAATCAATGGAAAGGTTATCCCCTTCACAATATATGATGTATATTTACGTCATATGTTGTGTCCCTGTCTTTGATGTGCGCCAGCACGCCAAGCTCGCATCTTTCCTTGCACATGACAGCCGATTTAATCAGAGTTTTCAAGTTTCCCTTCCCTCATCTTGAAATGTAATTAAGAAACGGCAGTTAACAGGAACAGTGGAGGTCAAGATAAGGTCTGGATGACCAAGGAAAATTTCAGTGAGAGCTGCTCGTAGTATTGCTAGAGATGCAAATCAGGACCCCCACTTAACTGCAAAAGATGTTCAGAAAGCTTTAGTACACTCTCCAGTTGTAGTACATTGTTCTACTGTTCAGAGACACTTGCACAAATATAGTCTTCATGGAAAAATCATCAAAAAACTTCTACTGCGTACTCACTATAACATTTAGCACCATAAGTATGCAAAAGAACACCAAAACAAGCCTGATGCATTTTGGAAACAAGTCCTGTGGCTGATGAGGTTAAAAGAGAACTCTTTGGCCACAATGATCAAAGGTATGTTTGAAGAAAAGGGACACAGAATTTCAGGAAATAAACATCTTGCCAACTATTAAGCATGGGGGTGGATCAATCATGGTTTGGGGTTGTGTTGCAGCCATGGCACAGGGAACATTTTGCGGCTAGAGGGAAGAATAGATTAAATGAAATTTCAACAAATTCTTGATGCAAACATAATACTATCTGTAAAAAAAAGCAGAATTTGAAAAGAGTATTGCTTCTACAAAAGGTGGCTACCTTGAAGAACCTAGAATATAAGACATTATTTCAGTTTTTCCACACTTTTTTTAAAGTATATAATTCCACATGTGTTAATTCATAGTTTTGATGCCTTCAGTGTGAATGTACAATTTTCATAGTCATGAAAATACAGAAAAATCTTTAAATGAGAAGGTGTGTCTAAACTTTTGGTCTGTACTGTATGTATATATATATATATATATATATATATATATATATATATATATATATATATATATATATATATATATATATATACATTGCCTAAAATACAAAGGAAATGTGGCATTTTTAACTTTAAGCCTTTTGGAGATCATTTCATCTTCAGCTTGCTTAACTGTTCAAAATAACAGTAGTTTTGACCAGGGGTGCCCAAACTTTTACATGCCCCTGTAGCTATAACTGCTTAGGCTACTTTCACACTAGGGTCGTGCACTGTACGTTGCTATGCGTCGTTTTGTAGAAAAAACGCATCCTGCAAAAGTGCTTGCAGGATGTGTTTTTTCTCCATAAACTTGCATTAGTTGTCATGTCGGACGCTGTTCAGACCAGGTCGTCCGACAGACAGCGGTAATTCCGCTTTTGACCACTATTTACTCATTGGCGTCTGCTAGATTTTGTCTAGCTGTTCCGGGGTTAATTTACCTGATCCTCGGATTGGAAGCTGGGCCATTTCCATGTCCTTTAAATAGTTCTCCTGATCATTGGGCGTCGCCGATTATAGCTTCTGTCTTGCGTTGTTATCTCGGTCTGGAGTGGAGAGCTGGTGGTTGGAGATTCGTTGCTGGTGGTGTATTTTCCTTCGTCTTATTTACTCCTTCCTATATTTGTGTTTATTTTGCCCTGCACATTTATAGTGTATTCCGGAGTGTCTGCGGCGTGGTGTATATTTTCCTTTATCCTTGTCTGTGCTAACTGTGGGTATTTAAGTATTACCTATTCACTGGGTGGTGGGTGGAGGTTTCAGCCTAGGGCTGAGCTCAGGAGTTAGGGTGAGGTTCGAGGCCTTAACATGCACACCATCAGTGTAAACTTCAGGTAGAGGGTCAGTCAAGATTTCCCTAGTCTTAGGGAAATTGCAGGAGCCCGGGTTATTAGCTCTCGCTCACCAAGTCTCTCCCCGACATTATAATCGGCCCAACAACAACAAAGAAAAAAAAAAAGGGGTTTCTTTTTTTTGTTTGTTTTGTCATGGATCCCATGACTTCCATAACCCACCAGTTGGAGGCGCTGTCCCTACAGGTCACTGAGTTGAGGGGGGCAGTGCAGCAACAGGGACTAGCAGTGTCCAATGTGCAAGCTGGAGCGACAGGAAGAGTTACTGAGCCTAAATTTCCGTTGCCTGAAAAATTTGCTGGGGAACGCAGTAAATTTATTTCTTTTCGTGAAGCTTGCAAACTATATTTCCGTATGCGCCCGATATCTTCGGGTAATGAGGCTCAGCGTGTGGGCCTGGTGTTGTCATTGTTAAGTGGGGATCCCCAAGCATGGGCGTTTTCTTTGCCATCTGATTCTGCGGCATTTGTCTCTGTGGAGAGTTTTTTTTCCTCTCTTGGGAAAATACTGTAAAATTGTACAATTATTTTGCTATGATTGAACCACCAGTAAACAATGTTGCAATGTTACTAAATTTTGTGTATGTTACAATCACACGAAAGGGAATTATTCCCAGGGGTGAGACCTAAAAATTTGCACAACATTTTTTGGACTGTCACCCTACTGTCCACATTTTTTTAATTTTTTTAAACACTTCAGGACTCTTAAAGGGTCCAAGCATTTAAGAGAAGTAACATGCAGTCTTCAGGCGTTTCCACTAGAAAGATGCTGAATACTTCAATACTTTTAATCCTAATCAATGGAAAGGTTATCCCCTTCACAATATATGATGTATATTTACGTCATATGTTGTGTCCCTGTCTTTGATGTGCGCCAGCACGCCAAGCTCGCATCTTTCCTTGCACATGACAGCCGATTTAATCAGAGTTTTCAAGTTTCCCTTTCCTCATCTCGAAATGTAATTAAGAAACGGCAGTTAACAGGAACAGTGGAGGTCAAGATAAGGTCTGGATGACCAAGGAAAATTTCAGTGAGAGCTGCTCGTAGTATTGCTAGAGATGCAAATCAGGACCCCCACTTAACTGCAAAAGATGTTCAGAAAGCTTTAGTACACTCTCCAGTTGTAGTACATTGTTCTACTGTTCAGAGACACTTGCACAAATATAGTCTTCATGGAAAAATCATCAAAAAACTTCTACTGCGTACTCACTATAACATTTAGCACCATAAGTATGCAAAAGAACACCAAAACAAGCCTGATGCATTTTGGAAACAAGTCCTGTGGCTGATGAGGTTAAAAGAGAACTCTTTGGCCACAATGATCAAAGGTATGTGTGAAGAAAAGGGACACAGAATTTCAGGAAATAAACATCTTGCCAACTATTAAGCATGGGGGTGGATCAATCATGGTTTGGGGTTGTGTTGCAGCCATGGCACAGGGAACATTTTGCGGCTAGAGGGAAGAATAGATTAAATGAAATTTCAACAAATTCTTGATGCAAACATAATACTATCTGTAAAAAAAAGCAGAATTTGAAAAGAGTATTGCTTCTACAAAAGGTGGCTACCTTGAAGAACCTAGAATATAAGACATTATTTCAGTTTTTCCACACTTTTTTTAAAGTATATAATTCCACATGTGTTAATTCATAGTTTTGATGCCTTCAGTGTGAATGTACAATTTTCATAGTCATGAAAATACAGAAAAATCTTTAAATGAGAAGGTGTGTCCAAACTTTTGGTCTGTACTGTATGTATATATATATATATATATATATATATATATATATATATATATATATATTGCCTAAAATACAAAGGAAATGTGGCATTTTTAACTTTAAGCCTTTTGGAGATCATTTCATCTTCAGCTTGCTTAACTGTTCAAAATAACAGTAGTTTTGACCAGGGGTGCCCAAACTTTTACATGCCCCTGTAGCTATAACTGCTTAGGCTACTTTCACACTAGGGTCGTGCACTGTACGTTGCTATGCGTCGTTTTGTAGAAAAAACGCATCCTGCAAAAGTGCTTGCAGGATGTGTTTTTTCTCCATAAACTTGCATTAGTTGTCATGTCGGACGCTGTTCAGACCAGGTCGTCCGACAGACAGCGGTAATTCCGCTTTTGACCACTATTTACTCATTGGCGTCTGCTAGATTTTGTCTAGCTGTTCCGGGGTTAATTTACCTGATCCTCGGATTGGAAGCTGGGCCATTTCCATGTCCTTTAAATAGTTCTCCTGATCATTGGGCGTCGCCGATTATAGCTTCTGTCTTGCGTTGTTATCTCGGTCTGGAGTGGAGAGCTGGTGGTTGGAGATTCGTTGCTGGTGGTGTATTTTCCTTCGTCTTATTTACTCCTTCCTATATTTGTGTATATTTTGCCCTGCACATTTATAGTGTATTCCGGAGTGTCTGCGGCGTGGTGTATATTTTCCTTTATCCTTGTCTGTGCTAACTGTGGGTATTTAAGTATTACCTATTCACTGGGTGGTGGGTGGAGGTTTCAGCCTAGGGCTGAGCTCAGGAGTTAGGGTGAGGTTCGAGGCCTGAACATGCACACCATCAGTGTAAACTTCAGGTAGAGGGTCAGTCAAGATTTCCCTAGTCTTAGGGAAATTGCAGGAGCCCGGGTTATTAGCTCTCGCTCACCAAGTCTCTCCCCGACATTATAATCGGCCCAACAACAACAAAGAAAAAAAAAAAAGGGGTTTCTTTTTTTTGTTTGTTTTGTCATGGATCCCATGACTTCCATAACCCGCCAGTTGGAGGCGCTGTCCCTACAGGTCACTGAGTTGAGGGGGGCAGTGCAGCAACAGGGACTAGCAGTGTCCAATGTGCAAGCTGGAGCGACAGGAAGAGTTACTGAGCCTAAATTTCCGTTGCCTGAAAAATTTGCTGGGGAACGCAGTAAATTTATTTCTTTTCGTGAAGCTTGCAAACTATATTTCCGTATGCGCCCGATATCTTCGGGTAATGAGGCTCAGCGTGTGGGCCTGGTGTTGTCATTGTTAAGTGGGGATCCCCAAGCATGGGCGTTTTCTTTGCCATCTGATTCTGCGGCATTTGTCTCTGTGGAGAGTTTTTTTTCTTCTCTTGGGAAAATCTACGATGAACCTGACAGAATGGCTCTGGCAGAATCTAAGATACGCTCTATTCGCCAGGGGGAGCGAGAGGATTACTGTTCTGAATTTCGTCGCTGGGTGATCGATACCCAATGGAATGATGCAGCATTGCGGAGTCAGTTTATACATGGGATTTCTGGAAGGGTTAAAAAAGCCCTTCTGATGTACAAGACTCCTACTTCTCTAGATTCCGCTATGAGTCTGGTTGTCTGCATTGATCGCTGTTTGCGTCAGGGGGAGCATGAGACACCGCCTATGGGAGAGGGCTTAGGTTCACGTGAGGTTGCTGCAGGTGAGCCCACGGAGCCTATGCAAATCGCAGGGGTGTCACATGTCAAGCATCGAGCCCCTGAGCTCAGGAAGCAGGGAGCCTGTTTTTACTGTGGTAAAACTGGTCATTTTATTAACATCTGTCCTCTGCTGCCTAAGAAAAACGCAACGGCGGAAAACTTCTGAGCTCAGAGGGTGTGGAGGAGACCAGTCTGAGCTTATGTATATCCTCCATGGTGGTTTCTCAGTGCATGCTCCCTGCTAAGGTTTTTGTTACTGGCAGTGAGCTGCCAATTACTGTTTTTGTGGATAGTGGTTCAGCCACAAATCTCATTGATGAGGGGTTTGCACGCACAGCAGGTTTTAGGATTGAAAAACTGTCTCATCCTATCCGCGTGGTCACCATCAATGCTGCTCCTCTCTCAGGGGGAGATTACTGAATTTGTGGCTGAGGTGAAACTCCACATTGGAGTTCTACATTCTGAGCGGGTTACATGTAAGGTGCTCAGGAATCTTCCTGCTCAGGTGGTTTTGGGTTTTCCTTGGTTGTCTATGCACAACCCGGTAATTGACTGGAAAACTCAGGACATAATTCGGTGGAGCGAGTTCTGCCAGGAGAATTGCCTGGCCACATGTGTGGCTGCGGTGACTTCAAGCGTTCCGGAGTCACTTCAGGATTTTGTGGATGTGTTCTGTGAGAAGGGTTGTTCAGAGTTGATGCCACATCATCCTTATGACTGTTCTATCAGGTTTAAACCAGGGGCCAAATTACCTAAAGCAAGGATGTTTAACATCTCCGGTCCGGAGAGACAAGCGTTAAAAGATTACATTGCGGAAAGCTTGAGCAAAGGGCACATCAGGCCGTCATCCTCGCCGGTGGTAGCAGGGTTCTTCTTTGTGAAGAAGAAAGATCGCGGATTACGCCCGTGTTTGGATTTCAGGGAGTTGAACCAGATTACGGTTCGTGATCCATACCCTATGCCTCTGATACCAGATTTGTTCAACCAGGTGGCAGGTGCTAAGTGGTTCACCAAGCTTGACCTCAGGGGGGCATACAACCTCATAAGAGTCCGTCAAGGTGATGAGTGGAAGATGGCTTTTAATACCCCTGAGGGTCATTTTGAAAATTTGGTGATGCCGTTTGGGTTGACTAACGCACCTGCAGTGTTCCAACATTTCATCAATGATGTGTTCTCGCATGTTTTGGGGAAATTCGTTATCGTGTACCTAGATGACATTCTCATATATTCTTGCGACCGTGAGGCTCATTTAGATCATGTCAGGCAGGTGTTACAGCTTCTCAGAGAGAATAAGCTGTATGCTAAACTTGAGAAATGTGTATTTTCTGTTCAAGAGTTGCCTTTCTTGGGTTATATTGTGTCTGCTTCTGGTTTTAAAATGGACGCCGCTAAGGTGCAGGCGGTGCTGCATTGGGAACGTCCTGATAACCTGAAAGCACTTCAGCGGTTCCTTGGGTTTTCTAACTACTATAGGAAATTTATCAAGGATTTTTCCATCATTGCTAAACCGCTAACTTACATGACTAAAAAGGGTACCGATTTCTCTGTTTGGCCTGAGGCTGCTGTGCGCGCATTTGAATTTCTTAAGAGCAGTTTTGTTTCAGCCCCCATTCTTGTGCAGCCAGACGTATCTAAACCATTTGTTGTGGAAGTCGATGCATCTAAGGTTGGTGTGGGGGCGGTACTATCTCAAGGCTCATCTTTGAGTGGTTTACGTCCTTGCGCCTATTTCTCCAAGAAACTGTCGTCCGCCGAACGTAACTACGATATCGGCAACAGGGAGTTGTTGGCAATTAAGTTGGCCTTTGAGGAATGGCGACACTTCTTGGAGGGGTCGGTCCATCAGGTAACTGTTATTACCGATCATAAGAATCTGCTGTATTTGGAGTCAGCCAAGCGTCTGTCCCCCAGGCAGGCTCGCTGGGCATTGTTTTTCACGTGGTTCAATTTTGTGGTCACTTACAGACCGGGGTCTAAAAACACTAAGGCGGATGCTCTGTCCAGGTGTTTTCCGGGGGGAGAACATCGGGAGGATCCAGTACCTATCCTCCAAAAGGGTGTTGTGGTTTCGGCTCTCACTACCGAGGTTGAGGCTGAGATTGCCGAGGCTCAGGAGGAGGTACCATCTGAGCTTCCCATCAACAGATCTTTTGTTCCGCTTCATCTCCGCCTAAAGGTTTTGGCGGAGCATCATGATGCCATCCTGGCTGGTCACCCAGGGGTTAGAGGTACCTTGGAGTTGGTGTCATGTCGGTTTTGGTGGCCCAAGATCCGACAGGATGTGGTCTCATACGTGGCAGCTTGTACCACGTGCGCTAGGGCTAAGACGCCCCGCTCCCGTCCTGTTGGCACACTACTTCCTCTTGAGGTACCTAGTAAGCCATGGACGGAAATCTCCATGGATTTCTTCACTGATTTGCCCTCATCAGCTGGAAACACGGTCATCTTGGTGATTGTTGATCGTTTTTCTAAAATGTCGCACTTTGTGTCTTTGCCTGCGATGCCTAACGCTAAGACTCTGGCTCAGGTATTTGTGCAGGAGGTGGTCAGACTTCATGGGGTTCCGTCTGACATCATGTCTGATAGGGGGTCTCAGTTTGTGGCAAAATTTTGGAGAGCGTTTTGCTCACGGCTGGGAATCAAGTTATCTCATTCTTCGGCGTTTCATACTCAGTCAAATGGTCAGACTGAGCGTATGAACCAAAATTTGGAACAGTACTTACGCTGCTTTGTCTCGGATAACCAGGAGGAGTGGTCTACCTTTCTTCCTTTGGCTGAGTTTGCCATCAATAATCACCGCCAGGAGTCATCTGGGGAGTCTCTGTTTTTTGTGTTTACGGGCTACATCCTCAATTTTGTACCTTGAGTCAGAGGGGCTCTTCCGGCGTTCTGGAGGAGGACCAGTTAGGAACACAATTGTCATCAGTCTGGAGGAGAGTTAAACAGCGCCTGTTGAGTGTGGGTGCTAGGTACAAACGTGTGGCTGACAGTAGGCGTGTGCCAGGTCCGGACCTGAGTGTGGATGACTGGGTGTGGTTATCCACAAAAAACATAAGACTCAAGATACCGTCCCTTAAATTGGGTCCACGGTTTATTGGTCCATTTAGGGTCACCGCCGTCATTAACCCAGTTGCGTACCGATTGGAGCTCCCTACGGTGTATAAGATACACAACGTGTTCCACAGGTCTCTTCTAAAGAAGGTGGTGGGTTCTGTGGACGCGGCGCCTATGCCACCTCCAGTCTTGGTGGATGGTAATTTGGAGTTTGAAGTCTCCAAGGTGGTTGACTCTCGTGTAGTGCATCGCTCTTTACAGTACTTGGTACACTGGCGTGGTTATGGGCCTGAGGAGAGGTCCTGGGTACCAGCCTCGGACGTTCATGCTGACCGGCTGGTCAGGTTGTTTCACCGCCGTCATCCGGACAAGCCAGGTCCTATAAGCCGTGAGGGCCCTGGGGTCCCTCGTAGAAGGCGGGGTACTGTCATGTCGGACGCTGTTCAGACCAGGTCGTCCGACAGACAGCGGTAATTCCGCTTTTGACCACTATTTACTCATTGGCGTCTGCTAGATTTTGTCTAGCTGTTCCGGGGTTAATTTACCTGATCGTCGGATTGGAAGCTGGGCCATTTCCATGGCCTTTAAATAGTTCTCCTGATCATTGGGCGTCGCTGATTATAGCTTCTGTCTTGCGTTGTTATCTCGGTCTGGAGTGAAGAGCTGGTGGTTGGAGATTCGTTGCTGGTGGTGTATATTCCTTCATCTTATTTACTCCTTCCTATATTTGTGTTTATTTTGACCTGCACATTTATAGTGTATTCCTGAGTGTCTGAGGTGTGGTGTATATTTTCCTTTATCCTTGTCTGTGCTAACTGTGGGTATTTAAGTATTACCTCTTCACTGGGTGGTGGGTGGAGGTTTCAGCCTAGGGCTGAGCTCAGGAGTTAGGGTGAGGTTCGAGGTCTGAACATGCACACCATCAGTGTAAACTTCAGGTAGAGGGTCAGTCAGGATTTCCATAGTCTTAGGGAAATTGCAGGAGCCCGGGTTATTAGCTCTCGCTCACCAAGTCTCTCCCCGACATTAGTGACGCAGTGCGACGCATTGCCACACGTTGCAACCGTCGTGCGACGGTTGCGTCATATTTTGTCGGACCGTCACCACCAAAAAACGTTGCATGTAACGTTTTTTGGTGCGTCTTGTCCGCCATTTCCGACCGCGCATGCGCGGCTGGAACTCCGCCCCCTCCTCCCCGCACCTCACAATAGGGCAGCAATTCGTCGTGCGTCGTACGACGCTAGTGTGAAAGTAGCCTTATACGTTTTGGCCTAATTAGACATGCTGCATCCTATCTTGGACAAGTTGTGTTTAATGCATGGATGTCTGACGGCTGCTTGGCAGTATATCCTGAGGAAAAATAACTCCATGTTTCGTGACATTTTAAAACTGATGTTAATGGACACTTAAAACCTCTCTTCAGAAATGGCTAAAGGGCTTGTTTTCCTTTTCTCCAAGCAAGAAGTCTCTGCGGACATAATTAACATATTAATTAAGGAGATTTTGTATTCAAAGTCATAAAAGAGAAATATTCTTATATTGAAGAAAACTAACAGAATATATGTCAAATTCTCAGAGTTACTTCAATACATTTAAAGACTTATTTAGTCCATACTTTTTTTCTTATACCTCAAAAACAAACTTTTTTTCAGTGTCCTGGATCAATTTTGGTCCATGTTTAGTATTTAGAATATTTGTGTTATCTGTTTTTCTTGTATGAAAAAAATAAAATAAAAGTTTTTCAAACCTTCTCATATCTACTGCTCAGTGAACAATCGACAGCACTTGGATAGCACAAGGTTGTCATCTGAGTGTTATCCATTTTTCCATGAACCCATTCATTTGAACAGGAGAGTTTGATTAGGAAATCCGATTCAATACAGACATATGAACATGCCAATGGACTATAATGTGTTTGTGTTCTATCCACGAAAAACATAGATAAAACACGTAAGAGAATATCAAACTGAATGAGGCCTTAGAAGACTTAGTGCAAAACTGTTATACTGTATGCAAGACCCACATGCTGCCAGAACATTTTATTATTCTCCTACATTGAACAAATAGACAAGTTGTAAGCACCTAGTAGTAAGTGATGAAATATTACGCAGTCTAGTTTCACGCAACCGTGAAACACAGTATGTTCTCACAATGGAAGACCCACCTGATCACAGGTCTCCTGATGTGAGCGAATTGTTTTGTAGGCATATATGAGTCAGTTAGCCCTGGTTGGGAGACCTAGCAGGTTTTTTCCTTGCTAGCAGTGCAAGGGTTAATCTGTTCAGTTGAAGCTCCTGGAGCTTTCCTACTTGGATTGCCTCAGCTGTTCAGCATTGACCACTTCCCTCTGCTCTGTATGTTCACCTCTGGCACATAGGGATTGCCAGTTTTAGTTCTTACTGCCAGGTTTGGAGTTTGAGTTGTTGAGTTGTTGTTCGTGGTTGGAGGTGATGTTTGGAGATTGTTCGGAATTTTATTTGCGTGATGTAACAGGGTCACTGGCGCGGTATGTGAGGAGAGATATGTATCACAAAGGTTGTTTTCCAGCATGAAACCCATAAGTTTCCCTCCAGCATGTTTTGCGCTGAGAGAACATCAGTCGTTTCCACGGTCTGAGTTTTGGTGAGTAGGTAAGGAATGGGCGGGATGCCTACTCACCATATCTCCACCTCAAGGGTGAGGTTAAATGTCCAGCCACTGTTTTTTTTTCTGTCTGTGCTGTTTGGAGCAAGGAAGCCTCCAGGCTGAAGCTCCAATGCGAGCTGTTGTGCGAGTTTGTCCCAGAAGGCGGGAGCCACACTGGGAAGGACTTAATATGGACTTTTTATTTTCATTATTGGCAGAAATGCTGTTTTTTTACTATTTTTGGCTTTATGGTTTATGAAGTAATAAACCACTCAGAGACTTTAACCTAAAGTGTTCCTGTGTCTACCTCAGGGAGCAGCTGAGTCGACCTTCCACAGCGAACATACTCATCCTCTCTTTTTTGGTTTCTCCTACCTTTAACACCCCTGGGTCCATTTGTGTTGTTTGGTGTGTATCATTTGCATAGTTGGTATTTTAATTTATCCCTTTTCGTGTTCCCTTGTTTGTCTGGTTAGTGTGTTCCTGTGCACTTCAGCTTCCTGCTATTCTGGGTGGGGCAGGAGACAAAGTAGATATATAAGAGCATAACAAGTCACAAGCACCTTGCGTCTCCACCTTTAGGAGTAATCTGGGGGATAGGGGTAGACCAGGGGGCCCCTAGTTCTACGCACCTGGTAAGCACCCAAAGTCCCAACATCTGCGTGACAATATGTGAAATCATCTTAAGGTATGATGTCTAAGGCCGAATTCAGATGAAATCTGGTCACTGTACATCCCAAGATGTATCAACTGGTTGCAGGTCTCCTGCCTTGAACACTAAAAACGCATAAGGATAAATGAGGCTGTTGAGTTCTGGTCAAGAGACCCGTAGTCAGTCTGTACATCACATTTTGTTCATGGACAATGATTCACAGACATCTAAATTCGGCCTAATCCTGTTTAACCTCTTCCCGACCCATGACGCCACGTAGGCGTCATGAAAGTCGGTGCCAATCCGATCCATGACGCCTATGTGGTGTCATGGCGGGAAAGCTTCCCTGCGGGTCCGGTGACCGGGGTCATTCAAATGTCACCAGACCCGCAGGTGCAGGGGGACCTGTACTTCACTCCAGGGGGGGTGACTTTGCCCCCCCGGGTCTACGATCGCCCCAGGTGACCTTTATTTAACCCCCTCCAGCTCTGATTGGAGCTAGCGTCCATGTGACGCTAGCACTCCAATCAGATGTGGAGGGGCGGAGAAAAACAGTGTCTGCCTTGCTCCTCAGCTTCATCCCATCCGTGGAAGCTGAGGAGCGAGGTGCCCGACTGCTCACCTGCCCCCCCAGACACCGCGATCGCCGCTGCTGCTGCATACCTCTTCAGAGCGCCGCCGCTGCCGCCGCCTCCCCCACTGCTACCGCCAGCACCAGCGCTGCTGCTGAGGACAGGTACCTCCCCTCTCCTGTCCTCCACTCCCCCCAACCTCCACTCCCTCCCCCCTGCCCCCCTGATCACCCCCTGCTCTGGTGATCACCCCCCCGCCCCCCTTTATCACCTGCTGCTGCTCTACTTTCTTTTCTCCTACCGCCCCCTGCATCTGTCAGCCCCTCCTCCCCTGGTGATCACCCTCTAAAGTGATCACTGCTAATCACCCCCTGCCCCCCTGATCATCCCCTACCCCCCCGATCACCCCCTGCCCCCCCTGTCCACCTGATCACCCCCCTGCCCCCCTTTATATCCTGCTGCTGTGTTTTCTTCTCTCCTACCGCCCCCTGCGTCTGTCAGCCCCTCCTCCCCTGGTGATCACCCTCTTCAGTGATCATCGCTAATCACCCTCTACCCCCACGATCACCCCCTGCCCCCCTGATCACCCCCTGCCCCCCCTGTCCACCTGATCACCCCTCTGCCCCCCTTTATCACCTGCTGCTGCTGCTGTGTTTTCTTCTCTCCTACCGCCCCCTGTGTCTGTCAGCCCCTCCTCCCCTGGTGATCACCCTCTTCAGTGATCACCGCTAATCACCCCCTGCCCCCCTGATCACCCCCTACCCCCCCTGATCACCCCCTGCCCCCCCTGTTCACCTGATCACCCCTCTGACCCCCTTTATCACCTGCTGCTGCTGCTGTGTTTTCTTCTCTCCTACCGCCTCCTGCGTCTGTCAGCCCCTCCTCCCATGGTGATCACCCTCTTCAGTGATCACCGCTAATCACCCCCTGCCCCCCCTGATCACACCCTGCCCCCCTGATCACCCCTTGCCCCCCTGATCACCCCCTGTCCCCATGATTGCCTGGTGCTGCCAGCTTCATCTCCATCTGAAGCTGCATCTCCTCAGTCCCCTCCTGTCCCACCGCGCCTGACAGCCCCCTGCGCCTGACAGCCCCCTGCACCTGACAGCCCCCCCGCGCCTGACAGCCCTTCCGCGCGCCTGACAGCTCCCCGCACCTGATAGCCTCCTCCTGCAGAAGAGTTTCAACAAACACTCGCACATACACACGCACACGCAACACTATAATAAAGTTTAGATTTTTTTTACACATGCACACACACCACACACACAATGTCCCGCTCATCCCAGTCACAAAGGCTGTACTCAGCTGAGGAGGCATATTCCTTTCTTGCCTCCGAAGCTGATAGTGAGGAAGAGGACCCCACTTTTCTGTATTCCTCCCACTCTTCCTCCTCCAGTGACACGGACTCGCCACCCCCAAGATGTCGCAGGACGAGAAATCGTCCGGAGACAAGGGGAGGAGAGCCAGAGCCCAGGGGAGAAGACCCACAGCCAAGTGTAAGTAACCCCCAACCTAGTGCTAGTCACGCCCAACCTAGCACTAGTGCCCCTGTCTGGACCTCCGTCACTGAAAATTTTGCTCCACGGATTTCTGATTTCATTCCCCAATCAGGAATCCAATTTGAGACTGCCAACCTCAGGGAAATAGACTTTTTCAAAGTCTTTTTCTCGGAGTCAATTGTCAGTCTCATGGTGGAGCAAACAAACTTATATGCACAGCAATTTTTTGCTCAAAACCCAAGTTCATCATTTACTACTTGGAATCCCGTTGACTCCGTAGAAATGATGAAATATTGGGGACTGGTCCTTCACATGGGGATTGTGAAGAAACCAGAAATTCGCCAATACTGGAGTACTGATATTTTATATCAAACTCCAATATATGGCATGGTTATGAATCCCAAACGTTTTGAGGCGATTCATAAATTTCTCCACTTTAGGGACAATACGGACATCCTTCCCCGCGATGACCCGAATTTTGATGGACTGTTCAAAATTCGGCCGGTCATCGAACACTTCAGCAACAAGTTTGCTGAAGTGTACATTCCCCAAAGGGAAATTTGTGTGGATGAATCCCTCATCCACTTCAAAGGGAGGCTTCAGTTCCGTCAGTACCTGCCAAGCAAAAGGGCGAGGTACGGGATTAAGCTCTATAAGATCTGTGAGAGTACCTCAGGGTACACTCTCAGCTTCAGAGTTTATCAAGGAAAGGACAGCAGTATCCAGCCCCCAGAATGTCCACCTGCTCTGGGGGTGGGAAAATAGTGTGGGATTTGGTCCACCCACTGCTTGATAAAGGTTACCATCTGTACGTTGATAACTTTTATACAAGCATCCCACTCTTTCAATCCCTCTCTGCCAGAGCTACCGTCGCTTGCGGTACCGTGCGCAGAAACAAGAGGGGTCTCCCTTTGTCGCTAATTGAGCAGACTCTCCCAAAGGGTGAGAGCCGGGCCCAATGTAGAGGCTACATGCTTGCGGTCAAGTTCAAAGACAAAAGGGACGTCTTTTTCTTGACCACAATCCATGGTCCCGGCACCACGGTCACCACCGTTCGAGGTACCCCAGCACAGGTCCACAAACCGGACTGTGCCCTGGGGTACAACAAACACATGGGGGGAGTTGATCTTTCTGTTCAAGTCCTCCAGCCCTATAGTGCCATGCGGAAGACGAAGGTGTGGTATAAAAAACTGGCTGTGCACATCATACAAATGGCACTGTATAACGCATACGTGCTATCACGATGTGCAGGTCAGACCAACAACACCTTCCTTCAGTTCCAGGAGGCGGTGATAAAGGCCCTGATTGGAGGCGTGGAAGGAGCGGGCCCCAGCACCCCTGGAACTCAAGGTTCCCGTATGGTACCAGGGCAACATTTTCCCTGTGAGGGGAGAGCAAAAAAAAGGTGCCGGGTGTGCTATAAAAGGGGGATAAGAAGGGAAACTCGTTTCCAATGTGAAACGTGTCCCGACAAACCTGGACTGTGTTTGAATGAATGCTTCAGAATTCATCACACGTCCGTGGACTAGCCACATCCTGATATTCCACTACAGAACTCACCCACACCAGGCTGATATACACAACACCACACACACACACCAACCTGACGAACACTACACCACACCCCAACCTGACATACACTACACCACACTCACCAACCTGACGTAGTGTATCAAAATTTCATTCAAAAAGTGAAATGGCGCACCTTCCCTTCCGAGCTTTGCCGTGCACCCAAACAGTGGTTTACCCCCACATGTGAGGTATCGGTGTACTTAGTAGATATTGCCCAACAAATTTTAGCATCCATTTTACCCTGATGCCCAGGTGAAAATGAAAAAAATTGAGGCTTAAATAAATTTTTTGTGAAAAAAAAGTACTTTTTCATTTTTATGGATCAATATGTGAAGCACCTGGGGGTTCAAAGTGCTCAATATGCATCTAGATAAGTTCCTTGGGTGGTCTAGTTTCCAAAATGGGGTCATATGTAGGGGACCTCTAATGTTTAGGCACACAGAGGCTTTCCAAACGCGACATGGTGTCCGCTAAAGATTGGAGCTAATTTTTCATTCAAAAAGTCAAATGGCGCTCCTTCCCTTCCGAGCCTTGCCGTGCGCCCAAACAGTGGTTTACCCCCACATGTGTGGTATTGGTGTACTCAGGAGATATTGCCCAACAAATTTTAGCATCTATTTTACCCTGATGCCCATGTGAAAATGAAAAAAATTGAGGCTTAAATAAAATTTTTGTGAAAAAAAAGTACTTTTTCATTTTTATGGATCAATTTGTGAAGCACCTGGGGGTTCAAAGTGCTCAATATGCATCTAGATAAGTTCCTTGGGTGGTCTAGTTTCCAAAATGGGGTCATATGTAGGGGACCTCTAATGTTTAGGCACACAGAGGCTTTCCAAACGCGACATGGTGTCCGCTAAAGATTGGAGCTAATTTTTCATTCAAAAAGTCAAATGGCGCTCCTTCCCTTCCGAGCCTTGCCGTGCGCCCAAACAGTGGTTTACCCCCACATGTGTGGTATTGGTGTACTCAGGAGATATTGCCCAACAAATTTTAGCATCTATTTTACCCTGATGCCCATGTGAAAATGAAAAAAATTGAGGCTTAAATAAAATTTTTGTGAAAAAAAAGTACTTTTTCATTTTTATGGATCAATTTGTGAAGCACCTGGGGGTTCAAAGTGCTCAATATGCATCTAGATAAGTTCCTTGGGTGGTCTAATTTTCAAAATGGGGTCACATGTGGGGGAGCTCCAATGTTTAGGCACACAGGGGCTCTCCAAACACGACATGGTGTCTGCTAACGAATGGAGCTAATTTTTCATTCAAAAAGTCAAATAGCGCTCCTTCCCTTCCGAGCCCTGCCGTGCGCCCAAACAGTGGTTCCCCTTCACATATAAGGTTTCAGCGTTCTCAGGACAAATTGGACAACAACTTTTGGGGTCCAGTTTCTCCTTTTACATAGTTACATAGTTACATAGTTACATAGTTATTAAGGTTGAAGGAAGACTGTAAGTCCATCTAGTTCAACCCATAGCCTAACCTAACATGCCCTAACATGTTGATCCAGGGGAAGGCAAAAAAAAACCATGTGGCAAAGAGTAACTCCACCATGGGGAAAAAAATTCCTTCCCGACTCCACATACGGCAATCAGACTAGTTCCCTGGATCAACGCCTTATCAAGGAATCTAGTGTATATACCCTGTAACATTATACTTTTCCAGAAAGGTATCCAGTCCCCTCTTAAATTTAATTAATGAATCACTCATTACAACATCATACGGCAGAGAGTTCCATAGTCTCACTGCTCTTACAGTAAAGAATCCGCGTCTGTTATTATGCTTAAACCTTCTTTCCTCCAGACGTAGAGGATGCCCCCTTGTCCCTGTCTCAGGTCTATGATTAAAAAGATCACCAGAAAGGTCTTTGTACTGTCCCCTCATATATTTATACATTAAAATAAGATCACCCCTTAGTCTTCGTTTTTCCAAACTAAATAGCCCCAAGTGTAATAACCTATCTTGGTATTGCAGACCCCCCAGTCCTCTAATAACCTTGGTCGCTCTTCTCTGCACCCGCTCCAGTTCAGCTATGTCTTTCTTATACACCGGAGACCAGAACTGTGCACAGTATTCTAAGTGTGGTCGAACTAGTGACTTGTATAGAGGTAAAATTATGTTCTCCTCATGAGCATCTATGCCTCTTTTAATACATCCCATTATTTTATTTGCCTTTGTAGCAGCTGCATGACACTGGCCACTGAATATGAGTTTGTCATCCACCCATACACCCAGGTCTTTTTCATTGACGGTTTTGCCCAGAGTTTTAGAATTAAGCACATAGTTATACATCTTATTACTTCTACCCAAGTGCATGACCTTACATTTATCCCCATTAAAGCTCATTTGCCATTTATCAGCCCAAGCTTCTAGTTTACATAAATCATCCTGTAATATAAAATTGTCCTCCCCTGTATTGATTACCCTGCAGAGTTTAGTGTCATCTGCAAATATTGAAATTCTACTCTGAATGCCCCCTACAAGGTCATTAATAAATATGTTAAAAAGAAGAGGGCCCAATACTGACCCCTGTGGTACCCCACTGCTAACCGTGACCCAGTCCGAGTGTGCTCCATTAATAACCACCCTTTGTTTCCTATCCCTGAGCCAGCTCTCAACCCACTTACACATATTTTCCCCTATCCCCATTACTCTCATTTTATGTAACAACCTTTTGTGTGGCACCGTATCAAAAGCTTTGGAAAAGTCCATATATACTACGTCCACTGGGTTCCCTTAGTCCAGTCCGGAACTTACCTCTTCATAGAAGCTGATCAAATTAGTCTGACATGAACGGTCCCTAGTAAACCCGTGCTGATACTGGGTCATGAGGTTATTCCTCTTCAGATACTCCAGTATAGCATCCCTTAGAATGCCCTCCAGGATTTTACCCACAGTAGAGGTTAAGCTTACTGGCCTATAATTACCGAGTTCAGTTTTTGCCCCTTTTTTGAATATTGGCACCACATTTGCTATACGCCAGTCCTGTGGTACAGACCCTGTTATTATGGAGTCTTTAAAGATTAAAAATAATGGTCTATCAATGACTGTACTTAGTTCCTGCAGTACTCGGGGGTGTATCCCATCCGGGCCCGGAGATTTATCAATTTTAGTTATTTTTAGACGCCGCTGTACTTCCTGCTGGGTTAAGCAGGTGACATTTAATGGGGAATTTTTATCACTAGTCATTTTGTCTGCCATGGGATTTTCTTTTGTAAATACTGATGAAAAAAAGTCATTTAGCATATTGGCTTTTTCCTCATCCTCATCCACCATTTCACCCAGACAATTTTTAAGGGGGCCAACACTGTCATTTTTTAGTTTCTTACTATTTATATAGTTAAAGAATATTTTGGGATTATTTTTACTCTCTCTGGCAATGAGTCTCTCTGTCTCAATCTTTGCTGCCTTGATTTGCTTTTTACAGAATTTATTTAATTTTCTGTATTTATTTAATGCCTCCTCACTACCTACTTCCTTTAATTCTCTAAATGCTTTCTTTTTGTCCCTTATTGCGCCCCTTACAGCTCTATTTAGCCATATTGGTTTCCTCCTATTTCTAGTATGTTTATTCCCATACGGTATATACTGTGCACAGGTCCTATCCAGGATGCTAATAAATGTCTCCCATTTTCTTTGTGTATTTTTGTGTCTCAGGATATTGTCCCAGTTAATTGCACCAAGATCCTCTCTCATCCGTTGGAAATTTGCCCTCCTGAAGTTTAGTGTCCTTGTCACCCCCCTACTACCCATCTTATTAAAGGTTACATGAAAACTTATTATTTTGTGATCACTATTCCCCAAGTGACCCCCAACCCTTATATTTGATATGCGGTCTGGCCTGTTGGTTAATATTAGGTCTAGCAGTGCCCCCCTCCTTGTTGGGTCCTGAACCAGTTGTGAAAGGTAATTGTCTCTCATAGTTGTCAAAAACCGATTACCTTTGCTGGAACTGCAGGTTTCTGTTCCCCAATCTATTTCAGGGTAGTTGAAATCCCCCATAATAATGACTTCTCCTTGAGTCGCAGCTTCATCTATTTGCTTTACGAGGATATTCTCCATTGCTTCCATTAGTTTTGGAGATTTATAACAAACCCCTATCAGTAATTTATTATTTTTTCCCCCTCCCCTTATCTCCACCCACAGGGACTCTACATTTTCATTAAATTCACCTATATTATCACACAGGATGGGTTTTAAGGAAGATTTTACATATAGACACACCCCTCCCCCTCGCTTATCTGTACGGTCATTTCTGAACAAGCTATAGCCCTGCAAGTTAACAGCCCAGTCATGGCTCTCATCCAGCCACGTCTCAGATATCCCCACCATGTCATAATTATGCTCCAACAACATTAGTTCTAATTCATCCATTTTGTTGGCGAGGCTTCTGACATTAGTATACATGCACTTGATGTTACTCTCTGTACCTCTATTCTTTCTTAAATTACTAACTGTTCTAACCCCACCCCCCATGCCACCGCCACCCCCAACTTCCTTATTTGTGCCCAGGTCTCTATCTGTACTATCTTCCCCTCCTATAAAATTAATACCCTCCCCCCCATTCCCTAGTTTAAACACTCCTCCAACCTTCTAACCATTTTCTCCCCCAGCACAGCTGCACCTTCCCCATTGAGGTGCAGCCCGTCCCTAGCGTAGAGCCTGTAGCCAACTGAGAAGTCGGCCCAGTTCTGCAGGAACCCAAACCCCTCCTTCCTACACCAATTCTTGAGCCACTTATTAACCTCCCTAATCTCCCGTTGCCTCTCTGGCGTGGCACGTGGTACAGGCAGTATTTCGGAAAATACCACGTTGGAGGTCCTTGCTTTCAGCTTGCAGCCTAATTCCCTGAAATCATCTTTAACGACCTTCCACCTACCTCTAACTTTGTCATTTGTGCCAATGTGCACCATGACCGCTGGGTCCTCACCAGCCCCTCCCAGTAATCTGTCCACCCGATCAGCGATGTGTCGGACTCGAGCGCCAGGTAGGCAGCACACCGTCCGACGATCCCTGTCTTTGTGACAGATTGCCCTATCTGTTCCCCTAATAATTGAGTCCCCCACTACCAGCACCTGTCTGGCCTGCCCTGCTCTCCTATTTCCCCCCTTACTGGAGCAGTCACTCCTCCGGCTTTCAGAGGACATGCCTGGCTGCAGCAGTGCTACCCCTGTACTGGCACCCTTGGGAAAATAAAAAAATTGTTGCTAAAAGATCATTTTTGTGACTAAAAAGTTAAATGTTCATTTTTTCCTCCCATGTTGCTTCTGCTGCTGTGAAACACCTGAAGGGTTAATAAACTAATTGAATGTGGTTTTGAGCACCTTGAGGGGTGCAGTTTTTAGAATGGTGTCACTTTTGGGTATTTTCTCTCATATAGACCCATCAAAGTGACTTCAAATGTGAGGTGGTCCCTAAAAAAAATGGTTTTGTAAATTTTGTTGTAAAAATGAGAAATCGTTGGTCAAATTTTAACCCTTATAACTTCCTAGCAAAAAAAAATTTTGTTTCCAAAATTGTGCAAATTTAAAGTAGACATGTGGGAAATGTTACTTTTTAACTATTTTGTGTCACACAACTCTCTGGTTTAACGGAATAAAAATTAAAATTTGAAAATTGCAAAATTTTCAAAATTTTCACCAAATTTCTGATTTTTTTTAGAAATAAACGCAAAAATTATCGGCCTAAATTTACCACTACCATGAAGCCCAATATGTCACGAAAAAACAGTCTCAGAATCGCTAGGATCCGTTGAAGCGTTCCTGAGTTATTACCTCATAAAGGGACACTGGTCAGAATTGCAAAAAATGGCCAGGTCATTAAGGTCAAAATAGGCTGGGTCATGAAGGGGTTAATAAGTAATCTAAAACTCTGGATCCCCCGGATTGGTAGAATGAAGGATAATTTAGGCAACTTAAAGGGTGTCTGTCAGTAATAATTTATCTAGGAAATCATAATTGCAGCAGGATAGGAAAGGGAAACAGTTTACCAAGGATACCTATTCCATCACCATTTAGTGTTGTGCTGAAGTTTATGTTTTAGAGTAACTATGAAATTTGCTCATGTCATAAATACTTAGTGCTTGTTCATGTCATAAAAATTCTATAAATAACATTTCAAAACATTATGGCATATGGTCATGTACAGCGCCATACCTTATATGTTTGAAGACTGTGATGGCTACCTAGCATTCTACAATTGAGAAAGTGGACTTCTACTGAACTATGCAGATCATGGATGGGCAATTCTTTTTCACGAGGGGCCACATGAAAGACTGTGACTGTTGTGGGGGAGGGGGGCGAACCAATAGGCTGAAATTAATTCTGCTCCATATTTATATTAACATATTAGTTATTATTTTATATTAATATTAATTGTATCACTTAATATTGAGCAAAAGTATGCAGTCATCCCCCTATATATGGTAAAAGCTCAAACACAGCTTCTAACATACAGTATGAGTCAATATACAGTATGAGCCCCCACATTGCCCCCTGTATACAGGGATAGCCCCCACATAGCTCCTATATATACAGTATGAGCCCCCACATAGCTCCCTATATACAGTATGAGACCACAAATAGCCCCTCTGTAGACAGTATGAGCCCCTACATTGCCCCGTATACAATGTGAGCCCCACTTAGCTCCTCTAAATACAGTATGAGCCACCACATAGCCCCCAATATACAGTATAAGCCCTCATATAGCCCTTTATACACAATATGAACCCTCGAATAGCTTTCTACGTACAGTAGGAGCCATCATATTGGTCCACTTTATACAGTATAAGCCCTCACATAGCCCCCTATATACGGTATGTGCCCCACATATCCTCCTATGTACTATATGAGCCCCCACATAGCCCCCTAAATACAGTATGAGCCAACACATAGCCCCATACATACATCTAAAAATCCCATATACAACAACCATATACAACAACATATACTCACCTCACTCCCATTTAACAGACTCTCTCCTCCAGCCTCCTCTTTACTGACTCTCTGTACAGCAGATGCGATTACGTCACTTCATTGTTGGAGGAAGGAACTGCCAGCAGACACAATGTATTCACTGCTGTCTGTATCTCCAGAGCTGGACTGAAAAAGCCAGAGGGCCCAATGGGGGCCGCAGGCTGCAGTTTTGTCCAGCTCTGATCTAGATTAGTCAAATTCCTCTCGCTGACCAAACAAGCAAAATTATTACTAGTTATCAATGAAGTGAGATAAATGGTTGCCAGCTCTCACATTCAGTTCTAGTTACTTTACCTATATGTACCATGCCTACGTGATTATAGCGTTTCTATCTCCTTGCTGTGCTTGCACATGGAATCTGCCGTGCCCTTATCCTGATTTTCCAAAATCATGACTCCCCTAACCCCAAATTCTTTAGCTTCTGCATAGCATACACAAAGAATTGCTAACATCATTAAGGGGCAACGTTTCTCCTTATGGAGAGTGATATACCAGCTCTGGCTTGTCAAGGTAAGGAGGCTTATTCGCCATGCAATGCTCTTCTGGGAAATATAATATGCAAATTGCCTCTTCAGAGAAGAAGAGGACTTAAACTCTATAGCGCCACCTGTTGGAAGTAGCGATCCTACAAGTCACAATCAACCCCTTTAACGAGTCGTGCAATATGACTTAGGATAAAAGCCAAATCAGTATCTCAATTCGCAGACATGGTGTGTGTCCATAAGGAGAAATGTTGCCCCTTAGACCCCAGTCCAGAGCCTCTCACCTAGCCAAATCAGTTATCATGCTTCGCACTGACGAGGGCCAACAGCCCGAAACACCGTGTCTGCGAATTGAGATACTGATTTGGCTTTTATCCTAACTCATATTGCACGACTCGTTAAAGGGTTGATTGTGACTTGTAGGATCGCTACTTCCAACAGGTGGTGCTATAGAGTTTAAGTCCTTTTTTTCTCTGAAGTGGCAATTTGCATATTATATTTCCCAGAGGAGCATTGCACGGCGAATAAGCCTCCTTACCTTGACAAGCCAGAGCTGGTATGTCACTGTCCATAAGGAGAAACGTTACCCCTTAGACCCCAGTCCAGAGCCTCTCATCTAGCCAAATTAGTTCTCATGCTTCGCACTGACGAGGGCCAACAGTCCGAAACACCATGTCTGCAAATTGAGATACTGATTTGGCTTTTATCCTAAGTCATATTGCACGACTCGATAAAGGGTTGATTGTGACTCGTAGGATCGCTACTTCTAACAGGTGGCGCTATAGAGTTTAAGTCCTTTTTTTCTCTGAAGTGGCAATTTGCATAACATCATTAACACATCTTCCTGTTAGTGGTTTTGAAGGTTTTCCAAATTTGTATTGAAGCCATCTTTTTTTAAAACCTATTTTCATTTTTAAGTGAATTTTTAACATTTTATTTTATGTACAGTATTAAAGAGAACCCGTTACCATGAAAATGCAGTCTAATCTGCAGACAGCATGTTTTAAAGCACCCTGTTCTTGCGGACTTACATTCTACGGGGGCCCATTATACTGTATGGAGAATATATGGGGCCACAATACTGTATGGAGCAATATATGGGGCCATTATTCTATACGGGGCAATTTCTGGGGCCACTATACTGTATGGAGCAATGTGTGGGGCTATTATACTGCATGGATCACTATGTTGTGCCCATTATACTGTATGGAGTAATATAGTGGGCCAATTATATTTTATGGAGCACTATGTGGTGCCCATTATATTGTATAGAGCAATACATATGGGGCCTATAAGACTGTATTGAGGACGATATGGTGCCTATAATACTGTATGGAGGATTATGTGGTGCCCATAATTCTGTTTGGAGGACTACATGGTGCCAATAATTCTGTATGGAAGGCTATGTGGTACCCATAATTCTGTATGGAGGACTACATGGTGCCCATAATACTGTTTGGAGCACCATGTGGTGTCTATTATTCTGTTTGGAGGACTATATGGTGCCCATAATACTGTATGGAGGACTATGTGGTGCCCATAATACTGTATGCAGGGACAGATATGTGATTTGGGGAGGCAGTTCAGTAGCAGTTCCCTCAACCAATCAGAATCCATCCCTGCAGAGGAGGAGGATAATTGTTCTTCTCTCCCTCCTCAGCTTTATGCCTCTTTCACACATTCGAGTCTCCGGTATGTGTGGTGACAGTTTTCACACGTACCGGAGACACTGATACAGGTAGACCCATTCAAATGAATGGGTCTGTTCACAAGTCAGTGTGTTTCCCCACACATAGACATGTCCCTTTTTTACAGTCAGCATGGGCAAAACATCCCGCACACATGCACGCGTGTAACACACATCGGCGCCGGGGGAAGAAGCACTACAGTAAGCATTGTTCCCTGGCACCGGGAGCTGAAGATGGGCTCTCATCATTCTCCCCTGCTCTGCCGGCGATCGGAGCGAGCAGGGGAGAATAATGAGAGTTATATTCAAGTCAGAGCAATGACAGCAGGTGGGAACTTTTTGGACTATTACTCCCATCAACCTACTCCTGCTGCCGCTAATAACAGTGACTAAAGTAATAAACCTTGCACTCAACTTTATGCTCAAGTGAGAGATTTTTAATGTAGTACTAAAACGTTTCGGTCCAAAACAAACAGGACCTTCATCAGTTACGTACTATTAGTGAACTTTGCGTAAACAAAAGGGACAATTGTGTCCCCGGGCATATAAAGGGCAGCGCCTGTAAGGAACATATATACTGAACCAGGTAAACTGGTGATAGTAGATGGGGAGTATGCCGGAGTCAGACGTGGTATCCCCCGCTCGTCTCGAGACGAGGCAAGTGAGAAGCCTGATGTTGAATCCCGGAAGAAGAATGGTGGCTAACTCTCGCCGCAGGGCTACCATACCACTACTGCATGACCACTGCACACCGCAGAACCACCACTGCACACCGCAGGATCACCGCACCTCCACCGCAACACCCCTAGCTCTGGGCCCCCAGCATTGACCCCTCGGTAAGAACAGTGTTCGGATTATAAGATGCACCTCCATTTTTCCCCTAATTTTGGGAATCATAAAAGTGCATCTTATAGTCCGAAAAATACGGTAAGTGAAATCTTTGGCATTGTACTATACCTACATTTCTTATCTCTGCATAATTAATCATGGTATGTGTTAAAGGGAACCTGTCACCTGAATTTGGCGGGAACGGTTTTGGGTCATATGGGCGGGGTTTTGGGGTGTTTGATTCACCCTTTCCTTACCCGCTGGCTGCATGCTGGCCGCAATATTGTATTGAAGTTCATTCTTTGTCCTCCGGAGTACACGCCAGCGCAAGGCAATATTGCCTTGCGCTGGCGTGTACTCCGGAGAACAGAGAATGAACTTCAATCCAATATTGCGGCCAGCATGCAGCCAGCGGGTAAGGAAAGGGTGAATCAAACACCCCAAAACCCCGCCCATATGACCCAAAACCAGTCCCGCCAAATTCAGGTGGCAGGTTCCCTTTAAAGGGGTCCAAGGATGACGTGATTTAGACTCTTGGCTGGTAAGACTGGAATGTGTGGAAGACTTGGTGGTGCCGCCAAGCATGGTGGAAGCATTATCTGCTATCCAACTGACCACCTGTTCATACTGCTCTGGTTTCAGAAGTGGTGTACCGTGACTCCCTGAAAAGTTTGACAGGAAACTATGTGTCATGGATGTATGTGTTTCTTGTGCTCCAGCAACAGGCATAATTGCACCTTCCCCACATCCTCAGTGTCTGCATGCACCATCATTGGCACTTTCACATTCCTGTCCATTATTGCATGCATTATGCATTTTCTAATTGCTTTATCTCTTGAAAACATTTTTTTAATATATGGTAAATAAAAAATGTGGTCACCGGCTACAGTCAAAGCGTTTTCTTTGGAGTTTAATACCACCATTACGTATCACAGAGAATGTAATACTGTATTGATGAGTAACTGAATGAAGAATAATTTTACAATGCATTTTGTGAGTGTTATATACCAAATAATAATAATAATAATTTTTATTTATATAGTGCCAACATATTCCGCAGCACTTTACAATTAAGCAGGGACATGTACAGACAATAGATTCAATACAAATTAAGACAATTTAAACAGTGACATTAGGAGTGAGGTCCTTGCAATCTACAAGGAAATGGGGGGACACAATAGGTGAAAAGTGTTTTCTATTTCAGGTCTGGCAATTACTGTATAAGAAATGTACCACAGACTATTAAATACTGTATGGATGAGGAATCTAAAAAAAATGTTCCAACCATTTTGGATGTGTTAGATATCACAGAAATGTAACTCACAGCACAGAATAATGTATGGGTGTGCAATTTAATGCAGAAAACCACCTTTTTTGTAGTGTTAGATATCAACAGACTATACACCAGCATAGACCATACACTAGGTCTAAAGGCAATTTAACAATTCCTCAATACCTGTACATTATATAGATCGAAGGTGAGAACAAACACACAAATCCGCACTGCCAACTGAATGTGATCCATAAATAAATTGACCACTTCACACTATAATGGTTACAGCAGCCACATATATCCTGTGTGAGACTGGGGGTGCGATTTCCAAAGAAGTATGCAAACAGTCCAAAAAATAAGAGAAAAAAGGAACGCACTTACCCCTGTTCAGAAATTGTTTACTTTATTTGGACATACTTAAAAACAGATTGCAGGGAGGGATAGAAGCAGCTCTGGACAACGGCCGTTTCGTGCGTACAAGCACTTCAACGGGTCCTGTACAATGTGGACTGTACATTATATAGCTCATCACAAAAACATATCTGTTTGGATATACTCCATATTATCCTCACCAAGAATTACTTATTATTTGGGTTCCAATACTATATGCAAAAAAGTAGACAGTGATGATGTCTAATGTATTCCCACTATGCCAATATCTTTATTGCCCAGTTCAGGGAAAACTATGTCTACACAAACATCATATACCAACAACACATATTGATATGGAGGAGACATATTGATTATATTTTTGCATCCCAAATCACTCCTCTTATTCTTTCATAAACTAAAGAGACAGATCACTGATTTTACTTTTACATCCACTACCACCAACACCGTAGCATCAACTTTCTAAATGTGTTGCTGACCCTACAACAGGATGGGACCATATCTACTGACCTTAATACCAAACCAAATAATACAAATAACCTCTTACATTATGTGAGCTGTTATCATTACTATGCTAAACATTCTCTTTCACAAGCTAAACTATGCCACATCAACTACAATCTATACAACATGACATGCTCCAGAGGTTTGGCAATAGGATCTATTCTAAAAAATTATTTAGAAAACAACAGTATACTTGGAAGCAGAGTACAAATGGCAAGAGTCGTATAGCCTTCGTCAATACATACCAAATCCATGACCAAAATACATCACATCATTGAACGTCATTGCTCGCTTCCACCAAAATCATAACTCACCATATTATACTTAAAACCTACCGTTAATCTGCCCCAACTGACCATATAATTTAAGAGACCAAATAATTGAAGAAATAAAAAATAACCAGTCAGAGGCCCCCTGAGGAAGTGTTATCGAAACGCGCATCTGAGCCGGTGAATGCCCTAGACTCTACACTAAGAGGTATTGTAATTCATCTATAATGGGCAGCACGGTGGCTCAGTGGGTAGCACTGCAGCCTTGCAGCGCTGGAGTCCTGGGTTCATATCCCACCAAGGACAACATCTGCAAGGAGTTTGTATGTTCTCCCCATGTTTGTTTCCTCCAGGGTCTCCAGTTTCCTCCCACATTCCAAAGACATACTGATAAGGAATTTAGATTGTGAGCCCCATCGGGGACAGCAATGATAATGTGTGCAAACTGTAAAGTGCTGCGGAATATGTTGGCGCTATATAAATAAAAGATTATTATTATTACTGGCCACTTATGTTCTTTATCTCTCCTGCATGCACTGTCAATTTATCATAGATCTATATGTTTGCTACCACCATGCACTGCTGCACTTTGTTACTTTTGCCGCTGCCTGTATGCTATGCAGGGACATATACTGCTGACAACAACACATACGTTTCCCAGAGCTTTGTCCCTTTTACTGGTATTGTGTTTAGCTTTATGCTGAGAGTTTGCACCAGGTCCTTTTTGATAATAATTGTTACATTTACCCTGCTATACATATTGGTATTTATTATCTTGCTAGCCTCTATGGGTATTTTGTCAGGCCTTCCCCCACATTGTGAAGCACTGTTGATTTTGCTTTTAATCTTTTGGTATCATATATATTCCCTAATTAAATTTATTTTTTATGCTCAAAGTGTTTATTTGCTTGCCCTCCTTCACAAGTGTGAATAGGTATGGTTGGCTATTTCTACTGCTACAGTAACAGTATTTATTTTGATTTAAATCATAGCCGTGTATAAGTATATAAGGGGACAATACGAATATCTCTCCGAGGATCTGTTTATACCAAGGAAGGTGATGGTCACAAGGGGGCATTCTTTGCGTCTGGAGGACAGAAGGTTTTTCCACCAACATAGAAGAGGATTCTTTACTGTTAGGGCAGTGAGAATCTGGAATTCCTTGCCTGAGGAGGTGGTGATGGCGAACTCAGTCGAGGGGTTCAAGAAAGGCCTGGATGTCTTCCTGGAGGGTAACAATATTGTATCTTACAGTTATTAGGTTCTTTAGAAGGACGTAGATCCGAAATGTGAAAGTAGCCTAAGTAGGCTTGTGGTAATCTCTCCTACTTCATATACTAGAAGGGATATAATCTGGAGGAGAGGTGCTAGGTATCCAAAAAGACATTAATGCTTCAATCCTCTTAAAAAGATTTTATACTAAGCATCCTCTTTCTTCTGTTACTGGCTCTTCTGATAGGGTCCCTAAAAGGTGGGGTACTGTTACACACCAGTCTCGACTCCAATCTTTACAGTATGGTGACTGCCCGTTGCTGTTCTTCATGCTGGTTTCACAAGTTGCTCAGCATATTTCACTGGTATCATTATTATCCAATGCCTTTTAACCCCTTCAAGACCTTGCCCTTTTCCGTTTTTGCATTCTCATTTTTCACTCCTCTCCTTCCCAGAGCCATAACTTTTTTATTTTTCCATCAATATGGCCATGTGAGGGCTTGTTCTTTGCAGGGTAAGTTGCCCTTTCGAAATACATCATTGGTTTTAGCATGTCGTGTACTAGAAAACGGGAAAAGAATTCCAAGTGCGGTGAAATTGCAAAAAAAAGTGCAATCCCACACTTGTTTTTTGTTTGGCTTTTTTGCTAGGTTCACTAATTGCTAAAACTGACCTGCTATTTTGATTCTCCAGGTCATTACGAGTTCATAGACACCAAACATGTCTAGATTACGCTTTATCTAAGTGGTAAAAAAAAAAATTCCAAACTTTGCTAAAAAAAAAAACAATTGCACAATTTTCCAATACCCGTAGCGTCTCAATTTTTCATGATCTAGGGTCAGGTGAGGGCTTATTTTTTGCATGCCGAGCTGGCATTTTTAAAATTTTTAATGATACCATTTTGGTGCAGATACGTTCTTTTGATCGCCCGTTATTGCATTTTAATGCAATGTTGCGGCGACCAAAAAAACGTAATTCTGGCGTTTCTAATTTTTTCCTCCCTATACTGTTTAGCGATCAGGTTAATCCTTTTTTTATTGATAGATCATGCGATTCTGAACGCGGCAATACCAAATATGTGTATGAATTACAGGCTTGCTATGAACGCCGACCACAGGGTGGCGCTCACAGCAAGCCGGCATCAGCAACCATAGAGGTCTCAAGGAGACCTCTGGCTACTATGCCGATGCATCTCTGACCCCCGATCATGTGACAGGGTCGGCGATGTGCTCATTTCCGGCCCGATAGCGGGAAGCTCCATTTAAATGCTGCTGTCAGCGTTTGACAGCGGCATTTAACTAGTTAATAGCAGCGGGTGAATTGCGATTTCACCCGTCGCTATTGTGGGCACATGTTCAAAACAGCTGACATGTCCCGGCTTTGATGCGGGCTCACCGCCGCAGCCTGCATCAAAGCAGGGGTACCGACCTCCGCTGTAATAGTACGGCGGAGGTCAGTAAGGGGTTAAGATATAACTAGACACTCATGTGATGAGCATTCAGTCAGTGCTGTCTTCTTGCTATCATCTCCTCTAACTCTTGTTGTTTCTACAGCTTGCATCTACTGCTCTTCAGACCTGCTACCCAATCCATTGTTTCCTGTAAACATTATGAACTGTTAGTGAAAGACTATTCATGTTATGATAATCTCTGTAATCTCTTGTGATTTCTACATCTTGCATCTACTGTTCTTCAGTTCTGGTGGTTAACCCATCATTTGCTGTAAGTATTAAAATCAGTTATGTGAAGAGCGGAACAAAAATGGTTACCTCAATGAACCAAAAAGAATTTGTGATCAATATTGACCTGTCCATTCAAGGACATTTTAGCTATAGTGTGAAATCCTATTTTTTGTTTGTGAAACTGCCACTTAGGCGAAACTGTACTGTTTTGTTTGTTGTGAAACTATCACATAGCCGAAACTGGTTTTTTTTGTCTTCTCTTTTCTCTCTTTGTTTAAACAAGCAAAACTTGTATAACCACTGAAACTACCTGTACAACTATATAAAGAGGGGATAGCACCTTGAAGGCAGGCGTCCTTCAGAGGCTTCCCAGTGATATACTATACGAGATGTGTCTTGTGTATTATTTCTGGTGATTCCCCACTTCCAAAGGCTTCTCCGACTGAGTGTGGTCCCGACATTTCCTGGCGCCTGAACAGGGACCCGAGGTCTGTGTACTCCTTCAAGAACACCGGCAGAATACAAACGAAAAGAGAATCTGGGATAATGGACGGCAGATGAATAAAAACCTGGCCAGGTAAGAGACACTGTTAGATCTCTTATATCTGCCCTGCACTGTCCGTAAGATTTTCTGTGTCGTGTCCTTTAGCGGGTAGTTCTAGTAGAGGAGGATACCTATAGCTCGGGTTCTTGAACTACTTAGGAATTGACCACCTCACGGAGTACGGCATTGAATGAGAGTGAATGTGAATAGAAGGTGTGTGGAAGTTGGGAATAGCCCTATAAGCCGCCTAGGGTGTTGAAACAGAAGAAGTGACTGTCCCACTGGGCAACGTGGTTGCGTCCTTTCGGGGAGACCTCCGCGCCTATGTTCAATCTCTGATCCTGTCTTTGACGAAAACCTGGTGACGGATAAGTGTATAATAGTATGAGCCCAGGACAGATAAATTAGCCTGGGACAAGATACGTTGTATTTTGATCCTCTGTCTGGTTGCATTTGTGTTGTTTGCTATAGGTGTAGGAATCAGGATTTTCTTACATCAACACGGTACGCAGAAGCTGTTAAACATCCTAGCTCCTTAGGAAGAAGGTAACGAGGTATTCACATACCCAAACGCCACCTAGGGCAAGAAAAGAAAAAAGCTCAGGATAAGAAAATGGGGAATAAGCAAACAAAGTCGGAACCAGAAGAATTAGATATCTATACTATCATAAAGGAGAGAAGTGGTGAAGATGCCACTAAGGGGCTGAGAAAGATTTTTAGTAAGTTTGGAGTTACTAAGGCAGAAGCCTTTAGTAGAAAAAAATGGGAAGGAATTCAGGAAAAAAAAAAAGGCATAATCAGAGACAAGAAATGGATAGATCAGATCCAAGCGTTGATTGATGTCTCTAGGGTAGCAGAAAAAGAGGGATGGACATATAATCAACAGAATAAAAAGTGGTGTATTAGACCCGCAGGCTATGGAGAAAAACAAAATGTGGAATATAAGAACACCCCACCCCCATACCTTAACCCACATGCCCCATCTTTTCTCCAAACACCACCTCAAAGTTTAGCCGGACCAGGAGGATGGGTATGTCCGCACTGTGGACAACAAAATCCAGACTGGAGAAATGATTGCCTAGCCTGTGGTACACCTAGACATGGCGCTGTACTTGCCCCTGTTAGGGTAGTACCAAGACCCTTTAGGGAACCTGGTGCTGACGGAGTAATGGGAACTAGATATCACCAAACTCGACAATATTTCCCTTGGTCCCCCGCTGAAGGCATGTCTCTCTTGCATAACGCACCAGATCCCACCCAGTGTCCAGTTAGATTTGCACAATATATACAGCAAATTATGCAGACTCACGCTGGAGTTTGGGCAGATGGAGAAGAATTATGTAGAATGAAAATGACTCCTGGACTCTTCCAGGAGCTATTAGCAAATCTACAGGTACATAGGCCCCAGGCAGGAGATGGTGCCTTACAAACGATAGAATCAGGTACGCAATTTGTAGATCACTTAATGGTTTTCATGAGGGAAAAACAGAGGCAGAGAGGAACAACGGGAGTGGTGGCTCAGAAATCTGGACAATCAGTAGACGAATATTATCTAAGTGTAGAAAATAATTTCAGAGATGAAGGCATGGATCTAACCGCTTCAGGAATGATGAGGTTAGTTACAAAAACCTTTATAGATGGATTGTCTCCAAAAGTGAAGGAAACGCTTAAGGCCGCAACCCCTGATTGGAGAACCTTGGAAGACCCACACCTGGCTAGACAGAAAGCTGTAGGGATAGAAATGGACTTAAGAGAAAATTCTAAGCCAGTAAGAATTGCACAGGCTAATACTGGCTCTGCTAATCAAAAGTTTACTTGTCATTACTGTAAGAAGCCAGGACATTTCCAAAGGGAATGTAGGAAGAGAAAAGCAGATATAGATTCAGGAACCTTTGTACCCAAAAATAGGATAAATAACCCAGCGCCTGATCAAACAGACAGCTCAGAATGACTGAAGGTTATGCAGGTCTCTCTTCCTTCTAGAAGACCAATAATACAAGTTGAGGTTGAGGGTAAAAATGTACCTTTTCTGATAGATACGGGAGCAACATCCTCCATTTTAAATCAAGACTTTTTACCATATCCTGACAATATATCCTCAAAGGTAACATATGCAGAAGGGTATGATGGTAAAATTCAGGCGTTGCCCTTTACAAAACCTTTAAATGTGAGCTTTGGCCCTAAAACCTTTGTATCCAAATTTTTATTTGCTAAAGGTGCACCTACCTGCTTGCTGGGTACTGATGTCTTAAGTAAAATGCACGCAAACATCCATTTTAGAGAAAATGGCACAGTTATGCTGACCATCCCTGAAGATGCAGAAACTCTGGAACAATATGTTAGAATACAGGCAATGGAGGATTTTCCCGAAATTTACACTCAACAAGCAAAAATTGACTTGTCTCGGGTTCCTGACAGCCTATGGGCAAAAGGAGACACTGATGTAGGATTCTTATCAGTAGCTCCTATACTGTTAGAAACTGCCCCGGGAACCATTTTACCTCAGCTTAGGCAATACCCCATCAGCGCCCAGCAAGAACTGGCGATTTCTCAACAAATTCAGGATTATGTGTTACAAGGTGTTTTGGTAGAAATCAGGTCACCCACCAATACACCCTTATATCCTGTTAAAAAGAAAGTTTCCTCCAAAGAAACTATGGTGAAATATCGCATGGTGCACGACCTACGGGAAATCAATAAGGTTTTGGCACCGGTCACCCCTGTGGTACCGAATCCTCATACCTTACTGTCTCAAATTCCCAGCACTGCTGCATATTTTATGGTAATTGACTTATCAAACGCATTTTTTTCTGTGCCACTACATAAGAACTGTTGGCATTTGTTTGCCTTTACATTCAAGGGTAAACAATTAGCATGGACAAGATTGCCACAAGGTATGGTACACTCACCAACTTTGTACTCTGAAGCAATGCAGACCGTGCTGAAAAATTTCACCCCAGAACCAGGAGTAGTCATTCTACAGTATGTAGATGACTTACTTATTTGTTGCCCTGATGAGCAGACGGCAGTTACCTCAACTGTTAATTTCTTAATTTTCCTAGCGCAAGAAGGCTGTAAAGTAAATAGACAGAAACTCCAGGCTTGTCAACAAACAGTCGTGTTCTTAGGTCACTGCATATCACAGGGCATCAGACACCTCACACCTCAACGTACGGAAGCCATACGTAACATGCTTGAACCCAGGAATCACAAACAGCTGCGTGCTTTCCTGGGTATTGTTTCACACTGTAGACAGTGGATCATACATGCAAGTCAACTCATGCAGTCTTTATATGACTGTATTGCCAACACGCCATATTCACTCAGTGAAGAGGCTAAACAGTCATTTTCCTCTTTGAAAACAGCACTGGTATCAGCTCCGGCTTTGGGACTCCCAGACTACACTAAACCTTTTCAATTGATGGCAGCTGAGATATCCTCACATGCTACAGGGGTGCTCACACAAAAACATGGAAACAAACAGAGACCTGTGGCATACATATCAGCTCATCTGGACCCTGTAGCTAGAGCCGCACCTTCTTGTGTAAGAGTAGTAGCCGCAATTTCACTGTTATTAGATAAAGCTTCTGAGATTGTTCTTGATCACCCACTTCTAGTTCAGACCACTCATGATGTACATGGCATTCTTAACCAGGTCCAACCTAAACATATTTCAATGGCAAGACACCTCCGTCTCCAATGTTCCCTACTACTGCCGCCCAACATTTCCTTTGCCAGGGTTCAGACTCTTAATCTCGCGTCTTTGCTCCCTTTAGAGTCTGAGGGGGGTACCATACCTGAGGAAACTGCACTCTCCAACTCCTTTGACCCATCATAGTCAATGCATGATTGTGTACAATTAATGGAACAAGAGACTCAGGGCTTACGTAATGTACGTGACAAGCCACTCTGTAATGCTACATTTGAACTTTTCATAGATGGCAGTAGATATGCAGATATGAATGGACAATTTCATACAGGTTATGCGGTAGTAACTCAGCATGAAGTGCTGAAAGCAGAACCTCTCCCTGCTAATCAGTCTGCACAAGAAGCAGAACTTACGGCATTAGTTGAAGCTCTAAAAATAGCCAAAGATCAGACAGCAAACATATACACTGATTCTAGATATGCACATGGCATTATTTTCGATTTTGGCGTAATATGGAGAGCCAGAGGTTATATGACTGCTTCAGGCCAACCTGTTAAACATGCCTCCCTCATTAGACAGATTCTGGAGGCAGAACAAGAAACTAAAGAAATAGCGGTGATAAAGGTAGCTGCACATGTGAGACTCGACACCGAGGAAGCCAGGGGTAACGATAAAGCCGACAAAGCAGCAAAACAGGCAGCACGTAAACCCTTACATCATGCCCACACACTAGATAGCTCTGAAGATGATGAGGAGAGATTGAAGGAAGCTCAGAAACAGGTAGACGACGAAGAACGAGGGCAGTGGCAGAAAAAAGGGGCAGAAGATCAGCAAGGATTATGGAAAAAAGGAACTTTGTTGTGTTTACCCAGAGCCTGGTACCCCGCAGTGGCGAGTGACCTCCACCTACCTACGCATGTATCGGCAAACGGTATGACGCTCAAGGTAAAAGAAAGGTGGTTGGCTCCAGGCTTTGGTAATTTCGCTCGGAACATGTGTGCTGCATGCGCTATATGCCTGGCACACAATCCAGGTCAGACCATTAAAACCCCAACCAAGCATCATGTAAGACCACTGTATCCCTTTCAAAGACTCCAGATCAACTACATCCAGCTTCCTAGGTACAATGGATACGAATATGTGCTTGTGTGTGTGGACATGTTCTCAGGGTGGCCAGAGGCTTATCCAGTTCGTAAAGCCTCAGCAAAAACTACTGCCATTAAAATAGCACATGAACTGATACCCCGTTACGGCATGCCTGAGGTGATCGAGTCAGATAGGGGTACCCATTTTACTGGAGAAATATTCCAGAATGTTATGAAAATGTTGGGAGTAGAAAACCAGTTTCACACTCCGTATCACCCACAGAGTTCAGGTAAAGTGGAAAGATTAAATGGAACAATAAAATTAAAAATCCAGAAGGCCATGGCAGAAACAGGAAAGCCTTGGACCGAGTGTCTACCACTTGCCCTGTATTCCATCCGAAACGCCCCAAGGGGGAAGGCTAAGCTGTCACCACACGAGATTCTTTTTGGTAGAGCAGCAAATTTGGGTTGTTATTTTCCACAACAACTGATGTTGAATACTGAGACTTTAACTGCCTATGTACAAGAATTACAAAAACGTTTAACTAAAGTGCATTCGCAAGTTTTTGCTTCCCTTCCAGATCCAGAAAATCTCGAAGGAGGCCACAAGTTGGAACCTGGTGATCAAATCTACGTGAAAAGACACACCAGAAAGACTCTGGAACCGAGATTTGACGGACCTTTCCAAGTCCTGTTAACAACTCCAACAGCAGTCAAGCTTGAAGGAAAGGCATCATGGATACATGCAAGCCATTGCAAAAAAGCAGTATAAGACTCATGATATTGATGTTAATAATGTTAACCTCAACGGAGGCATGGGAAAGATTGAATTCTCTAGCCCCTTTGAACAATAGATTCGTACAACATCATAGAAAATTAGTGCATGATTTGTTAAATATTACGCAACCCCTGGCAGATTGTTGGATCTGTACCCATTCACCAGTATCAGCCACAAGTATACCTTTTCTAGCAGTTCCCGTGTCAGCTGAAGAAATATTCGCTTGGCCTAATTGTTCAGACAACCTGGCCAACAACCAACCTGGCAATACTAGACTATGGAATACTACAATCGCCATACCAGTTGTGGGATGGGTAGAATTTCCTTGGTGGCAGGGCAATCTTACAGGAAAAATAGGCAACTTACAATATTTAGCACTCAGAGGAGGAGCATGGGTACCTAGGAATAAGACTGGATTAACTGATTTAGGACAGGTCCCCACTGAAAATCTACAGCTCAGTTTCAGTACAACCACCCCTTCCTCTGATGCTTTCAAACCTACAGTATTGGAAAGGTACATACATAATAGAAAATGGGAACATTCCGAGTTGTTCCCCCAAGGTGATGCAAACAGTTGTACAAGTAAGCCGGGGAACCTGGTTTGTAATGAATCCGATGAGTATGTCAACGGAATGCATGTATGTGGGAATCCCGCAGCCGGGTACTGTAGCCCCTTGGGACAAAAACCCTCTTGGTGTATGCTTCAGAATGTATCTAGTTTTGTGGATTTGGCTCACAGATTGGTATTGCAGCACTCAGCTTTGTGGGATCTGCCTGAGGGTACATTTTGGATATGCGGAGAAGGAGCATATAAATGGCTTCCCGTAGGTATAAAGGGTACTTGTACATTAGGACGCCTAACCCCGGCTACTTTCATAATTTCGAACAAACAAGTGAATATGCAAGCCGTGCCCAAGCACACACTGTATAAAAGAGCTGCAGATAACTCACCACGTCCCTCGGGGAGGCCACATATAGTACAAATGGGAATTCCCAACAAAATTGCTAGTACCATTTTTATTTATCCTATGTTAACACAGATGTGGGATAAATTAGTTAGAGCCACGGATTATCTAGATGACCAGATTTGGGATATATTGGACATATTAAATACTAGTATAGCTGTACAGAATCAGCTTATAATAGTCACTAACCAACATACCCTGGTATTGGATTACCTAACTGCCTCACAAGGGGGTATGTGTCAAATCATCGGACCCACCTGCTGTCATTATATAGACCCGAATAGTACTATGAGTATGAGATTTAAATTAGAAGACGTACAACGACTCAGGGATCAGTATGACAAAGACAATGACCAAAATAAGGATAGCTGGTGGTCAGATACCTTTTCTTTTCTTAACCCGGCCAATTGGTTCAGGGGGATCGGTGGGTGGGTTACCAGGATTATGCAAAGCCTAATACATACAGTTATAGTTATTGTAATTATATATGTATTATTCAAGGTTGTACTCAAGGGTATCTCGGTATGCACAAATAAATTTTGTGTAATGGATGCGAGAATATAAAGTTGTTTTTTTTTGTAATATCACAAAAAGAATGACTAAAATAATCGTCTATATGACAAGGTTTTGAATGGAATATGTCAAAGGGGGGATTGTGAAGAGCGGAACAAAAATGGTTACCTCAATGAACCAAAAAGAATTTGTGATCAATATTGACCTGTCCATTCAAGGACATTTTAGCTATAGTGTGAAATCCTATTTTTTGTTTGTGAAACTGCCACTTAGGCGAAACTGTACTGTTTTGTTTGTTGTGAAACTATCACATAGCCAAAACTGTTTTTTTTTGTCTTCTCTTTTCTCTCTTTGTTTAAACAAGCAAAACTTGTATAACCACTGAAACTACCTGTACAACTATATAAAGAGGGGATAGCACCTTGAAGGCAGGCGTCCTTCAGAGGCTTCCCAGTGATATACTATACGAGACGTGTCTTGTGTATTATTTCTGGTGATTCCCCACTTCCAAAGGCTGCTCCGACTGAGTGTGGTCCCGACAGTTATATAGGTACAATTCAATTTATGTTGCCAGTATCTGCAATCTCCTGTGGCTTCCATTTTGTACCAGCTTTGCTTGCTTTCTTGCCATTCAGCATACCCCATTGTCCTTGTCCTTCTCATTGTGTCATCGCCCTTGGTCCGTCTGTTCACCCTGATCTGCAGCTTAGTGGAGCCATCTTAACAAGTGAGACTATATAAACAGTAATCCTACCTGGAGATGACAGGTTAGCAGTGATCTGTATAGACAGTAACATGGAAAAATGGAAACAAACACCTTCAAATGCTTATAAAAGTATATTCAACATAAAAATGAAGTAATTTTTTGATGAGACATTCATTTTAAGTCAGTATTCTCTCAAAGGAATCAGGCATCAGTATTTCTTACTTAGGAAATTTGCTCCTAGAAATCATAACAGCCAGTGTGTGATGTGCCCTTTGAGAATCTTTATAATAATCATTTTTATTTCTATAGCACCAAAATATTCCGCAGCATTTTATAATTCAGAGGGGAAAGGTGTAAACAAAATAAGACATTACACAGTAACATATAATTCAACAAATACCAAGAGGAGTGAGTGCACTGCTTGCAAACTTAAAATCTATGAGGAAATAAGGATGACACCAAAAGGTAACAAGTGCTTCTAGTATACAGTCCACCCATCAATATAATAAATAGTGGTAATATAATAGGGTTATACTTGTAATATCATGGTAATATTATTATGTGCATTTTATTTTTCTTCTTAAAACAAGGTCAACCTGCTGTTCTGCGTGTATGTCTGTAAATCAGAATGTATTCAGTTAATTACATCACCACTGGATTAAAATAAAACAAAAATCTAGCAATCAGCACGTTCGTAACACAAAATCTGTGAAGCAGGGAAATTGCAACATTAGGAAACTACTCCAAATCACTGTCCTGTGTACTTTGTTGGCCATTATAGGCACTTAACGAGGCTTAAGGTGAGATAAATGGTGTCTAGAGATCTTTGTGACATTTTATAGAAAAATGCAGGTTATTTCCAGATAGCTTTTTAGAACTCCGTAGTTTGTCTTTTGCTTCCTGTTAAAAGGAGTGGACTGAAACTTAAGGTACCTTCACACGAAGCGACGCTGCAACGATAGCGACAACGATGCCGATCGCTGCAGCGTCACTGTTTGATCGCTGGGGAGCTGTCACACAGACCGCTCTCCAGCGACCAACGATGCCGAGGTCCCCGGGTAACCAGGGTAAACATCGGGTTGCTAAGCGCAGGGCCGCGCTTAGTAACCCGATGTTTACCCTGGTTACCAGCGTAAAAGTCAAAAAAACAAACAGTACATGCTCACCTGCGCGTCCCCCGGCGTCTGCTTCCTGACACTGACTGAGCTCCGGCCCTAACAGCACAGCGGTGACGTCACCGCTGTGCTTTCACTTTCACTTTAGGGCCGGCGCTCAGGAAGTGTCAGGAAGCAGACGCTGGGGGACGCGCAGGTGAGCATGTACTGTTTGTTTTTTTTACTTTTACGCTGGTAACCAGGGTAAACATCGGGTTACTAAGCGCGGCCCTGCGCTTGCTAACCCGATGTTTACCCTGGTTACCAGTGTAAAACATCGCTGGTATCGTTGCTTTTGCTTTCAAACACAACGATACACAGCGATCGGACGACCAAATAAAGTTCTGGACTTTATTCAGCGACCAGCGACATCACAGCAGGATCCTGATCGCTGCTGTGTGTCAAACTAAACGATATCGCTAGCGAGGACGCTGCAACGTCACGGATCGATAGCGATATCGTTACAAAGTCGTTTCGTGTGAAGGTACCTTTACAGTGAGGGAAATAAGTATCTGATCTCTTGTGATTTTGTAAGTTTGCCCACTGACCAAGACATGAACAGTCTATAATGTTAAGGGTAGATTAATTTTAACATTGAGAGATAGAATATCAAAAATAAAATCCAGAATATCACAATGTATAAATTATATAAATTTATTTGCATTTTGCAGTGAGAAATAAGTATTTTATCCCTCTGGCAAACAAGACGTAATGCTTGGTGGCAAAACCCTTGTTGGCAAGCACAGCAGTCAGATGTTTTTTGTAGTTGATGATGAGGTTTGCGCACATTTAAGGAGAAATTTTGGTCCACTCCTCTTTGCAGATCATCTCTAAAGCTTCAACTCCCTCCATAAAGTTTTCTATGGGATTAACGTCTGGAGACTGGCTAGGCCACACCATGACCCTAATGTGCTTCTTTTTGAGCCACTCCTTTGTTGTTTTGGCAGTATGTTTTGGGTCATTGTCTTGCTGGAAGACCCAGCCAGGACCCATTTTTAATGTCCTGGTGGAGGGAAGGAGGTTGTCACTCTGGATTTTACAGTACATGGCTCCATCCATTCTCCCATTGATGCATTGAAGTAGTCCTGTGCCAATGCAGAGAAACACCCCCAAAACATAATGTTTCCACCTCCATGCTTGACAATGGGGACAGTGTTCTTTGGGCCATAGGCAACAATTCTCTTCCTCCAAACACGGTGAGTTGAGTTAATGCCAAAGACCTAAATTTTTGTCTCACCTGACCACAGCACCTTCTCCCAATCACTCACAGAATCATCCAGGTGTTCAATAGCGAACTTCAGACGGGCCTGCATATGTGTCTTCTTGAGCAGGAGGACCTTGTGGGTACTGCAGGATTTTAAACCATTACGGCGTAGTGTGTTACCAATGGTTTTCTTGGTGACTGTTGTCCCAGCTGCCTTGAGATCACTAGCAAGTTCACCCCATCACTCCGTGTAGTTTTAGGCTGAACTCTCACCTTTCTCATGATCAAGGATACCCCACCAGGTGAGATTTTGCATGGTGCCCCAGATCGATGTCGATTCACAGTCATTTTGTATTTCTTCCATTTTCCTACTATTGCACCAACAGTTGTCTCCTCATCCAGCATCTTACTTATGATTTTGTAGCATATTCCAGCTTTATGCAGGTCTATGATCTTGTCCCTGACATCCTTAGAAAGCTCTTTGGTCTTGCCCGTGTTGTAGAGGTTAGCGTTTGAATCATTAATTGAGTCTGTGGACAGGAGTCTTTTAGAAAGGAGACTATGTCAGACAGATGTCTTTAATGCAGGTAACAAGTTGATTAGGAGCATCTAACTGGTCTGTAGGAGCCAGAACTCTTAATGTTTACTTATTTCTCAGTACAAAATGCAAATAAATTCATATAATTTATACAATGTGATTTTCTGGATTTTATTTTTAATATTCTATCTCTCAATGTTAAAATTAACTTACCCTTAAAATTATAGACTGTTCATGTCTTTGTCAGTGGGCAAACTTACAAAATCATCAAGGGATCAAATACTTATTTTCCCCACTGTACATTTACAGTATTTTGATCTATTTAATGACATAATCTAATCTATTTTCTAATATACTTTAAATAAAAAGTCCCCACTGTTCCATCACTACACTATCTGTTTTTTATTTCAGTGCAGGCTGGGATACTCAAAAGAGCAGTCATCAGGGAACGGGGCTGTGGTCACTGCCGAACCCTCACTTGAAGTGGTCATCATCAGTGACATCTTTTTCATGGGCTGGCGTAATCTTTGCTCTACTGAGCATGCATTGGTTGTCAATTCTGATGCATGCTCATGTAGATTCTGGTCACTGAAATATGCACAGTGACAGTGCGCTTGCTCACCAGCTTTGATGAGAAGTGATGAGCCGGCAAGAGAGCGCACTGTCAGTGCACATTGTAAGTAGAAAACATGGTGTGCAGGAAAAGCAGAAACCAGTGCTGCCCCCTGCATATGACATCTTAAGGTATCTTTTGGGTAATTGGTAGGTTATGGTTACATTTGACTATACATATTCACCTTAAATGACAGTGCCCTTAGCTAACGTACAGTTGACATCCGATTCTGATAAAAGAGCAAAGCCATGCCAGCAGCAGTCATTGTCAGCTGCAACATACAGGCAGGGTTTGAGCTCTCCCAGATCACAGCTATTCAACCCCTTAGATTGTACAGCAAATTTGTAATTGAATGGGAAAAAGGTTAACGAGCTATTTATTAAAAAATCATCTGTTATTTCAGATGATCTGATCCAATCTATACTCTGAAAAAAAATGTTTCTTAGTAAACAAAATAAACATAATTTTCATATTATTGCAGGATCCACCTTCTGGACTCTGCAGGAGCAGTAGGTGTCGTGTTCTCTAAACTGTTCTGATATGTTCACTGCCCTGTCTTTATGGAGCAGAACCAGCCATTACAGAGCCCCTGACATTATCATATCTTCTCATTGGTTGTATTTGTTGGTTCTATTCGTCTATATGGACCAGCCATTGTGCTTAATAAAACTTCAAACAAGTGTAATAAATCCCCTACCCCACTCCACACACTGTGAACTACTAGTGACAAGGCAGATCCACTTTGCAGCAACTGCACTGTATGTTATGTATGCTGCTCGCCTTGCTCTCCTGGTTGCTCCTTTTGAATGCTCCTCACTCCATATGGCGACTGTCAGGGAAAGATCACTTGCTATTTCAGCCACGCTGCTTGTTGTTCCTATGAGACTGAGGGTGCCTGCAGACAAGCATATCAAAAATCCTCCCAGTTTTCTAATTTTCAGCAGATTTTTATCCATGTCCCATCTGTGGTCTGTGTGGGATCCAATTTTTTTCCTCACACCTAGAGACTTCAATGTGTGAGACTCATTCAAGACTCGGATGAAAGTACTGCATGCTGCAATTTTTCTTTCACGGACAGTCGGGCTGAGTAACAGATCGTTCATCTGAATAGCACTATTCAATATCATGGTTGTGTTGGGTGATTAAAAAACGGCGAGCCAACATCTGATTTATACACTCGTCTGTCTGAGCCTTGAGCAGCACAGATTGCCAAGGTCTATGGAATAGCAATATCTACAAGAGTTCTGGGTCCACTTTCCTGTCTGGGATTGATCGTGATGACAACCTTTGCGACCCTGTCATTACACCATGCTAATAGAGTTGTGATTCATATACAGTATGTAGCAATGTAGGTGCTTAAGAGCCATGTCAGAGTTCAGTTCTTAGCAATGATGGGCGTCCCAATGGTGGGTCAACAGAGATCAGCAAGGTAGAATCTCTCCAGGAATGGGTGATAACTTGTGACGATGAGCCAAACCCTTTAATGCTTCATATTTCTTGAAGCATCACATCTTGTTCCCCTGGTGATGACAGTAATAAATAATTTTAATTCATCAATTAGAAAATGTACGTTTCAGTGTCTTTGCAGGTATGATGGGAAATGAAGACCCACACACTTGTAGTGGGTCATAAGTTGTATACCTCCACCCCTTTAATTGTGCTATATACTTACTGTTATTTAGGCCATGTTCACACTTTGCGGTTTTTACCGCGGATCCGCGGCGATTTTAATGCTGCGGGTCCGCAGCAGTTTCCATTGCGTTTACATTAACATGTAAACCCTATTGAAACCGCAAACCGCAGTGCACATGCTGCGGGAAAAACCGCGCAGAAACGCAGCGGTTTACAACCCGCAGCATGTCACTTCTTTGTGCAGAATCGCTGCGATTCTGCACCCATAGGAATGCATTGAACCGCTTACTTCCCGCATGGGGCTCTGCCCACGTTGCAGGAAGTAAGCGGATAATGTGCGGGTGGTAGAGAGGAGACTCTCCTCCAGGCCCTGGGAACCATATTTGGGGTAAAAAAAATAATTAAAATAAAAAATCATGTTATACTCACCTCTCAGCGCTGCACACGGCCGGCCAGTCAGAGTTGCTGTGCGAACAGGACCTGCGGTGACGTCGCGGTCACATGACCGTGACATCACGAAGGGTCCTTCTCGCACATCATCTTTGGAACCGGAGCGCTGGGTGCAGCGCCGAGGAGATCAAGACGTCAGAGGGTGAGTATATAAACTTTTTTTTTAATTTTAACATTACTATTGATGCTGCATATTGCTGCATATGCAGCATCAATAGTATAGGCGGAAACCCGCAGCGGAAACCGCGGAACAAACTGCGATAAATCTGCAGGGATAACCGCAGCGGTTTTGCCCTGCAGATTTATCAAATCCGCTGCGGGAGAACCCGCAGAGGGACGCCGCAAAGTGTGAACATGGCCTTATACATCTGAACATCCAGTTAGAGTTTTGGCAGAGTAGATGTGAATGACGGTTAATCAGATGTTCTTTTTGCCCATATCTACTAATACCTGTACCATTGTGAAATAGCAACAGTATGTTCATCTGAATGTAAACATTCTAGAAATACAATATCGCCTATTTAGAAAACAGTACAATGAGCCACATTGATTTTTTGCAGAGGTCATTTACACAGTTTTATGCTAGCTAAAAGAATCCCACTCTGAATGTCATAGTGTGAGATCATTAAACAAATATTTTCTACAATGCATTTGTTTTTGAAAATGTCAAGTCATTATTTAATGATTTTATATTCACAGAATTCACATGAGACATTATTTAAAAGCATTTACTGAAAAGTTCAATGTTTTTTAGAGAACACAATGTCAGATTTTAAATATGTAAATAAACCACTCACAAAGTACAACGTTACTTTCATCAGATTTATTATAACTTTCTTTTTATCTATTCTTAATAAACTCTGGAAAGACTAAGGAATATAATAAGGGACATTTAAATTACGTTGAAATACTTTGATGTGAATCACATTTTCCTGCCAAGTTTGAACCCCAGTACATTTGCTCATCTTCGGAAATGTGAATAGTGTTTTACACATTTTTTCAGGGCAGTTGATGACTTGAGTACGTTGAATCTGGCAAATTTGAATTTCAAAATATTCACTCATCTTTAGAGAATGACAATTTTCAAATAAGTTATTAAAGAATTCTAAGTTTACAGAGGGTCGACTACATTATACCATTTCATCAAACTAGTAGTAACAGCTCTCAAATTTTCTGCCCTGGATAATTTTTGTATTTCTCACCTCAGTTGCAGATATATTCGCTTAGAAATGTTATGTGTTAACCCCTTCAGGACCACCGACGGTAAATAAATATCGGCACTTGCTGAGATTTGTGCAGTGCCGAGGTTTCTCTATGATTAGTGTTCTTGCAGCATTCAGAACCCTCAAAGTCCTGCAAGCGCTGGGATTCCAGTGCAGAACAATAGCTCAGTGTTGCGACATCACAGTGACCTGACTGGCTGAGGTCCAGATGATATTAACTCTGTGTTATCTTCTAGATGCCACAATCAATAACGATCACGGGATTTAGAAGTTTGTAAGATGGAGTAGACCTTAGCACAGTGAGGAAAAGTTAGTGAGTACACATTTCATGTTTAAAAGCAGATGTCGTTCAACATGTTACACTTAGTTAAAAATCATTTTGTGCTTCTTTATTATATAATAATTAATCTATGCAATTTTTAAACACTCATTCTCTCCACCCCCTCCCTTGTTCCTTCCTTCTCCTCTCTCTCCCCTCAGGCACCTTGGGATGTCCAGTGTCGAAGGATTATATATGGCCGATATACAGAAGGTATTTAAACTACTCACTCTTAACACTAATGGATTCAATTCTCCGATACCCAAAGGCCAAACCCTTTCACATTTAAAAAAAAAAAGGTATAGACCTGCTACTCCTACAGAAGACTCACTTTACTAAGGACAAAATTCCATCATTTGGGAAAGCATATTATGACAGATGGTTCCATGCCGCATCACCCCAAGCAAAATTAAAAGGAGTGTCGATAGGCATAGCTAAAGATATTCCATTTCTCCTCGATGACCAACTAGCAGATGCGAATGGCCGCTTTTTGTTGATAAAAGGAATCATGGCTGGTGAGGCTGTTAACATTTGCAATATCTATGCACCAAATAAGAAACAAAATGGCTTTAGGCTATATTTAAGAAGATAAGGGATTTCAGAGAGGGTATTCTCATTATGGGGGGGACTTTAATCTGGCTCTTGAACCCTCCATAGATACAAATAAGAAAAAAAGTGCGATCTTTTTGAGAGATTGACAAGATTAAAAAATGCCCTACATTCTCTAAATCTAATAGACATCTGGCGCTGCTTTCACCCGGCTAAACGTGACTTCACGTTCTTTTCATACCCGCATGGTTCGTACCATCGAATCGACTACCTTTTCACCCCTAGATCTGTTATCCAATAGTTCCCTCTATATTCTAAGACCACTCTTATGTAACAGTGGACTTAATTCTATCTAAACAATTTCCCCCATGCAGATCTTGGCAACTAAATGATTCCCTGCTTGATAACCCTTCCACCAAAGCTCGCATCAACAAGGCTATTCAAACATATTTTGAACTTAATAATAATGTTGAGACATCACCCTTAATACTCTGGGAAGCTCACAAAACCAGTGATAAGAGGAGAAATCATATCCATTGCGTCCTACTTAAATAGAATAAAAAACAAAGAACTTGAATCTCTCCATGGAGAAATAATTCGCCTAGAATCTCAACATAAAAAAACACTACTCTCAAAAAACTCTTCTAGAGCTTACTGCCAAGAGGCAAAAATGAAAAGACCTCCTTAGAGAACAATCAACTAAATTTTTGGCCTCTTGGAGATATCGTTTATTTGTTCATGGAGACAGAGCCTCCAAATTAACCATGTCACTAATAAAGAAGAGACAGGCACGCACCTTCATACATTCTATTAAAACCAAAGATGGCTCTGGGACCCAAAATTACTCCCAGATAGAAAAATAATTTTTACAATATTACAAATCTCTATATCAATTACGTCCAAAAGAAGGGGAAGAGGAAATTTCTCAAAGAAGGCAGGACATCCAAACCTTTTTAAAAAATCTAAATCTTCCAACCCTAACTATTACCCAACAACTTGCCAAACCATTCCATTTTAGAGCTCCAGTCCACCCTGTCGAATTGCCCAAAAGGAAAGGCCCCAGGACCAGATGGTTTCTCAGCATACTACTACAAATCTAAATCTGGAATTCTACTTCCCCGCCGCCTCAATATGTGTAATTCTCTTCAAAAAGGTGAAAGGGCACCACGCCAATTTCTGGAGGCCAGAATCTCGCTAATTTACAAAGAAGGGAAAGATCCGGAGCAATGTGGCAAGTACAGGCCTATTTCTTTGTTGAATACTGATCTAAAATTATAAGCGAGAATGATGACCAACAGCGTTTTAGTCGTGCTGCCTCAATTAATCTCTCCAAATCAAACTGGATTTGTGAAAGGAAGAGAGGGGAAAGATAACACATATAAGATTTTGCATCTTATGCAATATGCAAAATGAGAAACATCCCGCTAGCACTAATGAGTATGGATGCTGAGAAAGCATTCTACAGGGTGGACTGGCTCTTTCTACAAGAAACTTTATTAAAATTCAGCTTTCCCTCATCATCAGAATCTACAATCATGGGCATGTACTCAGTTCCCACAGCAAGAATCAGGCTAAATGACTCCCTTACAGACTCGATCCAAATATTCAAAGAAACAAGGCAGGGCTGCCCTCTGTCCCCGTTACTTATTGTCATGTCCCTTGAACTAGGGTTAAGCGACTTTTACTTTTTTAGGATCGAGTCGGGTCTCGCGAAACCCGACTTTGTCAAAAGTCGAGTCGAGTGAAATTGTCCGACTATCGCGCAAAGTCGGGGATCGACCGAAACACGAAACCCAATGTAAGTCAATGGGGAATCAAAGTCGGCAGTGAGTGGAGGACAGGAAAACACCTACAGTGTACATTTTAATGTCAAAAACATCAATTCTTGTCACTTAAGCTTGTGAATCTTAATTTACCTTATAATAATAGTTAGGCATTGAAAATTGGGGGTCATTTGGCTAAAGTTGTAGGGGGGGGAAGGGCTGGCTCAAGTTTTTCGTGGGCCCAGGAAACGTGGACTACGTCACGGCGGTGGAGCAGGGAGAGGTCAGTATTTCAACTTTGCAAGTGTTGTGATCCTGAGCAAGCAGGGGGGGCCCACTCGTTCGCATTGGCACTGGCACAGAGCCTCTCAAAGTACGGCGGTGTGTTTGATGGCGGGGGCGCCTCTCACTGGCAGAGATACTTTTGCATACTATGAGTAGTGTTGAGCGATACCGTCCGATACTTGAAAGTATCAGTATCGGAAAGTATCGGCCGATACCGGCAAAGTATCGGGTCTAATCCGATACCGATACCCGATACCAATACAAGTCAATGGGACTCAAGTATCGGACGGTATCCTGTATGGTTCCCAGGGTCTGAAGGAGAGGAAACTCTCCTTCAGGCCCTGGGACCCATATCAATGTGTAAAAGAAAGAATGAAAATAAAAAATAGGGATATACTCACCCTCCGACGCAGCCTGGACTTTACCGCCGTAACCGGGAGCCGTTGTACCTAAGAATGCGCGCTTGAAGGGCCTTAGATGAGGTCACTGCGCTCTGATTGGTCCGTAGCGGTTGCGTGACCGCTACGTGACCAATCACAAAGCAGTGACGTCACCTAAGGTCTTTCAATCGCTTGAAATACCTTAGAAGACGTCCGCAGCTTCTGATTGGTCGCGTAGCGGTCGCGTGACCGCTACGCGACCAATCACAAAGCAGTGACGTCTTCTAAGGTATTTCAAGCGCTTGAAAGACCTTAGGTGACGTCACTGCTTTGTGATTGGTCGCGTAGCGGTCACGCGACCGCTACGGACCAATCAGAGCGCAGTGACCTCATCTAAGGCCCTGCAAGCGCGCATTCTTAGGTACAACGGCTCCCGGTTACTGCGGTAAAGTCCAGGAGCCGCCGGAGAGGTGAGTATATCCCTATTTTTTATTTTAATTCTTTATTTTACACATTGATATTAATCCCGATACCGATTCCCGATACCACAAAAGTATCGGATCTCGGTATCGGAATTCCGATACCCACAAGTATCGGTCGATACCCGACACTTGCGGTATCAGAATGCTCAACACTAACCATGAGGGGCCCTGTGCTACTGAAGTCGCCAACGAGTATGCCCTCCTCACCTGATGAAGGAACCTGCACTTTCATCTGCGCCTTCCTCTTTGTCCCCGTGTAAAGGTGGTATAGTATGCAGGAAGGGGAACCAGACTTTCAGGAGGGTCAGATTCTGACTGTGTAGAGTACAAGGGGAATGTAGTGGTATGGGTAAATGTACCAGCAGACTCATCGAGCAGTGGCTGGGCAATGGGCAGGATGAGGAGGAAACACAGATATAGGCCCAAAGAATAAAGTAGGCTAAATGCAGTTCAAAATTGGTAACAGGACTAAACAGGCGGCATTGCTGTGTTCAGTGGAGGACAACTGTAATGAGTGACAGTTAGTAGGCCCACCCAAACTAGTAGCCCAAATGCAGTTTAAAATTCTAAATACAGGCCGAAAGCCTGAAGATTGAAGCTCAGGAGAAAAGCACAGGAGAACACCAAGGAGTGGCAGACACCGTTAGTAGGGCCCAACCAAACTAGTAGCCCAAATGCAGTTTAAAATTGTAAATACAGGCCAAAAGCCTGAAGATTGAAGCTCAGGAGAAAAGCACAGGAGAACACCAAGGAGCGGCAGACACCATTACTAGGGCCCAACCAAACAAGTAGGCCAAATGCTGTTTAATATCTGATATAGGCCGAAAGCCTGAAGATTGAAGCTCAGCTTTGTAAAGTGGAAGAGAACACCAAGCAGCGGCAGACACCATTACTAGGCACAACCAAACAAGTAGGCCAAATGCAGTTTAATATCTGATATAGGCCGAAAGCCTGAAGATTGAAGCTCAGCTTTGTAAAGTGGAGGAGAACACCAAGCAGCGGCAGACACCGTTAGTAGGCACAACCAAACAAGTAGGCCAAATGCAGTTTAACCCCTTCCCGACCTTTGACGAAGCGTATGCGTCATGAAAACCTGTGCCAATCCGACCTGTGACGCAGCATATGCGTCATGGTCGGATCGCGCTCCTGCAGCCCGGGTGAAAGGGTTAACTGTAATTTCACCCGGCCTGCAGGGACAGGGGGAGTGGTACTTGAGCCCAGGGGGGGTGGCTTCGCCCCCCGTGGCTACGATCGCTCTGATTGGCTGTTGAAAGTGACGTTTCACTTTCACTTTCAATCAGAGCGATAGTAATATTTCACCAATGAAAATTGGTAAAATATTACAATCCAGCCATGGCCGATGCTGCAATAGCGTCAGCCATGGCTGGAGATCGCGATCAGCCCCCCCCACCGCCACCGATCTCCTCCCCTCCGATCCTCCGTCCTGTCATATAGTGTCCCCCGCTCCCCTCCGTCCTCCTGTCCGCTCCCCCCACTGTCCGATCACCCCCCCCCCGCTGTCCGATAACCCCCCCTTCATACTTACCGACCTGTGTCCCTCCCGGTGTCCGTCCGTCTGTTCGATGGGCGCCACCATCTTCCAAAATGGCGGGCGCATGCGCAGTGCGCCCGCCGAATCTGCCGGCCGGCAGATTCGTTACAGGTACATTTTGATCGCTGTGATAGGTTCTATCACAGCAATCGAAATAAAAAAAATAATAAATAAACCCCCCCTTTATCACCCCCACAGGTAGGGACAATAATAAAATTAAGAATTTTTTTTTTCTTTGCAGGGTTAGGGTTAGGGTTAGGGTTTTAGGGTTAGGGTTTTAGGGTTAGGGTTAGGGTTGGTTCACACTGTGTCTAAGCAGTCCGTTTGAAGGACTACGTTACACCGCGGCATAAACGCGGTATAACGTAGTCCATAACGGCCGCCATTGACAGCAATGTCGGACGCATCACAAGCGCATGCCCACAATGGCTGTGCGCTAGGGATGTGCCGTCATTGAGTGACGGACCCGGAGACGCGGACTGCAGCGTTTCCGGGTCCGTCACTGCTAGCGCAGATAGAGCTAGCAGATGCTCTATGTGTGCTAGCGCGATGCAAATGTCCGCACTTGCGCTAGCAGCAGCTCGTTAGCGTATGTGCTGAACGGGCTGCTGCTAGCGCAGTGTGAACCTGGCGTTAGGGTTACGGCTAGAATTAGGGTTAGAACTAGGGTTAGGGTTAGAATTAGGCTATGTGCACACGGTGCAGATTTGGCTGCGGATTTGGCTGTGGATCCGCAGCGGATTTGGCTGCGGATCCGCAGCGGATTGGCAGCTGCGAATTCGTAGCAGTTTTCCATCAGGTTTACAGTACCATGTAAACCTATGGAAAACCAAATTCGCTGTACCCATGGTGCGGAAAATACCGCACAGAAATGTCAATTCTTTGTGCGGATTCCACAGCGTTTTACACCTGTTCCTCAATAGGAATCCACAGGTGAAATCCGCACAAAAAACACTGGAAATCTGCGGTAAATCCGCAGGTAAAATGCAGTGCCTTTTACCTGCGTATGTTTCAAAAATGGTGTGGAAAAATCTCACACGAATCCGCAACGTGGGCACATAGCCTTAGGGTTAGGGTTGGAGTTAGGGCTAGGGTTGGAAATAGGGTTAAGATTAGGCTGTGGTTAGGGTTATGGTTAGGGTTAGAGGTGTGTTGGGGTTAGGTTTAGGATTAGGGTTGGGGTTAGGGGTGTGTTGGGGTTAGGGGTGTGTTGGGGTTAGGGATGTGTTGGGGTTAGGGTTGTGATTAGGGTTATGGCTAGAGTTGGGATTAGGGTTAGGGGTGTGTTGGGGTTAGTGTTGGAGTTAGAATTGAGGGGTTTCCATGGTTTAGGCACATCAGGGGTCTCCAAACGCAACATGGCGCCACCATTGATTTTAGTCAATCTTGCATTCAAAAAGTCAAATGGTGCTCCCTCCCTTCCGAGCCCCAACGTGCACCCAAACAGTGGTTTACCCAAACATATGGGGTACCAGCATACTCGGGACAAACTGGGCAACAATTATTGTGGTCCAATTTCTCCTGTTACCCTTGTGAAAATAAAAAATTGCTTGCTAAAACATAATTTTTGAGGAAAGAAAAATGATTTTTTATTTTCACGGCTTTGCGTTGTAAACTTCTGTGAAGCACTTGGGGGTTCAATGTGCTCACCACATATCTAGATAAGTTCCTTGGGGGGTCTAGTTTCCAAAATGTGGTCATTTGTGGGGGGTTTCTACTGTTTAGGCACATCAGGGGCTCTGCAAACGCAACGTGACGCCCGCAGACCATTCCATCAAAGTCTGCATTTCAAAAGTCACTACTTCCGTTCCGAGCCCTGACGTGTGCCCAAACAGTGGTTCCCCCCCCACATATGGGGTACCAGCGTACTCAGGACAAACTGGACAACAACCATTGGGGTCCAATTTCTCCTTTTACCCTTGTGAAAATAAAAAATTGTGGGCTAAAAAATAATTTTTGAGGAAATAAAAATGATTTTTTATTTTCCTGGCTCTGCGTTATAAACTTCTGTGAAGCACTTGAGGGTTTAAAGTGGTCACCGCACAGCTAGATTAGTTCCTTGGGAGGTCTAGTTTCCAAAATGGGGTCACATGTGGGGAAACTCCAATGTTTAGGCACACAGGGGCTCTCCAAACGCGACATAGTGTCTGCTAACGATTGGAGCTAATTTTTCATTCAAAAAGTCAAATGGCGCTCCTTCCATTCCGAGCCCTGCCATGTGCACAAACAGTGGTTTACCCCCACATGTGAGGTATCAGTGTACTCAGGAGAAATTTCCCAATACATTTTAGGATCCATTTTATCCTGCTGCCCATGTGGAAATGAACAAATTGAGGCTAAAATAAATTTTTTGTGAAAAAAAAGTACTTTTTCATTTTTATGGATCAATTTGTGAAGCACCTGGGGGTTAAAAGTGCTCACTATGCATCTAGATAAGTTCCTTGGGGGGGTCTAGTTTCCAAAATGGGGTCACATGTGGGGAAGCTTTAATGTTTAGGCACACAGGGGCTCTCCAAACACGACATGGTGTCCGCTAATGATTGGAGCTAATTTTTCATTCAAAAGTCAAATGGCGCTCCTTCCCTTCCGAGCCTTGCCGTGTGCACAAACAGTGGTTTGTGACCACATATGAGGTATCGATGTACTCAGGACAAATTGCCCAACACATTTTAGGATCAATTTGATCCTGTTACCCATGTAAAAATGAAAAAATTGAGGCTAAAAGAAATTTTTTGGGAAAAAAAAAGTACTTTTTCATTTTGAGGGATCAATTTGTGAAGCATTGGGGGGTTCAAAGTGCTCACTATGCATCTAGATAAGCTCATTGGGGGGTCTAGTTTCCAAAATGGGGTCACTTGTGGGGGAGCTCCAATGTTTAGGCACACAGGGGCTCTCCAAACGCGACATGGTGTCCGCTAAAGATTGGAGCCAATTTTTCATTGAAAAAGTCAAATGGCGCTCCTTCCCTTCCGAGCTCTGCCGTGCGCCCAAACAGTGGTTCCCCCCCACATATGGGGTATCGGTGTACTCAGGACAAATTGTACAATAACTTTTGGGGTCCAGTTTCTCTTTTACCCTTGGGAAAATAAAAAAATTGTTGCTAAAACATCATTTTTGTGACTAAAAAGTTAAATGTTCATTTTTTCCTTCCATGTTGCTTCTGCTACTGTGCAGCACCTGAAGGGTTAATAAACTTCTTGAATGTGGTTTTGAGTACCTTGAGGGGTGCAGCTTTTAGAATGGTGTCACTTTTGGGTATTTTCAGCCATATAGAACCCTCAAACTGACTTCAAATGTGAGGTGGTCCCTAAAATAAATGGTTTTGTAAATTTTGCTGTAAAAATGAGAAATCGCTGGTCAAATTTTAACCCTTATAACTTCCTAGCAAAAAAAAATTTGGTTCCAAAATTGTGCTGATGTAAAGTAGACATGTGGGTAATGTTATTTATTGACTATTTTGTGTCACATAACTCTCTCGTTTAACAGAATAAAAATTCAAAATTTGAAAATTGCAAAATTTTCAAAATTTTAGCCAAATTTCCATTTTTTTCACAAATAAACGCAAAAATTATTGACCTAAATTGACCACTAACATGAAGCCCAATATGTCACGAAAAAACAGTCTCAGAACCGCTAGGATTCGTTGAAGCGTTCCTGAGTTATTACCTCATAAAAGGACACTGGTCAGAATTGCAAAAAATGGCCAGGTCATTAAGGTCAAAATAGGCTGGGTCATGAAGGGGTTAATATCTGATATAGGCCGAAAGCCTGAAGATTGACGCTCAGCTTTGTAAAGTGGAGGAGAACACCAAGCAGCGGCAGACACCGTTAGTAGGGCCCAACCAAACAAGTAGGCCAAATGCCGTTTAATATCTGATATAGGCCGAAAGCCAGAAGATTGAAGCTCAGCTTTGTAAAGCGGAGGACAACACCAAGCAGCGGCAGACACCGTTAGTAGGCACAACCAAACAAGTAGGCCAAATGCAGTTTAATATCTGATATAGGCCGAAAGCCTGAAGATTGAAGCTCAGCTTTGTAAAGTGGAGGAGAACACCAAGCAGCGGCAGACACCGTTAGTAGGCACAATCAAACAAGTAGGCCAAATGCAGTTTAATATCTGATATAGGCCGAAAGCCTGAAGATTGAAGCTCAGCTTTGTAAAGTGGAGGAGAACACCAAGCAGAGGCAGACACCGTTAGTAGGCACAACCAAACAAGTAGGCCAAATGCAGTTTAATATCTGACATCGGATGAAAACTGAGGCTCAGCTTTGTTGAGTGGAGGACAACTGTAATGGGAGGCAGACACAGCTAGTAGGCATAAATAAGAAAGTAGGCAAAATGCAGTTCAAAATTGGTTAGTGGAGTACACAGGCGGCATAGCTTTGTTCAGTGGAGGACAACTGTAATAAGTGACTCAGACAGACAGAGTAGGCATACAATTAAGAAAGGTGGCTAATTGCAGTTCAAAATTTGTAATAGGAGTACACAGTCGGCATAGCGTGGTTCAGCCTAGAAGGGCAAGTGTAATTAGTGGCTCTGACACACTGAGTAGGCGTAAAATAAAAAAGAAGGCTATATACAGTTCACAATTGGTAAGAGGAGTACACAGGCGGCCTTGCTGGGTTCAGCGGTGGAGGACAACTGTTGGGAGAGTCTGACACAGTTACTAGGACAAAATAAATAAGTCGGCTAAATGCTGTTCTAGATTGGTAAGAGGAGTACACAGGCGGCCTAGCTTGTTTCAGGGGGGACAGTTGTAATGTGTGGCGAAGACAGGCCGACAGAGGCCTAACATAAAAAAGGTGGCTAAATGCAGTTCAAAACTGCTAGCAGGACTAACCTGGCAGCCTAGCTTGTTTCGGGGGGGACAGTTGTAATGTGTGGCGCCGACAGACAGACAGAGGCCTAAAATAAAAACCAGTGGCTTCATGCAGTTCTAAACCGCTAGCAGGACTAACCTGGCGGCCTAGCTTGTTTCAGAGGGGGGACAGTTGTAATGTGTGGCGCCGACAGACAGACAGACAGAGGCCTAAAATAAAAAACGGTGGCTTCATGCAGTTCTAAACTGCTAGCAGGACTAACCTGGCGGCCTAGCTTGTTTCAGCGTGGGAGGACAACTGTTATGAGAGGCTGACACAGTTACTAGGCACAAATAAGTAAGTAGGCTACATGCAGTTCATAATTGGTAACAGAAGTACAGAGGTGGCATAGCTTTTTTCAGCGGAGGTCAACTGTTAGAAGTGGCTGACACAGTTAGTAGGCCAAAATACTAAAGTGCGCTAAATGTCAGCCAAGTATTTGGTAATAAATAAACTGGTGGCATAGCGAGGTACAGGGGTGGGCTCCTCTGCAGAGTTGCAGACAGGGGTAGTTGGCGCAAAGTATTAAGGGGTCTAAATGGAGGCCAGGACCCCTGTACATTTTTACTATCATCGATCATTGCAACAAATTTGTTATGGCAGTGCCATTTAAGGATTTAACAGCATAGACTACACAGTGGTGGGGCAGGGAGAGGTAAGTTGTGCAAGTGGTAGAGCACAGTTCGAGCTGGGGGGGAACACTCTCTTGTGGGCGGCGGTACTGGCCCAGGGCCCCTCATATTATGACGGTGTGTCTGACGTTGGGTGTGCAACACCACCGTCAGAGACACTTCATTGTACTATGAGGGACCCTGTGCCAGTTCTGTGGCCCAAAAGTGGGCACACCCACCTGTCCAGGCAAGCAGCACTCGTACGGGTGCTTGCACCACGTTGTGAAAACGGCCCTGTGAGGGGAGTCAGCCCATTTAGGGAGGTATACAAATGGCCTATGGTGGACATTCGGCACCTGCAAATGGCAGAATTGGAGCAGTCAGTAAGAGGAGGCCAAAAACAAGAAATTTTTCTGGCAAGATACGTGTCAGCAGGGGAAGGTGGGGCAAAATAATTCGAAATCCATGTTTGGTTCATTTTAATGAAGGTTAGATCATCAACATTTCGGGGAGCCAGACGTGTCCTTTTTTCGGTCAGTATTGAACCAGCAGCACTGAAGACTCTTTCTGAGAGCACACTAGCAGCTGGGCAAGCGAGCTCCTGTAATGCATATTCTGACAATTTGGGCCAGGTGTCTAGTTTAGATGCCCAGTAATCAAAGGGGAATGACCTGTGAGGGAGAACATTGATAATGGTGGAAAAATAGTTGGTAACCATACTGGACAAATGCTGTCACCTGCCACTTTGAATCGAGCAGCAGTACCTGCCATGTCTGCGGTCATTGTGAAAACACTCCACAACCTGGTGAGAAATCCCCTCTGTCCAATGCCACTTTGGCTTTGTGCACCTCTAACACCTCTGCCCTGTTGCCCCCTACAGCTCGTGTGAGAACAATCAGCGCCGATGTGTGCTGGGAATGCCTGAACCAAACGGTCTACAAGAGTTGCTTGTTTGGTAGCCAATATTAGCTCAAGGTTCTCATATGGCATGATATTTTGTAATTTGCCTTTGTATCGTGGATCCAGGAGGCAGGCCAACCAGTAATCGTCATCATTCATCATTTTGATAATGCGGGGGTCCCGATTTAGGATACGCAAGGCATACTCTGCCATGTGGGCCAAAGTTCCAGGTGTCAATTCACTGCTTGTGCTGGGTTGAGGAGCACTTTCTTGAAAATCTACCTCACTTGTGGCCCGCAAAAACCCTGTACCTGACCTTGCAATGCCACCAGTTTCTATTGCCCCCTGAGAAGCATCCTCCTCCCATAAATATTCAGCCCAATCATCCTCCTCCTCCTCCTCTTCATCCGCCACCTCGTCCCGGAGACTTCCCTGACCAGACAATGGCTGACTGTCATCAATGCTTCCCTCCTCCTCAGCCGCAGACGCCTGCTCCTTGATGTGCGTCAAACTTTGCTTCAGCTGACGCATTAGTGGGATGCTCATGCTTATGATGGCGTCGTCCGCACTGACCAGCCTTGTGCATTCCTCAAAACACTGAAGGACTTGACATAGGTCTTGTAGCTTCGACCACTGCACACCAGACAACTCCATGTCTGCCATCCAACTGCCTGCCCGTGTATGTGTATCCTCCCACAAATACATGACAGCACGCCTCTGCTCGCACAGCCTCTGAAGCATGTGCAGTTTGCAGTTCCACCTTGTAGCAACGTCTATTATTAGGCTGTGCTGGGGAAGATTCAGCGATCGCTGATGGTTAAGCATACGGCTGGAGTGGACGGGCGACCGGCGGATGTGCGAGCAAAGTCTGCGCACCTTCAGGAGCAGGGCAGGTAAATCAGGGTAATTCTTGAGGAAGCACTGCACCACAAGGTTCAAGGTGTGAGCCAGGCAAGGTATGTGTTTCATTTCGGAAAGGGCTATGGCAGCCATAAAATTCCTTCCGTTATCACAGACTACCTTGCCTGCCTCAAGATGTACACTGCCCAGCCATGACTGAGTTTCTTGCTGCAAGTACTCGGCCAGTACTTCCGCGGTGTGTCTGTTGTCGCCCAAACACTTCATTTGCAGCACAGCCTGCTGACGCTTACCACTAGCTGTTCCATAATAGGACACCACGGGTGCAACACTGGCAGCTGCGGATGGAGTGTTCATGCGACTGAGCTCTGTGGATGAGCTTTCGCTTCTGGAGGAGGAGGTGGAGGAGGTGCAAACTCCTACAGCCAACTGTTTCCTAGACCGTGGACTAGGCAGAACTGTGCCACTATGGTTGTCCCCTGTGAACCCTGCATCCACCACATTAACCCAGTGTGCCGTGATGGACACGTAACGTCCCTGGCCATACCTACTGGTCCATGCATCAGTTGTGAGGTGCACCTTTGTACTGACCAATTGCCTCAGTGCATGGGCAATACGTTCTGCAATACGACATGTTGGTGGAGTGCTGGGATGGCTTTTCTCGCAAAGAAGTGTTGACTGGGTAGGTCATAGCGTGGTACTGCGTAGGCCATCAGGGCTTTGAAAGCTTTGCTTTCAACCAACCGGTAGGGCATCATCTCTAACGAGATTAGTCGAGCAATGTAGCTGTTCAAACCCTGTGTACGCGGATGAGAGGAAGAGTACTTTCTTTTCCTATCGAGAGTCTCTTGTAGGCTGAGCTGGACTGGAGAGCTGCATATGGTGGAACTAGTGGGGGTGGTGGTGGATATGGCAGATTGAGAGAGGCTTGGTGATGGTATTCTTGATGTGGGCCTACCTACAGTGTTTCCAACCAAGAACCTTGTGATTCCCTGACTGCTTTGGCCTTTCGACAATACCTCCACATTTGTTACTGGTGGGCTTCCAGTGAGGGAAGCAATGTTGCGTTGCTGACTAACTTCAATATGAGCAGGTGCATCAACGGTATGGGAAGTTTGGTAGTTAGTCCATGCTTCCAAGTGCCTGCTGGTTAGAAGTCTACGCATGCACGTTGTATTTAAATTTTGTAGATTCTTTCCTCTGCTAAAGGTCTTGGAGCATTTCTTACATATAACTTTGGACTGATCATTCGGATCTTGGTTAAAAAACTGCCACACTGCACTCGTCCTACTATGGAATACCTTTTCAGGCTTTGCACGCTGTGCTACTGTCACCGGATTGCAACGCTGTCCTACAGCTGTTGTGGTTTTTGACACACATTTTGGGCCTGATGCGGGCCTGCCAGATGAAAGTTGTTGCGATGTTGATGCCTGCTGCAGCTCATCCTCCTCCACTTCAGAGCTACTGCCAGCGGCACCCTGTTCCCCCAATGGCTGCCAATCGGGGTCAACAACTGGGTCATCTATCACCTCCTCTTCAATGTCCTGTGCACCTTCCTCTGTGTTACCGTGTAAGGTGCTATAGCGTTCGGGATGGGGCACCATAGTCTCATCAGGGTCAGATTCTGGCTGAGTACACTGCGAGGGCAATGTTGTGATCTGAGTCAATGGAACAGCATAATAATCTAGCTGTGGCTGTGCATCTGTGCACTCCATTTCCGATTCATCTTGTAATGGGCTGTGAACTCTTTCCCTTTCTAACCCTGGCACGGTATGTGTAAAGAACTCCATGGAGTAAACTGTAGTGTCACGTGCCGCATCCTTCACTTTTGCTTTGGGTGAAGAACACAAGGAAGCGACTTGTTCCTGACCGTGAGCATCAACTGACGACTCGCTGCTTTTAAATTTGGAACTTTCGGAAGAGGAGGCGAAAGAGCTAGAGGCTGAGTCAGCAAGGAAAGCCAAAACTTTTTCCTGCTGCTCCGGCTTTAAAAGTGGTTTTCCTACTCCCAGAAAAGGGAGCCTTCGAGGCCTTGTGTAGCCAGAGGATGATGCTGGCTCAACAACTCGAGCCTTAGGTGCTATTTTGCTTTTCCCACTACCACCAGATGCTCCACCACCACCACCATCATTACCAGCTGGCAATGACCGCCCATGGCCACGACCTCTTCCACCAGACTTCCTCATTCTTGGGAAAATGTAACCAAACTAACAACCGTTATATGGTACTGTAAAACAAGGTAGAAGGTTTATGTAAACTTGTTGTGAATTTAAATCTCCCTTTCTATATGTGTGGGGGACTGCTGCAAAATTCAGGCCCACTGTATTACACTACACAGTTTGAGTGGCAGAAAGTGGCTGGCAGATATGCCACAAACAGGACTGACGCAGATGCACTCAGTGGCAATATACACTCACCGGCCACTTTATTAGGTACACCTGTCCAACTTCTTGTTAACACTTAATTTCTAATCAGCCAATCACATGGCGGCAACTCAGTGCATTTAGGCATGTAGACATGGTCAAGACAATCTCCTGCAGTTCAAACCGAGCATCAGTATGGGGAAGAAAGGTGATTTGAGTGCCTTTGAACGTGGCATGGTTGTTGGTGCCAGAAGGGCTGGTCTGAGTATTTCAGAAACTGCTGATCTACTGGGATTTTCACGCACAACCATCTCTAGGGTTTACAGAGAATGGTCCGAAAAAGAAAAAAAATCCAGTGAGCGGCAGTTCTGTGGGCGGAAATGCCTTGTTGATGCCAGAGGTCAGAGGAGAATGGGCAGACTGGTTCGAGCTGATAGAAAGGCAACAGTGACTCAAATCGCCACCCGTTACAACCAAGGTAGGCCTAAGAGCATCTCTGAACGCACAGTGCGTCGAACTTTGAGGCAGATGGGCTACAGCAGCAGAAGACCACACCGGGTACCACTCCTTTCAGCTAAGAACAGGAAACTGAGGCTACAATTTGTACAAGCTCATCGAAATTGGACAGTAGAAGATTGGAAAAACGTTGCTTGGTCTGATGAGTCTCGATTTCTGCTGCGACATTCGGATGGTAGGGTCAGAATTTGGCGTAAACAACATGAAAGCATGGATCCATCATGCCTTGTATGGAGCATCTTTGGGATGTGCAGCCGACAAATCTGCGGCAACTGTGTGATGCCATCATGTCAATATGGACCAAAATCTCTGAGGAATGCTTCCAGCACCTTGTTGAATCTATGCCACGAAGAATTGAGGCAGTTCTAAAGGCAAAAGGGGGTCCAACCCGTTACTAGCATGGTGTACCTAATAAAGTGGCCGGTGAGTGTAAATCTCCCTTTTTATGTGTGGGAGACAGCAGAAAAAATCAGGCCCACTGTATTACATTACACAGTTTGAGTGGCAGAAAGTGGCTGGCAGCTATGCCACAAACAGGACTGATGAATATGCACTCAGTGACAATATAAATCTCCCTTTTTATGTGTGGGAGACAGCAGAAAAAAATCAGGCCCACTGTATTACACTACACAGTTTGAGTGGCAGAAAGTGGCTGGCAGATATGCCACAAACAGGACTGACGCAGATGCACTCAGTGGCAATATAAATCTTCCTTTTTATGTGTGGGAGAATGCAGGAAAATATCAGGCCCACTGTATTACACTACACAGTTTGAGTGGCAGAAAGTGGCTGGCAGATATGCCACAAACAGGACTGACGCAGATTCACTCAGTGGCAATATAAATCTCCCTTTTTAGGTGTGGGAGACAGCAGAAAAAAATCAGGCCCACTGTATTACACTACACAGTTTGAGTGGCAGAAAGTGGCTGGCAGATATGCCACAAACAGGACTGACGCAGATGCACTTAGTGGCAATATAAATCTCCCTTTTTATGTGTGGGAGAATGCAGGATAAAATCAGGGCCACTGTATTACACTGCACAGTTTGAGTGGCAGAAAGTGGCTGGCAGATATGCCACAAACAGGACTGACGCAGATGCACTCAGTGGCAATATAAATCTCCCTTTTTATGTGTGGGAGACAGCAGAAAAAATCAGGCCCACTGTATTACACTACACAGTTTGAGTGGCAGAAAGTGGCTGGCAGATATGCCACAAACAGGACTGACGCAGATGCACGCAGTGGCAATATAAATCTCCCTTTTTATGTGTGGGAGAATGCAAAAAAAATCAGGCCCACTGTATTACACTACACAGTTTGATTGGCAGAAAGTGGCTGGCAGATATATAAAAAAATACAAGGGCTGTAGTAGAATTTCAATCTCCCTACAATGATCAAAGGACAAGTATGGCAGCAATAAAAATGACTGCTGCACACAAGAGTGTGGACAAAGAAACAAGAGAACTGTGCAGAAAGGAGCAACAGGATTTTTGCTTTGAAAAAAGCAGTTGGTTTGCACAGCGGCGTACACACAGCAATGTAGCTATCAGGGAGCCTTATAAGCTACAGAGCTGATGCACAGAAATCTATCCTCCACTGTCCCTGCAAAGAAAAGTGGTGTTGGACAGTGGAAATTGCTACAGCACAAGCGGTTTGGGGGTTAATCTTTCCTCCCTAACAATATCCCTGCTTCTGACGAAGCTGGAGCCTCTCCTTATGCTCAGATCGGCAGCAGTAAGATGGCGGTCGGTGTGCCCGCCCCTTTATAGCCCCTGTGACGCCGCAGAAAGCAAGCCAATCACTGTCATGCCCTTCTCTAAGATGGTGGGGACCGAGACCTATGTCATCACGCTGCCCACACTCTGCGTCCACCTTCATTGGCTGAGAAATGGCGCTGAAAGCGTCATATGAAACGCGACTTTGGCGCTAAGATCGCTGACCTCATGGCTGATCCCACGCTGGGATCGGGTCAGGTTTCATGAAACCCGACTTTTGAAATTGTCCAATCCGTTTTGCTCAACCCTACCTTGAACCACTTTTACAGGCTATTCATCAATGTGCTGAAATAGAAGGCCTAAAAATTCAAGGCACCCATTACAAAACAGCAGCATTGGCAGGTAACCTCTTGTTAGTAATATCTAAACCCCTGAGGAGCATTCCGGCCATGACGAAAATCCTGGAGAGTTACAGTAAATTATCCAATTTTAAAATCAATGAAACTAAGCCTTGAGGCACACCAACAGACAAGGGGCGAGGTGAGGAGGTGGTGTGGGAGAGGGAGACACTGAATGTTTGGTCTGTTAGATATGATGAGCTCCAGGATAGGGCCAAGTCTGTGATGCCAAGAGATGAGAGAATCTGTAGCAGAAGGGAGTGGTCCACAGTGTCAAATGCAGAAGACAGGTCCAGGAAAAGGAGGGCAAAGTAGTATCGCTTGCTCTTGGCGGTTAGTAGGTCATTGGTGACTTTAGTTAGGGCAGTTTCACTTAAGTGATGGGGTCGGAAGCCAGATTGTAACTGGTCAAAGAGGGAGCAGGGGGAAGGGTGGGAGGACAGTTCAAGATGGACATGCTGTTCCAGTAGTTTTGAGGCATAAGGGAGAAGAGATATCGGGCAATAGCTAGACACAGAGGATGGGTCGAGGGAGGGCTTTTTGAGGATGGGTGTGATCAAGGCATGCTTGAAGGATGATGGGAAGACACCACTTGTGAGGGAAAGGTTGAAGAGGTGTGTTAGGGTTGGGATGAAGACTGTGGCGAGATTAGGGATGAGGTGGGATGGGAGCGGGTCAATCGTGCAAGTGGTGAGATGTGATCTTGACACGAGGGTGGAGAGCTGATCTTCTGTCATGGTGGAGAAGCTGGTTTTGGAGCAACAGGGTTGAGCAGCTAAGAGGGGCATTGAGGGCCGCTGGCCAAATCTTCCTCTGATCGCATCAATCTTCTGCTTAAAGAGAGAGGCAAAGTCTTCAGCAGAAATGAGAGGAGAGGGAGAGGGTGCTGGGGGACAGAGTAGAGAATTGAAAGTGTTGAAAAGCTGTTTAGGGTTGTGAGACAGGGAGGATATGAGAGATGAGAAGTTTGTTTTGCGGCAGTGAGCATGGACTTGAAGCTGGCAAGGGACTGCTTGTATGCAATGAAGTGGTCGGCAGAGCGGGATCGCTTCCATCTCCGCTTAGCGACCCTGGAAGCCCGTCTCCTTTCTTTGGTAAGGCCGGTCAGCCAGGGCTGCCTGTTGATTGTATGAGTTTTCTATGCATGAGGGGGGCGGATGAATCAAGTGTTGCTGTTATTGTGGTGTTATAAAAAGTGGCAGCAGCATTTGTGCCCTTGAACTGATTCTTACTTCTGGATATCCTTTTTAAAATGCGGAGCCTAAAATTGGATCTCATGTTCAAGATGTGGCCTCCCTAGTGATTTATATAGAGGTAACAATACATTGGGATAGCAGTATGTTATCTCTCATTTTACACATCCTAAAATCTTGCCTTCTTTTGTGGCTGCTGCTTGACATTGAGTACTGCTGCTTAACTTACTTGTAACCAGAATATCCAAGTCCTTCTCCTGTTCTGTTGTCCCAAGCATACTCCCATTTAATGTACACTCACCGGCCACTTTATTAGGTACACCTGTCCAACTTCTTGTTAACACTTAATTTCTAATCAGCCAATCACATGGCGGCAACTCAGTGCATTTAGGCATGTAGACATGGTCAAGACAATCTCCTGCAGTTCAAACCGAGCATCAGTATGGGGAAGAAAGGTGATTTGAGTGCCTTTGAACGTGGCATGGTTGTTGGTGCCAGAAGGGCTGGTCTGAGTATTTCAGAAACTGCTGATCTACTGGGATTTTCACGCACAACCATCTCTAGGGTTTACAGAGAATGGTCCGAAAAAGAAAAAAAATCCAGTGAGCGGCAGTTCTGTGGGCGGAAATGCCTTGTTGATGCCAGAGGTCAGAGGAGAATGGGCAGACTGGTTCGAGCTGATAGAAAGGCAACAGTGACTCAAATCGCCACCCGTTACAACCAAGGTAGGCCTAAGAGCATCTCTGAACGCACAGTGCGTCGAACTTTGAGGCAGATGGGCTACAGCAGCAGAAGACCACACCGGGTACCACTCCTTTCAGCTAAGAACAGGAAACTGAGGCTACAATTTGTACAAGCTCATCGAAATTGGACAGTAGAAGATTGGAAAAACGTTGCTTGGTCTGATGAGTCTCGATTTCTGCTGCGACATTCGGATGGTAGGGTCAGAATTTGGTGTAAACAACATGAAAGCATGGATCCATCCTGCCTTGTATGGAGCATCTTTGGGATGTGCAGCCGACAAATCTGCGGCAACTGTGTAATGCCATCATGTCAATATGGACCAAAATCTCTGAGGAATGCTTCCAGCACCTTGTTGAATCTATGCCACGAAGAATTGAGGCAGTTCTGAAGGCAAAAGGGGGTCCAACCCGTTACTAGCATGGTGTACCTAATAAAGTGGCCGGTGAGTGTATATGCAGCAATAGGATTACTCCTTCCTAGGTGTATTGCTTTACATTTATCTACATTAAAACTCATTTGTCAAGTGTTTGCCCATTCACTCATCTTATTCAGATTGATTTGCAATATTGTAATGTCAAGGTCAGATTTTAATATCCTACATAGTTTGGTGTTGTCAGCAAAGACGGACACTGTAATCTGAATCCCATCTACTAGGTCATTAATAAATAGGTTTAAAAGAATCGGTCCTTGCACAGATCCCTGTGGTAACCCACTGCTCACCATACCCATTTGGAGAACAAACCATTTATGACGACTCTTTGTTTTCTGTCATTTAGCCAATTCATGATCCATCGCCTATAGTTTCCCCCAGTCCTTGCTTCTGTAGCTTCAGTATAAGGCTGGTATATGGTACAATATCAAATGCCTTTGCAAAGTCCAGATAAATCATATCAGCCGCATTACCAACATCCAGATTTGCCCTTACCTCCTCATAGAAACTCAACATGTTGGTTAGACACAACCTATCTTTCATGAATCCATGCTGGTTGTCATTCATTATATTATTCTCTGCAATATATTTCTGCAGGTCATCTCTTATCATGCCCTCTTAAACTTTGCACACTACTGATGTCAAATTTACCGGATGGTAGTTGCTTGGATCCACCTTGTTACCTTTCTTAAATATCGGTACCACGTGAGCCATCCTCCAATCCTGTGGCACTGACAATGTTACATGAGAATCTAAGAAAATGAGGTACAGCGGTCTGTCAATTACTGAGCTCAATTCCCTCAATATCTGTGAATGAATGCCACCTGAGCTGAGGGATTTGTCAATGTTTAATTTACTCAGACACAGGAGTACTTCTTTTTGTGTTAGGCTATGTTTCCACCTGGTGTATTCTGAGCGCTTTGGACGCAGTGGACACCAGCCCCCTCCAAAGTGCTGCCGGCTTTTGTACGCACATGCGGAATCACCACATCCTATACATAGAATGGTGCTATGTATCTTTTGGAGACTGTGCGCCTACGCAAGATTAACAGACACGCTGTGGTCTATAAAGATGCACCGCATGAGCGTATATGCAGGTTTGCCACCTGCGTCTTTGTATGCATAGTGGATATGGGATTTTATAAAATCCCCTCCACTATGTTGTAACATCTGGATGCTGCAGACTGGACGCTGTGGCTGTATGCAGCCTTCATTCTGCAGCAAATATGCGACGTGGAAACATAGCCTTAAACTAGATATATCAGGTGGTGAACTTTGATTTTTGCCTTGTTAAAAGATCACTGTAACAAACAGGTCATTGGTGAACATGATGAAAAGTGCCTGTTTAAAGGGAACCTGTCACCCCAAAAATAGAAGATGAGCTAAGCCCACCGGCATCAGGGGCTTATCTACAGCATTCTGTAATGCTGTAGATAAGCCCCGATGTATCCTGAAAGATGAGAAAAAGAGGTTAGATTATACTCACCTGGGAGGGCGGTCCGGTCCTAGGGGCATCGTGGTCCGGTCTGTGGCCTCATATCTTCATAGGATGACATCCTCTTCTTGTCTTCAAACTGCGGCTCCGGCGCAGGCGTACTTTGTCTGCCCTGTTGAGGGCAGAGTGTCAGGACTCTGAACATTTTTTACCTTTTGTGCATTACTGCCCTTTTCCAACATGGCGTCTTTGGTCTCATGTGCACTTGTCTTCCTGCTATAAAACTCCACCCCAGCCTTTAGTCTGTGCTAGATTACTCTGCCTTGCATCCAGCTCCTGACCTCTGATTACTCCCTGGCTATACACCTGCTCCTGTGAACCTGTGTGGTGATCCTGCTACTCTGCTCTGAGTTCCTGCTGCATACACAAGTCTCCAGTAATCCTCCTTCATCTGCTGCTCATGTTTACTTTATCTGCATTTGCTGGACATGTAAGCTGCTGCTGCAATAACCTGAGACTATTAACCAGGCCTCCCTGGTTGAGCTAAGATATGATTTGAACTGCCTTATAAGCATATCTATCTGTGTCTGGACTAAGTCAGGGAATTATTCGTGTCAAGTATCCTCAAGAATAACTGCACTTCATAGACTTGTTTGCATTTTCCTCTGAAGTTTCCTATAGCCTGCTAAGCTGCGTTTATTATTTGCACCAAGTGTTGTGGACTTGAGTTTCTCTCTGCACCTGTTTGAATCACCGTGTGATAATATAGACTTTACCACTTATAAAACTGTGTCCTGTAGTTGTCTTGTTCCACGCAAAGAGTCTCCTGAGTTATCCCCTATAATTATTACAGGATAATCTAGCCAAAACACAAAAGGAGACTGCTGGAACAATGACTGCAGAAAACAGATTAGAGCAGGTGTTTTCCATAATTAGATCACTGCAGAAAGATGTGGAAGGTCTGCAAAAGAAGTTTGGAAGCTTTGAACTCAATCAACAGGTGTTTGGACAAATTTTGCAGGACTTGAGCAACCGCATGACAGCCCAGGAAAACAAACTTGCTGGCATAGAGTCCCAGTATGGACTGGCTTTTCAGGACATAAGCACGCAAATAGCTGCACAAGCGACTTTTCCCTCTGGGCAACCACCACCAGCTAGCCCACCTAAGTTGCCCCATTCAGATTTAATGGTGATTGCGACAAATTTCGTAGCTTTGTGAATGAATGTATGCTATATTTTGATGTGCATGCTGACTGTTTTCCTACTCGCCTGGGCGAATCTGCTGATTAAGCCTCGTGACCCACAGTTTTAATGACTTGGATGATTTCTTGGCCGCTATGGCATTAATGTTTGATGACCTTAATCACCGTGCAACCGCTGAATCTGCTTTGTTGTCTTTACGCCAGGCTAAACGTTCTGTTATTGAGTATGCCACTGAATTCAGGAGATTGGCGGTAGATACCAATTGGGACAGTTATGCACAATTGCCTATTTTTAGAAGGGGTCTGTCTAGCATTGTAAAAGATGAACTAGCCCGCTCTGAGTCACCACAAGAGCTAGAGACATTTATACAGCATTGAGTGCGCATAGACATTCGCCTTACTGAGCGTAGGCAGGAGAAATTTGCTGCATATAACCGTGTTTCTAACTTTTCCCTTCCTTCCAAAGAGCCTGCAGGTAAAACCTCTCGGGAGGTGGAGGAGGTGCCCATGTAAATTGATTCCGTTCGGAGGCGCGAGATCAATGAGCGCCGGGAGCATCGCCGTCATGAAAGTCTATGTTTCTACTGCGGCCAGTCTGACCACTTCTTGATCAATTGTCCTAAGTGTCCTAGACGGCCTAACAAGGTGCTAGCAGCAATAGGGGAGTATGACAACTGTGATGATGAATCTGACATCTCTGAATGTAGCCTGCCTTTAAACGCTGTATTCCATTCACTTTCTATGACTTCACCCCCCAAGGAGCTGAAGGAAAAGAACTCTCACTGTTCTCTCCCTATTAAGATCCTGTGTTCAGGACAGTGGATTTCCAGTTCAGCTATGATTGACTCTGGTGCAGGTGGCAATTTCATGGATATCACATTTGCCAAGGAACATGGTATTAAAATTCAGCAAAGAGCCTCTCCAATTGCCATGGAAACAGTGGATGGGTCACCTTTAATCTCTGGGCCTGTGGATCAGGAGACCGTAGCCCTTGAAATTTTATTGGAGCCTAATCACCAGGAGCAACCTTCTTTCTTGCTAATTTCTTCTCCTCATTTTCCTGTGATTTTAGGCATTCCTTGGTTGCATTCTCAAAACCCAATTATCAACTGGGAGACCAAGGAGATTATCTTCACAACAAGGAGCAACTCAGCGTTAACAGAAGCTGTCCCTGAGTCCACGGCTACGGAACCATATGTGCAGGTATTTTCTTTACCTCCAGCTTATAAAGAGTTCTCTGACATCTGTGACAAGAAGAATGCAGATCAGCTTCCTCCACACAGGCATTATGACTGTCCCATTGAGCTGCTGCCCGGGGCAGCCATTCCTTTTGGTAACGTATACCCTTTGGCGGCACCTGAGCTTCAAGCCTTAAAAGAGTATATTGATGAAAATCTGGCCAAAGGCTTCATACATCCTTCTTCCTCACCAGCAGGGGCACCTATCTTTTTTGTAAAGAAGGACGGGACCCTGAGACCCTGTGTTGACTATCGAGAACTCAATAAGGTAACCGTACAAAACTGTTACCCTTTGCCTCTTATTCCCGAATTACTGGAAAGAGTCCGCCATGCTAAGGTGTTTTCTAAGCTGGATCTTTGTGGGGCTTATAATTTGGTGCGTATTCGTCCAGGGGATGAGTGGAAGACAGCATTCAGATGCCGGTATGGACATTTTGAATCTCTTGTGATGCCCTTCGGGCTTTGTAACGCCGCTGCAACATTTCAACACCTTGCTAATGACATTTTCAGAGATTTGTTAGACCAGTTTGTAGTGATCTATTTGGACGATATACTAATCTTTTCTGACTCTCTACAGGAACATGAAGAACATGTCAAAACTGTTTTAAGACGTCTGAAAGAGAACCATCTGTATATTAAGCCGGAGAAATGGGAGTTCCATCGTTCTGAGATACAGTTCTTAGGGTATATCATCTCTCCCTAGGGGCTGAACATGGAATCTGGTAAGATTCAGGCTATCTTTGACTTGCCGGTACCCAAGAACATTAAGGAGGTCCAACGATTTATTGGTTTTGCAAATTTCTACAGACGCTTCATTCGAAATTTTTCTGATATTGTCCGTCCCATTACTTCCTTGACAAAGAAGGAAAAACCCTTTAAGTGGTCATCACAGGCTCAAGAAGCTTTTGATCGGCTGAAGATCTGTTTCACATCAGCACCGCTGTTGATACACCCAGATCCAACACTTCCTTTCATTGTGGAGGTGGACTCTTCTGATAATGCTTTGGGGGCTATTCTCTCCCAAAGAACTGGAGAGAAGGGTCTGCTACATCCTTGTGCTTTCTTTTCCCGTAGACTAACCTCAGCAGAGAAGAATTACGACGTGGGAGACAAAGAATTGCTGGCTATTATTGCGGCTTTCAAAGAATGGAGGCATCATCTGCAAGGAGCTGCACAACAGATCATAGTGCTAACTGACCATCGCAATCTAGAGTTCCTTAGATCTGCTAGATGTCTTTCTCCTCATCAGGCTCGTTGGAACTTATTTTTAAATCAATTTAACTTTGTTATCTCGTACCGTCCAGGTTCTCGTAATGGGAAGGCTGATGCTTTATCCCGAATCCATGCTGCGGATTCCATACCTGGAGTCCCGTCCAAGACCATTCTATCTGATGCCAATTTCATCGGAGTTATCCACGATCAGGACTTGTGGAAGGAGTGCAGCGAGGCCTATGAAGGTGATGTATTTCTGGCCAACCCACCTGTGGATATTAATCTTGTCTTTAAGGGTGGCATGTGGTTCAGAGATCGACGTATCTACGTCCCTGAGGTCATTCGTCTGCAGATCCTCAAGTTGGTACATGACTCCAAGTTGGCTGGTCACAGGGGGGTACAGAAGACACAAGAGTTCCTGAGCCGATTCTTCTGGTGGCCAACTTGCCTGAAGGATACCGAGGACTATGTTCTCTCTTGCGAGGTATGTGCTCGTTACAAGACTCCTCATGTGGCACCCATGGGTCTTCTACAACCATTACCTGTTCCGTCCCACCCTTGGGGGTCTATATCAATGGACTTTATTGTGGAGTTGCCTACATCGGGGGGCATGAATACAATCATGGTGGTAGTTGATCACCTGACTAAAGCTGCTCATTTTGTTCCGTGCACCGGCCTCCCCTCAGCTAAAGATACAGTGAACTTGGTTATACAGAATATCTTTTGGTTGCATGGGGTGCCGGATGAGATCATCTCTGACCGTGGAGTACAGTTCACTTCAAGATTCTGGAAGGGGTTTTGCTCTGCACTCAATATTAATGTCTGTCTCTCTTCTGCTTACCATCCCCAGACGAATGGTCAGACTGAGCGTACCAACCAGATGCTGGAACAATATCTAAGATGTCAGCCATCTCCAGGATGATTGGTTGGAGTTGTTGTCGTTAGCCGAATTTTCATATAATAATTCTCAGAGCGCCTCCACTAAATTTACACCTTTCTTTGCCAATCTGGGTTATCATATGTGTATTTTACCTAGGTCTCCAATTAATTCTCCAGTTCCAGCAGTGGAGGAAAGGCTGACTGCGATGAGACAAAATCTGGAGGTTCTGAAGGAATCCCTGACCACAGCTCAAGAACGTTATAAGAGATCGGCTGATAGATTCCGTAAACCTGCTCCCATGTTCAAGGTAGGAGATTCCGTGTGGTTAGCAACTAAGAATCTGAAGTTAAACGTTCCTTCACAAAAACTTGGACAGAAATTCATTGGTCCTTTCAAGATCAACGGTATTGTGAGCTCTGTGGCCTGCCGTCTGAAGCTGCCTAGGACAATGAAGGTACACCCAGTTTTTCATGTATCTTTACTAAAGCCTGTATCTCCTAATACCTTCCAGGGACTTGTTGTGCCACCTCCGCAGCCTGTGGTGTTTGATGGGCAAGAACAATTTGTGGTGGAGGAAATTATTGATTCCAGGATTCGCAGGAATCGGCTCCAATATCTGATAAGATGGCAGGGATATCCCCCTGAGGAAGACTCTTGGGAACCTGTGGAAAACATCAATGCCCAACAGAAGATTTCTCGTTTTCATCAGAGATTCCCTGAGAAACCAGGTCCAGGATCATCCTGAGGCCGCTTCTAAGGAGGGAGTAATGTCAGGACTCTGAACATTTTTTACCTTTTGTGCATTACTGCCCTTTTCCAACATGGCGTCTTTGGTCTCATGTGCACTTGTCTTCCTGCTATAAAACTCCACCCCAGCCTTCAGTCTGTGCTAGATTACTCTGCCTTGCATCCAGCTCCTGACCTCTGATTACTCCCTGGCTATACACCTGCTCCTGTGAACCTGTGTGGTGATCCTGCTACTCTGCTCTGAGTTCCTGCTGCATACACAAGTCTCCAGTAATCCTCCTTCATCTGCTGCTCATGTTTACTTTATCTGCATTTGCTGGACATGTAAGCTGCTGCTGCAATAACCTGAGACTATTAACCAGGCATCCCTGGTTGAGCTAAGATATGATTTGAACTGCCTTATAAGCATAGCTATCTGTGTCTGGACTAAGTCAGGGATTTATTCGTGTCAAGTATCCTCAAGAATAACTGCGCTTCATAGACTTTCTGCTTGTTTGCATTTTCCTCTGAAGTTTCCTATAGACTGCTAAGCTGCGTTTATTATTTGCACCAAGTGTTGTGGACTTGAGTTTCTCTCTGCACCTATTTGAATCACCGTGTGATAATATAGACTTTACCACTTATAAAACTGTGCCCTGTAGTTGTCTTGTTCCATGCAAAGAGTCTCCTGAGTTATCCCTTATAATTATCACACAGAGCAAAGTACTGCAGTGCGCAAGCGCTGGGCCTCTCTGTCTCATTCGATACATTGTTGATTGGAGAGGGTAAAACCTATAAAGTAGTGCAGATAATGATAGGCTGTGCAGCTAAAATGATCTCCAATGCTTTACAATGAAGAGCCAAACCAGAGAGACATGGAAGAAAATGGAAGACTACCATTCTAATGGATGGAAGAATAGCCAAAATGGCAAAGACTCAGCCAATGATCAGCTCCAGGATGATCAAAGACAGTCTCAAATTACCTGTGAGTAGGTATGGACTGAGTCCTGGTATTTGAAATCACACAAGCCCAAGCTGTCCCCACCCCAAGCACCAGATGGGATATATTACTGCTAATATTATTCTGGACGGAGGTAAGCAAGATTTACTACAATATTTCTATTGCTACCTGTGGCCTCCTGGGCTAAGTGACGGATCACAACTCTTAACAGTATGGATGTCTTTAGATTCTGCTAACAAAGTAGCAGACAAGGCAGCCCACGACCAGACAGGGCCTTCTGGCATTTGCCAGATGGCCAGTCCGGCCTTGCTTGTGAGTACTGTGACAGTTAAAAGATGCCTGTGTGAAGCTAATCTCTTAGAAAGAAGTCTCCTTAAAGTCCCACTGCTCACCCATCCGTTGTGGATTGTGAGCCCTCGCCGGAAGGGTCCTCTCTCCTCCCCTGTACCAGTCGTGACTTGCATTGCATAATAATATAAATAATCTTTAATTTTATATAGCGCTAACATATTCCGCAGCGCTTTACAGTTTTGCACACATTATCATCACTGTCTCCAATGGGACTCACAATCTAAATTCCTTATCAGTATGTCTTTGGAATGTGGGAGGAAACCGGAGTGCCAGGAGGAAACCCACACAAACACAGGGAGAACATACAAGCTCCTTGCAGATGTTGTCCAAGGTGGGATTAGAACCCAGAACTCCAGCGCTGCAAAGCTGCAGTGCTAACCACTGAGCCACCATGCTGCCCTTAAGATTGCTTAAGATTATTGTACTTGTTTTATATTATGTATACCCCGCCTCACATGTAAAGCGCCTTGAAATATATGGCACTATAATAATAAATAATGTTAATAATAGCAATAATAGTTTCTGAGGCACAGCCGATTAATGCCAATAAAAAAATATGGGTTGTAGTCCAAGCATCCTGAGCTGGAATAGCAGTTGGGAGGTGCCAGAAGTTGGTTGACTCTATGCAACATAGATGTGAAGCAGTTCTAAAAAAAACTGTTGGTATGCAACTAAAGATTAGGTTAGTGATTCACAGACATGGCAATTCCACAAAAAAAGTACATATTGTGAGATGCAAAGGCAAATGCAGACACTGCTATTTTCATTTACAACAGTCCAATGTTCATTTTTTGTTATTGTCTGTAAAGTAGATACAAATTATACAGGGTGGGCCATGTACATGGATATACCTAAGTAAAATGGGAATGGTTGGTGATATCAACTTCCTGTTTGTGGCACATTAGTATATGGGAGGGGGAAAACTTTTCAAGATGGGTGGTGACCATGGCGGCCATTTTGGATCCAACTTTATAAATGGCCCACCCAGGTGTTTCCATATAAATGACCCACCCTATATACATGTCTTCATGTTTTCAATTAGAAAACAGTGTGCAATGAAATTGGCATGTGACCCCAGGTATGCAACTCACATGTATAAGGTAACGGGATTGCTTTCTTGTATCAGGGAATTGTAATAACGTGAATACACACTCTTTTTCTAAGTCTGGACTGCCCCTTTAATGGTATTGGCTATATGTTTGGGCTCGTTGTCCTGCTGCAAAATTTGGAGCCAGATGCATCCTTGCCACCTGCCTGAACTAGGCGTATACAGCCAAAAATGATGCACGACAGAGCACGTGCTGACTCTGCATCAATGACCCCATCAGCGCATATCACTGAATGCTGTTTTGTGAGGTTCAGATCTAAGCCTGACGGAGCCACCGAATGCATTTACACACAATCGACGGTCAATCACACAATGCATGAGCAAATGTTCATCCATTGAGTGAAATAAATTATAAGATTGCTTAAAGAGGCCACTACTTTAATATTGATGACATAAACTTAGGACAGCCCCTGTGCTAAGAGGATGACCTATCCTTGGGATAGGTCATCAATGTCTGATCGGTGGGGGTGCAACGCCTGCCACTCCCATGAATGAACTGTCATTGGTGGCTGGAACTGCACACACACCCTGTACCTCTCTGTCTCCTGCACCCCTCTGTCTCCTGCTCCCTGCACCTCTCTATCTCCTGCACCCCTCTCTTGCACCCTGCACCCCTCTATCTCCTGCTCCCCTCTATCTCCTTCACTCTGCACCCCTCTTTTGCACCCTGCACCCCTCTATATCCTGCACCACTCTATCTCCTGCACCCCCTCTCTCTTGCACCCCTCTGTCTCCTGCACCACTCTCTCGCACCCTGCACCCCTCTATCTCCTGCACCCATCTTTCCGGCACCCCTCTATCTCCTGCTCCCCTCTATCTCCTGCATCCTGCACTCCTCTCTTGCACCCTGCACCCCTCTATCTCCTGCACCCCTCTCTTGCACCCTACACCCCTCTATCTCCTTTACCCTCTCTTGCACCCTACACCCCTCTCTCTGCACCCCCTCTCTCTCTTGCACCCTGCACCCCTCTGTCTCCTGCACCCCTCTATCCTGCACTCCTCTCTTGCACCCTGCATCCCTCTATCTCCTGCACCCCCTCTCTCCTGCACCCTGCACCACTCTGTCTCATTCACACTGCACCCCCTTGCTCCCCTCTCTCTCACACATGTTGCAGTTCTCTGTCACAGTCTGGACCTCACTAGTTCCCACAGCCAGTAACGCCACACATCTCTGTCAGTCTGCACCCCCACAGCCCACACCCCTCTATCACATACACCCTGTACTCCACATGTAACCGTTCCCTCATTACCTTTCACAAGTTTCTCCATCTCCTTCAGCTTCCAGCCCGCAAAACTCTGTGGCTCCTCCTCCTTGAGTCACATGATCGTGACGCCATTGCAGGTCCTGTACCATTCCTGTACTATTCAGGTTAATACCCATGGATCTTCCCAGGCTATGAATATCACCCCGCAGCTGTATTTTTAGCCTTTACTGGCTATAAAAATAGGGGTACCTCTCCATAAAAATGACATAGGGTCCCCCTATAATTTATAGCCAGAAAGGCTATGCAGATAGCTGCGGGCTGATATTCATAGCCTAGAGAGGGGCCATGGATATTGGCCCACCCGGCTACAAATACCAGCCCCCAGCCGCCCCAGAAATGGCGCATCTGTAAGATGCGCCAATTCCGGCGCTTAGCCTTTCTCTTCCCACTCCCCTGTAGTGGTGGGATATGGGGTAATAAGGGGTTAATGTCACCTTTGTAGCATTAAGCCGGCTTAGTAATAGAGAGGCGTCAATAAGATACCTACAATTACTAATCCTATACTTGTGAAAGGGTTAATAAAACACACACATGCAGAATAAAGTATTTTAATGAAATAAAACACCACACAGTTGTAATATCTTTATTGTACGCTCAATCCATGCGATGCCCTTTGTCTCATGGAAAAAAATAAAAAAAATAAACCAACAGTATACTCCCTGAGTCCGACGTAGTCCTTAATAACGAGTGTCCCATGACGAGTCCAGCTCTGCTACATCTGGATGCCTAAAATCCAGACATAGCAGAGCTTGAAGATGACTGCCAGAGACAACTCTCCGGTGATCACCTACACTGCAGCGTTCTCACAATCAGCTGACCGTGAGAACCAGGCTAGTGACTGGAGATAACCCCCGGTCACGTGCACGGCCGTTAGCTTACCGCGAGAACTGCAGTGGACGCCGACTTCTGGCGGCGGATCAGGTAAGAGCTTATTTAAATTAGGAGACATGCGTAGTAAGCTGCCTTTACGCAGTTACTACGCATGTGACTAATCATTAGATGCGGTTTTAATGATTATCTATGGGAAATATACGGTGCAGCGACGGAGTGTCTCCGCATTGTAAACATCTGCGTTCTGAAAAGACGCACCGCATGTCCGTTTACGCTGGTCTGCTGCATGCGTGTTTTAACGCATAGTGGAGACGGGATTTCATGAAATCCCCTCCACTATGCTGTAACATCTGGACGCTGCGTGTTTGACGCTGCGGCTCTACGCAGTGTCAAACACGCAGCGTTTCCTGACCGTGGAAACACAGCCTTAGTATACCCCTGAAAACAAGAGGCTAAAATAACATAGTAGGCTACTTTATCCAAACAACAGTATAAGAGTTCATTTATTTACAGTTATATGAAAAAGTTTGGGCACCCCTATTAATCTTAAGCTTAATGTTTTATAAAAATAGTTTTTTTTGCAACAGCTATTTCAGTTTCATATAACATATTTCATATAAGTATCTAATAACTGTTGGACACAGTAATGTTTCTGCCTTGAAATGAGGTTTATTGTACTAACAGAAAATGTGCAATCTGCATTCAAACAAAATTTGACAGGTGCATAAGTATGGGCACCTCACCAGAAAAGTGACATTAATATTTAGTAGATCCTCCTTTTGCAAAAATAACAGCCTCTAGTTGCTTCCTGTAGCTTTTAATGAGTTCCTGGATCCTGGATGAAGGTATTTTTGACCATTCCTCTTTACAAAACAATTCCAGTTCAGTTAAGTTTGATGGTCGCCGAGCATGGACAGCCCTCTTCAAATGATCCCTCAGATGTTCAATAATATTCAGGTCTGGGGACTGGGATGGCCATTCCAGAACAGTGTAATTGTTCCTCTGCATGAATGCCTGAGTAGATTTGGAGTGGTGTTTTGGATCATTGTCTTGCTGAAAAATCCATCCCCTGCGTAACTTCAACTTTATCACTGATTCATGAACATTATTGTCAAGAATCTGCTGATAATGAGAGGAATCCATGCATCCCTCAACTTTAACAAGATTCCCGGTGCCAGCATTGGCCACACAGCCCCAAAGCATGATGGAACCTCCACCAAATTTTACTGTGGGTAGCAAGTGTTTTTCTTGGAATGCTGTGTTTTTTTGCCGCCATGCCTTTTTGTATGACCAAACAACTCAATCTTGGTTTCATCAGTCCACAGGACCTTCTTCCAAAAAGAAATTGGCTTCTCCAAATGTGCTTTTGCATACCTCAGCCGACTCTGTTTGTGGCGTGCTTGCAGAAACGGCTTCTTTCGCATCACTCTCCCATACAGCCTCTCCTTGTGCAAAGTGCGTTATATAGTTGCACAATGCACACCATCAGCAGCAAGTTGATGCTGCAGCTCTCTGGAGGTGGACTGAGGATTGTCCTTGACTGATCTTACCATTCTACTTCTCTGCCTTTCTGATGTTTTTCTTGGCCTGCCACTTCTGGCCTTAGCAAGAACTGTACCTGTGTTCTTCCATTTAATTACTATGTTCCTCACAGTGGAAATTGACAGGTTAAATCTCTTAGACAGCTTTTTGTATCCTTCCCCTGAACAACTATGTGGAATAATCTTTGTTTTCAGATCATTTGACAGTTGTTTTGAGGAGCCAATAATGCCACTCTTCAGAGGAGATTCAAACAGGAGAACAACTTGCAAGTGGCCACTTTAAGTAGCTTTTCTCATGATTGCATACACCTGGCTATGAAGTTCAAAGCTCAATGAGGTTAGAAAACAAAAAAAGTGCTTTAGTAAGTCAGTAAAAAGTAGGTAGGAGTATTTAAAACAAGAAAATGATAAGAGTGCCCATACTTATGCACCTGTCAAATTTTGATTGAATGCAGATTGCACATTTTCTGTTTCTCATTTCAAGGCAGAAACATTACTGTGTCCAACAGTTATTAGATATATGAAACTGAAACAGCTGTTGCAAAAAAAAACAATTTTTATAAAACATTAAGCTTAAGATTAATAGGGGTGCCCAAACCTTTTCATATAACTGTACATGAAGGTATGTGATAAGAAGGACATGGGCAGCGCTTAGTCGAGGTGAGCACAAAAAAAAATGTTTGTTATATTTTTATATTGGCGAGAATGACTACAATCAGAGAAGATGTGATCTACACGTTATTGGATCTAATTGTGGTTTTCTCTATTTGTGATTAATTAGTATTTTATTTGTCCAGTCTATTGCATGACATTTTTTTTACCCTAATATATTATTAATATAGTTAATCACTTTATTTTACTATTGTGAAATAATTAATAACCATTGTGTGGTAGTATTTGCTGCTTTACTGATCAGTGGGACCCCCATAGATGCTGAGAATTGGGCTTTGCATTACTCTTTCCTAATGTTACACCAGGTGATCTGTAACTCCATGCTTTTCATTGTCTATGAGGCAAGCGAGGAGAAATAACATGACTCTGACAAAAGCAAAAAAAAAAATAATAATGCAGGGTCAGAAATGCTGTAGTTTTAACTAAGTAGAAAAATGTTAAAAAACTTACTACTTCACCTAAAGAATTGTTCTTTTGTTTTCTATAGATATAGTGATGCTGGTATAATTGTTGGCGAGTCTGTCTATATGTTTTACACATTGTGACAAACACTTGGTGTATTATTTTCAGTGTAAAGACACATTCATTTTACAGCTTGAATTATAGCTATTATCATCCTCTGTTTATTAATAGGCAGATCTGTTTTCTATCATTCACCACTTTATCCAAGAAGGAGAATAGAAAACATTTACAGATCAATAGAAATTCATTTCTCTTGTACTTTGTTGTTTTTTTTTAGTTTATTTCACCGGTGACATATTGTGTGAATATAAGTACATTTAATTAACATCTTTTATATGAAAATATTATGGCTGTGTAATATACAATATCTACCATTTGCTGTTCACTGATATTTGCTGCTGCTGGATTCTAGAATTCTCATCATTGCTAAATATCGTAAATGGGGAGCAGATAAATAAGGAATTCATGGCAGAAAGTCAATGGGACAGCCACATTGCATTAGTACATGTTATGCATGGAGTCCATGGATATATAGACACAAGCTATTATAATCACATTGTAAAATATGCAAAATTGTGGAATATTACCTATAGGACAGCTACATTATATCTCGCGTATGTGCATTGTTGTGAAGCATATAAGTCAAATGACACTTTTGCAAGTAAAGAACATCGTGTTACTTTTCCAGTGTATCTAAAACAACTTTGCAATTTTCTTAAAAAAATATTTCCTATCATGTTATTTCTGCAGTTCCTATTCAAAATGAGGTATCACCATGGTAACGGACAATGAAAAAGACTTGTAGAAGATGCTGTACAGGATTTATGTATGTTGATGCTATATCCTTAGGATAAGTTAAAAATGTGAGATCAGTGGAGATCTGAAATCTGGCACTCCAACTCATCAGCTGGGCCATATGTACACAGTGTATGGAGCCTGAACAGTACAACTCCTACTGAAGTGAATGTAAGCTCAGCTGCAGTATTGAAAGTGTTTTTGTATTTCATGGCCCTAGTGGTGTCACTAATGCATGTTCCCTGTCCTTAGTAATATACTTACCAACTGCTGTCTTCTGCTCTTCCCAGCACCTCACCAGACCCATTCCGCCATCTTGAGATTGCAGCTCCTAACTGACTGGAAGTCAGAGGTGATGATAACAAGCTGTCAATGTAAATCTGTGAGAACATCGTTCTTGCTTCGTTTTGGCTCTCTGAGGGTACGTGCACATGTCAGGATTTCTTGCAGAAATTTCCTGAAGAAAACCAGAAATTTTCTGCAAGAAATCCGCATTTTTTTTGCATTTTTTTCCCTGCTTTTTTGCGTTTTTTTTAGCATTTTGCAAGCGAAATTAGCTTGCAGAATGCTAAAGTTTTCCAAGCGATCTGTAGCATCGCTTGGAAAACTGACTGACAGGTTGGTCACACTTGTCAAACATAAAGTCCAAAAAATCACTGCACTCGTATGGTTTTCAGATGCATTATTCAAAAGGTTTATTAAATTTGAATCAGTGGAAAGAAGTACTTGGCGAGTTGACGTTTCGGCCAACCCGTGGCCTTGTTCACAAAATCGTCTGTTAGAACTGTGTTGCATACAAAGAAAGGACCCTTTACGTTTGGTGAGTCAGATAAAGTGATGAAGAGGCATAACCTAGCAGGAGTGCTAAAGAACGTAAGCCCATGCACAAAAGCCGTATCTGCGGCTGGAATGAGACTTGTAACTGTCCTGTGGATACAGTAAATGATAAATTTCAGGCTATGTCCATCCTGTGTGTTCTGCAGTGTCCCAGAGGGAACATGAAGGTATATTGCTGTGTCACTTATATATGCAGGGGACCAGACAAGTCCTGGCAAATAGTTGTAGAGGTGACCTCTCTGTACAATAGGGTATGCTGCCAGTGGATAAAGGAATAACATCCGTCTCAGTTGTATGTGCAGGTAAGGGGCAAGCGTTGGTGGCATAGTGGAGGAAGCCGACACAGTCCTGTGTCACGGCGGTGGAACAGCATGGGCTTACATTCTTTAGCACTCCTGCTAGGTTATGCCTCTTCATCACTTTATCTGACTCACCAAACGTAAAGGGTCCTTTCTTTGTATGCAACACAGTTCTAACAGGCGATTTTGTGAACAAGGCCACGGGTTGGCCGAAACGTCAACTCGCCAAGTACTTCTTTCCACTGATTCAAATTTAATAAACCTTTTGAATAATGCATCTGAAAACCATACGAGTGCAGTGATTTTTTGGACTTTATGACATGTGGGATTGAATATCCCGTTCACTGGCACCGTGAACTGTATTGATTGAGTGCTAGCTTTTCATTACTTTCTACACTTGTCAAACATACTGTTTAACAAGTGTGACCAACTTTTTACTATAGATGCTGCCTATGCAGCATCAATAGTAAAAAGATATCATGTTAAAAATAATTAAAAAAATTAAAAATGGTTATACTCACCCTCTGCAGGCAGCTGATCTCCTCAGCGGCGTCCGTTCCTATAGATGGTGTGTGCTGGACCTTCGATGATGTCGCGGTCACGTGACCACGACGTCATCGCGGTCATGTGACCGCGACGTCATCGCAGGTCCTTCACACACACCATCTATAGAAACGGAAGCGGCAGCATGCACTGCTGAGAGGCGGGAGGACTCCGGGGGCCATCGAAGTTGAGTATATGACTATTTTTTATTTTAATTCTTTTTTTTTTTACCAATTATATGGTGCCCAGTCCGTGGAGGAGAGTCTCCTCTCCTCCACCCTGGGTACCAACCGCACATGATCTGCTTACTTCCCGCATGGTGGGCATAGCCCCGTGCGGGAAGTAAGCAGATCAATGCATTCCTAGGTGTGCGGAATCCCCGCAATTCCGCAAATTTAATGAACATGTTGCTTTTTTTTCCGCGATGCGATTTTTTTGTGGAAAAAAAATGCAACATTTGCACAAGAAATGCGTAATACACTTAAAATAATGGGAGGCATATGTATGCGTTTTTTTCGCGTTTTTTCACGTTTTTATAGCGAAAAAAAACGTGAAAAATACTGAACGTGTGCACATGGCCTTAGACTTACATGGCGTTTTGACTCCCAGTAAACACTAACAGGTCACAACGATCAGTAGACTACCATAGCAGCGCTGAGAACAGAAGGAAATGATAGCTGATAAAAAATTTCCATTGTGTAGGAAACATGCATTAGTAATAGCACTCTGGCAGGGAAATAAAAAAAAAGCAAAAACGCTTGAGTACAGCTTTAGCAACAGCCAATATACAATGTATAGAGCCGTGCTGTTCTGACCCTGTACAATTTGTACATCTGGCCATCATGCAAACAGTAGATTGGTGAGGACACAATGTCAAACCCAAGTGATCTGTTATTGATGACCAATGCTAAATATAGGCCATCAATATGTAAAATCCTGCAGCCGTACTTGATTTTATCCATTCTCTACTTTAATGTGTTATCAAAAAATAGAAGACAGATGGCAAGGAGTATGGTTAAAGGGTCTGCAGTTATAGGTTTTGTTTGTTATCTGTTGAATTGAGATTCATAGATTCACTTCAGGATCTCAGCATTGGGGCCAACCATTTAATCTTTACATCAGTCGATGAAAACTGTATGCAATCTTGGTGTATTTGTGCAATCCATAAGGGGGTATAAAAAAGTAGGAGAGTCTAATGTGCTTAGCAAAATGCCATGTGCTGTATTGATAAATTTGGTGTAATTTGTACTACTTTCCCAAAGTAATTATTTCACACACACCTTTTGATAAATTACTCCAGTATTTTAATCCACAGCAGAGTTTAAGATACACAGAACCTGTTGACCTAACCTTGACTAAAAGAGGACATTTTCCTTCAGGGGTTAGAAAACCTTAAGTTTAGACAGTAATAAATATTAATACCAAGTGCTGTCAGCAAAGAATCGGAATCCTCTCTGCAGTGCAAACTGCAGAAGGGAACAAGTGTGACAAGCAGGGCTGGACTGGCCATCTGGCAAATCTGGCAAATGCCAGAAGGGCCTGTCTGGTCGTGGGCCACATTGTCTGCTAAGTCAACAGAATCTGTGTTCTCAAGACACCCATGCTGTTAAGAGTTGTGACGGAGGTATCATTAGAAACATTGGTCTTGTAGTAAATCTTGCTTTCCTCCACACAGGGTAATATTAGTAATATATTCCATCTGGTGCTTGGGGATGGGGACAACATGGGCCTGTGTGATTTCAAGTGCCAGGGCTGAAAGCCCCAGTCCATATCTGGTGACAAGTAGAAGCTGCACTGATGGGACTTCAGAATTATCCAGCAACCATAGGTGTTAAAGAGGTTATGGGAGACAGGGAGTGATTAGCACAGCACCATTTGATTCGGGGGGGGGGGGGGGGGGGGGTTGTTTTGTCTGGGACCTGCAGGAAGAAGCAGTGTCAGAGAGAGTCTCCTGTCAGACTGAACTAAGATAAGCTGCCAAGACCAGTTCTTTTAAGGTATCTTCACACTGAACATCTTAACAACGATAACGACAGCGATCTGTGACGTTGTAGCGTCCTGGATAGCGATATCGTTGTGTTTGACACGCAGCAGCGATCAGGATCCTGCTGTGACATCGTTGGTCGGAGCTAGAAGGCCAGCACCTTATTTAGTCGCTGGATCACCCGCTGACATCGCTGGATCGGTGTGTGTGACACCGATCCAGCGATGTGTTCACTTGTAACCAGGGTAAATATCGGGTTACTAAGCGCAGGGCCGCGCTTAGTAACCCGATATTTACCCTGGTTACCATTGTAAAAGTAAAAAAAAAACACTAGATGCTCACCTTCTGATGTCTGTCACGTCCCCCGCCGGCGGCTTCTCTGTACTGAATGTGTCAGCGCCGGCCGGCCGTAAAGCAGAGCACAGCGGTGACGTCACCGCTCTGCTTTAGGGCCGGCGCTTACACAGTGCAGGGAAGCGGATGCCGGGGGACCCGACAGACACCGGAATGTAAGTATGTAGTGTTTGGTTTTTTTTACATTTACACTGGTAACCAGGGTAAACATCGGGTTACTAAGCGCGGCCCTGCGCTTAGTAACCCGATGTTTACCCTGGTTACCCGGGGACTTCGGCATCGTTGGTCGCTGGAGAGCTGTCTGTGTGACAGCTCTCTAGCGACCACACAATGGCGAAACAGCGACGCTGCAGTGATCGGCATCGTTGTCTATATCGCTGCAGCGTCGCTTAATGTGACGGTACCTTAAGAGAAGTGACTGCTGGAAGTATAGAGGCAGTCAGGAAAGAGAGAGCAACTATTGTTGCCTCAAGATAAGAGTGTGAGAGAGCAGACAGCACCGACTCATCCCCCCTCCCACCCTCCATCTTACTGCATGATCAAGGTATGGTGCTACTGTATGTAAAGACACTGGGTGTAAAAAGAAAAATTGTCAGTGAAGAGACTTTCATATCTGTTTGTTGGAAGCATTGTATAAAGAGAATTGATTCTGTGTGATGGAAAGAGGTTTGATTAAAGCCTTATGATCAACCTCTGCCTGGAAGCTGTTACCTTATATGACTGTGAAATATTCTAGGAAAAGGTCGTGCGGAGTAAAATCCCATCAAGATTCCAAAGAACTCATGTTCCCTTGTCCTGCTTCCATATACTGAATGGTGGACATACAACACATGGAACAGTAAGAGTCACTGTAATGAAGGTGTCACAACTCTGTTATAGTGTGTCCTGGGACAAGGGGCTACTTCCATGTCCCTAACGCTAGGGGTGCCCTAGCTCGCCCTGTTCCCCGGATTACTTTTGATGAGACCATGTACCTTGCCTTAGCTCCAGAATCCGCCCTCAGTCTGTACCTTTCCCCCTCCCTCAAGGGAAGAGAGGAGTAGTAGTGGATCTCTCCATCAGGGCAGCGAGATACTCGGTACCGGGTCCTGAGTTCACAGGGGGATGTCACGGCGGCGACCCGGTCTGTGGCCCTGGAGCGTCCATGTAATAGGGGAAAGGTCTTTAAAGGGAATAAAGCTTGTGTTCGTGATGCCACCTGTGGTATTCGGTCAGTGGCGACCAACGCTGCTTTAAGGGGTCCTCTGGGGTGATGTTATAGCAGCTAGATGGTATAACTTCCCACAGGTGAAGTGTATCCCCAGGGTTCCTGTGGTGTAGGTGGAAGATGGTGAGGAGTGCAGTAAAGAAGGAGGACACAGGTTTGCAGTCTCTTTACCTTGGTTTACTGAAGACTTCAGCATCCACAGTCCAAAGCACCAGATCACAGGGCAAGCAAGGTCCAGCCAGCTTGAAGGCAAGTTAGGAGTCCCCTTACCCAGGTGGAAATCAAAAGCCTTCCTTTGGCACCATAGTGTTGTAGTCCCTTACTGCTAAAAGCTCACATAAGGTCCTCACAGATGTTGTCTCTCTCTCTGTCCCCCGGGTAGGATAGGACATAACTCGCATGACTGGTAGCTTGAGGCTGTTAATAGGGGCTCTAGCACCCCCTGGCCTCTGAGGGGTGCCACCGTGCCTCCTGGGTGTTAGGTCGGATAGGTAACGTAAAGTTCAGCTGTCCTGCCACTCTCTGATGTAAGTCATATACTGTAGTGCCTTACGATCATCGGTGTTCCGGCTACCGGTCCTGCACCTCAGAAGGAGGCAGCCTGCTCGGGGCTGGTCTCCTTCTGATATCCACTCCTGTACTTTGCTCTCCTGCACGCTCTCTGCAATCAATTCGGCTTTCTGTATGTCTCTTTCCAGGAACTGTTGTACTGGGGCTACACAGCTCCTTAAAACCTTTGTCTCCTTCCGATGACTCCTGTCTGCTTCCTAGCAGGAACCCTTTGGAAAACTGACTGACTTTCCCTACAGACTACCAGTTATGTATATATATATGTGGGGAGTCACCTAGCAAGTAGGGTCAAAAGCTCCCCCCTGGCAGCCTGGAGTGTGAATGTGTTGCATGTTTGTGGAAACTAGTTGCAGTTATCCCTTGTTGCCTTCAAGCATAACATCACTCTCCCCGTGAGGAAAGCAATGCTACTGTAACGACCAGGACCCTGGGGCGCCAAAGTAGTGTACCATAATACACCAACCAGACTAATAAGGTAATAAGAACAGGGATAACGAAAGATACCAAACATACAAATATACTCAGTCAACAGAGGAATGCACCGGGGAGTGAAGGATGGGGTTAAACAAAAGTAGGAGAAGAAAGGGAAATATCACACACTGAAAACCTAGTAACAATCACAGATAAATCCATACGCTTTCTCCAATAACAACCAACAACAACCTTCAGCCATGCTGCAAAAGCTATCTCTAGCTCTGACAAAGAGTGCTAGCCAGGGCCCAGATTACATAGGAGAATGGAGTGGTTAACAGCGAACAGCTGAGCCTAAATGCAGGAAAGCTTCTAGGAGCACTCAACTGAGCAGATTAAGCCCTGCACTGCTAAAAGAAATTTACACCGTCAAATATGAAGGTGAAGTGCTTCTAATGCAGGAGTAGGAGAAATCAGACACTGTAGTCTTCTGGCTTCTCTCTGTTGTGGTAAACCTGTACTGGAGGTCTGTGTACAAGTGGATAATGAGATCACTGGATGCTAAAAGAATTAATCACCATGTATGTGCAGCGCCCCAGAGTTCTGGTCGTTGCAGTACTGATGCTCCGCCGCTAAGGGGGGCTATGGTACGTCTTATGGCACTGAAGGAGTTCACCTGACCAGGTATCACAGACACCAATACACTTCACAGTCTGGCCTCCAGGGGGAGCTAAGGGTGCTATGTATTAGGCCACTCCTCACAATCTGGTAAAACTGGGGGTTAGGCAGGAAGTTAGACAGAAGCTGACTGGGAATCGAACAGGCAACATCCTGTGGCAGAGGGTGTTGCGGGGAGAGACTCAGGGGGGTCCCTGTCAGAGGTGGGATCCTGACAGAGGCCTAGAGAACTGAGAGAACGATACGGGACCGCGCCTGCACCTGATCGCGGCGGTACCCTAAGAAAGGACAAGAAGCGAGGTTTATTGTGCTGAGTGAGAAACGAGATCAACGCAACAAGGAGAAACACCAGTAGGAGTCGTGCTGTAAGACGAGGCAACATCCTACTGAGGCGCGCAGCCGGTGGCCGGAATGCCGAGGAAGTATAGAGCTCCAGGCCTTACTTCAAACCTACGGCAGGACAGTCAGCTATAGGCGGGCTGTCTCACACAAATCACCTATGAAGAGACAGGGGGCAACAACAGGAGAAGGGCGACAATAGAGTCCAGGAAGAGCTCCGAGCCTACCCGTCATACGGGTGCGTCCTAGCCATATCATCTGGGGGACGAAGCAGAACATCATAATCGAGTTGTGAGGGAACTTCAGAAACAGACACAACAGTTGTGGGGACTATCCCGTAAGCACAGCAGGGGAGGACCACAACACACAAGCGCTAGAAGGTAGGCACAGATTTCCACCTGCAAAGGGAACTCTGGAGGTGCCATCGGACCGGCCGGACTTGCGCAGCCTGGTTAACCGTATTCCGGACTGAGGATCCTGAAGCCTTCAGTAAAGAGGTAAAGAGACTGCAACCTGGTGTCCTCGTTATTTACTGCGACCTGCACTGCACCATAACATCATCCCCATATCTCCACATTCATTGTACGCCCCTCAGCAGGGTCACGGACCGGGTCTAGCCACCGTGACAACCCCAGAACAGAGACTCAGAGGCCCGGTACCGGGTACCCCTCGGCCCTGCGGCAGTGGGGGCGCTACAACTTGGCGTCACGAACAGGATCTACTTAAGCCTGAAGAATCAGGTCATGTGTGCCTTGGAACTGTGATTTATTGTGCTTGGACTGTGACTTATTGCCAGTGTACTGTCACTTGCCGCCAAAGGTTCCCGCCAAAACCCGCCGCCATTGCAGCACCACAGGGAGCGCAGGGGGAGAAGAAGGGCGTGCCATGGGAGGAGACTATCAAAGCGGCGCCAAAAGCAGCGACCGCCCCCTCCGACTTCTGCTGCGAGATGATGGCCTGCCCAGAAGCAGAGGAGAACCACCCCCTGATTTGCAACGGCGGGAACGAGGCGAAGAGGGAGCTCGACCTTGGAGAAATGGCGGAGCCAGGTGTATGCGGTGCCGCCGAATGCCGGACAGTGACGATGAGCAGCAAGTGCCCGAGCGACGGCGAAGTGATCCCGGCTTGCCCTCACCCACCAGAGGCGGACTCGCGTCCACCGCAGCTGAAGGATCTGAACTCCTTGGAGTCGCCGGCGGAGGAGCCGAGCCTACCTATCCCGACCACGGAGCCATGGAGGACGGAACCACATCAAGAGGCCACCTTGGAGGAGCAGCAGTCCGGGCTGCGGCCGATTCCAGTGTCCTTGTCAGCGGAACGGATCGACATCGGTGGAATCACATCAGGCGCAGGTATGGAAGACGCACCTGCTCCCCTGACCGATCCTGCTCCCCTGACCGATCCCGCTCCCGCGACCGCTCCTCACCCCAACAATAACCGTTTCCTCTCGGCGGGTCTGGTGGTGCTCACCCCCGACACGATGGGGAAGCTGGTACCTCCACTACCGACCACGATGGGGGAACCCATAGATGTGAGCCCAGAGGGGGTGATCCTCCAGTGGGACACCCCCTGGACTGGGCCAGAAGGAGCTCGGGAGGAAGGCCTCACCCTTGCTGTGCTCACTTGGGAACAATATAAACAATGCCTGATCCTACATTGGAAAAACCGAAAAGACACAGAACAAACTAATGCGCCGAAAATACAACGCCTGAAGCCTGCGTGCGGCAGGAAAGACGTGGTAAAGCGGGGAACTGTGCTGGCCTTTCACCCAAAGCGGGGTTGGGGCTCCATACAGGAACTGGGACTACCGACTGACATCTTCGTTACCAGTTACAATGTGAAGACTCCCTGCCGCAATCAATATGGTGACCCACTATTGCAAAGGGGGGGATCAGGTGACCTACACCCGCCACCGGAGTACGCAAGGATGGTGCGCTCGGAACGTCCAACGATGTGGGCCTGAGAGGGTGTCACCTGTTGCCCCGACCATGACCGATCCGGACCTGACAGATCTTGTTGCTATCGCCACTGTACGCCTTGTTGCAGCTACCGAGCTTGCAGCCAGGGTTAGCCTTCGAATCCAGACACCGGGTGATCTGACTGCACCCGAGAGACCAACCATTGACACTGACACTACATCAGCCGCAGAGGGCCACCTGCCAGGTAAAACCTCGGTGGGGGCAGCCAGAAACTGAGTAAGCAAGAATGCTTCATCGAATGTAAATAGTTAACTGTTTGTCCTCTTGCTGCTATGACCCGGTCAGGGTAACTCTTAAAGGGATCCCTTTGTTTACCCGGGATCCCTTCTTCTGCTTTTGTTTTTGTTTTCTGTTTTATCATTGTTGAAAGAACTGCTGGATCATGAACACTGAATGATTACAAACTCCTTGTAAATAGTTCGCACCTTCTTAAAGGTGCCCTCTACTGGTTTTATAAAAGAAAGGACTCTTTGCGAAGAAACTGTTCCTGGAAGCAGTACCGGAGTCCTTGCTGCACACGGACTTGCAGCTTGAGAAGTTGCACTACCTCATAGAGACTTGGTCCCTTCTTAAAGGGGACGTTCATCGATAGCACTTAAAGAATGATGATACTTTAACAGAAGAAGTAATAATGCTGACATGTAGCAGTTATATGTAGTTAGCTAGTTAATTGTAAGAAATGTTTGATAATGCGATGAGAGAATGAGGACAGGAAGTAAACCCATACGGGGTTAGTCACTGTGTCCTCCTAGGAGCCATACAGAGATGGCTCCGCGGTCCTAAAATGAGAGATGGATGATAAGTTCTATACTGTGTATAGTAGTAGAAAGGCAGTAGGCCCGGGCAGAAAGGGGCGGTCCTGTAATAGAACGAGAGGCGGTAGGCCTGGGCAATTAGACAGGCGGTCCTGCAGATGTACAAATGGAAAATGAAGAAAAAGTTGATTATCCTTATAATGTTTTATAAGAAGGTCTTTAGTGGATTCAGCGTGTACGTCCTTAACCCCTTCATGACCGTGGGATTTTTCGTTTTTCCGTTTTCGTTTTTCACTCCCCTCCTTCCCAGAGCCATAACTTTTTTATTTTTCTGTCAATTTGGCCATGTGAGGGCTTATTTTTTGCGGGACGAGTTGTACTTTTGAATGACACCATTGGTTTTACCATGGCATGTACTAGAAAACAGGAAAAAAATTCCAAGTGCGGTGAAATTGCAAAAAAAGTGCAATCCCACACTTATTTTTTGTTTGTTTTTTTTGATAGGTTCACAAAATGCTAAAACTGGCCTGCCATTATGATTCATAGGTCAGTACAAGTTCATAGACACCTAACATGACTAGGTTATTTTTCACCTAAGTGGTGAAAAAAAATTCCAAACTTTGCAAAAAAAAAAATAAATAAAATTGCGCCATTTTCCGATACTCGTAGCGTCTCCATTTTTCATGATCTGGGGTCGGTTGAGGGCTTATTTTTTGCGTGCCGAGACAGCGTTTTTAATGATACCAATTCGGTGCAGATGCGTTCTTTTGATCGCCCATTATTGCATTTTAATGCAAATCGCGGCGACCAAAAAAACGTAATTCTGGCGTTTCGATTTTTTTTCTCGTTACGCCGTTTTGCGATCAGGTTAATGCTTTTTTTTATTGATAGATCGGGCGATTCTGAACGCGGCGATACCAAATATGTGTAGGTTTGATTATTTTTTTATTGATTGATTTTGATTGAGGCGAAAGGGGGGTGATTTAAACTTTTATATATTTTTTATTTTTTTCACATTTTTTTTAAACTTTTTTTTTTAACTTTTACCATGCTTCTATAGCCTCCATGGGAGGCTAGAAGCAGGCACAGCCCGATCGGCTCTGCTACATAACAGCGATGTACGTCCCTCTCTGGCGATCCAGTGCCACGCAGATCTGAGCTCCTCATCCTGATCATGGGCCACAGACTCCATTAGCGGCTTAGTACGCCTAGAGCCCCTTCGTTTTTTCATTTATTGCATTGCTCCACAGTTTATCGTTATAAGGTGACTTTTCCTTCAACACGCTGTAACCAGCTTAACCAGATAAATTGGAAATTGTTCTGAAGAAGGTCCAGTGGGACCGAAAACGTTTAACTGTTGAAACTGTATCTGGGACGTGCAATAAAGTCAATTAACTTCATCTTACAACCGATTTGAGTGCCAAGTTTATTGTATACTTTGATGTGCGCTCACCGCCGGAGCGCACATCAAAGCAGGGGACCCGACATCGGACGGTATAGTACGTCCGATGTCGGGAAGGGGTTAAAGGCAATGTTAAATTATTGTTCAAAAATTTGCACTAAGTAGAATACCCGGTTGGGTAAGAAAAGTTATTTATAGTATGTTATTTAAAGTATTTAACCAGGTTTGTAACGTTTAAGTGTCCTCACCTCCCATAAAGGGAAGCTATGTTTAAACTTACTTATTGTTATTGCATTTCAAAATTGTATGTCTTTTTGCTGACATGTATTGTTGCTTTCTTCCCAGTCCAGGAGTACTGGATTTAACCGGGGGGGGAGTGCAGCGCCCCAGAGTCCTGGTCGTTGCAGTACTGATGCTCCGCCGCTAAGGGGGGCTATGGTACGTCTGATGGCACTGAAGGAGTTCACCTGACCAGGTATCACAGACACCAATACACTTCACAGTCTGGCCTCCAGGGGGAGCTAAGGGTGCTATGTATTAGGCCACTCCTCACAATCTGGTAAAACTGGGGGTTAGGCAGGAAGTTAGACAGAAGCTGACTGGGAATCGAACAGGCAACATCCTGTGGCAGAGGGTGTTGTGGGGAGAGACTAAGGGGGTCCCTGTCAGGGGTGGGATCCTGACAGAGGCCTAGCGAACTGAGAGAACGATACGGGACTGCGCCTGCACCTGATCGCGGCGGTACCCTAAGAAAGGACAAGAAGCGAGGTTTATTGTGCTGAGTGAGAAACGAGATCAACGCAACAAGGAGAAACACCAGTAGGAGTCATGCTGTAAGACGAGGCAACATCCTACTGAGGCGCGCAGCCGGTGGCCGGAACGCCGAGGAAGTATAGAGCTCCAGGCCTTACTTCAAACCTACGGCAGGACAGTCAGCTATAGGCGGGCTGTCTCACACAAATCACCTATGAAGACACAGGGGGCAACAACAGGAGAAGGGCGACACTAGAGTCCAGGAAGAGCTCCGAGCCTACCCGTCATACGGGTGCGTCCTAGCCATATCATCTGGGGGACGAAGCAGAACATCATAATCGAGTTGTGAGGGAACTTCAGAAACAGACACAACAGTTGTGGGGACTATCCCATAAGCACAGCAGGGGAGGACCACAACACACAAGCGCTAGAAGGTAGGCACAGATTTCCACCTGCAAAGGGAACTCTGGAGGTGCCATCGGACCGGCCGGACTTGCGCAGCCTGGTTAACCGTATTCCGGACTGAGGATCCTGAAGCCTTCAGTAAAGAGGTAAAGAGACTGCAACCTGGTGTCCTAGTTATTTACTGCGACCTGCACTGCACCATAACATCATCCCCATATCTCCACATTCATTGTACGCCCCTCAGCAGGGTCACGGACCGGGTCTAGCCACCGTGACAACCCCAGAACAGAGACTCAGAGGCCCGGTACCGGGTACCCCTCGGCCCTGCGGCAGTGGGGGCGCTACATATGGAACACTAAGCACTGAAAAAAATGGTTAATGTTCATTTTGTACACTGTACACATTATAAGTAGAGATGAGTGAATCTTTTGAAATTCTAATTTGCCGACTTCGATAACTTTTCCCAAATAATTTCACTTGCAAAGAATAAATTAATGTGAATTTCAACACTGGAGCGCTTTTAATTACGTGTAAAATGCATGCAATGAAGAGAAGAGATGAGTGAGAGCACCTCTCTGACCATAAGGCTACGTTCATATGTTCAGTATTTGGCCAGTATTTAACATCAGCATTTGTAGACCAAATCCAGGAGTTGGTGAAAATACAGGTGGTGCATGTGTTTCTTTGTTTCTATTATACTTTTCCTCTGATTGTTCCACTCTAGTGATGAGTGAGTACTCTCATTACTCGGGTTTCCCTGAGCATGCTCTGGTGGTGTCATGTCGGACGCTGTTCAGACCAGGTCGTCCGACAGACAGCGGTAATTCCGCTTTTGACCACTATTTACTCATTGGCGTCTGCTAGATTTTGTCTAGCTGTTCCGGGGTTAATTTACCTGATCCTCGGATTGGAAGCTGGGCCATATCCATGGCCTTTAAATAGTTCTCCTGATCATTGGGCGTCGCCGATTATAGCTTCTGTCTTGCGTTGTTATCTCGGTCTGGAGTGGAGAGCTGGTGGTTGGAGATTCGTTGCTGGTGGTGTATATTCCTTTGTCTTATTTACTCCTTCCTATATTTGTGTTTATTTTGCCCTGCAGATTTATAGTGTATTCCTGAGTGTCTGCGGCGTGGTGTATATTTTCCTTTATCCTTGTCTGTGCTACCTGTGGGTATTTAAGTATTACCTCTTCACTGGGTGGTGGGTGGAGGTTTCAGCCTAGGGCTGAGCTCAGGAGTTAGGGTGAGGTTCGAGGCCTGAACATGCACACCATCAGTGTAAACTTCAGGTAGAGGGTCAGTCAGGATTTCCCTAGTCTTAGGGAAATTGCAGGAGCCCGGGTTATTAGCTCTCGCTCACCAAGTCTCTCCCTGACATTAATAAGACGAAGGAATATACACCACCAGCAACGAATCTCCAACCACCAGCTTTCCACTCCAGATCGAGATAACAACGCAAGACAGAAGCTATAATCGGCGACGCCCAATGATCAGGAGAACTATTTAAAGGCCATGGAAATGGCCCAGCTTCCAATCCGAGGATCAGGTAAATAAACCCTGGAACAGCTAGACAAAATCTAGCAGACGCCAATGAGTAAATAGTGGTCAAAAGCGGAATTACCGCTGTCTGTCGGACGACCTGGTCTGAACAGCGTCCGACATGACAGGTGGTCTCCGATTTTTTTTGGCGTGCTCGGAGATTTGGTTTTCGTTGCCACAGCTACATGATTTGCGGCTGCTAGACAGGCTGAATACATGTGGGCATTCCCTAACAAACAGGCAACCCCCTACATGTATTCAGGCTATCTAGCAGTCGCAAATCATGCAGCATCAGCAACGAAAACTAAATCTCAGAGCACGCCAAAATACTCGGAGACCACCCGAGCATGCTCGGAGAAACCCGAGTAATGAGTTTACTCGCTCATCACTATTCCACTCCTGATTTTGCCTTATAAATACCGATTTAAAATACTGACTAAATACGGAACGTGTGAACGTGGCTTTCGAGCCACAAAAGAGAGGACCCTGCTAATCATAAGGCTTTGCGATTTGCTACAGATGAGAGCGAGAGAGGGAGAAAGGACACCACTGGTCATAAGTGCATTCGCTCTACAGGAGAGAGAGAACCCTTCTGACCATAAATAGCATACATCCTATAGTAGATAGAGACTAATCCAGTGACTCTGGAGTTGGAAAACGACTCTGCTGTACAAACTGCTCCACTGGGATCCGCTGATTTCTGAGAACCCTGGTACTGACCACCACTATACAAGGTGTGATCATCTGTGAGATGTCATAGGTGCAGGGCATTATGAGGAAGCCCATGTGGCAATGCAAAATGATGTTTGCCTGCTCTCTGATGGTTCAGCAGTGTAAGAAATGGTGTAAGACAAGGTTTTTTTTTGGAAACCACAAATCGAATCTCAAAAGGTTTCAATTCGCTTAAAACCATGAATTTCAGGAATTTCAGCTCGAACTTAATCCTCTGCGAATCGGTAAGTTCATCACTAATTACAAGTGCAACTTACAATATGGCACTATTTGCCTGGTAACTTCAGATCATTATTAACTTTTTTCGCATCATGACAGCATATTGACAGTATATTGAAGAACATTTTAAACTATATTTTAACCCTACGAACTACAGTCATGGCTTTATACTGTAAACTAAAATAGGCTGATTCAGGATATGCAATTTTAACCTTGATACAAGCACTTCGCTGCAATCATCCCATGAAGGGTCTGTGCGCTGAACGCTGAGGAGTAGGGTTGAGCGACTTTCATTTTTTTAAGATCGAGTCGGGTTTTGGGAAACCCGATTTTGTCCAGAGTCGAGTCGAGTGAAGTCGGCCGATTATCGCTAAAAGTCGGGGATCGACCGAAACACGAAACCCAATGCAAGTCAATGGGGAAGCATAGCCGGCAGTGAGTGGAGGCCAGGAAAACACCTACAGTGCCCATTTTAATGCCAAAAACATCCATTCTTGTTTTCTGAAGCTTGTCAATCTAAATTAACTTTATAATAATAGTTGGGCACTGGAAATTGGGGGTGATTTGGCAAAAGTTGTGGGGGATAGGGCTGGTTCAAGGTTTTAGTGGGCACAGGAAACATGGACTACGTCACGGCGGTGGAGCAGTGAGAGGTAAGTATGTCAAGTTTGCAAGTGCTGTGATCCTAAGCAAGCAGGGGGGCCCACTCGTTGGCATTGGCACTGGCACAGGGCCCCTCAAAGTACAGCGGTGTGTTTGCACGGCGGGGGCGCCTCCCACCAGCAGCGACACTTTTGCGTACTCTGAGGGGCCCTGTGCCAGTGACGTCGCCAACGAGTATGCCCCCCCCACCTGATGAAGGAACCTGTACTTTCATCTGCACCTTCCTCTTTGTCCCTGTGTAAGGTGGTATAACATGCGGGAAGGGGAACCTGACTTTCAGCAGGGTCAGATTCTGGCTGTGTAGAGTGCAAGGGGAATGTAGTGGTCTAGGTCAATGTACCAGCAGACTCATGTAGCAGTGGCTGGGCAGTGGGCAGGATGAGGAGGAAACAGATATAGGGCCAAAGAATAAAGTAGGCTAAATGCAGTTCAAAATTGGTAACAGGACTAAACAGGCGGCATTGCTTTGTTGAGTGGAGTAGCAAACCCAGGAGCAGCAGACACTGTTTTAAGGGCCCAAACACACTAATAGGCCAAATGCAGTTTAATATCTGATACTATAGGCCGAAAGCCATAAGGTTGAAGCTCAGCTTTATTCAGTTGAGGGCAACACCAGGGAGGGGCAGACACCGTTAGTAGGCCGTAACCAAAGTTGAAGGCCAAATGCAGTTTAAAATCTGATACTATAGGCCGAAAGCCACAAGGTTGAAGCACAGCTTTATTCAGTTGAGGGCAACACCAGGGAGGGGCAGACACCGTTAGTAGGCCGTAACCAAAGTTGAAGGCCAAATGCAGTTTAATATCTGATACTATAGGCCGAAAGCCACAAGGTTGAAGCACAGCTTTATTCAGTTGAGGGCAACACCAGGGAGGGGCAGACACCGTTAGTAGGCCGTAACCAAAGTTGAAGGCCAAATGCAGTTTAATATCTGATACTATAGGCCGAAAGCCACAAGGTTGAAGCACAGCTTTATTCAGTTGAGGGCAACACCAGGGAGGGGCAGACACCGTTAGTAGGCCCTAACCACCATTTTGTTTTTTAAAAAACACTTAATGAGAGCCAGAAGGTTGAAGCACAGCTTTATTCAGTTGAGGGCAACACCAGGGAGGGGCAGACACCGTTAGTAGGCCGTAACCAAAGTTGAAGGCCAAATGCAGTTTAACCCCTTCACCCCCGGAGCTTTTTCCGTTTTTCCGTTTTCGTTTTTCGCTCCCCTCCTTCCCAGAGCCATAACTTTTTTACTTTTCCGTCAATTTGGCCATGTGAGGGCTTATTTTTTGCGGGACGAGTTGTACTTTTGAACGACATCATTGGTTTTAGCATGTCGTGTACTAGAAAACGGGAAAAAAATTCCAAGTGCAGTGAAATTGCAAAAAAAGTGCAATCCCACACTTGTTTTTTGCTTCACTATTTTGCTAGGTTCACTAAATGCTAAAACTGACCTGCCATTATGATTCTCCAGGTCACTACGAGTTCATAGACACCTAACATGACTAGGTTATTTTTCACCTAAGTGGTGAAAAAAAATTCCAAACTTTGCAAAAAACAAAACAAAACAAAATTGCGCCATTTTCCGATACTCGTAGCGTCTCCATTTTTCGTGATCTGGGGTCAGGTGAGGGCTTATTTTTTGCATGCCGAGCTGGCGTTTTTAATGATAGCATTTTGGTGTAGATACGTTCTTTTGATCGCCCGTTATTGCATTTTAATGCAATGTCGTGGCGACCAAAAAAACGTAAATCTGGCGTTTCGAATTTTTTTCTCATTACGCCATTTAGCGATCAGGTTAATGCTTTTTTTTTATTGATAGATCGGGCGATTCTGAACGCGGCGATACCAAATATGTGTAGGTTGGGGTTTTTTTTTATTGATTTATTTTGATTGGGGCGAAAGGGGGGTGATTTAAACTTTTATATTTTTTTTATTTTTTTCACATTTTTAAAAACTTTTTTTTTTTACTTTTGCCATGCTTCTATAGCCTCCATGGGAGGCTAGAAGCAGGCACAGCCCGATCGGCTCTGCTACATAACAGCGATCATCAGATCGCTGTTATGTAGCTAAAATGCAGGTGTGCTGTGAGCGCCGACCACAGGGGGGCGCTCACAGCCACCGGCAGTCAGTAACCATAGAGGTCTCAAGGACCTCTATGGTTACAATGTACAAGCATCGCCGACCCCCGATCATGTGACGGGGGTCGGCGATGCGCTCATATCCGGCCGCACGGCCGGATGCGGTAGTTAAATGCCGCTGTCTGCGTTTGACAGCGGCATTTAACTAGTTAATAGCGGCGGGTGATCGCGATTTCACCCGCCGCTATTGCGCGCACATGTCAGCTGTAAAAAACAGCTGACATGTCGCGACTTTGATGTGCGCTCACCGCCGGAGCGCACATCAAAGCGGGGGTCCCGACATGTGACGTACTATTCCGTCACATGTCGGGAAGGGGTTAATATCTGATACTATAGGCCGAAAGCCACAAGGTTGAAGCACAGCTTTATTCAGTTGAGGGCAACACCAGGGAGGGGCAGACACCGTTAGTAGGCCCTAACCACCATTTTGTTTTTTAAAAAACACTTAATGAGAGCCAGAAGGTTGAAGCACAGCTTTATTCAGTTGAGGGCAACACCAGGGAGGGGCAGACACCGTTAGTAGGCCCTAACCACCATTTTGTTTTTTAAAAAACACTTAATGAGAGCCAGAAGGTTGAAGCACAGCTTTATTCAGTTGAGGGCAACACCAGGGAGGGCCAGACACCGTTAGTAGGCCGTAACCAAAGTTGAAGGCCAAATGCAGTTTAAAATCTGATACTATAGGCCGAAAGCCACAAGGTTGAAGCACAGCTTTATTCAGTTGAGGGCAACACCAGGGAGGGCCAGACACCGTTAGTAGGCCCTAACCACCATTTTGTTTTTTAAAAAACACTTAATGAGAGCCAGAAGGTTGAAGCACAGCTTTATTCAGTTGAGGGCAACACCAGGGAGGGGCAGACACCGTTAGTAGGCCCTAACCACCATTTTGTTTTTTAAAAAACACTTAATGAGAGCCAGAAGGTTGAAGCACAGCTTTATTCAGTTGAGGGCAACACCAGGGAGGGCCAGACACCGTTAGTAGGCCGTAACCAAAGTTGAAGGCCAAATGCAGTTTAATATCTGATACTATAGGCCGAAAGCCAGAAGGTTGAAGCACAGCTTTATTCAGTTGCAGCTTCTTTGCAATAATATAAAGAAGACGCGACAGGACAACACTCGGTGGATGCCATATCTGTGTTTTCAATGGAAAAAAACCTTTCAGTTAACTACTTGCAGGAGAAAGTTTTTGTAGCTGGTGGCCAATTTTGGTACTGTACCAGTTTTTGGTTGTAATGTGTTTTTGTTTTTAATGTTAAAATGTATGCATTTGATATCTCTCCAGTATTTTCTTTATTATAAGCAAAATACTTATTTTTATATTTTCTGATGTTTTATACCGGAGTGTTCCTCGGGACACGCTTATAAACTTGATAATTGGTTCCAGGGGTACACGGGCAGCAGTGATCTGGTCAGTGGAGGCCTAGTGGAAGGAAGGACCGCAGACAGGCTTCGAAGGCCTAACATGATAAAATGGGCTGGCTGTAGGCACTTTATAATTGGTTCCAGGGGTACACGGGCAGCAGTGGTCTGGTCAGTGGAGGCCTAGTGGAAGGAGGGACCGCAGACAGGCTTCGAAGGCCTAACATGATAAAATGGGCTGGCTGTAGGCACTTTATAATTGGTTCCAGGGGTACACGGGCAGCAGTGGTCTGGTCAGTGGAGGCCTAGTGGAAGGAGGGACCGCAGACAGGCTTCGAAGGCCTAACATGATAAAATGGGCTGGCTGTAGGCACTTTATAATTGGTTCCAGGGGTACACGGGCAGCAGTGATCTGGTCAGTGGAGGCCTAGTGGAAGGAAGGACCGCAGACAGGCTTCGAAGGCCTAACATGATAAAATGGGCTGGCTGTAGGCACTTTATAATTGGTTCCAGGGGTACACGGGCAGCAGTGGTCTGGTCAGTGGAGGCCTAGTGGAAGGAGGGACCGCAGACAGGCTTCGAAGGCCTAACATAATAAAATGGGCTGGCTGTAGGCACTTTAAAATAGGTTCCAGGGGTACACGGGCAGCAGTGGTCTGGTCAGTGGAGGCCTAGTGGAAGGAAGGACCGCAGACAGGCTTCGAAGGCCTAACATGATAAAATGGGCTGGCTGTAGGCACTTTATAATTGGTTCCAGGGGTACACGGGCAGCAGTGGTCTGGTCAGTGGAGGCCTAGTGGAAGGAGGGACCGCAGACAGGCTTCGAAGGCCTAACATAATAAAATGGGCTGGCTGTAGGCACTTTAAAATAGGTTCCAGGGGTACACGGGCAGCAGTGGTCTGGTCAGTGGAGGCCTAGTGGAAGGAAGGACCGCAGACAGGCTTCGAAGGCCTAACATGATAAAATGGGCTGGCTGTAGGCACTTTATAATTGGTTCCAGGGGTACACGGGCAGCAGTGGTCTGGTCAGTGGAGGCCTAGTGGAAGGAGGGACCGCAGACAGGCTTCGAAGGCCTAACATAATAAAATGGGCTGGCTGTAGGCACTTTAAAATAGGTTCCAGGGGTACACGGGCAGCAGTGGTCTGGTCAGTGGAGGCCTAGTGGAAGGAAGGACCGCAGACAGGCTTCTAAGGCCTAACATAATAAAATGGGCTGGCTGTAGGCACTGTAAAATAGGTTCCAGGGGTACACGGGCAGCAGTGGTGTGGTCAACGGAGGCCGATTGTAATGAGTGTCTGCCAGTTAGTAGTCAAAAAACAACAAATAAATGTGAATGTCTCGCATTAAAACAAAGACACTAAAGGGTGCAATCATTAGGTTCAGGGGTGGGATCCTCTGCGTTGTTTCAGACCTACTAATATAGCGCAAAGTATTTACTGTGGTAAATAGAGGACACTGCCCCTGACTATGTTATGTACCATCATACATGTCAACACAATGGTATTGTCAGTGGCAGGTATGGAAGGATGTCAGCGCATAGACTAAACATTGGTGGAAGTGTGAGAGATAACTGTGGAAGTGGTAGAGCAATGTTTGACCTGGGGGTGGGTGAACTCTCTTGTGGCCGGCGGTACAGGCCCAGGGCCCCTCATGTTACAACAGTGTGTCTGACGTTGGGTGCGCACCACCACCGCCAGAGACACTTTATTGTACTATGAGGGACCCAGTACCAATGCCGTCGACCAAAAGCGAGCACACCCACCTCTTCAGGCAAACAGCTGTCTCACGGGTGCTTGCGCCAAGTCGCGATACCACGGCCCCGTGTGGGGAGTTTGGCCATTTAGGGAGGTGTAAACATGTCATATGCCGGACAATCAGCTGCAGAAAATTAGACATTAGAAAAGTAATTCACAGTAGTCCACAGGCAAGAGCTTTTCATAGGAAAGCTAGGTGTCGGCCGGGCAAGGTGGGGCAAAAGATTTTGAAATCCAGTTGTGGTTCATTTTAATGAATGTTAGATCGTCAACATTTTGGGTAGCCAGACGAGTTCTTTTTTCGGTTAATATTGAACTTGCAGCACTGAATACTCTTTCTGATAGGACACTTGCTGCCAGGCAAGCAAGCTCCTGCAATGCATATTCTGCCAATTCTGGCCAGGTGTCTAATTTTGAGGCCCAGTAATCAAATGGGAATGACGGTTGAGAACATCGATAAGGGATGAAAAATAGTTAGTAACCATACTGGACAAATGTTGTCTCCTGTCACTTTCAATTGATGCAGCAGTACCTGTCCTGTCTGCGGTCATAGCAAAATCACTCCACAACCTGGTCAGAAAACCCCTTTGTCCAACGCCACTTCTGATGTGTGCACCCCTAACACTACTAATCTGCTGCCCCTTGGAGCTCGTGTGATAACGATCACGTGCGCTGTGTGCTGGGAATGCCTGAAGCAAACGGTCAACAAGAGTTGATTGTTTGGTTGCTAATATTAGTTCCAAGTTCTCATGTGGCATAATATTTTGCAATTTGCCTTTATAGCGCGGATCAAGGAGGCAGGCCAACCAGTAATCGTCATCGTTCATCATTTTCGTTATGCGTGTGTCCCTTTTTAGGATACGTAAGGCATAATCCGCCATGTGGGCCAAAGTTCCAGTTGTCAAATCTCCGGTTGTGATTGGTTGAGGGGCAGTATCAGGCAAATCTACGTCACTTGTGTCCCTCAAAAAACCAGAACCCGGCCTTGCCACGCAACCAATTTCCAGTGCCCCCGGGAAAGCTTCCGCATTAAAAATATACTCATCCCCATCATCCTCCTCGTCCTCCACCTCCTCTTCGCCCGCTACCTCATCCTGTACACTGCCCTGACCAGACAATGGCTGACTGTCATCAAGGCTTTCCTCTTCCTCTGGTGCAGACGCCTGCTCCTTTATGTGCGTCAAACTTTGCATCAGCAGACGCATTAGGGGGATGCTCATGCTTATTACGGCGTTGTCTGCACTAACCAGCCGTGTGCATTCCTCAAAACACTGAAGGACTTGACACATGTCTTGTATCTTGGACCACTGCACACCAGACAACTCCATGTCTGCCATCCTACTGCCTGCCCGTGTATGTGTATCCTCCCACAAAAACATAACAGCCCGCCTCTGTTGGCACAGTCTCTGAAGCATGTGCAGTGTTGAGTTCCACCTTGTTGCAATGTCTATGATTAGGCGATGCTGGGGAAGGTTCAAAGACCGCTGATATGTCTGCATACGGCTGGAGTGTACAGGCGAACGTCGGATATGTGAGCAAAGTCCATGCACTTTGAGGAGCAGGTCGGAGAACCCAGGATAAGTTTTCAATAAGCACTGCACCACCAGGTTTAAGGTGTGAGCCAGGCAAGGAATGTGTTTCAGTTGGGAAAGGGAGATGGCAGCCATGAAATTCCTTCCGTTATCACTCACTACCTTGCCTGCCTCAAGATCTACTGTGCCCAGCCACGACTGCGTTTCTTGTTGCAAGAACTCGGACAGAACTTCCGCGGTGTGTCTGTTGTCGCCCAAACACTTCATAGCCAATACAGCCTGCTGACGCTTGGCAGTAGCTGGCCCATAATGGGACAACTGGTGTGCAACAGTGTCATCTGCCGATGGAGTGGTTGGCCGACTGTGGTCTGTGGAAGAGCTGTAGCTTCTGCAGGAGGACGAGGAGGAGGAGGAGGAGGAGGAGGAGGTGGTGCGAACGCCTACAGACAACTGTTTCCTAGACCGTGGGCTAGGCACAACTGTCCAGAAATTGATGTCCCCTGAGGACCCTGCATCCACCACATTCACCCAGTGTGCCGTGATGGACACATAACGTCCCTGGCCATGCCTACTGGTCCATGCATCTGTAGTCAGGTGCACCTTTGTACTCACAGATTGCCTGAGTGCATGGACGATGCGCTGTTTAACATGCTGGTGCAGGGCCGGGATGGCTTTTCTGGAAAAAAAGTGTCGACTGGGTAGCTCGTATCGTGGTTCAGCGTACTCCATCAGGGCTTTGAAAGCTTCGCTTTCAACTAACCGGTAGGGCATCATCTCTAACGATATTAGTCTAGCTATGTGGGCGTTAAAACCCTGTGTACGCGGATGCGAGGATAAGTACTTCCTTTTTCTAACCAGAGTCTCATGTAGTGTGAGCTGAACTGGAGAGATGGAGATCGTGGAACTTGCGGGTGTGCCGGTGGACATGGCAGACTGCGAGACGGTTGGAGATGGTATTGTTTCCGCCGGTGACCTAGATGCAATATTTCCTCCTACAAAACTGGTGATTCCCTGACCCTGAGTGCTTTTGGCTGGCAAAGAAACCTGCACAGATACTGCCGGTGGTGCGGAAAATGGTGGCCTTACAGTGACGGAAGGGATGTTGCGTTGCTGACTAGCTTCATTGGCCGAGGGTGCTACAACCTTAAGGGACGTTTGGTAGTTAGTCCAGGCTTGAAAATGCATGGTGGTTAAGTGTCTATGCATGCAACTAGTATTGAGACATTTCAGATTCTGACCTCTGCTTAAGCTAGTTGAACATTTTTGACAGATGACTTTGCGCTGATCAATTGGATGTTGTTTAAATAAAGCCAGACTGCACTCTTCCTAGCATCGGATCCCTTTTCAGGTATTGCAGACTGAGCTTTAACCGGATGGCCACGCTGTCCTCCAACAGGTTTTGGCTTTGACACGCGTTTTGGGCCAGATACGGGCCCGGCAGATGGAACCTGTTGCGATGTTGATGCCTGCTGCGGCCCCTCCTCCACCTCCGCTTCTGAACTACTGCCGCCTGCACCCTGTTCCCCCAATGGCTGCCAATCGGGGTCAATAACTGGGTCATCTATTAACTCCTCTTCGAGCTCGTGTGCAACTTCGTCTGTGTCACTGTGTCGGTCGGTGGTATAGCGTTCGTGGCGGGGCAACATAGTCTCATCAGGGTCTGATTGTGGATCAGTACCCTGAGAGGGCAATGTGGTGTTCTGAGTCAAAGGAGCAGCATAGTACTCTGGCTGTGGCTGTGCATCAGTGCACTCCATGTCAGAATCAACTTGTAATGGCCATGTCAGAATCAACTTGTAATGGGCATGGCCTGTTAAGTGTTTCACTTTGTAAGCCAGGGACGGTATGTGTAAAGAGCTCCATGGAGTAACCCGTTGTGTCGCCTGCTGCATCCTTCTCTCTTGTTGTAGTTTTTGCTGAAGAGGACAAGGAAGCGACTTGTCCCTGACCGTGGACATCCACAAGCGACGCGCTGCTTTTACATTTACCAGTTTCAGAAGAGGAGGCAAAAGAGCTAGAGGCTGAGTCTGCAATGTAAGCCAAAACTTGCTGTTGCTGCTCCGCCTTTAAAAGCGGTTTTCCTACTCCCAGAAAAGAGAGCGTTCGAGGCCTTGTGTAGCCAGACGACGAAACTGGCTCCACAGCTCCAGACTTACGTGGAATATTTTTATCCCCACGACCACCTGATGCTCCACTACCACTACCATCATTACCAGCTGACAATGAATGCCCACGGCCACGACCTCTTGCACCAGACTTTTGCACCAGACTTCCTCATTGTTTTAAAAACTTAACCAAAGTAACTTTATTTGTTGCTGTCAAACAACTTACACGGTAAGCTATAACTTCAGTATGATTTCAATATCCCTTAACAGGTTGGTGAGACCACAAGGAAAATCAGGCACAATGTTACACACTCTGTTTTCTGTGGCACAAAATCACAGAGATGCCACACACGCAGGACTGTCACTCAAGCACAAATGTCAATATTAATCTCCCACCTTTTTTTTTTTTTTTTTCCCTCAGGGAGACTTTAGAAACCAAATAAGATAAATTGTTTTTTTCAGGGACAATTTAGAAACCAAATAATAATAAAAAAAAAAAAGCTTTCTATGGCCCAGTGCCCACTGAGTGAGAGATGGCACACACAGGAGTCAGGATCAGGAGTGGCACACAAGCCCTGAGGACAGTATTAATCTCCCACTGATGGATGTAGTTTTTTGTTTTTTTCAGGTAGATTTTAGAACCCAAATCAAGCAAAAAAATATATAGGCTTTCTATGGCCCACTGAGTGAGAGATGGCGCGCACAGGAGTCAGGATCAGGAGTGGCACACAAGCCCTGAGGACAGTATTAATCTCCCACTGATGGATGTAGTGGGTTTTTTTTCAGGTAGATTTTAGAACCCAAATCAAGCAAAAAAATAAATAGGCTTTCTATGGCCCACTGAGTGAGAGATGGCGCGCACAGGAGTCAGGATCAGGAGTGGCACACAAGCCCTGAGGACAATATTAATCTCCCACTGATGGATGTAGTTTTTTTTTTTTTCAGGTAGATTTTAGAACCCAAATCAAGCAAAAAAATAAATAGGCTTTCTATGGCCCACTGAGTGAGAGATGGCGCGCACAGGAGTCAGGATCAGGAGTGGCACACAAGCCCTGAGGACAGTATTAATCTCCCACTGATGGATGCAGTGTTTTTTTTTCAGGTAGATTTTAGAACCCAAATCAAGCAAAAAAATAAATAGGCTTTCTATGGCCCACTGAGTGAGAGATGGCGCGCACAGGAGTCAGGATCAGGAGTGGCACACAAGCCCTGAGGACAGTATTAATCTCCCACTGATGGATGTAGTGTTTTTTTTTCAGGTAGATTTTAGAACCCAAATCAAGCAAAAAAATAAATAGGCTTTCTATGGCCCACTGAGTGAGAGATGGCGCGCACAGGAGTCAGGATCAGGAGTGGCACACAAGCCCTGAGGACAGTATTAATCTCCCACTGATGGATGTAGTGTTTTTTTTTCAGGTAGATTTTAGAACCCAAATCAAGCAAAAAAATAAATAGGCTTTCTATGGCCCACTGAGTGAGAGATGGCGCGCACAGGAGTCAGGATCAGGAGTGGCACACAAGCCCTGAGGACAGTATTAATCTCCCACTGATGGATGTAGTGTTTTTTTTCAGGTAGATTTTAGAACCCAAATCAAGCAAAAAAATAAATAGGCTTTCTATGGCCCACTGAGTGAGAGATGGCGCGCACAGGAGTCAGGATCAGGAGTGGCACACAAGCCCTGAGGACAGTATTAATCTCCCACTGATGGATGTAGTGGTTTTTTTTTCAGGTAGATTTTAGAACCCAAATCAAGCAAAAAAATAAATAGGCTTTCTATGGCCCACAGAGTGAGAGATGGCGCTCACAGGAGTCAGGATCAGGAGTGGCACACAAGCCCTGAGGACAGTATTAATCTCCCACTGATGGATGTAGTGTTTTTTTTTTCAGGTAGATTTTAGAACCCAAATCAAGCAAAAAAATAAATAGGCTTTCTATGGCCCACTGAGTGAGAGATGGCGCGCACAGGAGTCAGGATCAGGAGTGGCACACAAGCCCGGAGGACAGTATTAATCTCCCACTGATGGATGTAGTGTTTTTTTTTTCAGGTAGATTTTAGAACCCAAATCAAGCAAAAAAATAAATAGGCTTTCTATGGCCCACTGAGTGAGAGATGGCGCGCACAGGAGTCAGGATCAGGAGTGGCACACAAGCCCTGAGGACAATATTAATCTCCCACTGATTGATGTAGTGTTTTTTTTTCAGGTAGATTTTAGAACCCAAATCAAGCAAAAAAATAAATAGGCTTTCTATGGCCCACTGAGTGAGAGATGGCGCGCACAGGAGTCAGGATCAGGAGTGGCACACAAGCCCTGAGGACAGTATTAATCTCCCACTGATGGATGTAGTGTTTTTTTTTTCAGGTAGATTTTAGAACCCAAATCAAGCAAAAAAATAAATAGGCTTTCTATGGCCCACTGAGTGAGAGATGGCGCGCACAGGAGTCAGGATCAGGAGTGGCACACAAGCCCTGAGGACAATATTAATCTCCCACTGATTGATGTAGTGTTTTTTTTTCAGGTAGATTTTAGAACCCAAATCAAGCAAAAAAATAAATAGGCTTTCTATGGCCCACTGAGTGAGAGATGGCGCGCACAGGAGTCAGGATCAGGAGTGGCACACAAGCCCTGAGGACAGTATTAATCTCCCACTGATGGATGTAGTGTTTTTTTTTTCAGGTAGATTTTAGAACCCAAATCAAGCAAAAAAATAAATAGGCTTTCTATGGCCCACTGAGTGAGAGATGGCGCGCACAGGAGTCAGGATCAGGAGTGGCACACAAGCCCTGAGGACAGTATTAATCTCCCACTGATGGATGTAGTGTTTTTTTTTTCAGGTAGATTTTAGAACCCAAATCAAGCAAAAAAATAAATAGGCTTTCTATGGCCCACTGAGTGAGAGATGGCGCGCACAGGAGTCAGGATCAGGAGTGGCACACAAGCCCTGAGGACAGTATTAATCTCCCACTGATGGATGCAGTGTTTTTTTTCAGGTAGATTTTAGAACCCAAATCAAGCAAAAAAATAAATAGGCTTTCTATGGCCCACAGAGTGAGAGATGGCGCTCACAGGAGTCAGGATCAGGAGTGGCACACAAGCCCTGAGGACAGTATTAATCTCCCACTGATGGATGTAGTGTTTTTTTTTTCAGGTAGATTTTAGAACCCAAATCAAGCAAAAAAATAAATAGGCTTTCTATGGCCCACTGAGTGAGAGATGGCGCGCACAGGAGTCAGGATCAGGAGTGGCACACAAGCCCTGAGGACAGTATTAATCTCCCACTGATGGATGTAGTGTTTTTTTTTTCAGGTAGATTTTAGAACCCAAATCAAGCAAAAAAATAAATAGGCTTTCTATGGCCCACTGAGTGAGAGATGGCGCGCACAGGAGTCAGGATCAGGAGTGGCACACAAGCCCTGAGGACAGTATTAATCTCCCACTGATGGATGTAGTGTTTTTTTTTCAGGTAGATTTTAGAACCCAAATCAAGCAAAAAAATAAATAGGCTTTCTATGGCCCACTGAGTGAGAGATGGCGCGCACAGGAGTCAGGATCAGGAGTGGCACACAAGCCCTGAGGACAGTATTAATCTCCCACTGATGGATGTAGTGTTTTTTTTTTCAGGTAGATTTTAGAACCCAAATCAAGCAAAAAAATAAATAGGCTTTCTATGGCCCACAGAGTGAGAGATGGCGCTCACAGGAGTTAGGATCAGGAGTGGCACACAAGCCCTGAGGACAGTATTAATCTCCCACTGATGGATGTAGTGTTTTTTTTTTCAGGTAGATTTTAGAACCCAAATCAAGCAAAAAAATAAATAGGCTTTCTATGGCCCACTGAGTGAGAGATGGCGCGCACAGGAGTCAGGATCAGGAGTGGCACACAAGCCCTGAGGACAGTATTAATCTCCCACTGATGGATGTAGTGTTTTTTTTTTCAGGTAGATTTTAGAACCCAAATCAAGCAAAAAAATAAATAGGCTTTCTATGGCCCACTGAGTGAGAGATGGCGCGCACAGGAGTCAGGATCAGGAGTGGCACACAAGCCCTGAGGACAGTATTAATCTCCCACTGATGGATGCAGTGTTTTTTTTTTTCAGGTAGATTTTAGAACCCAAATCAAGCAAAAAAATAAATAGGCTTTCTATGGCCCACTGAGTGAGAGATGGCGCGCACAGGAGTCAGGATCAGGAGTGGCACACAAGCCCTGAGGACAGTATTAATCTCCCACTGATGGATGTAGTGTTTTTTTTTCAGGTAGATTTTAGAACCCAAATCAAGCAAAAAAATAAATAGGCTTTCTATGGCCCACTGAGTGAGAGATGGCGCGCACAGGAGTCAGGATCAGGAGTGGCACACAAGCCCTGAGGACAGTATTAATCTCCCACTGATGAATGTAGTGTTTTTTTTTTTTCAGGTAGATTTTAGAACCCAAATCAAGCAAAAAAATAAATAGGCTTTCTATGGCCCACTGAGTGAGAGATGGCGCGCACAGGAGTCAGGATCAGGAGTGGCACACAAGCCCTGAGGACAATATTATTCTCCCACTGATTGATGTAGTGTTTTTTTTTCAGGTAGATTTTAGAACCCAAATCAAGCAAAAAAATAAATAGGCTTTCTATGGCCCACTGAGTGAGAGATGGCGCGCACAGGAGTCAGGATCAGGAGTGGCACACAAGCCCTGAGGACAGTATTAATCTCCCACTGATGGATGTAGTGTTTTTTTTATCAGGTAGATTTTAGAACCCAAATCAAGCAAAAAAATAAATAGGCTTTCTATGGCCCACTGAGTGAGAGATGGCGCGCACAGGAGTCAGGATCAGGAGTGGCACACAAGCCCTGAGGACAGTATTAATCTCCCACTGATGGATGTAGTGTTTTTTTTTTCAGGTAGATTTTAGAACCCAAATCAAGCAAAAAAATAAATAGGCTTTCTATGGCCCACAGAGTGAGAGATGGCGCTCACAGGAGTCAGGATCAGGAGTGGCACACAAGCCCTGAGGACAGTATTAATCTCCCACTGATGGATGTAGTGTTTTTTTTTTAGGTAGATTTTAGAACCCAAATCAAGCAAAAAAATAAATAGGCTTTCTATGGCCCACTGAGTGAGAGATGGCGCGCACAGGAGTCAGGATCAGGAGTGGCACACAAGCCCTGAGGACAGTATTAATCTCCCACTGATGGATGTAGTGTTTTTTTTTTCAGGTAGATTTTAGAACCCAAATCAAGCAAAAAAATAAATAGGCTTTCTATGGCCCACTGAGTGAGAGATGGCGCGCACAGGAGTCAGGATCAGGAGTGGCACACAAGCCCTGAGGACAGTATTAATCTCCCACTGATGGATGTAGTGTTTTTTTTCAGGTAGATTTTAGAACCCAAATCAAGCAAAAAAATAAATAGGCTTTCTATGGCCCACTGAGTGAGAGATGGCGCGCACAGGAGTCAGGATCAGGAGTGGCACACAAGCCCTGAGGACAGTATTAATCTCCCACTGATGGATGTAGTGTTTTTTTTTTCAGGTAGATTTTAGAACCCAAATCAAGCAAAAAAATAAATAGGCTTTCTATGGCCCACTGAGTGAGAGATGGCGCGCACAGGAGTCAGGATCAGGAGTGGCACACAAGCCCTGAGGACAGTATTAATCTCCCACTGATGGATGTAGTGTTTTTTTTTTCAGGTAGATTTTAGAACCCAAATCAAGCAAAAAAATAAATAGGCTTTCTATGGCCCACTGAGTGAGAGATGGCGCGCACAGGAGTCAGGATCAGGAGTGGCACACAAGCCCTGAGGACAGTATTAATCTCCCACTGATGGATGTAGTGTTTTTTTTTTCAGGTAGATTTTAGAACCCAAATCAAGCAAAAAAATAAATAGGCTTTCTATGGCCCACTGAGTGAGAGATGGCGCGCACAGGAGTCAGGATCAGGAGTGGCACACAAGCCCTGAGGACAATATTAATCTCCCACTGATTGATGTAGTGTTTTTTTTTCAGGTAGATTTTAGAACCCAAATCAAGCAAAAAAATAAATAGGCTTTCTATGGCCCACTGAGTGAGAGATGGCGCGCACAGGAGTCAGGATCAGGAGTGGCACACAAGCCCTGAGGACAGTATTAATCTCCCACTGATGGATGTAGTGTTTTTTTTTTCAGGTAGATTTTAGAACCCAAATCAAGCAAAAAAATAAATAGGCTTTCTATGGCCCACTGAGTGAGAGATGGCGCGCACAGGAGTCAGGATCAGGAGTGGCACACAAGCCCTGAGGACAGTATTAATCTCCCACTGATGGATGTAGTGTTTTTTTTTTCAGGTAGATTTTAGAACCCAAATCAAGCAAAAAAATAAATAGGCTTTCTATGGCCCACTGAGTGAGAGATGGCGCGCACAGGAGTCAGGATCAGGAGTGGCACACAAGCCCTGAGGACAATATTAATCTCCCACTGATTGATGTAGTGTTTTTTTTCAGGTAGATTTTAGAACCCAAATCAAGCAAAAAAATAAATAGGCTTTCTATGGCCCACTGAGTGAGAGATGTCGCGCACAGGAGTCAGGATCAGGAGTGGCACACAAGCCCTGAGGACAGTATTAATCTCCCACTGATGGATGTAGTGTTTTTTTTTTCAGGTAGATTTTAGAACCCAAATCAAGCAAAAACATAAATAGGCTTTCTATGGCCCACTGAGTGAGAGATGGCGTGCACAGGAGTCAGGATCAGGAGTGGCACACAAGCCCTGAGGACAGTATTAATCTCCCACTGATGGATGTAGTGTTTTTTTTTTCAGGTAGATTTTAGAACCCAAATCAAGCAAAAAAATAAATAGGCTTTCTATGGCCAACTGAGTGAGAGATGGCGCGCACAGGAGTCAGGATCAGGAGTGGCACACAAGCCCTGAGGACAGTATTAATCTCCCACTGATGGATGTAGTGTTTTTTTTTTCAGGTAGATTTTAGAACCCAAATCAAGCAAAAAAATAAATAGGCTTTCTATGGCCCACAGAGTGAGAGATGGCGCTCACAGGAGTCAGGATCAGGAGTGGCACACAAGCCCTGAGGACAGTATTAATCTCCCGCTGATGGATGTAGTTTTTTTTTTTTTTCAGGTAGATTTTAGAACCCAAATCAAGCAAAAAAATATATAGGCTTTCTATGGCCCACTGAGTGAGAGATGGCGCGCACAGGAGTCAGGATCAGGAGTGGCACACAAGCCCTGAGGACGGTATTAATCTCCTACTGATGGATGTAGTGTTTTTTTTTTCAGGTAGATTTTAGAACCCAAATCAAGCAAAAAAATAAATAGGCTTTCTATGGCCCACTGAGTGAGAGATGGCGCGCACAGGAGTCAGGATCAGGAGTGGCACACAAGCCCTGAGGACAGTATTAATCTCCCACTGATGGATGTAGTGTTTTTTTTTCAGGTAGATTTTAGAACCCAAATCAAGCAAAAAAATAAATAGGCTTTCTATGGCCCACTGAGTGAGAGATGGCGCACACAGGGATGGCACACACACGGATGGCACTCTAGCAGAAATGCAAATCTTAATCTCCCACAAAAAAAAAAAAAAACAGGGACTGTCCTACAATTACTATCTCCCTGCAGTAATCTCAGCCAGGTATGGCAGGCAGCAATAGGAGTGGACTGATGCACAAATTAAATAAAAAGTGTGGACAAACAAAAAAGATAGCTGTGCAGAAAGGAAGGAACAAGAGGATATGTGCTTTGAAAAAAGCAGTTGGTTTCCACAGTGGCGTACACACAGCAATACAGCTATCACGGAGCCTTCTAGGGCAGCCCAATGAGCTACAGCGCTGAGAGAAAAAAAAAAAAAAGTAGCTTCCACTGTCCCTGCACACCGAAGGTGGTGTTGGACAGTGGAAATCCCTACAGCACAAGCGGTTTGGTGGTTAGTGGACCCTGCCTAACGCTATCCCTGCTTCTGACGAAGCGGCAGCAACCTCTCTCTAAGCTCAGATCAGGAGCAGTGAGATGGCGGTCGGCGGGAACGCCCCTTTATAGCCCCTGTGACGCCGCAGACAGCAAGCCAATCACTGCAATGCCCTTCTTTAAGATGGTGGGGACCAGGACCTATGTCATCACGCTGCCCACACTCTGCGTTCACCTTCATTGGCTGAGAAATGGCGCTTTTCGCGTCATTGAAACGCGACTTTGGTGCGAAAGTCGCGTACCGCATGGCCGACAAGCACAGGGGTCGGATCGGGTTTCATGAGACGCCGACTTAGCCAAAAGTCGGCGACTTTTGAAAATGAACGACCCGTTTCGCTCAACCCTACTGAGGAGTCTTCTCTATTATAGTGCAAAGCTTTGGAGTCCCAGGTGTACAATATCATACAGCACTCAGACTATTTGTGTGCCAGCTTTGGAGAAATGCCAAATAGCAAAATAAAAAGGACATTCAGAATCAGATTTGATTCAACTACACAGTCATTCCAGCAGTTTATGGGGAAAATACAGATTCCCTACAAATGTGTGACAAAATTTACCGTTTCTCATCATGCAATTGATCCAGCAAGTTGTGGCCTCTGTTATAATATATATCTAGCTGGTCCCCCAGCAACAATTCATAGTAAACTTTATGACAGCCAATTATGAAAACCGCATTAGCACAAAGTCCTTTCAATTAAAATTTATTTCTATGTCAACTGTTGACTAAAGTTCAAGTTGGCCTTGTCCTTAACCCCTTCATGACCTTGGGATTTTCCGTTTTTCCATGTTCGCTTTTCGCTCCCCTCCTTCCCAGAGCCATAACTTTTTTATTTTTCCATCAATATGGCCATATCAGGGCTTATTTTTTGTGGGACGAGTTGTACTTTTGAAAGACATAATTGGTTTTAGCATGTCGCATACTAGAAAACGGGAAAAAAATTCCAAGTGAGGTAAAATTGCAAAAAAAGTGCAATCCCACACTTGTTTTTTGTTTGGCTTTTTTGCTAGGTTCACTAAATGCTAAAACTGACCTGCCTTTATGATTCTCCAAGTCATTACAAGTTCATAGACACCAAACATGACTAGGTTATTTTTTATCTAAGTGGTGAAAAAAAATTCCAAACTTTGCTAAAAAAAAAAAAAAAGCGCCATTTTCCAATACCCGTAGCGTCTCTATTTTTCATGATCTGGGGTCGGTTGAGGGCTTATTTTTTGCGTGCCGAGCTGACATTTTTAATAATACCATTTTGGTGCATATATGTTCTTTTGATCGCCCGTTATTGCATTTTAATGCAATGTCGTGGCGACCAAAAAACTTAATTCTGGCGTTTCTAATTTTTTTCTCGCTACGCTGTTTAGTGATCAGGTTAATGCTTTTTTTATTGATAGATCGGGCGATTCTGAACACAGCGATACTAAATATGTGTAGGTTTGATTTTTTTTATTGATTTATTTTGAATGGGGCGAAAGGGGGGTGATTTAAACTTTAATATTTTTTTATTTTTTTCACTTTTTTTTTACTTTTTCTTTTTTTACTTTTGCCATGCTTCAATAGCCTCCAAAGGAGGCTAGAAGCTGGCACAACTCGATCGGCTCAGCTACATAGCAGCGATCATCAGATCTCTCCTATGTAGCTGAATTGCAGGTGTGCTATGAGCGCCGACCACAGGGTGGCGCTCACAGCTACCGGGGATCAGTAACCATAGAGGTATCAAGGACCTCTATGGTTACTATACAGAAGCATCGCTGACCCCCGATCATGTGATGGGGGTCAGCGATGTGCTCATTTCCGGAGGCCCGGCCGGAAGCGCCGGTTATGTGCCGCTGTCAGTGTTTGACAGTGGCATTTAACTAGTTAATAGCGGCGGGTGAATCGCGATTTCACCCGCCACTATTGCGGGCACATGTCAGCTGTTCAAAACAGCTGACATGTCCCGGTATTTCTTTAGTGCTACACATATACTTTGCATAATTTCCAAGCTGTTTTTTAACCTCTTGAATAGTTGTCTAATGCAAAAAAACTGTCCTCAAATAAGTTTAAATTAGTAAATCATGCAATCTACTAATATGTCTGACGTTTGCCCTGACTGTAAACGGAATTTGTCAGTAGGATCACCCCTCCCAAGTTGACTATATGTCCATGTAGGCCATGGGAAGCTTAATCTTTGATATCTGCGATCTGATGTTTTATTCTAGAGATATTCATGTTTTCTTATATGTAAATGAGCCGTTAAGAACTATGGACAGGAAAGTGATCTACAGGAGAATCTGCCTCCAGAGCTTATATTTAATAAAAGGGGACAAATACCAGTGTGAGATATGTAAGTAACACATAGAAGTATAACTGAACTTTGTCTCCTTACAAACATGTTTGCTTCAGCTCTCACAGCTCTGCTGTATTACAACATTGGCTGCATGTTCCATGGAAGCTGAAGCACTAAGAGGATACTTTGAGATGTGTTTAACACTATGCTGTGTCAGTTATAATCACACATAACTCTGCAGTGAGATCAGGAGAGCAAAAAACAAACATTAAACATCACATCCCCCTTTTAGTTAAAGACAGCTCTGGAGGCAGATTCTCAAGCAAATCAGTGCCCTGCTCATCCTGAACAGCTCATTTACAGATGAGAAAAATGTGTATTTCTCTGGAATAAGACATCGGATCACATATCGATGTATCATTTTATTCAGCTTCCTATATCCTGCATGCCCATTTACATGGTTTAGGAGGTTTGATCCAACTGACAGATTCCCTTTAAGCCACAAGCATCAGCATTTTCTTTCCTATCTCTGTGGTCATGACAAAACACTATGTTCTGTGTCAACACATGACTAGAGGTGTGTGCAAAGGGAGCTGGCTGACTTCTCATGTCATTAGCCCATTCTCTGTTGTAGCCTAGTACCATAGTGTTTAGCTAAAGACTGGGTCATCATTGTCACCTTAAGGCTAAGTTTTTCCTAATGTGTTACTGTATGTGTTTAGGCAGCTTTACCATTTCTGCCTTTAAATTAATTCTTGGCAGATTTTTTTTTTAGCACTGTGCAACTAGAACAAAAAAGAAAATACAATAAACAATTATTTTAAAATCAGATTGATGATGGTGGGCAGTTTAAAAGTAACATAGTTATTAAGGTTGAAGGAAGACTTTAAGTCCATCTAGTACAACCCATAGCCTAACCTAACATGCCCTAACATGTTGATCCAGAGGTAGGCAAAAAAAACCCCATGTGGCAAAGAGTAAGCTCCATCATGGGGAAAAAAATTCCTTCCCAACTCCACATACGGCACTCAGACTAATTCCCTGGATCAACGCCTTATCAAGGAATCTAGTGTATATACCCTGTAATATTATACTTTTCAAGAAAGGCATCCAGTCCCCTCTTAAATTTAAGTAATGAATCACTCATTACAACATCATACGGCAGAGAGTTCCATAGTCTCACTGCTCTTACAGTAAAGAATCCAGTGGCAGCAGAATATGTCTTTGAACTTAAAGGGGGTATCTAGGACTTTCTAAAAAACAAAAAATGTACTTAAGCAATTGTAACTTAACTTGTAATTGTAACTTACAAGTAATTGCTGCCGTTCTTTCCCGGCACAGAACTGTCACAGAGTGCTTTTACCGGGGATGCAGAAGCTTCTACTAACATCACGTCTACATAGCGGAGTCTTCTTTTCCACTCTGCTCTGTCGACTTCCAGCATCATTATGATTGACAGCCGGATCTCAACTGCCTAACTGGGCAAACAGCTGTTAATCAAAATTACATCGGAAGTCCTGCCCCGTTTTATCAGCAGAGACTGCTGAATCCCCATAAGGAGCGATATGTGGCTGTTCCGTGCTGGGGAAGAAAACACCATGCACAACAGGTGGGTAAGTTGCAATTACCTGCCTGTTAGTACTTAGGCCCATTTTTTTGTTTTTTTATCAAGTCCCGGATACCCCTTTTAAAGGGGTGATATGAAGCCAAATGTGAATTTCATCCTAAACTGAATAATCTATTTTTGTAATATACTTCAATTAAAAGTTCCCTATTTTTCCCTATCTACTCTATCTTCCTGCTTTTATTTTTACTTTACTTCAGGTATGATGACATTTGCCTCAGAATCCTGAGAGCATGCTGGAATATTCAAATTCAACATAATCAGGGGCATCTCTGACTCCCAGATTGCTGCTAAGAATAATGGTGTCACACTTTTACTCCACTTTAAGGAGTGACAATAACACATTCAAATCAATGAGAAATTGGAGTTTACAGGACAAAAAAAAAAGGATTGAAAAAATAATAATTTAAGTAAACCAAAATTTAAATTTGTATTAAAAACAAAAATAGAAATGTCAGTGTAATTTTTGAAGAAAGCAAGAAATGTCAAAAATGTGATGAAAGAGGGACTCAGATTTACCCTGCATTACACCATGTTCCAAATTATTATGCAAATTGGATTTCAGTGTCAAAGATTTAATTGTTTTGTTTTTCAAATAAACTCGTGGATGGTATTGTGTCTCAGAGCTCAATGGATCACTGAAATCAATCTTAAACCCATGTGATAATTAGTTTTCCAGGTGATTCTAATTAAAGGAAAACTACTTAAAAATGATGATCCACATTATTAAGCAGGCCACAGGTTTCAAGCAATATGGGAAATAAAAAAGGATCTCTCTGCTGCTGAAAAGCATTAAATAATGCAATGCCTTGGACAAGGTATGAAAACATTAGATATTTCACGAAAACTTAAGAGTGATCATCATACTGTGAAAAAATTTGTGACTGAAACAGAGCACAGACAGAGTTCATGCAGATAAAGGCATAATGAGGAAGGTTTCTGCCAGACAAATTCATTGGATTAAGAGAGCAGCTGCCAAAATACTATTACAAAGCAACAAACAGTTATTTGAAGCTGCTGGTGCCTCTGGAGTCCCTCGAACCTTAAGGTGTAGGATCCCTCAAGGGCTTGCTGTGGTGCATAAACCTACTATTTGGCCACCCCTAAACAGTGTTCACAAGCAGAAACGGTTGCAGTGGGCCCAGACATACATGAAGACTAATTTTCAAACTGTCTTGTTTACTGATGAGTGTCGAGCAACCCTGGATGGTCCAGATGGATGGAGTAGTGGATAGTTGGTGGATGGCCACCATGTCCCAACAAGGCTGCGACATCAGCAAGGAGGTGGAGGAGTCATGTTTTGGGCCGGAATCATGGAGAAACTGCTGGTAGGGCCCTTTAAAGTTCCTGAAGGTGTGAAAATGACCTCTGCAAAGTATATAGAGTTTCTGACTGACAACTTTCAACCATGGTATAAAAAGCAGAAACATGCCTTCATGAGCAAAATCATCTTCATGCATGACAATGCACCATCTCATGCTGCAAAGAATACCTCTGAGTCATTGGCTGATATGAGTATAAAAGGAGATAAACTCATGGTGTGGCCACCATCTTCTCCTGACCTCAACCCTATAGAGAACCTTTGGAGTATCATCAAGCAAAAGATCTATGAGGGTAGGAGGCAGTTCATATCACAACAGCAGCTCTGGGAGGCTATTCTAACTTCATGTAAAGAAACACAAGTAGAAATTCTCCAAAAAATCACAAGTTCAATGGATGCAAGAATTGTGAAGGTGATATCAAAGAAGGGTTCCTATGTTAACATGTAACTCGGCATGTTAGGATGTTTTGGAGTTAAATAGCTTTTTTGTTCAGTGAATGTGACCTCCTAATGTTGCAATTTCCACAAATGAGCATTTTCAGTTCTTTAAAACATATCAAATGTTTAGAAATTCTACTGTGCCTATTAATTTGGAATAGTGCATTTTGAGTTTTTATTAATTTTGGATTTTATACTGTTATCATTGGAAGGTTTCTTCAATAAAATTCAATGTATACTCTAAAGGATGATGACTTATTAGACTGACTGTCATTTGCACCGACCATTTAGGAAAATCTGAGAAAAATGTCATTTGCATAATAATTTGGAACATGGTGTAGACATAAAGGAGGGCCTCATACACGTTCTGTTCAAATTGTGAGGTATTGATACTCCTAGACTCATAAAGGCTAAGTGCAAAGCCTTCAAAAACTTTCAAGTAGGGTCATCCATACACCCTTGAAGGCAGCAACTATAGGACCTCATTCAAATATTCTAAACAAAGTGTAGTTGTCGCACTCTTATACTCATAAAAGGCACTGCACACAGTGCAAAGCCGGGAAAAAATTATAAGCAAGCTCATCCATAGACCCTTGAAGGCAACAACTGGAGGATCTCATTAAAATATTAAGAAAGTGTTGTTGATGTGCTCCTACACTCAAAGGCTCTGACCAAAGTGCGAAGCAATAAAAAATGATAAGGAGGGTAACAATCATCCATAGACCCTTGAAGGCACAATGGGAGGGCCTCAATAAAATATTTTGAAAGCGTAGCTGATCTACTCCTACACTCAAAGTCTTTGCACACAGTGCAAAAGCCATGAAAAAAGTGTAAGAGCTCATCCCAACAACTGTCGGGTCTCATTCAAATATTGATGATTATAAGCACTTTATGTACTGTCATCTGGTGGTGTGGAAAGGTTGGGGATAATCCATGCTTTGTTCATTTTTACCAGAGTGAGCCTCTCAAGCATGTACTGTTGACAGGCAAAAGCACCTGCCTGTTTTGACCCCACCCCAGCGGCACTTAAAATCCGTTCAGACAAGACTCTAGTAGCAAAGCAGCACAACACCTCCAAGGCATAGACGGAATAGCTGAAGGTCATAAAAGAATTATGGACTAGTTTTGTTGGCCAGGTATTGCTTGACTATCTTTAAAAACTTTTCTTTCCTTCTCAAATATACCAGTCCATCAGGACCTGGATGATGAGAGGGTGTCATAAAATTGTCCTGGGCCTTTGACAGTGGACTGTGTGCCCTTGACTCTGCTGCACCTGCTGTTTGTCTCCCTCACCTCTTCTCCCATTTTCCACAATGGCCTTCTGCTATAGCACCATTTTAGTAGACCTCTTTGCCTCAGGAAAGAGAAAGATTCCCCTTGTAGCACGAGTCTAGCAGGGTGAATAACCAGTACTCTTTTTTGACGAAGATGAATGTAACACGATAGTAGCAGGAAAGACAGCAGTACATAAAGTCTGCCATATGTGCCAAAGTCCCTACAGCCAACACTTTCCTGTCTCCACCATGATGACTACTCTCCATCTCTATTGCTGGCTCATGTTCCTCTTTCTCCTCCTCCATGTCCTCGTTACCCAATCTGCGCTGAGCAGATGAGATGAGGTTGGGTTGGGTAGCATCTCCCTGTCTTATGTCTTCCTCCATCTCCACCTGGTTTGCATGCAAAGCTTCATGTTTATTTGTAAAAAGCAACTGTTTAAGTAGGCATAGAAGTGGGATTGTTGCACTGATGATGGTGTCTTTGCCGCTCACCCTGTGCCGAGGCTAACCAGAATACCAATGGGCGTGTTGGATCTGGTATTCCACAACTGCCCTCTGCTGCTAACAAAGCCTTGCCAGCATGTGCAGTGTGGAGTTCCAGCACGTGGTGACATCACACACAAGTCGGTGAGCTGGCACTTGCATACGCTGCTGCAGCACCACCCAAGTGGCGGCAGCATTAGCTGACTTGAGGAAATGGGTGCTGACGTGGCTAAAATTAAGCTGAAGATATGGCAAGAATGGGTAGGTTTTCAGAAACTACTGAACTACCAAGTTGAGCACATGAGCCAAGCATAGTACATGTGTGAGCTTGCCAAACTTCACAGCCGCCACCAGGTTACGAACATTATCACACATGACCATGCCTGGTTGTATGTTCAGTGGCAAGAACCACAGATCTGTCTGGTCTGTTATTCCTTTAACCCCTTAATCCCATATGACGTACTATACCGTCGAGGTGGGGTGGGCCTTAATTCCCGGTGACGGTATAGTACGTCATACGCGATCGGCCGCGCTCACGGGGGGAGCGCGGCCGATCGCGGCCGGGTGTCGGCTGCATATCGCAGCTGACATCCGGCACTATGTGCCAGGAGCGGTCACGGACCGCCCCCGGCACATTAACCCCCGGCACACCGCGATCAAACATGATCGCGGTGTACCGGCGGTACAGGGAAGCATCGCGCAGGGAGGGGGCTCCCTGCGGGCTTCCCTGAGACGATCGGTACAAGGTGATGTACTCACCTCGTACCGAACGTCTTCTCCCTGCAGGCCCCGGATCCAAAATGGCCGAGGGGCTGTATCCGGGTCCTGCAGGGAGCACTTCCGGGTCGGAGCAGGCTGCAGATGAAAGCTGCAGCCTGCTCCGATGAAAGTATGATCACGGATCTGATAGAGTGCTGTGCACACTATCAGATCTGCGATCTGTGATGTCCCCCCCTGGGACAAAGTAAAAAAGTAAAAAAAAAAATTTCCACATGTGTAAAAAAAAAAAATAATAATTCCTAAATAAATAATAATAAAAAAAAATATATTATTCCCATAAATACATTTCTTTATCTAAAAAAAACAAACAAAAACAATAAAAGTACACATATTTAGTATCGCCGCGTCCGTAACGACCCAACCTATAAAACTGGCCCACTAGTTAACGCCTTCAGTAAACACCGTAAGAAAAAAAAAAAAAAAAACGAGGCAAAAAACAACGCTTTATTACCATACCGCCGAACAAAAAGTGGAATAACACGCGATCAAAAAGACGGATATAAATAACCATGTTACCGCTGAAAACGTCATCTTGTCCCGCAAAAAACGAGCCGCCATGCAGCATCATCAGCAAAAAAATAAAAAAGTTATAGTCCTCAGAATAAAGCGATGCCAAAATAATTATTTTTTCTATAAAATAGTTTTTATCGTATAAAGGCGTCAAAACATAAAAAAAGATATAAATGAGGTATCGCTGTAATCGTACTGACCCGACGAATAAAACTGCTTTATCAATTTTACCAAGCGCAGAACGGTATAAACGCCTCTCCCAAAAGAAATTCATGAATAGCTGGTTTTTGGTTATTCTGCCTCACAAAAATCGGAATAAAAAGTGATAAAAAATGGTCACGTGTCCGAAAATGTTACCAATAAAAACGTCAACTCGTCCCGCAAAAAACAAGACCTCACATGACTCTGTGGACCAAAATGTGGAAAAATTATAGGTCTCAAAATGTGGAGACGCAAAAACTTTTTTGCTATAAAAAGCGTCTTTTAGTCTGGTTTCACACTTGCGTTTTTATCTGCATGCGTTTTTTAAAAAAACCGCATGTGTGAAAAAGTGCATGTAAACGCGGTAAAACGCATGCGTTTTTATAGAAAAACACAAGAAAACAAGAAAAAACAATAAACCCTAACCCTACCCCTAACCCTACCCCTAACCTGAAATACGTGGCACTGAAATACGTGGCACTGAAATATACGTTTATATACGTATATACGTATATAAGTGCCACGATATTTCAGTGGCCACGTATTTAAGTGCCACGTATTTAAGTGCCACGTATTTAAGTGCCACGTATTTAAGTGCCACGTATTTAAGTGCCACGTATTTAAGTGCCACGTATTTCAGTGCCACGTATTTCAGTGCCACGTATTTACGTGCCACGTATTTTTCAGTGCCTGAAATACGTGGCACTGAAATATACGTTTATATACGTATATACGTATATAAGTGCCACGATATTTCAGTGGCCACGTATATAAGTGCCACCTATTTAAGTGCCACCTATTTCAGTGCCACGTATTTCAGTGCCACGTATTTAAGTGCCACGTATTTAAGTGCCACGTATTTAAGTGCCACGTATTTACGTGCCACGTATTTACGTGCCACGTATTTACGTGCCACGTATTTTTCAGTGCCTGAAATACGTGGCACTGAAATACATGGCACTGAAATATCGTGGCACTGAAATATCGTGGCACTGAAGTATTTACGTGCCACGTATTTTTCAGTGCCTGAAATACGTGGCACTGAAATACGTGGCACTGAAATACGTGGCACTGAAATATCGTGGCACTGAAATATCGTGGCACTTAAATACGTGGCACTTAAATACGTGGCACTTAAATACGTGGCACTTAAATACGTGGCACTTAAATACGTGGCACTTAAATACGTGGCACTTATATACGTGGCACTTATGACTGTCAGAAAATGTTCAGTAAACGGTTAGGGGTAGGGTTTCAGGTAGAATTGGGGAGTTTCCACTGTTCAGGCACATCAGGGGCTCTCCAAACGCGACATGGCGTCCAATCTCAATTCCAGCCAATTCTGCGTTGAAAAAGTAAAACAGTGCTCCTTCCCTTCCGAGCTCTCCCGTGCGTCCAAAAAGGGGTTTACCCCAACATATGGGGTATCAGCGTACTAGGGACAAATTGAACAACAACTTCTGGGGTCCAAGTTCTCTTGTTATCCTTGGGAAAATAAAAATTTGGGGGGCTAAAAATCATTTTTGTGGGAAAAAAAATATGTTTTATTTTCACGGCTCTGCGTTGTAAACTGTAGTGAAACACTTGGGGGTTCAAAGTTCTCACAACACATCTAGATAAGTTCCTTGGGGGGTCTAGTTTCCAATATGGGGTCACTTGTGGGGGGTTTGTACTGTTTGGGTACATCAGGGGCTCTGCAAATGCAACGTGACGCCTGCAGACCAATCCATTTAAGTCTGCATTCCAAATGGCGCTCCTTCCCTTCCGAGCTCTGTCATGCGCCCAAACAGTGGTTCCCCCCCACATAGGGGGTATCAGCGTACTCAGGACAAATTGGACAACAACTTTTAGGGTCCAATTTATCCTGATACCCTTGTGAAAATACAAAACTGGGGGCTAAAAAATCATTTTTGTGAAAAAGAAAAATAATTTTTATTTTCACGGCTCTGCGTTATAAACTGTAGTGAAACACTTGGGGGTTCAAAGTTCTCACAACACATCTAGATAAGTTCCTTGGGGGGTCTAGTTTCCAATATGGGGTCACTTGTGGGGGGGTTTGTACTGTTTGGGTACATCAGGGGCTCTGCAAATGCAACGTGACGCCTGCAGACCAATCCATTTAAGTCTGAATTCCAAATGGCGCTCCTTCCCTTCCGAGCTCTGTCATGCGCCCAAACAGTGGTTCCCCCCCACATAGGGGGTATCAGCGTACTCAGGACAAATTGGACAACAACTTTTAGGGTCCAATTTATCCTGATACCCTTGTGAAAATACAAAACTGGGGGCTAAATTTCATTTTTGTGAAAAAAAAAAAAAAAATTATTTTCACGGCTCTGCGTTATAAACTGTAGTGAAACACTTGGGGGTTCAAAGTTCTCACAACACATCTAGATAAGTTCCTTGGGGGGTCTAGTTTCCAATATGGGGTCACTTGTGGGGGGTTTGTACTGTTTGGGTACATCAGGGGCTCTGCAAATGCAACGTGACGCCTGCAGACCAATCCATTTAAGTCTGCATTCCAAATGGCGCTCCTTCCCTTCCGAGCTCTGTCATGCGCCCAAACAGTGGTCCCTCCCCACAAATGGGGTATCAGCGTACTCCAGACAAATTGGACAACAACTTTTGGGGTCCAATTTATCCTGATACCCTTGTGAAAATACAAAACTGGGGGCTAAAAAATCATTTTTGTGAAAAAAAAAATAATTTTTATTTTCACGGCTCTGCGTTATAAACTGTAGTGAAACACTTGGGGGTTCAAAGCTCTCAAAACACATCTAGATAAGTTCCTTAGGGGGTCTACTTTCCAAAATGGTGTCACTTGTGGGGGGGTTTAATGTTTAGGCACATCAGGGGCTCTCCAAACGCAACATGGCATCCCATCTTAATTCCAGTCAATTTTGCATTGAAAAGTAAAATAGCGCTTCTTCCCTTCTGAGCTCTGCTATGCGCCCAAACAGTGGTTTACACCCACATATGGGGTATCGTCGTACTCAGGACAAATTGCACAACAACTTTTGTGGTCTAATTTCTTCTCTTACCCTTGGGGAAATAAAAAAATGGGGGTGAAAAGATCATTTTTGTGAAAAAATATGATTTTTTATTTTTACGGCTCTGCATTATAAACTTCTGTGAAGCACTTGTTGGGTCAAAGTGCTCAACACACATCTAGATAAGTTCCTTAAGGGGTCTACTTTCCAAAATGGTGTCACTCGTGGGGGGTTTCAATGTTTAGGCACATTAGGGGCTCTCCAAACGCAACATGGCGTCCCATCTCAATTCCAGTCAATTTTGCATTGAAAAGTCAAATGGCGCTCCTTCCCTTCTGAGCTCTGCCCTGCGCCCAAACAATGGTTTACACCCACATATGGGGTATCAGCGTACTCAGGACAAATTGCACAACAATTTTTGGGGTCCAATTTCTTCTCTCACCCTTGGGAAAATAAAAAATTGGGGGTGAAAAGATAATTTTTGTGAAAAAATATGATTTTTTATTTTTACGGCTCTGCATTATAAACTTCTGTAAAGCACTTGTTGGGTCAAAGTGCTCACCACACATCTAGATAAGTTCCTTAGGGGGTCTACTTTCCAAAATGGTGTCACTTGTGGGGGGTTTCAATGTTTAGGCACATCAGGGGCTCTCCAAATGCAACATGGCGTCCCATCTCAATTCCAGTCAATTTTGCATTGAAAAGTCAAATGGCGCTCCTTTGCTTCCAAGCTCTGCCATGCGCCCAAACTGTGGTTTACCCCCACATATGGGGTATCAGCGTACTCAGGACAAATTGTGCAACAACTTTTGGGGTCTATTTTCTCCTGTTACCCTTGGTAAAATAAAACAAATTGGAGCTGAAATAAATTTTGTGTGAAAAAAAGTTAAATGTTCATTTTTATTTAAACATTCCAAAAATTCCTGTGAAACACCTGAAGGGTTAATAAACTTCTTGAAAGTGGTTTTGAGTACCTTGAGGGGTGCAGTTTTTAGAATGGTGTCACACTTGGGTATTTTCTATCATATAGACCCGTCAAAATGACTTCAAATGAGATGTGGTCCCTAAAAAAAAATGGTGTTGTAAAAATGAGAAATTGCTGGTCAACTTTTAACCCTTATAACTCCGTCACAAAAAAAAATTTTGGTTCCAAAATTGTGCTGATGTAAAGTAGACATGTGGGAAATGTTATTTATTAAGTATTTTGTGTGACATATGTCTGTGATTTAAGGGCATAAAAATTCAAAGTTGGAAAATTGCAAAATTTTCAAAATTTTCGCCAAATATTCGTTTTTTTCACAAATAAACGCAAGTTATATCGAAGAAATTTTACCACTAACATGAAGTACAATATGTCACGAGAAAACAATGTCAGAATCGCCAAGATCCGTTGAAGCGTTCCAGAGTTATAACCTCATAAAGGGACAGTGGTCAGAATTGTAAAAATTGGCCCGGTCATTAACGTGCAAACCACCCTCGGGGCTTAAGGGGTTAAGTAACTCTATGGAGGTACATAATACTCAATGGATGAGGAATACAGAAAGCTTTTACAACTCTTTCTTGTAGTGTTATATACCACCAAAATGTACCATAGAGTACGCACTACTGTGTGGATGAGTAGTTGAATCCAGACAAACTTTTCAGTGCTGTTCTGGAGTGGTACATGCCACACTACTGTAGCAAAAAGAACCTAATACTCTATGGATGATTAATTGAATCAAGAAAATGTTTTCATTGAAGTGTTATATAGCACCGAAATGTAATAGAAAGCATGTAATACTCCATGGAAGACTAACTGAATCCAGATAAATTTGTCAAAGCCTTTTTGGAGTCATATATAGCACCGATATGTAACAAGAAACACATAATACTCTCTGGATGACTAATTGATGATTCCAAATTTTTAAACGCTTTTTGTTGGAGTGTTCTATATCACCAAAATTGACCACAAAGCATGTAATACTCTATAGATGTATGTGGCACCCCTGGGGTCCAATCGCCACAGAGATATTGCACCTCATCCAGAGGTGTGGTATTCTGCTCTCAGGTAAGGAGGGGGCACTGCATAGAACCCTAACACCAGCATCCAACACTAGACACTTCAGTCAGGGCATCTGGGTGTACCCTTAGGGAGGATGGTCTCATCTCAGTCTGGAGAGGGTTAATAGGTAGAGGGTGTGGGTGGAGAAAGCAGATATGTCATGGAAACAGTAGGGGGATTCAGGAAAGATCTAGAAAGTTAGTCACCAAGTGAGAGGAAGTGAAAAGAAGCAGACGTGCTGAGAAGGAGCTCCCTGTCAGAGATAGCTAGAGAGAGAAAAAGCTGAAGGAAAGAAACTACAGAAGGAAGAGAAGGAAAGGGTCCTAGAGGCACGGGTAGTGAGAAATCCACCAGTGGGGCTCGTATTCACGCTTACCAGAGTCAGGTGGAGGGACCAGATTGCAGTCAGGGGACCAGCCCCATTCTAGGGGAGAAACTAAGGACTCAGCTAGATAACCGGAGGCTGTGGCTTTTGCAAGAAGCACAGCCACATCTGCACACATTCACTGAAAAGGCAGCCATATAGGATACAGGGGGACTTTGAGCTCGCCACCCAACAAGATCCAAGGCTGCTGGCTTGGGACACTGAAGAAGGTGCAGGGCAGGAGAGACAGCCAGAAAAGGACATAAGAAAGGGTTCTGGAAAGTGTTTCGTTCTAGCTCCTTAAAAATTCCTTTTATTTATTTCATATATTAAAAAAAAAAAGTGTACATGGTTGTTGGGTGTTCTAACTAAAAAGCAAACAGAATATTTATCAGTGGATAATCCAATTCTTCCTATTATTTATGGAGTACCTAAAATCCACAAAGCTGATGATATCCCCCCCCATGCGACCTATAGTTTCAGGGATTGGGTCATGCAATGAAAAATTATGTCAATGGGTAGATTCATTACTGCAGCCCCTCGTAAAAAGAACCCCAGGATACATCGATACATCAGAGATTCAAAAGAAGTTCTAGGAATTCTTGGGGACAAGGTTTGGCATACCAATTATTCTTGGTTATGCTGTGATGTAGTATCTCTGTATACGTGCATCCCTCATGATTTGGCAATACGAGCGGTACATTTTCATTTGACTAAATTTAGCAATTATTCTGGGGACTTGGTTGAATATTTGTTACAGGTGGTGCATTTTCTGTTGACACAATTTTTTTTCGTTTGACAAATAATATTATTTACAAAAAACGGGAGTGGCCATGGGTGCCAAGTTTTCACCATCTCTTGCTAATCTTGTCATGGCGTTTTGGGAGTTGGAATTTGTTTTTTCTGCTACCAATCCTTTTTTGGAGTATGTTATGTGGTATGGCAGATACATAGATGATACCCTCATTATTTGGGGGGGGGGATGTGTCTGCCATACCACATTTCATTCATTATCTTAATTCCAATGAATATAATATCAAATTCACATATAGGCATGATAGTTAGTGTTGAGCATTCCGATACCGCAAGTATCGGGTATCGGCCGATACTTGCGGTATCGGAATTCTGATACCGGGATTCCGATACTTGCCGTGTATCGGATACCGGAATCGGAAGTTCCCAGATTCAAAATGCACAAATTCAGCCAATGAGAATGATTTCAAGTGTGGGCACATCCTGTTCAGCATGGAGGGCATGAAACTACTGGCATGGCTGTGAATGGCTGCTGAAATGATGTCATGATGCAGTTTAAAAGTCGCTGGCGCCATTTTGCGATCACTCTGCTGTGAATTCAGTTAGTGACAGGACGCTGTTTGCTGACTGAGGGCCAGTTTAGAGATAGCGATTTGCTTCTTTGTGCTTTCCAAAGGCTAATTTAGCAACCGCTGTGTTCACCTACTATTCACCTTGCTTTTGCCTTGTAGCGCTGTTTTCACAGCGATCTGCAAGGTCTGTGTGTGTGTGTGTGTGAGTGCAGCCCACTCTCTGGTCTGAGTGCAGCCACATAGGCCATCCATAGCTGGTTGTATTCAGTTCAGGGAGGGTGGTTCATTGCCTCATACTGTTCTTTTTTTTTTTTTTTTTTTCCAAGTAGTGTAGTCTGCTGCTAATTTTTAACAAAAAATCCTATTAGTGTCTTTCCACCCGTCTCCAGCTAATTTGTGGAAAAACACTACATAGGATAACGTAGAGGAGGGTTTTTGGGCCTTGCAGCGCCGTTTACGGCTGTCTGCACGGTCTCCGTGTGACTGCAGCTCGCCCTGTAGTCTGTGAGCAGCCATAGCCTGGTTGTCTCCAGCTCAGGGTTGTTCACTGCGTCATACCGCAAAATCAATTTTCATTTTGTTTTAAGTAGTGCAGGCTGCTGCACATTTTTTCAAAAAATTCCTATTAGTGTCTTTCCACCCATCTCCAGCTAATTTGTGGAAAAACACTACATAGGATAACGTAGAGGAGGGTTTTTGGGCCTTGCAGCGCCGTTTACGGCTGTCTGCACGGTCTCCGTGTGACTGCAGCTCGCCCTGTAGTCTGTGAGCAGCCATAGCCTGGTTGTCTCCAGCTCAGGGTTGTTCACTGCGTCATACCGCAAAATCAATTTTCATTTTGTTTTAAGTAGTGCAGGCTGCTGCACATTTTTTCAAAAAATTCCTATTAGTGTCTTTCCACCCGTCTCCAGCTAACTTGTGGAAAAACACTACATAGGATAACGTAGAGGAGGGTTTCTGGGCCTTGCAGCGCCGTTTACGGCTGTCTGCACGGTCTCTGTGTGACTGCAGCTCTCTCTGTTGTCAGTTCAGCCCCCAAAAAATAAATAAATAATAAAGTTCACCAAACACACCAGTGACACCACTTTACATTTCTGTAGGCCACATTAGCTCATATTAAAGTCTAGTCCACACTTTAGAAAATTAGTGTTTCTTATACCTGTTAGGAGGAGTTGTTCAGGAATAAGCACACAAAGCCGTTAGTACTTTTCTGCTTATCTTTATCAGTCACCCAAGATGAAGAAGGCAGTGAGTAAGGCACGTGGGCGTGGGCGTGGGCGCGGAGCAGGGAGGGGACGTGGGGATTCTGTGCCCGCTGCGGGCACCGGTGACTCATCAGCACCCACTTTCACAAGGGAACAGTCATTCATGCGCAGCTTTGTCGCAGAGCGCCGTACACCGCTGCTGCGTGAAGACCAAATTGAAGCCGTTGTCGGATGGATGGCAGCTAATGCATCAACTTCAATTAGTGCCACATCCTCTCAGACACAGAGCACTGGAGAGCAGCCATCTGTCTCTTCACCACCTGCCAAATTGCCCAGGCAGACAGAGAGCCCAGGACAGGAGCCGTCTCTACTTCTGTTCTCTGAATCTCTTGGCTTGGAAACAGGGGGCCAGCCAAGCAGCATTGGAGAAATGGAAGAAGAGGCAGGGTGCAGTGATGCCCAACAGCTTTTTCTCTCTGAGTCTGAAGAGGCGGGTGGGCCAGTGCCTCCGGTCACCACATCGCAGGCCGCATCCGCTGATGATGACACTCAGGTGCCACTTACTGGTGCGTGCTCTGCTGCTGAGACTACCCAGGAGGAGCAGTTGGGGGCAGAGGGTAGTGTAGATGATGAGGTCCTTGACCCATCTTGGCGTGAGGGACAGGAAGGTGGTGGGAGCAGCTCTGAGGAAGAGATTCCCCGTACGGCCCAAAGAGGGAGAGGGAGGGGGAAGACTGCGGATCTTGCAGCCTCCGCTTTGGCACCCGTTAGGAGCATGTCTCTTCCAAAAGCCAAAAAGGGCGCTCCCAAGACTTGCAGTGCCTGAGCCTTTTTTGACACAGTTGCAGATGACATTTGCTATGTCAAATGCAAGGTGTGTCATCACAAAGTCAAAAGAGGTCGAAATGTCAGCAGCCTCAATACCTCCAACATGTGGAAACATGTGCGGACCAGGCACGCGGCGTTGTTAGAAAGACACACTGAAGAGCTAGGCCAACCAACAGCGGCAGCTACCACCTCTTCAGCTCGTGTTGCCTCTTCCTCCAGCTCACACGCAGCTGGTTCGGCTTCCTCCCAGGATCGCCGTGGAAGAACCTCTGGCCCTGTTGTCCAGAGACCCGCTGTAATTCCACCCGCAGCACCACTTTCCCAGTCATCCACACACTCCCAGCCCAGTCTACAGCCATCGGTAGTACAGGCATGGGAGAAAAGGCGGCCTTTCTCGTCAAACCACCCACGAGCACAGGCTCTGACTGCAGGCATTGCCAAACTTCTGTCACTGGAAATGCTGTCATTCAGGCTGGTGGAGACTGACAGCTTCCGTGACTTGATGTCATTGGCAGTCCCACAGTACAATGTGCCCAGCCGCTTTTACTTCAGCAGGCAAGCCGTCCCTGCCCTGCACAAGCATGTGGAGGGACACATAAAACACGCGCTACTGAACGCCGTCAGTAGCAAGGTCCACCTCACCACCGATGCGTGGACCAGTCACCATGGACAGGGGCGATACCTTTCCCTCACTGCCCATTGGGTTAATGTCGTTGAGCCGGGTACAGACCGTGCGAGTGGCGCAGGACGTGTCCTGCCCACTCCAAGGATTGCAGGAATCCATTCTGTACGCATTGACTCCTCCTCCTACACCAGTTCCTCAGAATCATCGCTGCAGGAGCCGTCACAGTCCACCTCCACATGGACCCGTGATGAACGTGTACCTGTTACGACCGACATGAGCACAGCCGTGGCCAAACGTCAACAGGCCGTCTTGAAATTAATTTCTTTGGGGAATCGAAGCCACACAGCGCAGGAGCTCTGGAATGCCATCAAGCAGGAGAGCGATGTGTGGTTTGTGCCAGCGAATCTCCAGCCAGGCATGGTAGTGTGTGATAATGGCCGAAATCTGGTGGCAGCTCTGGGCCTCGGCAACCTCACTCACATCCCATGTCTGGCACATGTGCTCAATTTGGTCGTGCAGAGTTTTCTGAGGGACTATCCGGATCTTGATGCACTGCTGCACAAGGTCCGCCTAGAGTGTGCTCACTTGCGGCGTTCCAGCACGGCGAAAGCGCGCATTGCGGCTCTGCAGCGCCGACACCGCCTGCCGGAACATCGCATCATATTTGACCTACCTACCAGGTGGAATTCCACGTTACATATGTTGGAGCGGTTGTGTGAGCAGCAGCAAGCTGTAATGGAGTACCAGCTGCTTCAGGCGCAAAGAAGTCGCACTCAGCGCCGTACAGACTTCACAACCACAGAGTGGGCCACTATGAATGACGTCTGCCAGGTTTTGCGTCCCTTTGATTATTCCACGCGGATGGCGAGTGCAGATGATGCACTAGTCAGCATGACTGTCCCCCTTATCTGCCTGCTTGAAAAATCACTGCAAGCGCTAAGGGATGATGTTGTGGAAGAGGTGGAGGATGAGGATTCAGCATTTCCATCATCTTCTGGACAGTCAGCGCCACGTGGTTCCTCACAAACGCGTAGGCAGGGGACAGTTTGTGAGGAGGATGAGGAGGAGTCAATGGAGGAGGAAGACATCCGTCCAGAGGAGGGAGTTACACAATTGTCCAGTAGTCAGTGTGTACAGCGAGGGTGGGGTGATGACGAGCGGGCAGAGATCACGCCTCCAGCAGGGGACAGCGTTTCTTGGGCAGTTGGCAGTCTGCAGCACATGGTGGATTACATGCTGCAGTGCCTGAGAAATGACCGCCGCATCGCCCACATTCTCAACATGTCTGATTATTGGGTGTTCACCCTCCTCGATCCTCGCTACCGGGACAACGTAGAAAGCCTCATCACACCGTTGAACCGGGAGCGAAAAATGCGGGAGTACCAAGACACACTGGTGAATTCCATCATCTTCTCCATTCCAAGTGAGAGAAGTGCTGCTAGTGCATTCCAAAGCAGCTCAGTGCGTCCAGGCAGTGGTGGAGGCTCTGCACAAAGAGGGAGCAGAAGCAGTGCCTCTGCCCAAGGCAAGACCAGTATGGCCCAACTGTGGCACAGTTTTCTGTGCCCGCCACAAAAGTCTACACCATCACAGACGGCTCCAGTCAGCAGGAGGCAACGGTTCCGTCAGATGGTGACAGACTACATGTCTTGACCTCTTGCTGTACTCCCAGACGGCTCTCCCCCTTTCAAGTTTTGGGTCTCAAAGCTGGATACATGGCCAGAGCTAAGCCAGTATGCATTGGAGGTGCTGTCTTGCCCTGCGGCCAGTGTATTATCGGAACATGTCTTTAGTGCTGCAGGTGGTGTACTAACTGACCGTCGCATGCGACTATCCTCCGATAACGTTGACCGGCTTACTTTCCTGAAAATGAACAAGGCCTGGATCTCGCAGGAATTTGCCACTCCTCTTCCTGATTAAATAATTAGGTGACTGTCTACAGTATCCAGGTCTCCTGTTGTGTTCATCTTTCTACCACCCGAACTTAAATTCCTGGGCTCCAACACCGCCAGTTGAGGCTCAGAAGTGCCGTCTGCACAGTCAAAACATACGACCCAGTGTTATTGGGTTTCAGTAACGTCAGCTGATCCCCAGCTGTGTAGCCGGCAATGTGTCCTGCGACCGCCACGCTGACACAACAACTGAAATGTAATGGAACCTGTCCCCCCCCCCCAAGGCGTTTGTTACTGAAAGAGCCACCTTGTGCAGCAGTAATGCTGCACAAGGAAAAGGTAGCTATTTTTGTTTAGCTCCTTGCACACGTAGAACTTAACACTTATAAAATGTGTCCACTGATACCGTAAAACCGTCCTGGAGGTGGGACTTTCCTTCGTAATATGACGCAGCACAGCCGTCATTCCTACCCCCTTGGCGCCGTGCCCCGGCTCCTCAGCGTTGTTTGATTCCGTCCCGGAGCCTGCGCTGTTATGTTATCCCTTGGCCAGGCACACTTAGCGCTGCCCGTCTTCTGACATCATTTGGTGTCAGGATGGCTGCGCCTGTGCGGCCGCGCTGGCCGAGAGCCCGCCTCGCAGTGTCTTCTGATTTCATCCCACTGGGGGCCTGAGATCCATGGACATGCGCAGTGCATATCTGAACCTCCACCTCTCACTCATCTCCCTACGGCTTCTTCAGACTGTGCGGTGTCAGCTGGTCCCTAATAGCATGCCACGGCCGTGACACCGCACAGTCTTAAGAAGCCGTAGGGAGGGGAGTGAGAGGCGAGGATATGCACTGCGCATGGCCACGGATCCCAGGCCCGCGGTGGGATTACATTAGACGACACTGCGAGGTGGGCTCTCGGCCAGCGCGGCCGCACAGGCGCAGCCAGCCTGACACCAAATGATGTCAGAAGATGGGCAGCGCTAAGTGTGCCTGGCCAAGGGATAACATAACAGCGCAGGCTCCGGGACGGAATCAAACAACGCTGAGGAGCCGGGGAACGGCGCCAAGGAGGTAGGAATGACGGCTGTTCTGCGTCATATTACGAAGGAAAGTCCCACCTCCGGGACGGTCACACGGTATCAGGGGACACATTTTATAAGTGTTTAGTTCTGTGTTTGCAAGGAGCATCATGAAAAGAGCCACCTTTTCCTTTTGCATCTTTTTTGCTGCACAAGCTGGCTCTTTCAGCTACAAATGCCTTGGGGGGGGTTAAAGGTTCCCTTTCGACTTTCTCCAATCAGGCTTCGGCCTACATTGTGTTCCTCTGCTTCTCCTCCTGTCCCTGGGCTCCAACACCGCTAGTTGTTGCCTGGTAGTGCTGTACGCACAGTCAACAGTCCCTCCTCTGTTATTGGGGTTCAGTAACGTCAGCTGTTCCCCTGCTGTGTGTGTGGCAATCCCTCCTACCTCCTCCACCTCCTCCTCCTCCACCTGTCCCTGGGCTCCAACACCGCTAGTTGTTGCCTGGTAGTGCTGTACGCACAGTCAACAGTCCCTCCTCTGTTATTGGGGTTCAGTAACGTCAGCTGTTCCCCTGCTGTGTGTGTGGCAATCCCTCCTACCTCCTCCTACCTCCTCCACCTCCTCCACCTGTCCCTGGGCTCCAACACCGCTAGTTGTTGCCTGGTAGTGCTGTACGCACAGTCAACAGTCCCTCCTCTGTTATTGGGGTTCAGTAATGTCAGCTGTTCCCCTGCTGTGTGTGTGGCAATCCCTCCTACCTCCTCCACCTCCTCCTCCTCCACCTGTCCCTGGGCTCCAACACCGCTAGTTGTTGCCTGGTAGTGCTGTACGCACGGTCAACAGTCCCTCCTCTGTTATTGGGGTTCAGTAACGTCAGCTGTTCCCCTGCTGTGTGTGTGGCAATCCCTCCTACCTCCTCCTACCTCCTCCACCTGTCTCTGGGCTCCAACACCGCTAGTTGTTGCCTGGTAGTGCTGTACGCACAGTCAACAGTCCCTCCTCTGTTATTGGGGTTCAGTAACGTCAGCTGTTCCCCTGCTGTGTGTGTGGCAATCCCTCCTACCTCCTCCACCTCCTCCTCCTCCACCTGTCCCTGGGCTCCAACACCGCTAGTTGTTGCCTGGTAGTGCTGTACGCACAGTCAACAGTCCCTCCTCTGTTATTGGGGTTCAGTAACGTCAGCTGTTCCCCTGCTGTGTGTGTGGCAATCCCTCCTACCTCCTCCTACCTCCTCCACCTCCTCCACCTGTCCCTGGGCTCCAACACCGCTAGTTGTTGCCTGGTAGTGCTGTACGCACAGTCAACAGTCCCTCCTCTGTTATTGGGGTTCAGTAACGTCAGCTGTTCCCCTGCAGTGTGTGTGGCAATCCCTCCTACCTCCTCCACCTCCTCCTCCTCCACCTGTCCCTGGGCTCCAACACCGCTAGTTGTTGCCTGGTAGTGCTGTACGCACGGTCAACAGTCCCTCCTCTGTTATTGGGGTTCAGTAACGTCAGCTGTTCCCCTGCTGTGTGTGTGGCAATCCCTCCTACCTCCTCCACCTCCTCCTCCTCCTCCACCTGTCCCTGGGCTCCAACACCGCTAGTTGTTGCCTGGTAGTGCTGTACGCACAGTCAACAGTCCCTCCTCTGTTATTGGGGTTCAGTAACGTCAGCTGTTCCCCTGCTGTGTGTGTGGCAATCCCTCCTACCTCCTCCACCTCCTCCTCCTCCACCTGTCCCTGGGCTCCAACACCGCTAGTTGTTGCCTGGTAGTGCTGTACGCACAGTCAACAGTCCCTCCTCTGTTATTGGGGTTCAGTAACGTCAGCTGTTCCCCTGCTGTGTGTGTGGCAATCCCTCCTACCTCCTCCACCTCCTCCACCTGTCCCTGGGCTCCAACACCGCTAGTTGTTGCCTGGTAGTGCTGTACGCACAGTCAACAGTCCCTCCTCTGTTATTGGGGTTCAGTAACGTCAGCTGTTCCCCTGCTGTGTGTGTGGCAATCCCTCCTACCTCCTCCACCTCCTCCTCCTCCACCTGTCCCTGGGCTCCAACACCGCTAGTTGCCGTCCAGAAGTGCTGTCCGCACAGAGCCAAACACCTCGCCAATGTGTTAGTGGGGTTCAGTAACGTCAGCTGTTCCCCTGCTGTGTATACGGCAATGTGTACTGCGACCGCCACGCAGGCACAACAAGTTAAATTTAAGGGAACCTGTCCCCCCCCCAGGCGTTTGTTACTGTAGGAGCCACCTTGTGCAGCAGTAATGATGCACAGGGAAAAAGTGCCTCTTTTCGTGGTGCTCCTTGCACATGCTGAACCTAACACTTATGAAAAGTGTCCCCTCCTACCGTGATACCGTCCGGTAGGTGGAACTTTCCTTTGTGATGTGACGCAGCACAGCCGTCATTCTTACCCCCTTGGCGCCGTGCCCCGCCTCCTCAGCGTTGTTTGAATCAGTCCCGGAGCCTGCGCTGTTAGGTTAGCCCTTGGCCATGCACATATTTTGCGCTGCCCGTCTTCTGACATCATTTGGTGTCAGGCTGGCTGCGCCTGTGCGGCCGCGCTGGCCGAGATCCCGCCTCGTACTGTCTTCTGATTTCATCCCACTGGGGGCCTGAGATCCATGGACATGCGCAGTGCATATCTGAACCTCCACCTCTCACTCATCTCCCTACGGCTTCTTCAAACTGTGCGGTGTCAGCTGGTCCCTAATAGCATGCCACGGCCGTGACACCGCACAGTCTGAAGAAGCCGTAGGGAGGGGAGTGAGAGGCGAGGATATGCACGGCGCATGGCCACGGATCTCAGGCCCCCAGTGGGATTAAATCAGAAGACAGTACGAGGCGGGATCTCGGCCAGCGCGGCCGCACAGGCTCAGCCAGCCTGACACCAAATGATGTCAGAAGACGGGCAGCGCAAAATGTGTGCATGGCCAAGGGCTAACCTAACAGCGCAGGCTCCGGGACTGATTCAAACAACGCTGAGGAGGCGGCGCACGGCGCCAAGGGGGTAAGAATGACGGCTGTGCTGCGTCACATCACAAAGGAAAGTTCCACCTACCGGACGGTATCACGGTAGGAGGGGACACTTTTCATAAGTGTTAGGTTCACCATGTGCAAGGACCATAATTAAAAGAGCTAAGTTTACCTTTTCCAGCATTAGTGCTGTACACGATGGCTCTTTCAGCTACAAACGCCTGGGGGGGGGGGTTAAAGTTTCCCTTTCAACTTGCTCCAGTGCAGGCTTTGGCCTACACTCTGCTCCCTCTCCTCCTCCTGCTGACCCTGGGCTCTAACACCGCCAGTTGGGGCCCAGATGTGCTAGCTGCACAGAGAAAAACACCAGCCAATGTGTCAGTGGGGTTCAGCACCGCCAGCTGTTCCCCTGCTGTGCAGCCAGCAACGTGTCCTGCAACAGCCACGCAGACACAAGAACTGGAATTGAAGGAAACCTGTCCCCCCTCCCCCAGGTGTTTCTACGTTTTACAGCCACCTTGTACGACAGTAATGCTGCATGTGTGCAAGGTGGCTCAGAAACTTATTCTCCTTGCCCATGTTGAACTGAACACGTCTAAAATGAGTCCTCTGCGACCATTAAAACGTCCCTCAGGTGTGATTTTCCTTTGTATTGACACGCAACAAGCTCCTTGGTAGCGCTGCCCGTCTTCTGACATCATTGTTTGGCTGCCTGCGCCTCTGCGGCCGCCTTGCCCCACACAACGCCCCTCGGTGTCTTATTTATTTGGACTGCGAGGGTGTGATTGATGGGCATGAACGGTGCATTTCTTCGCCTGTCCCTCATCTCCTTCCGCCTTCTTCGGACTGTGCGGCTTCATGGCCGTGGCATGCGATAAGGGATCAGCTGACGCCGCATAGTCTGAAGCGGGTGTAAGAACCCAAGCGAGAAGCGAACATATGTACTGCACCAGGCCATGAATCCCAGCCCCGCAGTGTTTTAACAATGTTAAGACACTGCGGGGCTGGGATTCATGGTCATCGCAAACCGCAACGGCCGACATTACATGATGTCAGAGGATGGGCAGCGCTAACAGCGCAAGGCCAAGGGATAACACGACAGCGCAGACTCCTGTGCAACAAATAACGATGCTCAGGAGGCCGCGCCAAGCACCAAGGTGGCATTTTTGCCAGCTGTACTGCGTCTCTTTACGAAGGGAACTCACGCCTCAAAATCAGTTTGACTGTGTAAGGGCCTAAATGTTATACGTGTTCCTTTCAGCATGTGCAAGGAGCAAAATTAAAAGAGCAACCTTTGACTTGTGCAGCATTACTGCTGCATAAGCTGTGGCTCTTCTACTTTGTAACACCTGAGGGGGGGTTAAAGGTTACCTTTGAAATTGGTTCAATTAGGCTTCGGCCTACACTCTGCTCCCCCTGCAGAGCCCGGGCTCCAACACCGCCAGTTGGGGCCCGGTACTGCTAGCTGCACAGAGAAAAACACCAGCCAATGTGTCAGTGGGGTTCAGCACCGCCAGCTGTTCCCCTGCTGTGCAGCCGGCAACGTGTCCTGCAACAGCCACGCAGGCACAACAGACCCAAAGCTGCCGCCAGTGCAGGCTTCGGCCTACACTCCCCTCCCCCTGCTCCTCCTCCTGCTCCTCCTCCTGCTGACCCTGGGCTCTAACACCGCCAGTTGGGGCCCAGATGTGCTAGCTGCACAGAGAAAAACACCAGCCAATGTGTCAGTGGGGTTCAGCACCGCCAGCTGTTCCCCTGCTGTGTAGCCGGCAACGTGTCCTGCAAAAGCCACGCAGACACAAGAACTGAAATTGAAGGGAACCTGTCCCCCTCCCCCAGGCGTTTGTACGTTTTACAGCCACCTCGTACAGCGGTAATGCTGCATGTGTGCAAGGTGGCTCATAAACGTATTCTCCTCGCACATGTGGAACTGAAAACACGTCTGAAATGTGTCCTCTGTGTGACCATTTAACCGTCCCGGTGGTGTGACTTTCCTTTGTAATGACACGCTGCAACCCCCTTGGTAGCGCTGCCCGTCTTCTGGCATCATTGTTTGGCTGCCTGCGCCTCTGCGGCCGCCCTGACCCACACAACGCCCCTCGGTGTCTTATTTATTTTGACTGCGAGGGTGTGATTGACGGGCATGAACGGTGCATTTCTTCGCCTATCCCTCATCTCTTTCCGCCTTCTTCGGACTGTGCGGCTTCATGGCCGTGGCATGCGATAAGGGATCAGCTGACGCCGCATAGTCTGAAGCAGGTGTAAGAACCCAAGCGAGAGGCGAACATATGTACTGCGCCAGGCCATGAATCCCAGCCCCGCAGTGTTTTAACAATGTTAAGACACTGCGGGGCTGGGATTCATGGTCATCGCGAACCGCAACAGCCGACATGAAATGATGTCAGAAGATGGGCAGCGCTAACAGCGCAGACTCCTGTGCACCAAATAACGAAGCTCAGGAGGCCGCGCCAAGCACCAAGGTGGCATTTTTGCCAGCTGTGCTGCGTCTCATTACGAAGGGAACTCACGCCTCCAACACAGTTTGACTGTATAAAGGGCTAAATGTTATACGTGTTTCATTCAGCGTGTGCAAGGAGAAAAATTAAAAGAGCAACCTTTGACTTGTGCGGCACTACTGCTGCATAAGCTGTGGCTCTTCTAGTTTGTAACCCCTGAGGGGGGGTTAAAGGTTACCTTTGAAATCGGTTCATTTAGGCTTCGGCCTACACTCTGCTCCACCGGCAGAGCCCGGGCTCCAACACCGCTAGTTGCTGTCCGGAAGTGCTGGCTGCACAGAGCCAAACACCTCGCCAATGTTCAGCACCGCCAGCTGTTCCCCTGCTGTGTAGCCGGCAACATGTCCTGCGACCGCCACGCAGGCACAACAGACCCAAAGCTGCCGCCAGTGCAGGCTTCGGCCTACACTCCCCTCCCACTGCTCCTCCTTCTGCTGACCCTGGGCTCTAACACTGCCAGTTGGGGCTCTAGGAAAACAAGCTTGAATAGGTCCCCATCCTGGTTCCAGTACCGTCAGCTGGTTCCGGGCAGAGCCTTTGGCTTAGGTGCCTCCCTCTGGGTATCCGAGTTCCACCAACGTCAGGTGGTCCTTGGTAGTGCTTTCAGGCACGGGTACCTCCTGCTTAGAAACCGGGTTCCAGTAACGTCAGCTGGTCCTCGGTAGTTCCATTGGCTCTTGGACCTTCGGCTACCCATCCGGGTTCCAGTACCGTCAGCTGGTTCTCGGCAGTGTCTTTTGCTCTTGTACCTTCTGCTCCCCATCCTGGTTCCAGTACCGTCAGCTGGTTCCGGGCAGAGCCTTTGGCTTAGGTGCCTTCCTCTGGGTATCCGAGTTCCACCAACGTCAGGTGGTCCTTGGTAGTGCTTTCAGGCACGGGTACCTCCTGCTTAGTAACCGGGTTCCAGTAACGTCAGCTGGTCCACGGTAGTTCCATTGGCTCTTGGACCTTCGGGTAGCCATCCGAGTTCCAGTTCCATCAGCTGTTTCTCGGCATTTTCTCAGCCTTCTTGTACCTTCTGCTACATTTCCAAGTTCAAGACCCTAAAGACGATGACCCGGAAGACCACCCCTAAGATGATGACGACACCAGAGACGACAACCACCGAGATGACGACGACCCTGGAGACGATGACCCTGAAGACGACCCCGATGACGACGACCCCGGAGACGACGACCCTGGAGACGACGACGACATGGGAGACTGAGAAGCAGAAGAACAGGAGGCTGCAGAACAAAGAGCAGAAGAACATTAAGCATAAGACTAAATATCAGAGCAAAAGATATTATCTAAATTATAAGCAGAAGAAGACTAAGCAGTGTATGGGGGTGAGTCCGTTCCTCCTCGTGGTGCCCCTGGATAAAGCCTGATGCTGCAGGCCAAACTGAACGCGGACAAATGTAACTCTTTTGTGACAGGCAGAACGGAAGGTGTAATCTTCAAACTTTTATAGATAACAACTACGGGAATGCCTGTCACAAATAAGAATATGATGAAGAAGTTGAATATGAAAAAGATAATAGTTAAATAAAAAGAATATGAACAATGTAAAAAAAAAAAATTAGAGGTAGAATAAGATGAATAAGGTGAAGATAGTTGATGTCAAAGAAGCTGATGATGAGGATAATGAAGAAGAAAGTGTGGGAGAAGTAAAAAAGGTGAAGGACGTGGAAGTAGTGAAACATAAATATCTGACAAAATAAAAAAAAAAAATAGTCAAAATCTTTCTAACGCCGAACGTCATAAAAAAAAACAAAAAAACCTGCTATTCTATTTGTTTGGGCTAAACCTCTGTGCCTTTAATGTCTCCGCCACCTCCCCCAATACATCCTACATTATTCTTAGTTGTTTTCCTTCATGTAGAATTAACCTACAAGGAAAGAAAGGGTTTATTTTAATTCCGATATTTTCGTCCCATTGACTTGCATTGGGATCGGGTATCGGTATCGGATTAGATCCGATACTTTGACGGTATCGGCCGATACTTTCCGATACCGATACTTTCCGATATCGGAAGGTATCGCTCAACACTAATGATAGTACAATTCTTTCCTATTTGGATTTAGAACTTATGGGGAATGTCAATGGAACCATCACAACTAGGACATATCACAAACCTCTCAGTGGCAATACCATCTTACATGCCAATAGTAGTCACTGTAGACATACAATTAAATCTATCCCGGTTGGGGAATTCACAAGAATAAAGCGGAACTGCAGCCTAGAGGGGGATCTGGCGGGTGAATTAAAGCAGGTATCAAACAAATTAAAGCACTGCAAATATCCACAGTGGACTATTAATCGAGCAAAAAGGATTATTGACAACAAAGACCGCAAAGACCTTATTATGTCACAGAAAAATATTAATTCAGATATGGGAAAAAAACCGTACATATGTTTTCAGTATAGGCCACAGTTCACCAAAATTAAGGGTATTATTCATAAGTATTTGCCCATTTTATATGAGGATCAACAATTATGTGGCATACTGAAATCAGGCATAAATGTAGAATCAAGAAGAGCTCCAACAATTGGGAGCAAAATAGCCCCCAGCATGTTCTGTTCAGAAAGGAATAAATCAACAAAAACCTGGCTTAATTTTACTGGGTTCTTTAGATATTGAACAAAACTGAAAAACGTCCAAACATTCAGCTGTCACTAAGTGTTTTTATAACACGGACAGAACAGTAAAGTTTGATATTGGACAGTACATTAATTGCAGCTCTATTAATGTAGTGTATAAAATTGACTGCAGTGTCTGTAATTTCTGGTATGTGGGATGGACGGCTAGAAAGTTAAAGACACGGATCAGAGAGTATCTGTACGATATAAATAACACACAGAATGTAGAGAGGAATGTGTCAGCAGCATCCAGACACTTCATTACTCACCAAGCCCGCAGCACAATGTATTTCCGAGTCCAGGGGATAGAGCACTTTCATGTGCCGTCTCGTGGGGGAGACATCAGACGGTGTCTCCTTACACGAGAAGCTTTTTGGATTTATCATTTAGATACTAGATACCCAGCAGGACTAAACAAACGTAATGAATAGGGTTGAGCGAAACGGGTCGGCCATTTTCAGAAGTCGCCGACTTTTGGCAAAGTCGGGTTTCATGAAACCCGACCCGACCCCTGTGTGGGGTCGGCCATGAGGTCGGCGATCTTCTGAATCTGGTATCGGAATTCCGATACTGAGTTCCGATATGTTTGCGATATCGGGAATCGGTATCCTATTAGGTATATACTCACCCTCGGACGCGCCCTGCTTCTTTCCGGCAGCCTTCCTTCCTAAGAATGAGCGCGTGAAGGACCTTAGATGACGTCGCGGCTTGTCCTTGTGACCGCTCGAGACCAATCACAAGCCGCGACGTCACCGCAGGTCATTCACGCGCTCATTCTTAGGAAGGAAGCCTGCCGGTTAATACCAGGGCGCGTCCGAGGGTAGAGTATATCAATATTTTTTATTTTGATTCTTTATTTTACACATTAATATGGATCCCAGGGCCTGAAGGAGAGTTTCCTCTCCTTCAGACCCTGGGAACCATAGTATCCCATTGCACTGCATTGGGTTTCGTGTTTTGGCCGACCCCGACTTTTTTATAGGATAGGCCGATTTCACTCGACCCGACTTTTGAGAAAGTCGGGTTTTGTGAAACCCGACCCGATCCTATAAAAATAAAAGTCGCTCAACCCTAGTAATGAATTAATACTGCACTATTGTTAACGATGACATGTATTTTAATATTATTGATTATTCGTTTGTTTTTATTGTTAATTCAAGTTGTTCGTTATAATGCCTAGGACCTTGCAATAAGTCATGTGACAAACGACTGTGATCTTCATTGGATGTCTTCCCCTATATAGGGAGCAGCATGCAGATCATGGTATGGCTTTGACAAAGATCGTTGAGATCGATACGCGTTGCCACTGTGCCTCTGTTGGTGGTCGGCATTTATTTCAGGGAGCATGTACACCATGTATACTGTTTTTTAATATATGAAATAAATAAAAGGAATTTTTAAGGAGCTGGAACGAAACCACCCCCTTTTTTTTTTCCTGATTACTACGTTTGCCTGCAGCGGAGTTCCGGGCACCTGCGGTGGATATTGGTGAGCTGGCTTGCTTTTCTCTTTTTTTTCTGGAAAGTGTACCCAAATTGCTTGAGAGCTGGCTGGACCACCTACTCGGGGAACACAGCACCCTGGCTGGGGCAAGTAAGAACTGTGAGCAAAGCATTGGAAACTGTACTCTGCTGTGTCCTCACACTTATTTACTGCGCTATCCACCGAGCCCTACATCCACCATCAGCATCTCCATCTTTTACAACCTAAGTGCCCTGGGGACTAAAGCTTTACCCGTGGAGAGCTGTACCAACTCTGCTGCATCACCATTAGCCCCAGCAGTCTCCTTAAGCAGCGGCGGCTAACACCTTTATTACCGAATACCACAGGTGGCGTCACGAACATTTTATCCCATAAACTTTATTCCTTTTTCATCATCTTTTATTGAATGCCCAGGGTCACTGACAGGGTCACTTCTTCCATGACTTCATCCCTTTTAAGAACTCTCCGACCCGGCCCGAGTACCAAACGGTCCTAGCAGGTGCTCCATGTGTAATTAACCCCTTTCCGACATTTGTTGTAATAATACGACCCCGTGCCCTGGCCCTATCTGACCAAGGACATATTATTAGTGCATGGCTATCGCAGTGCTGTGTGTGGGTGATCACCACTTTGTGTCAGCTGATTCTGATAGCTGACACTTGGCACTAAGTGCCAGGAGCAGTCACACATTGCTCCCGGCACTTTAACCTCCTAAATGCTGCGATCGCTTTCAATCACAGCATTGCGAAAGCCGGCAAAGGGATGACAGCCACTCTGCCTTTGGAACGGACACCTCGTGGGGTCCCAATAGATGCCATTGTGACCCAATGTCGTCATGATGACATCCTGGTCACAAGAGCTAGGAAAGTTGCTTGATCATGCGCAGTGCATGATCAGCAGCTTTCTCTTTCAGTGCAGAGCTAACAATTTCTAGAGCATGGGGATGCTGCTGCAAACCCATGCTGTACAAGCGATCAGCCTGCAAAACATTATGGTCCCAAAGTGGGACAAAGTTAAAAAAATAAGTAAAATGTTTGTTTTTTTTTAAATAATTGTAATTTTTTTTTAAATCAAAAATAAAAAAAATCTAAAGATATTGTATCTATGAATAAATATTTGTATAAAAAATATAAATAATAAAAGTAAACAAATTTGGTATTGCCGCATCCGCAACGACCCAACCTATAAAAAATAAAGTTATACCTCTCCGAATACAGCGACGCAAAATAATTATTTTTTCTATAACAGTTTTTATTGTATAAAACAAAAAAACTATTAATGAGGTATCACTGTAATCGTACTGACCCGAAGAATAAAACTGCCTTATCAATTGTACCACACATGGAACGGCATAACCACCCTCAAAAAAAAATTCCTTAATTGCTGGTTTTTGTTTTTTTTGTTCATTCTGCCTCCCAAAGATTCAAAATTGGCGCGAGGTGTTTAGCATCAAAATCATATGAAAATCCTCATTGTTAAAACCACTTTTTATTGATTAAAAGCAAGGCACCTAACCCCACCTATAGTGACAAATAAAACACAAAACCAACAAAAACAAATGTGCTCAAACCAAAACTAGATAAAACTAATGGGAAAATACTGTCGCCCTAGCTAAGGCACCTATATATGCCCCTACCTGGCTGCGGAGGTTGACGCCCTAGGGGGGGAACGTTATGGCGCCCCCGCTCCACGATGGCTCACCCTATGGGCCCTAATATGCCCTACAGCTACTAGTGATAGCCTCTACCCACACACTAGAGGATCCTCTACCACTATACAATATACTGCTAAGCTAGGGAAGACCTAGATCCCCAAAAGAGACAAACTGTGACTAAACACATATGGCGATATGAATGATGCATAGACTGGATAATCATTCCTTCCCAGTGGACCGAATACTTTCTTCAGAAAATGGCTGGTATCCATCTTAGATTATTATAGCCAAATAGGCTCCATTCCTTATATGGGCTAACACACCAATCATGTGTTCCCCTATCATAATCCGGTCCACATGTGCAGCCTCAGTAGCATAGATAGCTTCCTATACACAGATGCAAATTGAAGCCATAGATACTCATCTGTGCCACTGTGCTGTGTCAATCGCCCTTTATAGTGCACGCCTCAACGCGTTTCGCCTGTAAAGACTCATCAGGAGGCCAGATGAAGTGATATCTTGTGTCACATACGATAGTGGATAGCTCAGTGCCAAATGCCAAACCACTTACTTTTATATTTACCGCTGATATACTTGGTGGTGGTTTTAAAAATGAGGATTTTCATATGATTTTGATGTTCATTCTGCCTCCCAAAAAATGTAATAGAAAGTAATCAAAAAATGTCATGTGCCCGAAAATGGTTCCAATAAAAACGTCAACTCATCCCACAAAAAAAATCCTCACGTGGAGAAACGACGTAAAAAATAAATAAAGCCAATGTTACACCTGCTGTTCATTTTTTAATTCTGCCTCCCAAAAATCGCAGTAGGGTTTGGTGCATATTTATCCTGCACTCTGCGCTGAGCACTTGCACCAGGATTTCCGTGTAAATCTCTGAAATACATAATTTAGATGGAACCTCTGATGGAAGATTCCCTATAATGAGGCAGATGGAGGCAACTCTGGACCCCATCTGACCTGTGATCTGGCGGTGTCCGTCTTTTTAGGAAAGCATAAATGTGCTGTCGGCCACAGTTTTGTGCACTTCTGAAAACACCCCTGAACATAGGCCAGGCGGAGTACACAGTAACTCTGCTACCTCATTATAGTGAATTGATCCCTCGGGGTTTCATCTTATCACATCACTGAGAGATTTAGATGGAAACCCTAAAGTAAGTGGCCAGCATAGAGTTCCGGATAAATGTGATCCCAAATGTTATAAAATGTTCCCAATAAAATTAATCTAAAGGAGGCCTATTATACAAAATGGAGCTTGTCCATAAATATGCAAATAAATAACCAAAAAAGGAATGATATAGGAAAGCTATATATCTTTGCACTGTGTCAGCCAGTAGATAGAAAAATATTTAGAATTGAGAGTCCTCAGTGGTTGATACCTTTCAATGGCTAACTGAAATGATGGTAACAAATTTCAAGCTGTCGAGACTACTCAGGTCCCTTCACCAGGCATAGACTAATACAAATTCTGAAGAATCATATTTATGCACAACACAGCACAGAAATAATGTCACGTATAAGACAGGTGACGTGAAGCAAACCTACCATTATGGGAGAGTGATACACAGTTATGTCCATAAATATTGGAACATTTCATAGATAAGGAGTGTGAATGTTTTATTTTCCTCTGATTGAGGTCTGGTTCTGTGTTGTGATGCCCCCACAAGGTCTGAGGAGCAAATTCCTTAACTGATGTAAAAAGACATAAATCCATGAGACACATTCATTCTTGCACGGAGTGTTAGGGTATGTTTCCACGTTCAGTTTTGCTTCAGGCTTTGGTCAGGATTTTATGCAGGTAAAATCCTGACCAAAACTGCACCTGAGGTCACTGGCAGGTCACCTGCGGTGTACCTGCGTGTTTTGCTCATAGTAGCAACATGCTGCGTTTCGCAAAAACGCACCACGCATGCGTTTTCGCGGCAAAAATGCATGCGTTTTTTAACGCATAGTGGAGTCTGGATTTCATGAAATCCCATCCACTATGCTGTAACATCTGGACGCTGCGTTTTTGACGCTGCGGAAAAACGCAGCGTCAAAAACGCAGCATTTCCTGAACGTGGAAACATACCCTTAAAGGTTGTAATAAGCTTATACTCCCAGACTCTTCCGTCTGTCGGAGATTTGAAATTACCCTTTAATACAAGAAATCTCATGTCCATGATGCTGTGATCTGGGATACAAAAATGTTTTGCCACAGGTAGATTCTTTTTTCTCTTATTGTGCGGCGGTGAGAATTCATCCTTGTTCTCAGTTTTTGCCCGGTCTCTCCTACATACTGTAAAGACCCCCAGTTGGACATTTAATACAAATAATTAGGTACACCACATTAGATGTGATGCAGCTGAAAGTACTTGGGATCTTGTAGTCCTGATGTGAATTGGGGATCTTTATCATGTCCATGGTCATTATAAATGGACAGGTGTTACACTTTTTCTGGTTGCAAGGAAAGGTTCCTGCTGCTGTTGGAGAGGACAATGAAGTTCCGACAATAATGCTTATTAGATTTGTGGGCTGCCTAAAACACAGTAGTGGGGGGGTCTGAAAAATGGATTGTAAGCGGGCATCTTTTTGTAGTAAAGGTTGTAATTTCCATGCAGCTCCCCCTTAGCACCTCCAGATTTGGATTGTAGGTGACTACTAGAGGCACCCGGTTATTTTCTTCTTTAGCTTTGTAATGCAGAAGGCGATTCCTTGATATTCTAGTTGCTCTTGTAATTTGGTTTTGAATTATTCTTGGATGGTAGCCCTGATTCAAAAAGGTCTTTCTGAGGCGACCAAGGTGTTCATCCCTATCCATGGGGTTGGAACATATACGATTGTATCTGATGGCTTGGCTGTAGACAATAGAGTTTTTTTATGCGTTTTGGATGGAAACTGTCCCATTTAACCCCTTTATGCCATTAGACATACTATCCCGTCCAAGTGACCTTGGACTTAATTCCCATGGACGGGATAGTATGTAAGATATAGCCATCAGAATAAAGCGATGCAAAAATAATTATTTTTATATAAAATCATTTTTCTTTTTTATAAAAGCGCCAAAACATAAAAAAAATAAATGAGGTATCGCTGTAATTGTACTAACCCAAAGATTAAAACTGCTTTATCAATTTTACCACACGCCGAACGGTAGAAATGCCGCACACAAAATAAATTCATGAATTGCTGTTTTTTGTTCATTCTGCTTCCCAAAAATCATAATAAAAAGATGTCATGTGTCCAAAAATGGTACCAATAAAAATGTCAACACGTCCCGCAAAAAGCAAGACCTCACATGACTCTGTGGGTCAAAATATGGAAAAAATTATAGCTCTCAAAATGTGGTGATGCAAAAACTATTTTTTGCAATAAAAAGCGTCTTTTAGTGTGTGACAGCTGCCAAGCAAAAACCCGCTATAAAAACCCACTATAAATAGTAAATAAAAACCCCCTTGATCACCTCCTTAGATAGGGAAAAATAATAAAATAAAAAATATGCGTTTATTTCCATTTTCCCATTAGGGTTAGGGTTAGGACTATAGTTAGGGTTGGGGCTAAAGTTAGGGTTGGGGCTAGAGATGGGGTTAGGGTTTGGTTTACGTTTAGGGTTGGGATTAGGGTTGGGATTAGGGTTAGGTGTGTGACAAGGTTAGGGGTGTGGTTAGGAATATGCTTAGGGTTGGGATTAGGATTAGGTGTGTGTTTGGATTAGGGTTGGAGTTAGAATTGGGGCGTTTACACTGTTTAGGCACATCAGAGGCTCTCCAAACGTGACATGGTGTCCAATCTCAATTACAGCCAATTTTGCGTTGAAAAAGTAAAACAATGCCCCTTCCCTTCCGAGCTCTGCCGTATGCCCAAACAGTGGTTTACCCCCATATATGGGGTATCAGCATACTCAGGACAAATTGCACAACAACTTTTGCAGTCCAATTTCTTCTTTTACCCTTGGGAAAATAAAAATTTGGGGTCTAAAAACTCATTTTTGTGGGAAAATTTTTTTTTTAATTTTCACGGCTCTACGTTATAAATTTTAGTAAAACACTTGGGGATTCAAAGTTCTCCCAACATATCTAAATAAGTTCCTTGTGGGACTAGTTTCCAATATGGGGTCACTTGTGGGCGGTTTCTACTGTTTAGCCACATCAGTGGCTCTGCAAATGCAACATGACACCTGCAGACTATTCCATCTAAGTCTGCATTCCAAAACAGCGCTCCTTCCCTTCTGAGCTCTTCAATGCACCCAAATGGTGGTTCCCCCCACATGTGTTGTATCAGTGTACTCAGGACAAATTGCACAACAACTTTGGGGTCCAATTTCTCCTGTTACCCTACAAAACTGGGGGTGAAAATATAATTTTTGTGAAAAAAATATGATTTTTATTTTTACGGCTCTACATTATAAACTTCTGTGAAGCACTTGGGGCTCAAAGTGCTCGCCACACATCTAGATAAGTTTCTTAGGAGGTCTACTTTCCAAAATGGTATCACTTGTGGGGGGTTACCACTGTTTAGGCACATCAGGGGCTCTCCAAACGCGTAATGGCGTCCAATCTCAATTCCAGCCAATTTTGTATTGAAAAAGTCAAACTGTGCTCCTTCCCTTCCGAGCTCTGCCATGCACCCAAACAGTGGTTTACCCCCACATATGGGGTATCGGAGTACTCAGGACAAATTGTACAACAACTTTTGGGTTCCAATTCTTCCTGTTACCCTTGGTAAATTAAAACAAATTGGATCTGAAGTAAATTTTTGGCGAAAAAAGTTAAAAGTTCATTTTTTTAAACATTCCAAAAATTCCTGTGAAGCACCAGAAGGGTTAATAAACTTCTTGAATGTGGTTTTGAGCACCTTGAGGGGTGCAGTTTTTAGAATGGTGTCACTTTTGGGAAAGTTTCACTGCAGAATCCGCATCAGTCCCTGTATTTTCCAGGAAGAATTTGCAGGCATTTAATCCATCCTGGTGTGAGATATTAGAGTACAAAGATTCCACAGGATGGTTCCTTCTGGTAGAGGACCTATTGCTGCTAGTTTATTCAATAAAACATTCACACTCCTTATCTATGAACTGTCCCAATATTTATGGACATAACAGTTTATCACTCTCCCATAATGGTAGTTTTGCTTCACGTCACCTGTCTTATCTATGACATTATTTCTGTGCTGTGTTGTGCATAAATATGTGATTCTTCAGAATTTGTATTAGTCTATGCCTGATGAAGGGACCTGAGTAGTCTCGAAAGCTTGCAATGTTACTATCTTTTCAGTTAGCCATTAAAAGGTATCAACCACTGAGGACTCTCAATTCCAAAAAAAGAATGGACACAAGAGCAATACTTGCAAAAAGATATACAACTTTATGACAACTTTGCTTTATTACTGTATTGTTAACATTGTTACCCATGACTGTTGTGTTTGAAACTGTTAAACTGTAAAGCGCTGCGGAATATGTTGGCGCTATATAAATAAAGATTATTATTATTATTATTATGACAAGATATGTTTTTATACTTCACATAAAGTTAAAAAGTCATGAGAGTAAAGACAGTCCAATACAGACAATTATAATAAAATGCAATACAAAAAGGGGTGGCAACACCTAGATTCCACATTAAAACAAGCTGTTAAGATAAAAAGTCTATACTAGACAAGGTCCAAAGGGGCGGTGACTCTATAATAGGCAGTCTTATAGTATAACAGCTAACAAAGCGCTGCAAAGGGGGATAAGTAATATTATATAAAGTGCCCAGGGCAATTACAAGGATAATCAACCTTTGTCATAAGAAAAATGAATCAGGAATGCAATTTCACTATAACAAGTTTATAATATAGAATACATACTCAAATTGAGTTGTTCATAGTTCAATCAAATATCACACAACCCAAGGTATAACAATCAGACTCATAGTGTAATGGCATAAGATAACAAGAGAACCAGCCTGCAATAAGTGTGGGTAGGGAGCTCAAACACGCGTTTCGCGATGTGCTTTTCCGGGGGAGAGGGCATCAATTGTTCTCAATAAAAGCTTCAACTTAATCCACAAAAAAAAGCAAGTCCCCACTCAGGTCTGTCATATGTTAATGGAAATAGAAGGAGCTTCCACGTTACTGGTAGTTCAAAGGTTCTGGAAAAGCGAAATGGCTCGTCACCCACCAAATGAAATTCAGCAAATTCTGTGCTCCCAAATCCAAAAGGCCCACTCCCTTCTGAGCCCCACAGTGTATCTAAACCACATATAGCATTCACATTTGGCATTTCTGAAGCAATGAGAGCCCGCTTAACTTACAGTTGCATATCTCCAGAAGCACTGTCACTACAGCATACTGCTCACTACAGCGTACTGGTCAGTACACCTGTAAATAAATTCACCAAGGGGTATAGTTTCCAAAATGTCACTTGAGGGGGAATTCTGCTCTTCTAGCAATTAGGTGCTCTGTATATGGAGTCCACAAACTGTTCTAGGAAAATCTACGCTCCAGGAGGCAAATAGAGCTCTATTCCTCCCGAGTTTCTCAGTAGGGCTAAGGTCTACTTTCACACATCGGGTTTTTGCCATCATGTCGGTTCCGGCATCACGCCGCAGCACAGGATCAGGCATAAAATGTGAAAAACTGATGAAACGGATCTGGTTTTCCGCTAGAGTAACTGGCGAAAAACCGGATCCGTTCCATCAGTTTTGCATCCGTTTTTATCGGATCTGGTTTTTAAAAACGCCCCTGGGAGGCTCCAAAATGTGATTGGCCACTGAAAACCTATATATACAGTGTTCCTACAGTCCATATGTGACAGGTTGTAGAGGAGCAAGTGTTTTGAGAGCAAGATTGATGTCGTTATTGCGAATATTCTGAATATCAATGTGGATTTTACTTTAGAGGCGAATTGCTTGAAAAGAATTGTTCTGGAGAAGGAGCAAGAGAGACAGCGCATTATGCGTCTGCGCCGACGGCGTTTGTGGATCCACCCCATCACTGCACAGAGAATGACAAGTGGGGTGCTTTCTACACTGTACATGGAGCTACAAGGAGACCCAGAGAAATTTTTCTCATATGCGCGGATGAAAGCGGAGAACTTCGATCTATTGGTGGACCGAATTGGAGCAAGTTTGTCAGTTTCCCAATTGCTTGGGTGCAGTGGACGGGAAACATATAAGCATTGTGAAACCAGCTGGATCAGGATCAGAATATTTCAACTATAAAAAATACTTCTCCATTGTGCTGATGGCCATACAAATTTATCATGGTGGATATTAGGGCGTATGGCCGCTCCAATGATTCCCAAGTTTTCAAATTGTCCGCTATGGGCCATCATCTCTATGGAAACACCTTCCAATTCCCCCCCAGACCACTGCCTCAAACCTCTGGGCCACTATTGCCTTTTGTTTGTGTTGGGGATGAAGCCTTCCAGCTGTTGGAACACCTGCTGAAACCCTACTCCAGTAGTGGATTAATTCAAAGGCTCAGTGGATAGCACTGCAGCTGCAGTGCCCCAGGGTCAAGGTCGTTGCATTAATATTCTCCTCTAGGGGGAGTGGTGTTACGTTTGGAGGCAATGAAAGACAACTGAATCCAGGTATCACAAACATACAACACATTTCATACTCCAGGCCACCAGGGGGAGCTATGCTCCTATTTGTTAGGGCACTCCTCACACTAAGGTAAAAACTGGTTGCCTGGAGAGGAAGTTAGGCAGTTGCTGGCTGAGTTTCGCTCAGGTAGTTGGTCCCTGACAGGGGTGGGATCCTGTCAGAGGCTGAGACAGAAGGACATAGAGCTGCGCCTGCCCTGAGTGCGGCAGCCTCCCAGAAAGGGACATTGAAGGAGAATTGTGTTGTATAGAGGGTGAAGAAGTAGTAGCAAAGGAGTGGATATCAGAGGAGTTCTGCCCTGCACAGACTGCCTCCTTCTGAGGCGCAAGATCCTGGCAGCCGGAACACCGAAGGAGCAACAGTCCTTTATGCCTTGCTCCAGAGACCGGCAGAACAGCTAATTTCACGTTACCTGCCTGCCCTATACCCAGGAGGCAAGGTGGCATCCACGAGAGGCCAGGGCATGATAGAGTTCCTGTAAAAAAGCCTCAAGCCACCAGTCATACGGGTTTGTCCTATCCATCCGGGGGACAGAGAGAGAGAGACATTACATCTGTAACATCTTCAACAGTTGTGAGGACCTTATGAGAAGCTTAGCAGTAAGGTACTACAACACACGGTGCTAGAGGAAGGCTACTGATTTCTACCTGGATAAGGGGACTATGGATTTGCCTCCAAACCGCCCGGACCAAATCCACTTGGGGTTGGCATCTCTTTGTTGAATTCCTTCATGAAATGATCCCTGATCGACCGCCACCGCTTGACAATCCTCTCGCCTGAAAAGTGAAAGCACAAATTGATTAGTATACAACACTTTAAATCCAGCAACATAACTGAACTGTGTATACTTACATGCTTGATTCTGGGCCCAAACATAGAGGTCCTCCCAGTTGTCTACAAGCTGTTGGCAGACTTGCTCCCAGAGCCGACGGGTCACAATTACATCAGCGTGGCGGCGGTTACCCATGTTCTTCAGCGGCTCCCTCTCTCGGAACAGATCAATAAGGAGGTCAATATTTAGCCTGGCCTCCTCACCGTCCAACTCAGGAGCACGCTGTGAAGCCTGTTAAAAAAAAAAAAAAAAGACATATTCAAAACAACAAAGTTTTTTTTTTTTTTTTTTTAAAGTGCTTACACGATGACGACCGCCCTCACCTCTCACGCCGACGACCCAGGGAGCCGCTCTGAGGACCTCTGGATTGAGCACCAGAATCAGAAGACTATATGAAAAAAAAATGATGTGCTTGATTGCTGGTTTTTTATGTGTTGTGTGCACTGTGAGGTCTATAATGATCAGTTTGTATGTGTTGTATGTTGTGTGATGTCTGTAATGATCAGTATGTATGTGTTGTGTGCAGTGTTATTTCTGTAATGATCTTTGTTTTTTGTATGTTGGGTGTAGTGTGAGGTTGTGGCTCTGCGATGCAAGCAAGAAACTTACCAATTGCAATCCCACTTCAGGTCTCTCTCCACCCCTTCGGTCTTCTTCTGGAAGCACCTCTTCTGCTGCAGCTTCCTGTTACACAAGAATGATAGATTGATAAATACATTATTTAATAAAATATATATATAAATAGATAGATATGGGATAGCTAGATATGGGATAGATAGATAGATAGATAGGTATGGGATACATAGATAGATAGATGGATAGATAGATAGATATGGGATACATAGATATAAGATATAGCTAGAGCAAAAAAATTCACTAAAAACAAAAAAATTTACCTCAATGCGCTGCCGACACGGGGGGAGGGCTCCCAGAAGAAGACATGGCTAATAGGCTCTGCGGCTGGCTGGCAGAGTCTGTGGCTAGCTGGCAGAGTCTGTGGCTGGAAAGCTGGCTCTTTTGCTGGCTGGCAGAGTCTGTGGCTGGCTGGCAGAGTTTGTGGCTGGCAGGCAGGCTCTGTTGCTGGCAGGCTCTGTTGCTGGCAGGAGTGATGGCCTCACTGGCATTGTTTATATACGTGTCCTGTGGGCCGGGCAATGGTTTCTGAACATGCTCAGATTAAAAAAACGGAATGCGGCACAGGATCAGTTTTTTCCAGATCCAGAGCGTTCTGATGCCCATAGACTTGCATTGTAGCAAAAAGCCGGGAGCGCCGGATCCGGTGTTTTCCGGTTTTTCGCCGCAGACAAAAAAGTTACTGTAGACGTTTTTCAGACTCCGGAATGGAAATTTTCGCCTGATCCGGAAAAAAAAGGAAGGAACGGTGGGGCATGAGGCGCAATCCGGCGCTAATACAAGTCAATAGGAAAAACCGGATCCAGTTTTTAATTTCGCCGGTTACGGTTTTTCAAAAAAGAGCCGGAATGAAAAAACCTGATGTGTGAAAGTACCCTAAGTAGTGCTTTACAGCCACATATGGGGTATTGCCACATTCAGTAACAATTGTGGGACAAATTATGGTGCCATTTTTACCCACTTCTTGTGTAAAAATGTAAAATCTGGGGCTTACACAAAATTTTGGTGGTAAAAATGTAGTTATTTTTTCTTCACTGCCCAATGTTAAAAAATTCTGTGACACACCCATGGTGTCAATTTGATCACTACACCCCTAGATGAATTTGTTGAGAGGTGTAGTTTGTAAAATAGGGCTGCTTATGGGGAATTCTGCTGTTCTGGCACCTCATGGGCTCTCCCAGTGGGTCATAGCACCTGCAAACCATAACAGTGTAATCTGGTTCTCCTTGCCTTCAGAGCTTTGCACTGTGCCTGAAAAATATTTCCTAATTACCTGTAGGGTATTGGCACACTCAGGGAAAAATGGAGCTCAGTTTGTTGTAGAAAAATTAAAAACTTGGGGCTAAAACAACATTTTAGTGGTAAAAATTGAATTTATTCTTTCTTCACTGCTCAGTGGTCTAAAATTCTGTGAGGCACATGTGGTGTCAATATGATCACTGCACCACTAGATGAATTAATTTGGGAGTGTAGTTTGTAAAATGAATTCACATATACAGTAGGGGGATGCTTTTGTTCTGGAACCTCATGGGCTCTGCCAATGTTACATGGCACCCTCAAACCATTCAAGCAAAATCTGAACTCCAATATGGCGCCTCTTCCCTTCTGAGCTTTGCAGTGTGCCTTAAAAGTAGTGTCCCCCCACATATGGGGTATCGGCATACTCAGGAGAAATTTCACAACAAATAATATAGTGCAATTTCTCCTGCTACCCTTATGAAAATGCAAAAATTGGGGCTAAAAATAACATTTTTTGTGAGGAAAATGTGATTTTATTATTTTCACAGCTCAACGTTATAAACTTCTATGAAGCACATGGGGGTTCCAGGTGCTCACCATGCATCTAAATACATTCCTTGAGGGGTCTAGTTTTCAAAATAGGGTCAACTGTGGGAGATTTCCACTATTTAGGCACATCAGGAGCTCTCCAAATGGGACATGACATCCACTAAGGATTCCCGGAAATTTTACATTCAAAAAGTCAAATCACGCTCCTTCCCTTCCGAACCCTGCTCTGCACTAAAACAGTAGTTTTCTCCCTCAAGTTGGGTATGGGCGTACTCAGGAGAAATTGAACAACAAATTTTATGGTGCAATTTCTCATTACCCTTCTGAAAATGCAATATTTTGTGCTAAATACATTTGTGGGGAAAATTTGAATTTGTTATTGTTACGGCTCAATGTTATAAGCTTCTGTGAAGCACCTGAGGGTTCAATGTGCTCACCACACATCAAGATCAGTTCCCTGAGGGATCTAGTTTCCAAAATGGTGTCACTTGTGGGGGATTTTCACTGTATAGGCACATTAGAGGCCTTCTAAATGCCTCTAATGTGCCTACAGTACAATATGTCACGAAAAAAAAATCTCAGAATCACTGGGATCCATTGAAGCATTCTAGAGTTATAACCACATAAAGTGACAGTGTTCAGAATTGTAAAAATTGTCCTGGTTATTAACATGCAAACCACCTTTGGGGGTAAACAGGTTAAATCCACAAGAATTTTACAATGCCTTTTTTTTTTCAAATGTTCTATACCATAAAATGTAGCAAAAAACACTTAATACTCTATGGATGACAAATTGAATCCAAACAATTTTTTTAGCGCTTTTTTGGAGTGTTATATACCACCATAATGTACCACAAAGCATGCAATACTGTAGGGATGAGTAATTGAATCCAGAAACAATTTCCAATGCCTTTTTGGAGTGTTTTATACCACCAAAATGTGCCACAAAGCACGCAAGACTCTATTGGTGACAATTTAGTTAATTTTTTCAGACAAAAAAAAAATAATGTGGTCACATATAGAGGCAAACTTGTTCGGAAAATGTTTGCCAATCTCAAATTCGGCATCAACATAGTACATTCGGTTTCGTGTTTGGTTTCCCAAGAATTTTTCCTCAAAGCTGGGAAAGTTTGGTCAAAGATCAGTAAATGATCTTGGTTTCACTAATGATTTTCTTTTTACTTTGTCTAGGATAGTGCTCTTGTATGATGAACAGGGGGGGACGTGTTCTAAGAGGGTGAGTGCATCTAGGTCAGATGGGCAGTGGAGTGTAATTTTTTTTTAAATTTGTGTACATTTCAGCAGCCAATTATGCGCAGAAACCATCCACAATGTCATGACAAGTTCTTCTGTGATTGGCTGCCAAAGTCTCATGTCCCTTTCCATATAAAAAGCAAACATTTTGTTTTGCTGGTGCCTTTCAGTGTAACAGCGCAGAAAGGCCGCTCTTGCTGTACCTGCTGAAAGTGAACTTTTCATTTAGTTAGATAGGGTCCTGTCCTGTGTGAAATCGATCTTCTAGCAACTAACTAGATTGTGCCAAAACTGTTGCAATCAGGAGGCTTTATTTGCTAATCCAAATCATTTGGGCTAAAGCTGTCTTGCAGTGAGGAATCAGGAGGCCCCATTTGCTAATCAAAATCATTAGGCTTAACATTGCGGTTCAACCAGGAGGCCCCATTTGCTAATCCAAATCGATTGGGCTAAAACGGAGTTGCAGTGAGGAACCAGGAGGCCCGATTTGCTAATCAAATTCATTAAGCCTAATATTGGGGTTCAGCCAGGAGGCTTTATTTGCTAATCCAAATTGTATGTGCTAAAACAGTGTTGAAGTCAGGAGGCCCCATTTGCTAATCCAAATCGTTTGGTCTAAAACTGTGTTGCAGTGAGGAAACAGGAGGCCCTATTTGCTAATCAAAATTGTTAGGTCTAAGTGTTGTTCAGGCACACTAATAAAATAAATACTGATTGTTCACTTAGTGACACGTGACTTACAGGTCTGGGCCTAAGGTTGTGAAAAAGTGGGTTAAAAGAGAGGAAAGGTACATACAAGAGTTTGAAAAAGCAAGGTCGTGGTGAAAGGGGGAATAGGCTTGGTGTTCTACGTGTACGTGGGTTAGATGTTAATGTTAATGAAAGCTCAACTGAACAAACAATGTCGAGTCCTATTTAAAGGAAACTGACAATATCTGTTACTGGACAGGCTACTTGACTTCCTTTCTTTGGCAGTCACAAAGTGATATGCCTTGTAGACAAGGGTAAGAAATAGCATGTGTTCCAGTGGATGGCAAGCACTGCTTCAAGTGGCCTCTCCCCCTCTTCCTCCACCTAAACATCACACACAGTGCAATCCTCAGAGGTGGCACTCCAGTCACCCTTGTTTCCCCCAGCGTCAAAAATTTATAACCGCCCAATGGACTGTGGGAACCACAAACGGGCCATTCCGCAGAGCTGTTCACACATTCTATTCCATGGGCATCAAAGGACTGCTCCAAATATTTACAGAACCCAGAGGAGGAAAGCATCTGCACCGATGCCCAATATATTTTCCTGTTGGATCCAGGGCTAGATGCAGTAGGGTCTGAGGAGAATACAGACCCTTGTCACCAGACATTAACCACCGTGAGTGGAGGTGATCCTGATGAGACACACGCAGACTGTATTGTGGCATCAGGGCAGGAAGAGGAGGAGGGTGACTCTCAGGGCGAGGACTGGGAGAACAGAGAGGATGATGATGAGGCTGTAGATTCTACTTGGTGTGAACCTAGAGGCAGGCAGCCGAGTAGCTCAGCAGAGGAGGAAGACGAGGAGGTTACGTTGCGTCTTCCCACACAGGCATGGAGTGATGCAACCGTGACAAGCACTGTATCCTCAGCCACAACTGTGGCCACCACTGGTCAAGAGTCTTCAGTTCACAGGTGTGGCAAGGGTTGCCTAGCCTGGGCCTTTTTTGAGACCACAAAGGATGACCCAACTCACGTTTTCTGCCAAATTTCCAAAACAGGAATCAGTGGTGGCAAAAATTGCAATAATGCGTGATATAATAATAATAATATTAATAATTATAATGAAGACTAGCAGGCCTTGCCAACCACTGGCAGTCCTATCAACCACATCTGCTGCTGCTTCCTCCTCAGTGATCGTACAGTCAGGGTGAGTTAGAGCCTGTCAGGTGTTATGGAAGTAGATATGACTGCGGTTTTTGTTTCACTGAACACAACACATTTTTCTCAATCCACCAAATAATGTTTCCTCCTATACATGCCAAAGCTAAGAGCTTGTACTCCACCATCTCCAATCTGTTGGCCATGGAAATTCTTCCTTTCCATCTCGTGGATACAGACTGTTTCCAAAAGTTGATAACCATCACAGTCACTCTGTGCCAGTTGCCCAGTTGCCATTACTTCTTTAAGAAAGCTTTGCCTGTGCTACACCAGCATGTTGCAGACAACATCAACCGTTCGCTGAAAAAAATCTGTGTTTGCCGGGGTGCATTTCATCACTGACACCTGGACAGGGCAGGAGTGTTACATCTTGCTGACTGAGCACTGGGTGACTTTGGTGGCTGTAGGGACAGGTGGTCAAGGGGCTGCTCCACAAGTCTTGGAATCCACAAGGCTTGTGGGACAAACATCTGTATCTAAAACTTCCTCCACTGCTTCTGCTTCCTCCACCTCCTCTAGGACCTCTATCTGCACCCTTAAGGAGACATGCATTCCAACAGTGCAGTGAGAATCCCTCCCACCTCCTTATTGCACAGCTAGGGATCACCGCAATCAGGCAGTGTTTAAATTAATATGCCTTGGAGATCGCTGTCACACAGCTCAAGAGTTGTGCTCAGCTATCTATGCCCAGTTAGAGCAATGACTGTCTCCACTGAACCTGGACTGAGGAAAGGCCGTGTGCAGTAATGGTGCAATCCTGGTGGCGGCTCTACACCAGGGCAACCTCACGCACGTGACTTGCATGGTTCACGTACTCAACCTGGTGGTACAGCAATTTCCCGACCATTATCCTGGTCTGGATGCGCTGCTGCAGAAAGCTTTGTTGCTGTGTGCTCCCTTCCGACGATGGCACTCCGTAGGTCATCAACTTGCATCAGTACAGAGGTCTATCAGCTTACCGTTAACCATTTGATTTGTGATGTTCCAACATGTTGAAATTCTACTCTACACATGTTTCAGCGACTACGGCAGCAGCAGTGAGTCTTGGTCCAGTATCTTCTTTTGCATAGCCTGGGCCAACACAGTACGGACATGGTGCAAATAACGTTTGTGAAGTGGAAATAAATGAAGGACCTCTGCACCCTTCTGCACAGTTTTGAAATGGCTACTAAGATGGCTAGCACTGACAATGCCGCCATCAACATCACTATTCTGGTCATCTACATGCTGGACCACACTTTGAATAGTCTGCATGAGGAGGTGGTGGTCCCAGAGGAAGAGGTGGAAGCAGAAGAAGATGCAGAAGGAATAACCGTATCTCTAAGTTCAGGGCCGTTTTTGAACAGGTGGATGCCATGGGAGGGTGGATTACAGCGATCGAGAGAGGCTCAAGGCATCAAACTAACTGTTCGTGAAGGTGCAGGAGCCGAGGAGCAAATTGAGGAGGATGAGGAGGAGGAGGTAATGGACGTGCAGCAGTCAGGAGATGAAGAGGATAATGATCCTCTCTCTGTCATTCATGGTTGGAGGGAGGGGATGGAGGAAGCAACCTTGAGTGTTACCCCACCCCCAACACACCATGGACTTGGTCATGGAAGCGCCCAACACAAGAGCACCTTCTTGCTGCACTATTTTCAACATGATGTCTGTAGGTTTAGAAATAGCGCTGACTACTGGGTTGCCACTCTATTATATTCATGGTACAAGAGTAAATTTGATGCTTTTCCCCCTGGAAAGGGACGTGTGCATGCTGGAGTATCGAAACACGCATGTAGACAATCTTAAGAGTGGTTTTCCCCAAGACAGCAGTGAGGCAGGCAATGTACATCACAGTTCTAGAGTTTCTACCCCAGGAACGTCAAGGCATCACCGCAAAAACATTAACTGCAGCAGTGTAAGTGACACAAGCAGTTTCTGGGAGTCATTTCACACATTTTTTAGACCAGTCCATGCACCAGCAGAATACAGTAGAGTACAATTCAACAACATTTTGTACGACTGGGATGATGGTGCAGGAGTATGTCAAGCTCAATATCAATGCTATCAGGGGGAATTTCAGCCCATTTGCATTTCAGTCTTTGAAAATGGAGGAGTGGCCTGAGCTCGCCTATCACAGCTTGGTGGTTTTGTCATGCTTGGCAGCCAGCGTTCTCTCAGAATGTGTGTTCTAGTCTGCTGGTGGTGTCCTGATGAATGAGCGCATGTGGCTGTCCCCGAAAGTGTAGACCACCTAACTTTCTTCAAAATGAACAAGTCATGGATCTCCAATTACTTTTGCACCCCAGTCGCAGACTGGGCAGACTAGGCGATGATATAGTTTTTATTGTCATACATTGATCTCATGTTATTGCAGTCTGTGACACCTTTGTCATGGCTTCTGTGCTTGCTGTTGCTTCTGCAAACAACTTTTTGAAATGTGGAGACTACAAGTTGGGTCTCCATCTGTTGGGTTGCCAGTAGTGGACGGTGTGTCAGAGGCCTATTATACTGTTTCTGTGGAAATTGATGCCACTTTATTGGTATATAACAATTTTTTGAAATGTGTAGAATCCAAATTGGGTCTCCTTCATGCTTGTTGCCTGTAGCAGAAAGGGCTCCCAGACCAGCAGGCCTGCACCTTGGCTGACTGTTGCAGTGTTGCGTGAATTCATGATTAGGCTCTCATCAAAAACACAAATTTTAAAATGGTTATTAATGTGCCTTCAATCATCTGTTTTGCGTTTGCTTTTAGTTCAAACAATTCTTGAAATAAAACACCACAATAAGAAACATAGTATAAAATTGGATGAAACTACTTTGGCTTAGATCATATATAGTAGAAAATGTCCTCAATTTTTCAGTCTGTGATCTTCGTTTGATGCAAGAGCACACCTAAATGGTTATTGATTTTTGGACAAACAATTCCCCAAACAAATTTCCAGTATACTGAACTGTCAAAGTGGATACAAGAATATTGCTTTATTCCTACATGTATATTTATTGTCTTTTTAAACACTGTCTTTCCTTCAGTTCTAATGCTTTAAAACTCACCAGGAATTTTGAGTTTACCAAGGCAAAGCACTGCAGAGATGAATCACATTGAGTCCATATCTATTAATGATCCCGCAGTGGCACCAACATATTGTAATAATTCACATTTACCGCTGTCCACTGTGGCAATGCCTAGCTACAGTTGAAAACATATTCAGGTCAGTTTCAAAGTAAGCCAATTAACTAATCAGTGTGTGTTTAGACAGGCTGATCAATAATGCATAGAAAGAAGGAATATAAACCAGCTCACCCGTGATGCATAAACCAATCCTCGGGAGCATGGACCCGCTGTGTCCAGGCGTATAGAGTCCAAAAAAGAAGAGAATGTCCAGCTTCACCGAATCCGTAAAAAAAGAGTTTTCTTTATTCACAAACTTTTAAGCATAGAGGATACAGACTTCAGCACAAGCCATATGGGTAAGAATCTCAACGCGTTTCTGGAGACTAAGCTCCCTTAGGCTGTGTGCACACGTTGCAGATTTTTTGCGTTTTTTCCGCGTTTTTTCCCTATAAAAACGCTATAACCTTTATTAATAACCTTTATTTTTATATAGCGCTAACATATTCCGCAGCGCTTTACAGTTTGCACACATTATCATCACTGTCCACTATGGGGCTCACAATCTACATTCCCTATCAGTATGTCTTTGGAATGTGGGAGGAAACCGGAGTACCCGGAGGAAACCCACGCAAACACGGAGAGAACATACAAACTCTTTGCAGATGTTGTTCTTGGTGGGGTTTGAACCCAGGACTCCAGCGCTGCAAGGCTGCTGTGCTAACTACTGCGCCACCGTGCTATAAGGCTGTGTGCACACGTTGCTGATTTTTCGCGGGTTTTTTTTGCGGTTTTTCCTGGTAAAAACGCTATAAAACCGCAAAAAAACAGCATACAATATGCATCCCATCATTTAGAATGAATTCCGCAATTTTTGTGCACATGATGCGCTTTTTTCCACGAAAAAAACGCATCGCTGTAAAAAACGCAGCATGTTCATTAATTTTGCCGTTTTTTTTGCGGATTTCCCACTATAAAATGCATTGGGAACTGTTCTGAAAAAAACACGGCAAAAACGCGTCAAAAACGCATGCAGATTTCAGGTTTTTCTCAGGAATTTTCTGCAAGAAATCCTGACGTGTGCACATAGCCTAAATCCGCAAAAAATCTGCATACATTATGCATCCCATCATTTTTAATGAATTCCGCACTTCTTGTACACATGATGCGTTTTTTCCGCGTTAAAAACACATCACGGTAAAAAACGCAGCATGTTCATTAATTTTGCGGATTTTTTGCGGATTTCCCACTATATAATGCATTGGGAAATGTCCGGAAAAATCAGCCAAAAAAACGCACCAAAAACGCGATAAAAACGTGGTAAAAACGCGCAAAAAAAGTGAATAAAACACATGCAGAATTCTTGTGGAATTCTTGCAGAAAATCTCAGGAATTTTCTGCTAGAATTCCTGAACGTCTGCACATAGCCTTAATCATGACATCAATTAATCATGACATCATACGGATTCGGTGAAGCTGGACATTCTTTTCTTTTTGCTTCCTTTCTTACCAGAGCCATAACTTTTTTTTATTTTTCCGTCAATATGGCCATGTGAGAGCTTGTTTTTTGTGGGAAGAGTTGTACTTTTGAAAGACTCCATTGGTTTTACCATAACATGTACTCGAAAACAGGAAAAAAAATTCAAGTGCGGAGAAATTACAAAAAAAGTGCAATTCCACAACTGCTTTCAGTATTTTTTTTACCATGTTCACCAAATGCTAAAACTGACCTGCCATTATGATTCTCCAGGTCATTACAAGTTTCTAGATACCAAACATGTATAGGTTGTTTTTTATTTAAATGGTGAAGAAAATCCAAAGTTTGATAAAGAAAAAGAAAAATTACGTCATTTTCCGAGACCCGTAGAGTCTCCATTTTTCGTGATCTGTGGCTGGGTGAGGGCTTAATTTTTGCGTGCTGAGCTGACATCTTTAAAGATGTGATTTTGGTGTGGATGTGTTCATTAGATCACCCGTTATTGCATCCTAATTCAACATTGCGTTGACCAAAAAAAATTAAATTCTGACGTTTTTACTTTTTTTTTTGCTACATCATTTACTGATTGGATTATTTATTTTTATGTATTGATAGATCGGGCGATTTTGAATGAGGCAATACCAAATTTGTGTATTTTTTTTAATCGTTTTATTTTGAATGTGGTGCATGGGGGGTGATTTGAACTTTTATATTTATTCGTTTAATTTTTTTTAAATTTTTCACTTTACACTTGCTTCAATAGTCTCTATGGGAGACTAGAAGCTGCGATAATCCGATTGCCTCTGCTAACACACAGGCGATGATCAGATCACCTGTGTGTAGCAGAAATATTCACTTGCTATGAGAGCCACCGCTAGGGTGGCGCTCATGGAAATCCGGCAATGACAACCACAGGGGTCTCCTGCAGACCCAGTGTTGTTATACCAACCCATCAGCGACCCACGGTCATGTGACACGGAGCACCAATGGGTGGGATTAGTAATGCGCTTCTGGAGCGATCACAATAAATGCCGCTGTTAGAGATTGACAGCGACATTTAGTGGGTTAACAGCCATGGAAGAATCGCGATTTCACCCGTGGCTGTTAGGGGCACATGTCAGCTGTTCAAAACAGCTGACATGTGAAGGGAAAAATGTGGGCTTAGTGCCGGAGCCCACATCAAAGGGAGTGACACGACATGCGCAGTACATGTACGGCACATGTTGTAAAAGGGGTTAATACTATACAGGGTGGGCCATTTATATGGATACACCTGGGTGGGCCATGTATATGGATACACCTAAATAAAATGTGAATGGTTGGTGATATCAACTTCCTGTTTGTGGCACATTAGTATATGGGAGGGGGAAAACTTTTCAAAATGGGTGGTGACCATGGTGGCCATTTTGGATTCAACTTTACAAATGGCCCACCCAGGTGTATCCTTATAAATGGCCCACCCTGTATATCGCTATGTGCTAATAAGGCTGTCATTGTTCTCAGCATCACAAGTTCTTTTTGCAAAGGATGATGTGCTGCCAAGAATTATGATTTTTTTTTTTAACCAAGCCAAAAGATAATTTAACTAGGGTTTTGCTCATTCGTCGGGATCACCTGCCTGTTTACACTGGCCAGTTAGTGGGATACAAGCGTTCCTATGAGCATTCATTCCCATTAATTTTACAGAGCAAATGCACCCTTAGACTAACTATTAAATGTACTGTTCTGGTCTGTAAAATGGTCCAGACTAGAACATTGTAAAAAACTAACAAACAAAAAAAAAAAACACAGACCATCAAGCCACGTAGAAAATTGCTAGTGTGCACTGGCACATATGTTATTGGACCAATATACAGTCTTTTGTACACTTGGACCACTCACTGATCTAAACTATAGCCATCTGAATCCAACCTGAAACCGGATACATCCAAATAGGAGCCTTGTAGAAAGGGTTCAGCTTTGGGCCCAAGTGAATCTCAGTGGAGAGAACCTGTGATAGATTCCTCTACCAGAAAAAAATGCATTGTTACGAAATAATGGATTTAGTAACTGGCCCAAGTGCCATACCAAACGTATGGAGGTGGAAATAAACATCAGGCACTTCTGTCTAGGTTTGGAAAATCTGCCACCATAATGTGGGAAAGATAGGTGTTATGACCCCAGTGGACAGGGTCTCAGAGGAACGTGTAAGTCTGCAAGATACAAAAATCCAGCTCATAGGGCTGTGGTAACTGGGTTGACCAAATAGCTACTCCTAACGCCAACACTAGAAGTAGCCGGGGATCATGCCTACGGTGATCGCTAGATGACTCGCGCCAGCCGGAGAATCTAACTACCCCTAGGAGAAGAAAACAAAGACCTCTCTTGCCTCCAGAGAAAGGGACCCCAAAGCAAGATACAAGCCCCCCACAAATAATAACGGTGAGGTAAGAGGAAATGACAAACACAGAAATGAACCAGGTTCAGCAAAGAGAGGCCAGCTTACTAATAGCAGAATATAGCAAGATAACTTATCTGGTCAACAAAAACCCTATAAAAATCCACGCTGGAGATTCAAGAACCCCCGAACCGTCTAACGGTCCGGGGGGAGAACACCAGCCCCCTAGAGCTTCCAGCAAAGGTCAGGATACAGATAGGAACAAGCTGGACAAAAATACCAAACAAAACAAAAGCAAAAAGCAAAGAAGCAGACTTAGCTTGAAAAACAGGAACCAGGATCAGAGGACAAGAGCACAACAGATTAGCTCTGAATTCAACGATGCCAGGCATTGAACTGAAGGTCCAGGGAGCTTATATAGCAACGCCCCTGAACTAACGGCCCAGGTGAGGATATAGGAAAAGACAGACGCTCCAGAGTCAAATCACTAATGACCACTAGAGGGAGCAAAAAGCAAAATCACAACAGTACCCCCCCTTAGTGAGGGGTCACCGAACCCTCACCACAACCACCAGGGCGATCAGGATGAGCGGCATGAAAGGCACGAACTAAATCGGCCGCATGAACATCAGAGGCGACCACCCAGGAATTATCTTCCTGACCATAGCCCTTCCACTTGACCAGGTACTGAAGCCTCCGCCTGGAGAGACGAGAATCCAAGATCTTCTCCACCACGTACTCCAACTCGCCCTCAACCAACACCGGAGCAGGAGGCTCAGCAGAAGGAACCACAGGCACAACGTACCGCCGCAACAAGGACCTATGAAACACGTTGTGGATAGCAAACGACACAGGTAGATCCAGGCGAAAGGATACAGGATTAAGAATTTCCAATATCTTGTAAGGACCAATAAAACGAGGTTTAAATTTGGGAGAGGAAACCTTCATAGGAACAAAGCGGGAAGAAAGCCACACCAAATCCCCAACACGTAGTCGGGGACCCACACCGCGGCGGCGGTTGGCAAAGCGCTGAGCCCTCTCCTGTGACAACTTCAAGTTGTCCACCACAAGATTCCAGATCCGCTGCAACCTATCCACCACAGAATCCACCCCAGGGCAGTCAGAAGGTTCCACATGACCCGAAGAAAAACGAGGGTGGAAACCAGAGTTGCAGAAAAACGGCGAAACCAAGGTGGCGGAACTAGCCCGATTATTAAGGGCAAACTCAGCTAACGGCAAGAAGGTCACCCAATCGTCCTGATCAGCAGAGACAAAACACCTCAAATAAGCCTCCAAAGTCTGATTAGTTCGCTCCGTCTGTCCATTAGTCTGAGGATGGAAAGCAGACGAAAACGACAAGTCAATGCCCATCCTACTACAAAAGGATCGCCAGAATCTGGAAACGAACTGGGATCCTCTGTCTGACACAATATTCTCAGGGATGCCGTGCAAACGAACCACGTTCTGGAAAAACACAGGAACCAGATCGGAAGAGGAAGGCAGTTTAGGCAAAGGAACCAAATGGACCATCTTGGAGAAGCGATCACATATCACCCAGATAACAGACATGCCCTGAGACACCGGAAGATCAGAAATGAAATCCATGGAGATATGTGTCCAAGGTCTCTTAGGGACAGGCAAGGGCAAGAGCAACCCGCTGGCACGAGAACAGCAAGGCTTAGCTCGAGCACAAGTCCCACAGGACTGTACAAATGACCGCACATCCCTAGACAAGGAAGGCCACCAAAAGGATCTGGCCACCAGATCTCTGGTGCCAAAAATTCCTGGGTGACCTGCCAACACCGAGGAATGAACCTCGGAAATGACTCTGCTGGTCCACTTATCAGGCACAAACAGTCTGTCAGGTGGACAAGAATCAGGCCTATCAGCCTGAAATCTCTGCAACACACGTCGCAGATCAGGAGAAATAGCTGACAAGATAATACCATCCTTAAGAATACCAACAGGTTCAGCGACTCCAGGAGCATCAGGCACAAAGCTCCTGGAAAGAGCATCGGCCTTCACATTCTTTGAACCTGGTAAATACGAGACAACAAAGTCAAAACGGGAGAAAAACAATGACCAGCGGGCCTGTCTAGGATTCAGGCGTTTAGCAGACTCGAGATACATCAGATTTTTGTGATCAGTCAAGACCACCACACGATGCTTAGCACCCTCGAGCCAATGACGCCACTCCTCAAATGCCCATTTCATGGCCAACAACTCCCGATTGCCCACATCATAATTTCGCTCCGCAGGCGAAAACTTCCTAGAGAAAAAGGCGCAAGGTCTCATAACAGAGCAACCAGGGCCTCTCTGCGACAAAACGGCCCCTGCTCCAATCTCTGAAGCATCCACCTCAACCTGAAAGGGAAGCGAGACATCAGGCTGGCACAAAACAGGCGCCGAAGTAAACCGACGTTTCAACTCCTGGAAAGCCTCCACGGCAGCAGGAGCCCAATTAACCACATCGGAGCCCTTCTTGGTCATATCCGTCAAAGGTTTCACAATGCTAGAAAAGTTAGCGATAAAACGACGGTAGAAGTTAGCGAAACCCAAGAACTTCTGAAGACTCTTAACTGACGAGGGCTGAGTCCAATCAAGAATAGCTCGGACCTTGACTGGGTCCATCTCCACAGCAGAAGGGGAAAAAATGAACCCCAAAAAGGGAACCTTCTGTACACCAAAAAGACACTTTGAGCCCTTGACAAACAAAGAATTTTCACGCAAAATTTTAAAGACCATCCTGACCTGCTCCACATGCGAGTCCCAATTATCAGAAAAAACCAGAATATCATCCAGATAAACGATCAGAAATTTATCCAGATAGTTCCGGAAAATGTCATGCATAAAGGACTGAAAAACTGAAGGGGCATTAGAGAGCCCAAAAGGCATCACCAAGTACTCAAAATGACCTTCGGGCGTATTGAATGCGGTTTTCCATTCATCCCCTTGCTTAATGCGCACAAGGTTGTACGCACCACGAAGGTCTATCTTGGTAAACCACTTGGCACCTTTAATCCGGGCAAACAAGTCAGACAACAGCGGCAAAGGATACTGAAATTTGACAGTGATCTTATTTAAAAGCCGATAGTCAATACAAGGCCTCAAAGATCCGTCCTTTTTAGCCACAAAAAAGAATCCTGCACCAAGAGGGGAAGAAGACGGACGGATGTGTCCTTTCTCCAGAGACTCCTTGATATATAAACGCATAGCGGTATGTTCAGGTATCGACAGATTAAACAGTCTTCCCTTAGGAAATTTACTGCCTGGAATCAAATCTATTGCACAGTCACATTCCCTATGAGGAGGCAATGCACTGGACCTGGACTCGCTAAAGACATCCTGATAATCAGACAAGTACTCCGGAACTTCCGAAGGCGTAGAAGAAGCAATAGACACAGGCAGGGAATCCTCATGAATACCACGACAACCCCAACTAGACACTGACATAGCCTTCCAGTCAAGGACTGGATTATGGGTCTGTAACCATGGCAGCCCCAAAACAACCAAATCATGCATTTTATGTAGAACGAGAAAACGTATCACCTCGCGGTGTTCAGGAGTCATGCACATGGTAACCTGTGTCCAATACTGCGGCTTATTTTCTGCCAATGGCGTAGCATCAATACCCCTAAGAGGGATAGGATTTTCTAATGGTTCAAGAATAAAACCACAGCGCTTAGCAAATGAGAGATCCATAAGACTCAGGGCAGCACCTGAATCTACAAACGCCATGACAGGATAAGATGACAGTGAGCAAATCAAAGTTACAGACAGAATAAACTTAGGATGCAAATTACCAACGGTGACAGGACTAACAACCTTAGATATACGTTTAGAGCATGCTGAGATAACATGTGTAGAATCACCACAGTAGTAGCACAAGCCATTCCGGCGTCTATGAATTTTCCTCTCATTTCTAGTCAGGATTCTATCACATTGCATCAAATCAGGTGTCCGTTCAGACAACACCATGAGGGAATTTGCGGTTTTTCTATCACATTGCATCACATCAGGTGTCTGTTCAGACAACAACATGAGGGAATTTGCGGTTTTGCGCTCCCGCAACCGCCGGTCAATTTGAATAGCCAGGGACATGGTATCATTCAGACCTGTGGGAATGGGAAAACCCACCATAACATTCTTAATGGCCTCAGAAAGGCCATTTCTAAAATTAGCGGCCAGTGCACACTCGTTCCAATGTGTCAGCATGGACCATTTCCGAAATTTTTGGCAATACACCTCAGCCTCGTCCTGGCCCTGAGACATAGCCAGCAAGGCTTTCTCTGCCTGAATCTCCAGATTGGGTTCCTCATAAAGTAAACCGAGCGCCAGAAAAAACGCATCAATATCAGCCAATGCCGGATCTCCTGGCGCCAACGAAAAAGCCCAATCCTGAGGGTCACCCCGTAAGAATGAAATAACAATTTTTACTTGTTGAGCAGAGTCTCCAGACGAACAAGGTTTCAGGGACAAAAATAATTTACAATTATTCCTGAAATTCCTAAACTTAAATCGGTCTCCTGAAAACAGTTCAGGAATCGGAATCTTGGGTTCAGACCTAGGATTTCTGGTAACATAATCTTGTATACCCTGCACACGAGCGGCAAGCTGGTCCACACTTGTAATCAAGGTCTGGACATTCATGTCTGCAGCAAGCTTAAGCCACTCTGAGGTAAAGGGGAAAAGAAAAAAAAAAATGAGAGAGGGAAAAAAAAAACTCAAAATTTTCTTTCTTATAATCCCACTTCTGCAATGCATTAAACATTTAATACTGGCCTGGCATACTGTTATGACCCCAGTGGACAGGGTCTCAGAGGAACGTGTAAGTCTGCAAGATACAAAAATCCAGCTCATAGGGCTGTGGTAACTGGGTTGACCAAATAGCTACTCCTAACGCCAACACTAGAAGTAGCCGGGGATCATGCCTACGGTGATCGCTAGATGACTCGCGCCAGCCGGAGAATCTAACTACCCCTAGGAGAAGAAAACAAAGACCTCTCTTGCCTCCAGAGAAAGGGACCCCAAAGCAAGATACAAGCCCCCCACAAATAATAACGGTGAGGTAAGAGGAAATGACAAACACAGAAATGAACCAGGTTCAGCAAAGAGAGGCCAGCTTACTAATAGCAGAATATAGCAAGATAACTTATCTGGTCAACAAAAACCCTATAAAAATCCACGCTGGAGATTCAAGAACCCCCGAACCGTCTAACGGTCCGGGGGGAGAACACCAGCCCCCTAGAGCTTCCAGCAAAGGTCAGGATACAGATAGGAACAAGCTGGACAAAAATACCAAACAAAACAAAAGCAAAAAGCAAAGAAGCAGACTTAGCTTGAAAAACAGGAACCAGGATCAGAGGACAAGAGCACAACAGATTAGCTCTGAATTCAACGATGCCAGGCATTGAACTGAAGGTCCAGGGAGCTTATATAGCAACGCCCCTGAACTAACGGCCCAGGTGAGGATATAGGAAAAGACAGACGCTCCAGAGTCAAATCACTAATGACCACTAGAGGGAGCAAAAAGCAAAATCACAACAGATAGGGGCCTTTCACTAATACCAAAGTCCTAGTGGTAAGCAGAAGATATTTAACTTGGGGTAACTAACAAAAACTTTGGATTTATTAGTGAAATAGCCTGCCAACAGCCTATGGCCACATAAGGTAGATTTTCATCAATAATATTTAATATTTCCCATACTATAAAATCATTTTTATGAATAATGTTTGATAAAACTCCTGGAGTGAAGAAGATAATAAACACAGCTAAATCCACATTATAGTTTGGATATAACCCTAGGTTCAACATTGATTCCATTATCACATGTGTGCTCAATAAGCAGAGTTTAGCATGAAAACCTGATTCTCGCTGTTTCTATATAAAAGAATCTAAGCTGCATCCTATTAATTAAAATATACTTTTCTCTTCTAATTCAATGAATGCATATACATATATTTAGCGCTGACAACTCATGCTGGGAGTAATAGTAGTAATCACGTCTGTGTTAATGCATGTTACACAGAAGACGGACTAGCACACAAGTGAGCTGGTATTGTGGAAAAAAATAATTGCCACATAAATCAAATAATCTGCTAAATGTGTTACTCATTATTTATCCTATTCTTAGCATTTTCAGGTGTTTTGTTCCGATAGAGAACATCATGTAACAAGGATTACAAAGTCCTAATGACCATTGATCCTTCCTCTACGCAAGTTCTAAACAATACAGTAGAATATCTACCAATATCTTTCACAGGAAGGAAAAAAGAAATTGAAATATGAATCATTGCCGTCGCTATAGAAATCTTAAAATATATCACAAAGGTTGAATATTAGGCTCTCAGACCACTCATTTTTCTTTGATAGAATAATAACAGGTCTGCAAGGCTAAACATTTTTAAAAGTAAGAGTTGATTTTTATAAACTTTCAATTGCTGAACTAAAAATAATCAAAACATATTGAAAAAATTCCATCATGTACAGCTTTCCGACAAACACTGACTCCATAGACTTTCTTGCATCATACTTTGACACCGTCGGTGGAAAATTTTTGGTGTCATAAGATTGGTTAGAAATAGTTTTTCATGGTACAGAAGCAGAGGAAATTATTCATTCCATACTGTTCTCAAGATGTTGCTCTAGTTTATTGCAGTCATGTTCCTGGGCTGATGAAAAAAGTCAACATTGAGTACAAGGTGAGCAAGTGGAGACCTTTTATTGATTCATTAAAAAGAAATTCTGAAAGCTGTGCTACTGCACAATGACAGCAAGTATGCTTCAGTGCCTGTAGGGAATTCTGTGCTCCGGAAGGAAAGCTAAGAGAATTTAGACTTCATTCTCAAGAAACTTAAGCATGCGGATCAAGGTTGGTCAAAATGTGATTATCTAAAAGTTCTCTCTTTGCTCCTCTGGCAGCAAGGAGGATAGACAAAGTACCCATGGTTTTTGTGTGAATGGGACTGCCTGGATAGGACTTATCACTGGAACCCAAAAAGTTGGCCAACAAGAACATCTTTTCAAACTGGACTCAAGAACATAGTTGCGGAAAGTTTAGTTGATCCCATTAAAATTCTGGATATGACTAACACATGTACTAGAGAGCTTCCTGTGTGTCCTGGCTGTGGGCACTGGAGTAAATGACATATGAAATATAAGGATATGCAGGAAGTCTTGGGATTGCTTCTAAAACAACCTAATTAAAATGAATGGAACAGATTTTCAGTCACAGGTTATTGCAGTACTTCTGTCACTTTAAAAAAGATATACCAATATAATTTCTGCTAAGTACACCAGCAACCACCATCACCATTATTATGTGTAAGGTTGTGACAGAGGCAGTCATGTGCCTCTCCCTCTCTAAACAGGGTAGGTATTAAATGTGTGCTAATAGTCATTGCTATACTATGTGCTGCTTCATAGAATTTTATGAACATTACTGTATTCGCTTAATGCAATTATATAGTGATTAAATGTCATTTATGTATAGTGATTACAGAAAGATGTAAACGATAAGATTAGAGGGTAGCTATAATATAGGAACAGTTAAAATAGTGGATTTCCAAGTTGGGAGGGGTAAGTGCAGCGCCCCAGAGTCCTGGTCGTTGCAGTACTGTTGCTCCGCCGCTAAGGGGAGTGATAGTACGTCTGATGGCACTTAAGGAGTTCACCTGACCAGGTATCACAGTCATACATTACACTTCACACTCTGGCCACCAGGGGGAGCAAAGGGTTCTAGGATTAGGCGACTCCTCACAATCTGGTAAAACTGGGGGCTGGATAGGAAGTTAGGGAGAAGCTGACTGGGTTTGATCCAAGCAACATCCTGTGGCAGACGGTGTTGTGGAGGAAGATTCAGGGGGGTCTCTGTCAGGGATGGGATCCTGACAGTGGCCTAGCGAAAAGGACAGAACGTTGCGGAGCCGCGCCTGCACCCGTTGCGGTGGCATCCTAAGAAAGGACACGAAGCGAGGTTTATTGTGGATAAGTGAGAAACGAGATCACAGCACAAAGGAGAGTAGAACCAGTAGAAGTTGTGCCCTATGATCGTGGCAACATCCTACTGAGGCGCGTAGCCGGTGGCCGGAACGCCGAGGAAGTATTGGGCTCCAAGCATTACTTCAAACAGCGGCAGGACAGTTAATTACAGGTTGGCTGTCTCACCTAAATCACCTAAGCAGACATAGGAGGCAATTGTGGGAGAGGGGCGTCTCTAGGGTCCCAGAATAACTCCAGGCCTACCCATCATACGGGTGCGTCCTAGCCATATCATCTGGGGGATGGAGAAGAACATCAGAACAGAACCAAGTTGTGAGAAAGAACATCAGAAACAGACAACAGTTGTGAGGACTATTCCGTGGTGCTCAGCAGGTAGGTACTACAACACACAGGCGCTAGAAGGTAGGAACTGATTTCCACCTGCAAAGGAAACTCTGGATGTGCCTTCGGACCGGCCGGTCTCAGCCAGCCCTGTTAGCAGTGCTCTGGATTGCGGACCCTGAAGCCTTCAGTAAAGAGGTAAAGAGACTGCAACCCTGTGTCCTCGTTATTCATCGCACCTCGCACCATCATTACACCTTTCATTGGACGCCCCTTAGCAGGGTCACGGACCGGGTTTAGCCACCGTGACAACCCCAGGACCGAGAGAGAGAGGCCCGGTACCGAGGGCCCTGCGTCTGGGGGCGCTCCATAAGAGTGAGTGAGCGAGTTTGTCAGTGAGACACTTTCTGATTCTCAGTCAGTTAGTGGGAGCAGTGTACAGTAGGCATTATAGTTATAGCATTAAGAAAGTGCTGGAGAGTAGGGTTGAGCGAAACGGGTCGATCATTTTCAAAAGTCGCCGACTTTTGGCTAAGTCGGCGTCTCATGAAACCCGATCCGACCCCTGTGCTTGTCGGCCATGCGGTACGCGACTTTCGCGCCAAAGTCGCGTTTCAATGACGCGAAAAGCGCCATTTCTCAGCCAATGAAGGTGAACGCAGAGTGTGGGCAGCGTGATGACATAGATCCTGGTCCCCACCATCTTAGAGAAGGGCATTGCAGTGATTGGCTTGCTGTCTGCGGCGTCACAGGGGCTATAAAGGGGCGTTCCCGCCGACCGCCATCTTACTGCTGCTGATCTGAGCTTAGGGACAGGTTGCTGCCGCTTCGTCAGAAGCAGGGAGAGCGTTAGGCAGGGTCCACTAACCACCAAACCGCTTGTGCTGCAGCGATTTCCACTGTCCAACACCACCTTCGGTGTGCAGGGACTGTGGAAGCTATTTTTTTTTTTTTTTCCCCTCAGCGCTGTAGCTCATTGGGCTGCCCTAGAAGGCTCCGTGATAGCTGTATTGCTGTGTGTACGCCACTGTGGAAACCAACTGCTTTTTTCAAAGCACATATCCTCTTGTTCCTTCCTTTCTGCACAGCTATCTTTTTTGTTTGTCCACACTTTTTATTTAATTTGTGCATCAGTCCACTCCTATTGCTGCCTGCCATACCTGGCTTAGATTACTGCAGGGAGATAGTAATTGTAGGACAGTCCCTGTTTTTTTTTTGTTTTTTTTGTGGGAGATTAAGATTAGCATTTCTGCTACAGTGCCATCCCTGTGTGTGCCATCTCTCACTGAGTGGGCCATAGAAAGCCTATTTATTTTTTCCGTGATTTGTGTTCTAAATTCTACCTCAACACAAAAACACTACATCAATCAGTGGGAGAAAAATATTGGCCTCAGTCAGGGCTTGTGTGCCACTGCTGTGTGTGCTATCTCTCATTCAGTGGGCTATAGAAAGCCTATTTTTTTTTTTTATTTTTTTTAATATTATTTGGTTTCTAAAGTCTCCCTGAAAAAAAAAAAAAACCTAAAAAAACAGTGGGAGAGTAATATTGCCCTTTCAGCTTGTGTGCCAGTCTTGACTCCTGGGTGTGCCACCTCTCTCTCATTCAGTGGGCCATAGAAAGCCTATTTATTTTTTCCGTGATTTGTGTTCTAAATTCTACCTGAAAAAAAAACCACTACATCCATCAGTGGGAGATTAATACTGTCCTCAGGGCTTGTGTGCCACTCCTGATCCTGACTCCTGTGAGCGCCAGTTCAGCGTACGTAGTTTACGTAATTAAATGCCCTTGCGGCTTACTGTACGTAGGAGAGACGACACAACCCATTAGAGATCGTGTGTCCAAACATAAATCCACTATACGCTGCAATAATCTCCTACTACCATTACCCCACCACTTCCACACATCGGGACACGGTATCTCACAGCTAAAATTTCAAGTTTTAGAACATGTCCCCATACAACGCAGGGGGGGTAATAGGATACTTATGCTTAAAAAACGAGAAGCATACTGGATCCACTGTTTAGACACACTATCCCCAAAAGGACTCAACAGGGAATACGAGTTGTCCGCTTTCGTCTGAGGACGTTATTGATCGTGGTGTCTTAGTATGTTTTCATAATGTTTCTATTACATATGTAATATGACATGTTTGATTGACATTTATTTTTATCTTTTAGAATCGTCTATATTAACGATGTCTGACACAGCATGAATCTGCACCGGATCAATCACTTGTCACTGTGCCACTATGCACCACGGACCACCTAGAGATCCATCCTGTTCGTTGACACTGTGTTATGTATGTTCTATCATCTTCACTTCTATGTAACACCATGCGTTTCTTATGGCCTGCATGTTACGCCCTACTAATTATATGGCTATTTATATAATCACACCCACTCTGGTACACACTGTGCCCCCCTGTGGTTCAAGCACAGTTACCACACATACTGGTGCACGCCCCCACCCTTTTATCTCCACCTCCTTTCAGGTCCGCCCATCCCATTCTTATTATAACAAGGTGCCAGCTTTATACATATAATAATACCATTGTTCATATGCCCACACATCGGCCGTCACAACCTGCAGCTTACATACTGCTCACAGCGTAATGTCTAGCGATTCTGCTAGATACATTACCGCTGTCAATGTGGAACGCATCCACACTGGCTGACACGCAGGGCCATGTTCTTCCGGTCTGGCCGGTCCTATACAGCGTCACTTCCGGTCAGAACGCATGTATATGACTCATACCCAGGGATAAAAACAGCACCGCTCCCACATGGTTACAGACAAGCGGTGGATACCGTGTCTGCCAGGAACGCATCTCCTCACAGCGGCTCCCCTCCAGGTATGAGGTACCTCTAACCACCACGACCATATAACGGGTAACCTACTTTATGTAACATCCAGCCCTCTTATGTCCTTTTACCAGCTGGCACAAACCACTAATAGGTCTCCCTGGGAAGCCATTACCTTGCATCTGGGCATCGTTACCTGAGGTAAATATGAAATAGGGAGGACGTCCCCAGTATGAATATGGCCTTATACTATGTAGACATATCCACATTCCTTTTATATTACCATCTTTGTTCCACAGTTTATCACAGGTCCCCATCCATATAGCAATATATGCTTCCACAAGCGACTACTTTTTGTGAGTACCACCATGTACTATCAGCTATACACTCACGTCTCACAGCTGTGAATGACTATTTTCCTCTATCACGCCTTTTTCAGGCAACACGCAACATCTGTGTCTAGACAATTGGAACCGTCCACACACTTTGATAAGATACAGTACGGTATGTGTTTCTCCCGTTATGTCTTTCTCACATTTGGTTGGCAGATCTTTATGCTCAGCAAGAATATTGTATTCGGTTATACTCTTATGGATCTTGTAATAGTTCAGAAATATGGCTCTGCTTTATGAATTGTAAATACTTTGTTTTGTTATACGTATTGGGTGTTATCTGTACACTGTATTATACTATATTTTTGTTTTCATTTTGAACGTTGTAGTGACTGACGAAAGCCTAATATAGGCTGAAACGTTTCTCCAGTGCTACTTCAATACCAATAAAACCTGAGAAAAAATTCTATACTTAAGTTGAGTGCGAGACTTCTTCTATTGTTCACTATAAAGGATTTGGGCACCTAGTCTCTGCACCATATTATAGCAGTGCACACGGTGTTTTCTCTAAATTCTACCTCAACACAAAAACACTACATCAATCAGTGGGAGAAAAATATTGGCCTCAGTCAGGGCTTGTGTGCCACTGCTGTGTGTGCTATCTCTCATTCAGTGGGCTATAGAAAGCCTATTTTTTTTTTTTTTTTTTTTTTTAATATTATTTGGTTTCTAAAGTCTCCCTGAAAAAAAAAAAAAAACCTAAAAAAACAGTGGGAGAGTAATATTGCCCTTTCAGCTTGTGTGCCAGTCTTGACTCCTGGGTGTGCCACCTCTCTCTCTCATTCAGTGGGCCATAGAAAGGCTATTTTTTTTTTTTGGTTTTTTTAATATTATTTGGTTTCTAAAGTCTCCCTGAAAAAAAAAACAAAAACATAAAAAAACAGTGGGAGAGTAATATTGCCCTTTCAGCTTGTGTGCCAGTCTTGACTCCTGGGTGTGCCACCTCTCTCCCTCTCATTCAGTGGGCCATAGAAAGCCTATTTATTTATTTTTTTTAAAATATTATTGGGTTTCTAAAGTCTCCCTTAAAAAACAAAAAATACATAAAAAAACAGTGGGAGAGTAATATTGCCCTTTCAGCTTGTGTGCCAGTCTTGACTCCTGGGTGTGCCACCTCTCTCTCATTCAGTGGGCCATAGAAAGCATTTTTTTTTTTTTCCTTGATTTGTGTTCTAAAATCTACCTCAACACAAAAACACTACATCAATCAGTGGGAGAAAAATATTGGCCTCAGTCAGGGCTTGTGTGCCACTGCTGTGTGTGCTATCTCTCATTCAGTGGGCTATAGAAAGCCTATTTATTTATTTATTTTTTTTCTTATTATTTGGTTTCTAAAGTCTCCCTGAAAAAAAAAAAAAAAACATAAAAAAACAGTGGGAGAGTAATATTGCCCTTTCAGCTTGTGTGCCAGTCTTGACTCCTGGGTGTGCCACCTCTCTCTCTCATTCAGTGGGCCATAGAAAGGCTATTTTTTTTTTGGTTTTTTTTAATATTATTTGGTTTCTAAAGTCTCCCTGAAAAAAAAAAAAAAAACATAAAAAAACAGTGGGAGAGTAATATTGCCCTTTCAGCTTGTGTGCCAGTCTTGACTCCTGGGTGTGCCACCTCTCTCCCTCTCATTCAGTGGGCCATAGAAAGCCTATTTATTTTTTTTAAAAAATATTATTGGGTTTCTAAAGTCTCCCTTAAAAAACAAAAAATACATAAAAAAACAGTGGGAGAGTAATATTGCCCTTTCAGCTTGTGTGCCAGTCTTGACTCCTGGGTGTGCCACCTCTGTCTCTCATTCAGTGGGCCATAGAAAGGCTATTTTTTTTTTTTGTTTTTTTAATATTATTTGGTTTCTAAAGTCTCCCTGAAATAAAAAAAAAACTTAAAAAAACAGTGGGAGAGTAATATTGCCCTTTCAGCTTGTGCGCCAGTCTTGACTCCTGGGTGTGCCACCTCTCTCTCTCTAATTGTGGGCCATAGAAAGCCTTTTTTTTTTTTTTTTTTTTAATATTATTTGGTTTCTAAAGTCTCCCTGAGAAAAAAAAATAAATAAATTAGGTGGGAGATTAATATTGACATTAGTGCTTGAGTGACAGTCCTGCGTGTGTGTCATCTCTGTGATTTTGTGCCACAGAAAACAGAGTGTGTAACATTGTGCCTGATTTTCCTTGTGGTCTCACCAACCTGTTAAGGGATATTGAAATCATACTGAAGTTATAGCTCACCGTGTAAGTTGTTTGACAGCAACAAATAAAGTTACTTTGGTTAAGATTTTAAAACAATGAGGAAGTCTGGTGCAAGAGGTCGTCGTGGGCGTTCATTGTCAGCTGGTAATGATGGTAGTGGTAGTGGAGCATCAGGTGGTCATGGGGATAAAAATATTCCACCTAAGTCTGGAGCTGTGGAGCCAGTTTCGTCGTCAGGCTACACAAGGCCTCGAACGCTCTCTTTTCTGGGAGTAGGAAAACCGCTTTTAAAGGCGGAGCAGCAACAGCAAGTTTTGGCTTACATTGCAGACTCAGCCTCTAGCTCTTTTGCCTCCTCTTCCGAAACTGGTAAATGTAAAAGCAGCGCGTCGCTTGTGGATGTTCACGGTCAGGGACAAGTCGCTTCCTTGTCCTCCTCAGCAAAAACTACAACAAGAGAGAAGGATGCAGCAGGCGACACAACGGGTCACTCCATGGAGCTCTTTACACATACCGTCCCTGGCTTAGAAAGTGAAACATTTAACAGGCCATGCCCATTACAAGTATATTCTGACATGGAGTGCACTGATGCACAGCCACAGCCAGAGTACTATGCTGCTCCTTTGACTCAGACCACCACATTGCCCTCTCAGGGTACAGATCCACAATCAGACCCTGATGAGACTATGTTGCCCCGCCACGAACGCTATACCACCGACCGACACAGTGACACAGACGAAGTTGCACACGAGCTCGAAGAGGAGGTAATAGATGACCCAGTTATTGACCCCGATTGGCAGCCATTGGGGGAACAGGGTGCAGGCGGCAGTAGTTCAGAAGCGGAGGTGGAGGAGGGGCCGCAGCAGGCATCAACATCGCAACAGGTTCCATCTGCCGGGCCCGTATCTGGCCCAAAACGCGTGTCAAAGCCAAAACCTGTTGGAGCACAGCGTTGCCATCCGGTTAAAGCTCAGTCTGCAATCCCTGAAAAGGGATCCGAGTCTAGGAAGAGTGCAGTCTGGCATTTTTTTAAACAACATCCAACTGATCAGCGCAAAGTCATCTGTCAAAAATGTTCAACTAGCTTAAGCAGAGGTCAGAATCTGAAAAGTCTAAATACTAGTTGCATGCATAGACACTTAACCACCATGCATTTTCAAGCCTGGACTAACTACCAAACGTCCCTCAAGGTTGTAGCACCCTCGGCCAATGAAGCTAGTCAGCAACGCAACATCCCTTCCGTCACTGTAAGGCCACCATTTTCCGCACCACCGGCAGTATCTGTGCAGGTTTCTTTGCCAGCCAAAAGCAGTCAGGGTCAGGGAATCACCAGTTTTGTAGGAGGAAATATTGCATCTAGGGCACCGGCGGAAACAATACCGTCTCCAACCGTCTCTCAGTCTGCCATGTACACCGGCACACCCGAAAGTTCCACGATCTCCAGCTCTCCAGTCCAGCTCACCCTACATGAGACTCTGGTTAGAAAAAGGAAGTACTTATCCTCGCATCCGCGTACACAGTGTTTTAACGCCCACATAGCTAGACTAATCTCGTTAGAGATGATGCCCTACCGGTTAGTTGAAAGCGAAGCTTTCAAAGCCCTGATGGAGTACGCTGAACCACGATACGAGCTACCCAGTCGACACTTTTTTTCCAGAAAAGCCATCCCAGCCCTGCACCAGCATGTTAAACAGCGCATCGTCCATGCACTCAGGCAATCTGTGAGTACAAAGGTGCACCTGACTACAGATGCATGGACAAGTAGGCATGGCCAGGGACGTTATGTGTCCATCACGGCACACTGGGTGAATGTGGTGGATGCAGGGTCCACAGGCGACATCAATTTAGGGACAGTTGTGCCTAGCCCACGGTCTAGGAAACAGTTGGCTGTAGGCGTTCGCACCCCCTCCTCCTCCTCCTCCTCGTCCTCCTGCAGAAGCTACAGCTCTTCCACAGAACGCAGTCTGCCAACCACTCCATCGGCAGATGACACTGTTGCACACCAGTTGTCCCATTATGGGCCAGCTACTGCCAAGCGTCAGCAGGCTGTATTGGCTATGAAGTGCTTGGGCGACAACAGACACACCGCGGAAGTTCTGTCCGAGTTCTTGCAACAAGAAACGCAGTCGTGGCTGGGCACAGTAGATCTTGAGGCAGGCAAGGTAGTGAGTGATAACGGAAGGAATTTCATGGCTGCCATCTCCCTTTCCCAACTGAAACACATTCCTTGCCTGGCTCACACCTTAAACCTGGTGGTGCAGTGCTTATTGAAAACTTATCCTGGGTTCTCCGACCTGCTCTTCAAAGTGCGTGCACTTTGCTCACATATCCGACGTTCGCCTGTACACGCCAGCCGTATGCAGACCTATCAGCGGTCTTTGAACCTTCCCCAGCATCGCCTAATCATAGATGTTGCAACAAGGTGGAACTCAACACTGCACATGCTTCAGAGACTGTGCGAACAGAGGCGTGTTGTTATTTATTTGTGGGAGGATACACGGGCAGGCAGTAGGATGGCAGACATGGAGTTGTCAGGTGTGCAGTGGTCTAAGATACAAGACATGTGTCAAGTCCTTCAGTGTTTTGAGGAATGCACACGGCTGGTTAGTGCAGACAACGCCGTAATAAGCATGAGCATCCCCCTAATGCGTCTGCTGATGCAAAGTTTGACGCACATAAAGGAGCAGGCGTCTGCACCAGAGGAAGAGGAAAGCCTTGATGACAGTCAGCCATTGTCTGGTCAGGGCAGTGTACAGGACGAGGTAGCGGGCGAAGAGGAGGTGGAGGACGAGGAGGATGATGGGGATGAGTATATTTTTAATGCCGAACCTTTCCCGGGGGCACAGGAAATTGGTTGCGTGTCACGGCCGGGTTCTGGTTTTTTGAGGGACACAAGTGACGTAGATTTGCCTGCAACTGCCCCTCAACCAATCACAACCGGAGATTTGACAACTGGAACTTTGGCCCACATGGCGGATTATGCCTTACGTATCCTAAAAAGGGACACACGCATTACGAAAATGATGAACGATGACGATTACTGGTTGGCCTGCCTCCTTGATCCACGCTATAAAGGCAAATTGCAAAATATTATGCCACATGAGAACTTGGAACTAATATTAGCAACCAAACAATCAACTCTTGTTGACCGTTTGCTTCAGGCATTCCCAGCACACAGCGCACGTGATCGTTCTCACACGAGCTCCAGGGGGCAGCAGACTAGGAGTGTTAGGGGTGCACACATCAGAAGTGGCGTTGGACAGAGGGGTTTTCTGACCAGGTTGTGGAGTGATTTTGCTATGACCGCAGACAGGACAGGTACTGCTGCATCAATTGAAAGTGACAGGAGACAACATTTGTCCAGTATGGTTACTAACTATTTTTCATCCCTTATCGATGTTCTCCCTCAACCGTCATTCCCATTTGATTACTGGGCCTCCAAATTAGACACCTGGCCAGAATTGGCAGAATATGCATTGCAGGAGCTTGCTTGCCCGGCAGCAAGTGTCCTATCAGAAAGAGTATTCAGTGCTGCAGGTTCAATATTAACCGAAAAAAGGACTCGTCTGGCTACCCAAAATGTTGACGATCTAACATTCATTAAAATGAACCACAACTGGATTTCGAAATCTTTTGCCCCACCTTGCCCGGCCGACACCTAGCTTTCCTATGAAAGGCTCTTGCCTGTGAATTACTTTTCTAATGTCTAATTTGCTGCAGCTGATTGTACAGCATACGACATGTTTACACCTCCGTAAATGGCCAAACTCCCCACACGGGGCCGTGGTATCGCGACTTGGCGCAAGCACCCGTGAGACTGAGGTTTGTCTGAAGAAGTGGGTGTGCTCGCTTTTGGTTGACGGCATTGCTACTGGGTCCCTCATAGTACAATGTAGTGTCTCTGGCGGTGGTGGTGCGCACCCAACGTCAGACACACCGTTGTAACATGAGGGGCCCTGGGGCGGTCCCGCCGGCCTCAAGAGAGTTCCCCCCTACCCCAGCTCAAAATGTGCTCTACCACGTGCAAAATTATGTCGCACAGCTCCACCAATCTTTAGTCTATTCGCTGACATCATTCAATGTCTGGCACTGACAATACAAATTTGTAGACATCTATGATGCAACTTAAAGTAGTCTGTGTCTGTGTCCTATATTGGCACCATTAAATAGTTACTGCCAAATTACTATGTCAGAAACTCAGCAGATGAGCCCACCCCTGTACCTAAGTATGCCACCTTTTTTTTTGTTTTGGTTGTTTTGCGAGACATTAACATCTATTTATATTTTGGGAGTACTGGGACAGACACTCCTTGCACTACTCCTCCACTCACCACCAAGCTGCCCGTGTATCCATGTAACCGCTGTAAAACTGCCATGAGCCTATTGTTTGTTATTTTAGGCCTTTGAAGCCTGTCTGCGGTCCCTCCTTCCACTAGTCCTCCACTGACCAGACCACTGCTGCCCGTGTACCCCTGGAACCAATTATAAAGTGCCTACAGCCAGCCCATTTTTTTATGTTAGGCCTTTGAAGCCTGTCTGCGGTCCCTCCTTCCACTAGTCCTCCACTGACCAGACCACTGCTGCCCGTGTACCCCTGGAACCAATTATAAAGTGCCTACAGCCAGCCCATTTTTTTATGTTAGGCCTTTGAAGCCTGTCTGCGGTCCCTCCTTCCACTAGTCCTCCACTGGCCAGACCACTGCTGCCCGTGTACCCCTGGAACCAATTATAAAGTGCCTACAGCCAGCCCATTTTTTTATTTTAGGCCTTTGAAGCCTGTCTGCGGTCCCTCCTTCCACTAGTCCTCCACTGACCAGACCACTGCTGCCCGTGTACCCCTGGAACCAATTATAAAGTGCCTACAGCCAGCCCATTTTTTTATGTTAGGCCTTTGAAGCCTGTCTGCGGTCCTTACTTTAAATACTCCTCCACTCACCACCTAGCTGCCTGTGTATCCATGTAACCGATGTAAAACTGCCATGACTGCCTACTGTTTGTTATTTTAGGCCTTTGATAGCCTGTCTGCGGCCCCTACTTGCAATACTCCTCCACTGACCACAATGCTGCCTGGAGTGCCTGCCTGTGTATCCATGTAACCGATGTAAAACTGCCATGACTGCCTACTGTTTGTTATTTTAGGCCTTTGATAGCCTGTCTGTGGCCCCTACTTGCAATACTCCTCCACTGACCACAATGCTGCCTGGAGTGCCTGCCTGTGTATCCATGTAACCGATGTAAAACTGCCATGACTGCCTACTGTTTGTTATTTTAGGCCTTTGATAGCCTGTCTGCGGCCCCTACTTGCAATACTCCTCCACTGACCACAATGCTGCCTGGAGTGCCTGCCTGTGTATCCATGTAACCGATGTAAAACTGCCATGACTGCCTACTGTTTGTTATTTTAGGCCTTTGATAGCCTGTCTGCGGCCCCTACTTGCAATACTCCTCCACTGACCACAATGCTGCCTGGAGTGCCTGCCTGTGTATCCATGTAACCGATGTAAAACTGCCATGAGTGCCTACTGTTTGGTATTTTAGGCCTTTGATAGCCTGTCTGCAGCCCCTACTTGCAATACTCCTCCACTGACCACACCAATGCTGCCCGTGTACCCCTGGAACCTATTTAAAAGTTCATAGAGCCTAGTTATATATTTTATTTACTATTAATAAGGCCATGATGGACTACGCTGTACCACGCTACAAGCTAACCAGTCGACACTTCTTTTGCGAGAAAAGCCATCCCAACCCTCCACCAGCATGTAGAAGACCGCATTGTCCATGCACTCTGGCAATCTGTGAGTACAAAGGTGCACCTGACAACAGACGCATGGACCTGTAGGCATGGCCACGGAAGATTACGTGTCCATTACGGCGCAATGGGTTAATGTGGTGGATGCATGGTCCACAGGGGACAGCCTACTAAGTCTGTCTGCAGTCCCTAATTCAAATTGTCCTCCACTGTCTAAATTGGAGCTTCCACCTTCTGGCTTTCGGCCTATAGTATAAGAAATTAAACTGCATTTGGCCTTCAACTTTGGTTAGGGCCTACTAACGGCTTCTGCCCCTCCCTGGTGTTGCCCTCAACTAAATAAAGCTGAGCTTCAACCTTCCGGCTCTCATTAAGTGGTTTTTAAAAAAAAAAATGGTGGTTAGGGCCTACTAACGGCTTCTGCCCCTCCCTGGTGTTGCCCTCAACTAAATAAAGCTGAGCTTCAACCTTCTGCTCCAAATTACCATTTTAAAAAATGCAATAGGCTTTTCCGGCCTACTAAAGGTGTCTGTCTGTGTGCCCCTGCCTGGTGTTGTCCTCAACTAAATAAAGCTGAGCTTCAACCTTCTGCTCCAAATTACCATTTTAAAAAATGCAATAGGCTTTTCCGGCCTACTAAAGGTGTCTGTCTGTGTGCCCCTGCCTGGTGTTGCCCTCAACTAAATAAAGCTGAGCTTCAACCTTCCGGCTCTCATTAAGTGGTTTTTTAAAAAAAAAATGGTGGTTAGGGCCTACTAACGGCTTCTGCCCCTCCCTGGTGTTGCCCTCAACTAAATAAAGCTGAGCTTCAACCTTCTGCTCCAAATTACCATTTTAAAAAATGCAATAGGCTTTTCCGGCCTACTAAAGGTGTCTGTCTGTGTGCCCCTGCCTGGTGTTGCCCTCAACTAAATAAAGCTGAGCTTCAACCTTCCGGCTCTCATTAAGTGGTTTTTAAAAAAAAAAAATGGTGGTTAGGGCCTACTAACGGCTTCTGCCCCTCCCTGGTGTTGCCCTCAACTAAATAAAGCTGAGCTTCAACCTTCTGCTCCAAATTACCATTTTAAAAAATGCAATAGGCTTTTCCGGCCTACTAAAGGTGTCTGTCTGTGTGCCCCTGCCTGGTGTTGTCCTCAACTAAATAAAGCTGAGCTTCAACCTTCTGCTCCAAATTACCATTTTAAAAAATGCAATAGGCTTTTCCGGCCTACTAAAGGTGTCTGTCTGTGTGCCCCTGCCTGGTGTTGCCCTCAACTAAATAAAGCTGAGCTTCAACCTTCTGCTCCAAATTACCATTTTAAAAAATGCAATAGGCTTTTCCGGCCTACTAAAGGTGTCTGTCTGTGTGCCCCTGCCTGGTGTTGTCCTCAACTAAATAAAGCTGAGCTTCAACCTTCTGCTCCAAATTACCATTTTAAAAAATGCAATAGGCTTTTCCGGCCTACTAAAGGTGTCTGCCCCTCCCTGGTGTTGTCCTCAACTGAACAAAGCTGAGCTTCCACATTCTGGCTTTCGCCCTATACTATCAGATATTAAACTGCATTTGGCCTACTAGTGTGGTTAGGCCCTTGAAACAGTGTCTGCTGCTCTTGGGTTTGCTACTCCACTGAACAAAGCAATGCCGCCTGTTTAGTCCTGTTACCAATTTTGAACTGCATTTAGCCTACTTTATTCTTTGGCCCTATATCTGTTTCCTCCTCATCCTGCCCATTGCCCAGCCACTGCTAAATGAGTCTGCTGGTACATTGACCTAGACCACTACATTCCCCTTGTACTCTACACAGCCAGAATCTGACCCTGCTGAAAGTAAGGTTCCCCTTCCCGCATGTTATACCACCTTACACAGGGACAAAGAGGAAGGTGCAGATGAAAGTGCAGGTTCCTTCATCAGGTGGGGGGGCATACTCGTTGGCGACGTCACTGGCACAGGGCCCCTCAGAGTACGCAAAAGTGTCGCTGCTGGTGGGAGGCGCCCCCGCCATGCAAACACACCGCCGTACTTTGAGGGGCCCTGTGCCAGTGCCAATGCGAACGAGTGGGCCCCCCCCTGCTTGCTCAGGATCACAGCACTTGCAACGTTTAAATACTTACCTTTCCCTGCAACACCGCCGTGACGTAGTCCGCATTTCCTGGGCCCACGAAAAACTTGAGCCAGCCCTACTCCCCCCACAACTTTCCCCCAATTCCCTATGCCCAACTATTATTATACAGTTAATTAAGATTGGCAAGCTTCAGAAACAAGAATGGATGTTTTTGGCATTAAAATGGGCACTGTAGGTGTTTTCCTGGCCTCCACTCACTGCCGACTATGCTTCCCCATTGACTTGCATTGGGTTTCGTGTTTCGGTCGATCCCCGACTTTTAGCGATAATCGGCCGACTGCACTCGACTCGACTCTGGACAAAATCGGGTTTCCCAAAACCCTACTCGATCTTAAAAAAATGAAAGTCGCTCAACCCTACTGGAGAGTGATTCAGGAGAAGGCAGAACTGGACAGAGGTCCACACAGTATGTAAAGGCACAGAACGCTTGGGAAAACAGAATGCGGTCGGACGCCACTTAGTACGAAGGTATCCTATAGAAAATCCAGCGCCTATGGCTTGAATAAGGACAGAGGAACCTTTTTCATCTCCAAGCGAAGGGGAGCCAGAGTGGGAACCAGTACAGGGAAGTGGGCACAAGAATATGGGGATCCCAGAGTCAGGAATAACATCTCAGAGGCTAGAGGAGCCAGCATTGAGAGTGAAAGCTCAGGCTGAAAACTTGAACTTGTGCTGTACTGACACTGCCATGGATTGTTTGTTATCAAGTAAAGTTACATTGTTAAAGTGGAATACGGTGTCTATTCATGAGTGTGTGATATCGTCCAGAGACGGGACTATGCGATCAGCAGCATCCGCAAACGGGAGCTTTGTGCAGTACTCCCACACCACACATCAGATGGGAAATTATGGTTTTCTTTGTGGGGTGCCAGGGTGTGGGAACACAACAGCCCCTCGCCATGACAAACACCCTGGCCAACTCACATGTGGCTATGGAATATAATTTAAAGATGGAGTTTTCCGGGATATGAACATATCACAGTCATGTAGGAAATTTGAGGTTGCATGAAACCGAACATGCGTAAAAGTTTGCATATTGGACTAATAATCTTTTATGTCTGTCAATATTACGTGCCGTCTGCATTATATTCCCAGCCTGGGATCCAAAAACCATTCCAGCTTTAGTTTCTCCACTGCCATCCTCTAGATTTTTATCCTTTCACATTTCACGGTCTTTCAGTCTTGTGCTGTACATTTTCACATTTCCTCCGTAAAGTCCCAAATAGTTGCTCTATTCTCTTCATCCAAGTCAAACGATTCTCTAGGACTCTACACCTGATAAAGGGTAATTCACTAGGTGTAGATCCCAGAAGGACAAGTAAATCGAAAAGCGCTAACAAAAATGAAGAGGGTACACCTAAAAGAGAAAAAGCTTTCCGGTCAATTATTCTCTTTTTACCCACTTCTAAGATAAAGAATTGGCCTAAAAATAGGTTTAAAGATGAATGAATTAAATTTTTCACAACTGATAATATGGTCAAGTATACGCACAGATATGACAAAAGTAGTTTATTTGAATTTTAACGACATTATTACATTTGCATGTTATGTGGCAACATACCTATGCCTCCTTTGAGCTACCTTGTAGTCCAAGCTTCTACCTACACTACTATTACTAGAGCTACATAAATGGTAGATGAAAAGAGGAGGAGAATGTGGAAAACCACAAAACACGACCAAAGGATCCAAAATATATTTAGAAAAAACTTTATTGGGACAGTATAGGGAAAAAAAAAGTTTTTTCTAAATATATTTTGGATCCTTTGGTCGTGTTTTGTGGTTTTCCACATTCTCCTCCTCTTTTGATATATAAATTGCGACTGACCCATTTAATGTCCATGATTAATTAGCATATGGAATTGGAGAATAAATATTCAATATATTAATGATATGATGTTGCTAAGTACTATTCTTGTTTTGGCATTCTATAAATGGTAGATGGTTGCGATCACGAGTTTCATCCCACCTGTTCCATGGAAATACCCTACCGACATTATAAGGCACCAGAACCTATGGAAGTGCCCCATTTTCTCTCCAGGTTTCTAAAGCAGAGAAATTAGAACAGGGGTGAACTTAACTTTGGTGCAACCACAGAGGGACCCAGTAGTACAGTGTTCATTTTAGGACATGGTCACAAATCAAAGTCATACATCAGAAATACTCTGTCTGATACTTCATTCTGAGACTTGACTCTGATACTTGAGTCTGATACTTGAGTCTGATACTTGAGTCTGATACCTGAGTCTGATACCTGAGGCTGATACTTGAATCTGAGACCTGAGTCTGATACCTGAGTCTGATACCTGAGTCTGATACCTGAGGCTGATACCTGAGTCTGATACCTGAGGCTGATACTTGAATCTGAGACCTGAGGCTGAGACCTGAGGCTGATACTTGAGTCTGATACCTGAGTCTGATACCTGAGTCTGATACCTGAGGCTGATACTTGAATCTGATACTTGAGTCTGATACTTGAGTCTGATACCTGAGTCTGATACCTGAGTCTGATACCTGAAATTGGTAAAATTAGTAAAATTAGCTAAAATTAGTACCTAGGATCACTTGAGCTTGTGGTGCAATGGTAAGGCCGACGGCTGTAATCTCTAAACGCAGGATCCGGTTTTTTTCCGCCGATCCTTTTTTTCTCCGCCGGATCGGTTTTATTTTTCTGACGGATCCGCTTTTTTCTGCCGGATCCATTTTTTTTGCCCAGGATCCGTTTTTTGTCTACCGGATCCGTTTTTTTCTGCCAGATCCTTTTTTTTGGCGCAGGATCCGTTTTTTTGCGCAGGATCCGTTTTTTCTCGCCGGATCCGTTTTTTTTTGCGCAGGTTCTGTTTTTGTCGCCGGATCCTTTTTTTGCGCTGATCCGTTTTTTTGGCTCAGGATCCTTTTTTTTACGCAGAATCAGTTTTTTGGCGCCGGATCCGGTTTTTTTGCGCAGGATCCGTTTCTTTCTGCCGGATCCGGTTTTTTGCGCGGATCCGGTTTTTTGGCTCAGGATCCTTTATTTTACGCAGAATCAGTTTTTTGGCGCCGGATCCGTTTTTTTTGCGCAGGATCCGTTTTTTTCTGCCGGATCCGTTTTTTTGTCAGATATTTTTTTTTGGCGCAGGATCCATTTTTTTTTGCGCGGGATCCGTTTTTTTGCGCAGGATCCTTTTTTTGTCAGATCCGTTTTTTTTTTCAGCGGATCCGTTTTTTTTTCGCCGGATCCGTTTTTTTCTGCCTGATCCGTTTTTTTCTGCCTGATCCGTTTTTTTGGCCGGAAGTGTTTTTTCCGGCTGATGCGTTTTTTTCTGCCGGATCTGTATTTTTTCCCGTAGGATCTGTGTCTTTTTGGCCGGATCCGTTTTTCCGCACCATCCGTTTTTTTAAAAACTCGCCGGATTGTGCCTGACGGCAAAAACCTGATGTGTGAAAGCAGCCATACTTTTCCATCACACATAGTTTTGGTTTAAAATAATAAGAAAAATAATAATAAAAAAATATAACTTCCATTGCTTGGATTTGAACCCACAGCTCTCTGTTCCCCAGTCTGATACCTGATACCTGATACTTGACTTTTCTCAAACATCAAAATCAAAATGTTTTCGTCTGATACCTGATACTTGACTACTTTCAAACATCAAAGTCAGCAGGTTTTTCAGATACTCACAGAAAGAAAGGGAAGAAAAGGGATCACTCCAACACCAGTTAAGCTGGTGGCTGAGTGGTTAAGCTCTTGGTTTATGGAATAGTAAAGTTTTGAGTTCTAGCCCCAAATAATTTTTATTTTTTTTTATTAAGTATCATATGATATGTCACTTTCTGCACTCATCAAAGAGATGTTTCACTATGTGACATATTATGTCAGGAAAAAAAACAAAATGATTTTTCCAGTTGCTGAGAGTGTGCATAGATTTCATAGCCAAAGAAAATTCCTGCATGGTAACAATTGGGCTTATGGTGTGGTGGTAAGGTTGCTGGCTGCGGCGTCTCATGTTAAAGCTTCTCCTGGGTTCAAATCCCATGTTTGTTTGTTTGTTTTTTGTTGTTTTTTTTTTTTAATTATGCAGGTTACCACACAAACTCAATCATGTTACACTTTTAATATCTGACTTTCTTATCCCCCTGCCTTGTTAGCAAATAGTTTCAGATATGCGGTGTATTTACATCACATGGCCAAAGAAACTGGGTGGGAGCCACTGATTTACTATATATTTCCAAGTGACTGTACATTTACTTAACGTCATAGGAAAGGGTCTAATGATCAAATTACTTTATACAATTGTTTTCTTTGCATCCACCCAAGAACTGGTTGTAAATTCATGACCACTAGGGGTCTCACTAATCCACCGTCTACAGTCTGTGAGGGCAGGTCCTTCTGTAGCAGCAAAAACAGGAACTATGGGCGAGTCCTACACGATCTGATTCTGCAGGGGACGTGCATGTGTTCAGTGCCATCTCACAGATCTGCGGAGCATCGTTTCTCTCTGTAAGTTATACCTTCATTCAACTTGTCCAAGTGTTTTTGCAGTACCATTATATCTCCAACCATGAATTCTCAAGCACTTTTCCAAAATTGTGTAGTCAAGCTAAGTGAATTCACTATCTACCTTTCTGTTATTTCATAAGCAGTTGCGATGATAGGCATCTCTGAAGTACTGATGAAAACAGAATCATTTTACTTCTGTTCAAGAACACTTTAGTGCTTCTATTGGTTTCTGCTCTAACTTAGCTTGTCCCATGACTTCTATCTCACTAATGATACCAATGACATAGCAGCATGTCTCCCAGTGTCAGACCTGGGTGTTTAGAGCCCAATAGACGAATGCGAAGGGTCACCCCACAGCTTAAGGCCGGCGTCACACTCGGCGTAAGACAATACGGTCCGTTTTTTACGTCCGTACTACGGCCGTAATACGGAGAAATGTTCCCAAAATAGTGATCCGTAGTCAGGGTGTGTCAGCGTATTTTGCGCATGGCATCCTCCGTATGTAATCCGTATGGTATCCGTACTGCGAGATTTTCGCGCAGGCTTGCAAAACCGACATCTAATGGATTTATGTGCTCAAATGTTCGGGAAAACATGTATACAGTATATAAATATATATATATATATATATATATATATATATATATATATATGTCATTGAGACACATATATATATATATTCTGTATTTAGATTTCATTCAGCGCGATATCTGTGAACAGCCGGTAATTCAATTACCGGCTTTTCATTTCTCCTGCACAAACCCGACAGGATATGAGACATGGATTTCATACAGTAAACCATCTCATATCCCCTTTTTTTTTGCATATTCCACACTACTAATGTTAGTAGTGTGTATGTGCAAAATTTCAGCGCTGTAGCTGCTGAAATAAAGGGTTAAATGGCGGAAAAAATTGGCGTGGGCTCCCGCGCAATTTTCTCCGCCAGAATGGTAAAGCCAGTGACTGAGGGCAGATATTAATAGCCAGGAGAGGGTCCATGGTTACTGGCCCCCCCGTGGCTACAAACATCTGCCCCCAGCCACCCCAGAAAAGGCACATCTGGAAGATGCGCCTATTCTGGCACTTGGCCACTCTCTTCCCACTCCCTGTAGCGGTGGGATATGGGGTAATGAAGGGTTAATGCCACCTTGCTATTGGAAGGTGACATTAAGCCAGATTAATAATGGAGAGGCGTCAATTATGACACCTATCCATTATTAATCCAATTGTTGGAAAGGGTTAAAAAACACACACACACATGATTTAAAAGTAGTTTAATGAAATAAACACAGCGGTTGTTGTAATAATTTATTGTTCTCTCAATCCATCAGGAACACCCTCGCTTGGAAAAATAATAAACGCACAAGATACATACCTTCTGGTGAACCGTCTCGTCCCACGAAGTAATCCATCTGAAGGGGTTAACTAATATTACAGGCAGGAGCCCTGCTAAATGCAGCTGTGCTCCGTGCCTGTAATCCCCGGGTGCTGAAAGGAAAGCAGTGATCTGTACTTACATTGAGTCGCGGTGAGGCGCCCTCTGGTGGATGTTCTCATGAACTGCAGCCTGGGAACTTTTTCCCATGCTCCAGGTCATATGAGGACATCCACCAGGGGGCGCATCACCGCGACTGAAGGAAATGTAGGTCAATGACCTACATTTCATTCATTCGCCGGGGATTACAGGCACGGAGCACCGCTGCATTTAGCAGGGCTCCTGCCTGTAATATTAGTTAACCCCTTCAGATGGATTACATCGTGGGACGAGACGGTTCACCAGAAGGTATGTATCTTGTGCGTTTATTATTTTTCCAAGCGAGGGTGTTCCTGATGGATTGAGAGAACAATAAATTATTACAACAACCGCTGTGTTTATTTCATTAAAATACTTTTAAATCATGTGTGTGTGTGTTCTTTAACCCTTTCCAACAATTGGATTAATAATGGATAGGTGTCATAATTGACGCCTCTCCATTATTAATCTGGCTTAATGTCACCTTCCAATAGCAAGGTGGCATTAACCCTTCATTACCCCATATCCCACCGCTACACGGGAGTGGGAAGAGAGTGGCCAAGTGCCAGAATAGGCGCATCTTCCAGATGTGCCTTTTCTGGGGTGGCTGGGGGCAGATGTTTTTAGCCACGGGGGGGGCCAATAACCATGGACCCTCTCCTGGCTATTAATATCTGCCCTCAGTCACTGGCTTTACCATTCTGGCGGAGAAAATTGCGCGGGAGCCCACGCCAATTTTTTCCGCCATTTAACCCTTTATTTCAGCAGCTACAGCGCTGAAATTTTGCACATACACACTACTAACATTAGTAGTGTGGAATATGCAAAAAAAAAGGGGATATGAGATGGTTTACTGTATGAAAACCATGTCTCATATCCTGTCGGGTTTGTGCAGGAGAAATGAAAAGCCGGCAATTGAATTACCGACTTTTCACTAACACCGCTGCGTATTTCTCGCAAGTCACACTGCAGGTCCGTGTGGAATCCGTATTTTTCTCGCCCCCATAGACTTTCATTAGCGATTTTTTTGCGCAATACGCTGACAAACGCAGCATGCTGCGATTTTGTACGGCCGTAGAAAGCCGTATAATACTGAACCGTAATATACGGCTAATAGGAGCAGCCCCATTGAGAATAATTGTGCCGCATGTAATGCGAGTTTTACGGACGTAATTTCTGCGCTCTTACGTCCGTAAAACTCGCCAGTGTGACGCCGGCCTAAAGGGAACCTATCACCCCGTTTTTTTCGGTATGAGATAAAAATACTGTTAAATAGGGCCTGAGCTGTGCATTACAATAGTGTAGTTTGTGGACCCCGATTCCCCACCTATGCTGCCGAAATACGTTACCAAAGTAGTCGTTTTCGCCTGTCAATCAGGCTGGTCAGGTCGGATGGGCGTGGTTTCTTCCCCCAGATATTGCGTAGTTTTCCGTTGGTGGCGTAGTGGTGTGCGCATGTCCAAGGTCCCGAATCCTGCACAGGGGTGTGAAAATAGCAGCGATGTCCGTTATTCCATTAGTGGTCGGTGGGCGCGGCCATCTTCCTTTGGCCGCGCGTGCGCAGAAGCGGCGCTCTGCTGGCCGCGGCTTCAGGAAAATGGCCGCGGGATGCCGCGCGTGCGCAGATGGATATCGCGGCGGCCATTTTCCTGAAGCCGCGGCCAGCAGAGCGCCGCTTCTGCGCACGCGCGGCCAAAGCAAGATGGCCGCGCCCACCGACCACTAATGGAATAACGGACATCGCTGCTATTTTCACCCCCCTGTGCAGGATTCGGGACCTTGGACATGCGCACACCACTACGCCACCAACGGAAAACTACGCAATATCTGGGGGAAGAAACCACGCCCATCCGACCTGACCAGCCTGATTGACAGGCGAAAACGACTACTTTGGTAACGTATTTCGGCAGCATAGGTGGGGAATCGGGGTCCACAAACTACACTATTGTAATGCTCAGCTCAGGCCCTATTTAACAGTATTTTTATCTCATACCGAAAAAAACGGGGTGATAGGTTCCCTTTAAGCTGTGGGGTGACCCTTCGCATTCGTCTATTGGGCTCTAAACACCCAGGTCTGACACTGGGAGACATGCTGCTATGTCATTGGTATCATTAGTGAGATAGAAGTCATGGGACAAGCTAAGTTAGAGCAGAAACCAATAGAAGCACTAAAGTGTTCTTGAACAGAAGTAAAATGATTCTGTTTTCATCAGTACTTCAGAGATGCCTATCATCGCAACTGCTTATGAAATAACAGAAAGGTAGATAGTGAATTCACTTAGCTTGACTACACAATTTTGGAAAAGTGCTTGAGAATTCATGGTTGGAGATATAATGGTACTGCAAAAACACTTGGACAAGTTGAATGAAGGTATAACTTACAGAGAGAAACGATGCTCCGCAGATCTGTGAGATGGCACTGAACACATGCACGTCCCCTGCAGAATCAGATCGTGTAGGACTCGCCCATAGTTCCTGTTTTTGCTGCTACAGAAGGACCTGCCCTCACAGACTGTAGACGGTGGATTAGTGAGACCCCTAGTGGTCATGAATTTACAACCAGTTCTTGGGTGGATGCAAAGAAAACAATTGTATAAAGTAATTTGATCATTAGACCCTTTCCTATGACGTTAAGTAAATGTACAGTCACTTGGAAATATATAGTAAATCAGTGGCTCCCACCCAGTTTCTTTGGCCATGTGATGTAAATACACCGCATATCTGAAACTATTTGCTAACAAGGCAGGGGGATAAGAAAGTCAGATATTAAAAGTGTAACATGATTGAGTTTGTGTGGTAACCTGCATAATTAAAAAAAAAAAACAACAAACAAACAACCAAACATGGGATTTGAACCCAGGAGAAGCTTTAACATGAGACGCCGCAGCCAGCAACCTTACCACCACACCATAAGCCCAATTGTTACCATGCAGGAATTTTCTTTGGCTATGAAATCTATGCACACTCTCAGCAACTGGAAAAATCATTTTGTTTTTTTTCCTGACATAATATGTCACATAGTGAAACATCTCTTTGATGAGTGCAGAAAGTGACATATCATATGATACTTAATAAAAAAAAATAAAAATTATTTGGGGCTAGAACTCAAAACTTTACTATTCCATAAACCAAGAGCTTAACCACTCAGCCACCAGCTTAACTGGTGTTGAAGTGATCCCTTTTCTTCCCTTTCCTCCTGTGAGTATCTGAAAAACCTGCTGACTTTGATGTTTGAAAGTAGTCAAGTATCAGGTATCAGACGAAAACATTTTGATTTTGATGTTTGAGAAAAGTCAAGTATCAGGTATCAGGTATCAGACTGGGGAACAGACTGGGGAACAGAGAGCTGTGGGTTCAAATCCAAGCAATGGAAGTTATATTTTTTTATTATTATTTTTCTTATTATTTTAAACCAAAACTATGTGTGATGGAAAAGTATGGCTGCTTTCACACATCAGGTTTTTGCCGTCAGGCACAATCCGGCGAGTTTTTCAAAAAACGGATGGTGCGGAAAAACGGATCCGGCCAAAAAGACACAGATCCTACGGGAAAAAATACAGATCCGGCAGAAAAAAACGGATCAGCCGGAAAAAACACTTCCGGCCAAAAAAACGGATCCGGCGCAAAAAAAAACAGATCAGGCAGAAAAAAACGGATCAGGCAGAAAAAAACGGATCCGGCGAAAAAAAAACGGATCCGCTGAAAAAAAACGGATCTGACAAAAAAAGGATCCTGCGCAAAAAAACGGATCCCGCGCAAAAAAAAATGGATCCTGCGCCAAAAAAAAATATCTGACAAAAAAACGGATCCGGCAGAAAAAAACGGATCCTGTGCAAAAAAAACGGATCCGGCGCCAAAAAACTGATTCTGCGTAAAAAAAAGGATCCTGAGCCAAAAAAACGGATCCGCGCAAAAAAACGGATCCGGCAGAAAAAAACGGATCCTGCGCAAAAAAAACGGATCCGGCGCCAAAAAACTGATTCTGCGTAAAAAAAAGGATGCTTAGCCAAAAAAACGGATCCGTGCAAAAAAACGGATCCGGTGACAAAAACAGATCCTGCGCAAAAAAAACCGGATCCGGCGGGAAAAAACGGATCCTGCGCAAAAAAACAGATCCTGCGCCAAAAAAAAAGGTCTGGCAGAAAAAAAACGGATCCGGTAGACAAAAAACGGATCCTGGGCAAAAAAAATGGATCCGGCAGAAAAAAGCGGATCCGGCCAAAAAAAAATACAGATCCTGCGCCAAAAAACGGATCTGGCCGAAAAAAAACGGATCCGGCGGAAAAAAAATGGATCCAGCAGAAAAAAAACGATCCGGCAGAAAAATAAAACCGATCTGGCGGAGAAAAAAAAGGATCGGCGGAAAAAAAACGGATCCTGCGTTTAGAGATTACAGCCGTCGGCCTTACCATTGCACCACAAGCTCAAGTGATCCTAGGTACTAATTTTAGCTAATTTTACTAATTTTACCAATTTCAGGTATCAGACTCAGGTATCAGCCTCAGGTATCAGACTCAGGTATCAGACTCAGGTATCAGACTCAGGTATCAGACTCAGGTATCAGCCTCAGGTATCAGACTCAGGTATCAGACTCAGGTATCAGACTCAAGTATCAGCCTCAGGTATCAGCCTCAGGTATCAGACTCAGGTCTCAGATTCAAGTATCAGCCTCAGGTATCAGCCTCAGGTATCAGCCTCAGGTATCAGACTCAGGTCTCAGATTCAAGTATCAGCCTCAGGTATCAGACTCAGGTATCAGACTCAGGTCTCAGATTCAAGTATCAGACTCAGGTATCAGACTCAGGTATCAGACTCAGGTATCAGACTCAGGTATCAGACTCAGGTATCAGACTCAGGTATCAGACTCAGGTATCAGACTCAGGTATCAGACTCAAGTATCAGACTCAAGTATCAGAGTCAAGTCTCAGAATGAAGTATCAGACAGAGTATTTCTGATGTTTGACTTTGATTTGTGACCATGTCCTAAAATGAACACTGTACAGTAGGACAGGGGACCCTTTTCTACCTCCAAAACTTGCATAATTACACATATGATAAACTATTTGACTGCAAAGGGCCCATAAATTGTTTCTGCATGGATGCCCTCTTCTGTCTGTGTTCACTCCTAGCGACAGGACTACAGCCAATTATGGCATCTGTTATAAATATAGAGAGGACCTAGAATCAAGAGATGGGCGAGCGCGCTCCTTACTGCTCAGTACTCGAGCATCGGGGTTCTCAAGAAGCTCATTTACATCAGATGAGTCGCATGCCACACTGAAGCGCGGTATGCCCCTGTTGGGAGCGCAGGGACTCCTCTGCCAGCCGGACTCGGGGAGAGAAGAGAGTCCGACATGCTTGATTCAAGCATTTCAACACTACATAGAATCAAAATGTGGCTGCTTCTATTTGTATCTTGTATGCAAACCTAAATTTTGACTTTGGTCTCAGATCATGGGTTGGAAGGTGCAAGCATCTACTTGGAATGAGTCCGTTATCAGAGATCATTTAAAGACCTAAAAATATCAGTAAGAAGGGGGGGTTTATTATTGTTTGGTGATGTGTAAAATCTGGACAGAATGTATGCATTATTTTATCAGAAATTTGCAATTATATGCACAGATTGAGTATACTCAGACACAAGCTTACTTCAATGGTTCTTACTTCTTAGACCTTCATAAGAACATGAAATTTACTGGAGACCAATAACGAGCAAAACTCCGACAAACATGTAGTACAATTACAATTTAACATTTTGCTTGTACAGTTTCTTTCTACCATAAAATACTAAATTTTCCATCTTTGATGCTGTGATTTTACAGAACAATAGTATGCTTTTTATCTCTAGAAAAAAAAGCTAAAATTACTTATTCTCAGGAGGTCATTTCAATTCGGAAGACATTTCTAATCCCAGACACTCACCTATGAATAACACAGAGCTCAGCATTAGAATACGTTTTATTTATAAATATAAGGCTTACAGGTTAAGACTGTGAAGCTTCTTTGATTAATACTGCCATCTAGTGCATGCTTTAAAGAAATGCATTTAAAGCAAATACATTTCTGTTGAGTCTGACACACGAGAATTTCAAGAAACTTGGTTCTGTGCTGGACCAGACATCCATTCATCCGATACGTTGCCACAGATTGGCTCTTGCATGTATACAGCATATCTGTATGAGTAGTAGCCCCACTGTCTTCAGCACATTACTTTTTTGCTATGGTAGATTTATCTGTTTTGCAGACAAAATATGTACAGAAACTTTCCATTACTTAATAGTGTTCATTGCTGACCTAACATTTTACACGTTACTATAAAGAGTAGAATAAGGCTCGCACAAGATCAAACTTCCTACAGAGCGTTCATCCATCACATCACCATGGCTCGAGATCAAGCTGAAGGCTGTTATTAACCCCGTAAAGACTGCCGATACGCATTTTAACATCGGGAGTAAAGGGTACTTATTCCTCAGCACCTTTATAATGGCGCTGAGAAACAACAGTGTATAGGGCCCCCCTACATCGGAATTTCTCCAGGTTCTCAGCTACAGGGGGCAGAAGAGACCCCAGAGACCATGATTCGGGTTGTTTTTTACCGTCCCTAGTGATAATGGAACAACGGTGACCGCCAAAAAAAAAAAACCCCAAATGGCAGATCTTCCATTTAATTTCTCTCTGATGTGATCGCACATCAGAGGAGAGAGAAATGGGGTCCCCGGATCCCCCTCCGGTGTCCCTGCATCTCCCCATGAGGTCTCCAGCCGGTGATGTCTTCTTCTAAGAAGAAAATGGCGGGTGCATGTGCAGTTCGCCCTCCGAGATCTGCCGGCTGGCACCCGGCAACAATAGGAAGTTTTTCCTATTGGTTCATTTTGATTACTGTGATAGTAAATCAAACCCCCCTTTATCACCCCCTTAGTTAAGTAAAAATAATACAATAAAAAAAAGTATTTATTTCCATTAGGGTTGGGCTAAAGATAGGGGTATGGTTGTGGTTATAGTTGGGATTATGGTTAGGATTAGAGTTGAGATTAGGGTTGGGAGTGTTGGTGTTTGGGTTGGAATTAGGGTTAGGGGTGAGTTGGGATTAGGGTTGGGGTTAGGGTTATGGTTAGGGTTGGGATTAGTGTTGGTGTTGGATTTAGAATTGGGGGTGATCCACTGTTTAGATACATCAGGTGGTCTCCAAATGCGACATGGCACCACCATTGATTCTTGCCAATTTTGTGTTGAAAAAAAAAAATCATACGGTGCTCTGTCCCTTCTGAGCCCTGCCATGTGCCCGAATAACAGCTTCCCACCACATACGGGGCATTGACGAATTCAGGAGAAAAAGCACAACAAATTTTGCGGTTCATTGTCTCCTTATACCCTTGTGAAAATTAAAAAATTGTTTCCAAAGTACATTTTTTGTGAAAAAAGTAAAATGTTCAATTTTTCTTTCCACATTGCTTTTGTTCTCGTGAAGCACCTTAAGGGTTAATAAACTTCTTGAATGTGGTTTTGCGCACCTTGAGGGGTGCAGTTTTTAGAATGGTGTCACTTTTGGGTATTTTCTGTTATATTGACCCCCCAAACTCACTTCAAATGTCAGGTGGTCCCTAAAAAAATGTATTTATAAATTTTGTTGGAAAAATGAGAAATTGTCTGTCAACTTTAAACCCTTATAACGTCCTAAAAAAAAATAAAAATTCTTCCAAAATTGTGTTTATGTAAAGTAGGATGTGGGAAATGTTAACTATTTTGTGTGACACCCCTCTCTGATTTAAGGGTACAAAAATTAAAAGTTTGAAAATTGCTAAATTTTCATAATTTTTGCCAAATTTCTGTTATTCATAGACAAGTTATATCGAAGACATTTTACCACTAACATGAGGAACAATATGTCACAAAAAAAATCGCAGAATTAGTGACATATATTGAAGTGTTCCAGAGCTATAACTTCATAAAGTGACCGTGGTCAGAATTGTAAAAATTGGCTTGGTCACTAAGGGGTTAATTCTTATTATTATTAGAGTAAATATACTTTTTTATTTGAAGGAGTGCTACAATAATAGACACAGCTTGGAGAAAAAGCGTACCAGTCCAAAAAGTATACTTTATATATTATATATATTTTATGCTGAACAGTGGAGCTTTTAATAAGCGGTTATCCAACAGTGAACAACTCCTTAACCCCTTCATGATCCAGGGTATTTTTGTTTTTTCATTTTCGTTTTTCGCTCCCCTCCTTCACAGAGCCATAACTTTTTTATTTTTCCGTCAATATGGCCATAAGAGGGCTTATTTTTTTGCAGGATGAGCTGTAATTTTGAACGACATCATAGGTTTTAGCATGTCATGTACTAGAAAATGGGAAAAAAAATTCTAAGTGCGGTAAAATTGCAAAAAAAAAAAAAATGCAATCTCCAGGTCATTATGAGTTCATAGACACCAAACATGTCTAGGTAATTTTTTATGTAAATGGTAAACAAAATTCCAAACGTTAAAAAAAAAAAAAATTGTGCCATTTTCCGATACCCATAGCGTCTCTACTTTTCGTGATCTGGAGTTGGATGAGGGCTTATTTTTTGTGTGCCGAGCTGACATAACATAGTAACAGTTTTAAGGTTGAAGGAAGACTTTAAGTCCATCTAGTTCAACCCATAGCCTAACCTAACATGACCTAACATGTTGATCCAGAGGAAGGCAAAAAAAAACCCATGTGGTAAGAGTAAGCTCCACATTGGGGAAACAAATTCCTTCCCGACTCCACATACAACAATCAGACTAGTTCCCTGGATCAACGGCCTATCAAGGAATCTAGTGTATATACCCTGTAACATTATACTTTTCCAGAAAGGTATCCAGTCCCCTCTTAAATTTAAGTAATGAATCACTCATTACAACATCATACGACAGAGAGTGCCATAGTCTCACTGCTCTTACAGTAAAGAATCCGCATCTGTTATTATGCTTAAACCTTCTTTCCTCCAGACGTAGAGGATGCCCCCTTGTCCCTGTCTCAGGTCTATGATTAAAAAGATCATCAGAAAGGTCTTTGTACTGTCCCCTCATATATTTATACATTAAAATAAGATCATCCCTTAGTCTTCGTTTTTCCAAACTAAACAGCCCCAAGTGTAATAACCTATCTTGGTTTTGCAGACCCCCCAGTCCTCTAATAACCTTGGTCGCTCTTCTCTGCACCCGCTCCAGTTCAGCTATGTCTTTCTTATACACCGGAGACCAGAACTGTGCACAGTATTCTAAGTGTGGTCGCACTAGTGACTTGTATAGAGGTAAAATTATGTTCTCCTCATGAGCATCTATGCCTCTTTTAATGCATCCCATTATTTTATTTGCCTTTGTAGCAGCTGCCTGACACTGGCCACTGAATATGAGTTTGTCATCCACCCATACACCCAGGTATTTAATTAGTTGGGTAAGCAGAGGCATGCGTTGTATGCGGATGCAGCGTTTTGTCGTGTCCGCCAACCGCACAGGAATGCAACTTTTTGTGTTCCCGTGCGGTCAGCAAGCATGTCAAAACGCCGCATCCACATACAATGCGTGTCCCTGCATACCTAATGTTAAAGATAGGTATGCAGGACACATGCGGAAGTAGACGAAGCTTAAGTGAGGACGTACGCAGCCATCCGCAGACCAGCCACACACAAGTGTGAACTTAGCCTTTATACTGTCAATGCATGTTTTGCAGATCAGACATAAAGGTTAAGTGGTAAAATATTTAAAATGAAAAAAAGGGTTGAATCATCACATTATTCAATCCCCAAAAAAACAAAAAAAAACAACATTTTAAACACGCACAGTCAGTATTTCAGATCGTGTAAAATGTCTCATGTATCATAAAATAAACAAAAAAATAATCAAATTAAAAAAGCAGCGAACTACCATTTTTCTGTTGCGGAGCCTCCCCCAAAAAAACAATAAAGAAAAGCTCTCAAAACTTCATAAAACATAGCCAATAAAAACTACAGCTTGGCACATAAAAAAAACAGGCACTCACACATTATTATTCCCTGGCCCATCATGTACATACTAAAGAAATAGTAAAGTATGGCAAAGTATACTAGTCTTATAGAAGCCATAAGAGTATGTGCACACGGTGTTTTTTATGCAAATTTTAAGCTGCATTTTACAGTACCAGCAAAGTCTATGAGATTTCAGAAATCTCATGCACACAGCTTGGATTTTTGGCCTCAGTATTTTGTGCTTTGCTTGGTTTTTGCAGACTAGAGCATGTCACTTTTTTCAGCGTTTCTCACCCATTCAAAGTAATGGGTGGTGAAAACAATGCTGAAAAAAAAAAACTGCAGGTATCAGGTTTTACTGTGTTTTTTTGTGCCAAAACCTTATGAAGCATTTTTTTTTAAGTCACTAAACTATCAGTATGCACAAGAGACAAATGTATGCATGACAAAAACTCAGAAAAAAAAATACAAGTAAAACCTGCTTTTCCTCTACAACTTCTTTATCATCAAGAGAGCAGGTTTTGTTACAGGAAAAAAGCAGCAAAACAACGCGATATATGAACATAACCTTAGGGTACTGTCACACTAAACGATTTACCAACGATCACGACCAGCGATACGACCTGGCCGTGATCGTTGGTAAGTCGTTGTGTGGTCGCTGGGGAGCTGTCACACAGACCGCTCTCCAGCGACCAACGATGCCAAAGTCCCCAGGTAACCAGGGTAAACGTAAAAAAAACCAAACAGTACATACTTACATTCCGGTGTCTGTCCCCCGGCGTTCTGCTTCTCTGCACTGTGTCTGCCAGCCGGAAAGCACAGCGGTGACGTCACTGCTGTGCTCGCTTTCCGGCTGGCCGGCGCTTACAGTGTAGAGAAGCAGAACGCCGGGGGACAGACACCGGAATGTAAGTATGTACTGTTTGGTTTTTTTACTTTTACGCTGGTAACCACGGTAAACATCGGGTTACTAAGCGCGGCCCTGCGCTTAGTAACCCGATGTTTACCCTGGTTACAAGCGAACGCATCGTTGGATCGGTGTCACACACAATGATCCAGCGATGACAGCGGGAGATCCAGCGACGAAAGAAAGTTCCAAACGATCTGCTACGATGTACGATTCTCAGCAGGATCCCTGATCGCTGCTGCGTGTCAGACACAGCGATATCGTAACGATATCGCTAGAACGTCACGGATCGTACTGTCGTAGCGATCAAAGTGCCAATGTGTGACAGTACCCTAAGTGTAACTTTTTGACTTCTATCAGGTGATTAGAGGCTGTGCAAGTCCGGAGCTTTCTCACTGCATAACCAAATGTGTTCATGTAAGCACTTCGGCACCGCGCACATTTCTAATCAAATAGGTTTTTATATTCTATCCACACGTTTTAAAAGTTAATGTAAAAAAAAAATAATCAGTATTGTACAATAGATTCTATAGATTAAATGGAAAATATCCTAAAAGCATCAGTTACAGGAATCATGTGTTCTGCATTTTGCTGCTATATGTATGTGAATGATCAGCGTGTGTGAATATATAAATTTTGGCCATTTGGCAAATAACTATTCATAGAAGTGTAAATATTATATCAGCTCTGGTCAACGGTCATTAAGCAATACTCATTATGAGAAACTAATATTCTAGTGTGATTTGACAGTAATGTATTCACAATTAACTGCACAATTGTTTTCAGCCTAATGAACTGTATCCATTTACTATTGCTAATTTTAACGAGCAAAATTTCATTAAATTCTCATGAAACTTAAAGTGTATATAATAAAATTACTGCACAAAAAATGTTCATGAATTCCAGATTACGTATCCATCAATAAGGAACGCTATTCAGTTACACTGGCCAAGCATACATTATACCTAGCTAAGAACCTGTCAGAGGCTGTTAGTTGTGGGAGGTTCATCAACTTAGAAATACATATAGTACTAAATGGGGTGGCCTCAAACTCATAAATGGGTAATATTGAAAGTTCTGGTAAAAAAAAACACCCATCTTTGCAATTTAGTCCCACAGGAGAAATAGAAAAACGACACTATCCGTTGTGCATATGTAATGCCAAGATGCATGGTTATGGCATAGGTGTCACACCGTGTGGTGCGCGAATGTTTCAACTTTGCTATGGTAGGCACAGAAATACTAGAAAATGAAGTTTGTGATGCCAGGGTGCACTGAACCTCTGCTTCCTGGTAGTGTGATGTAATGTTGTGCATTCCGAATAGTCCAGAAAACAGGGAGACCAGAGGGGCCTTTGATAAACTTTACTTGTTGCACAAATACACAGCCACATCCAGATAAACGATGATTTTACAGAAACTAAATTCCATTGCAGAAATCACAGTTCCTTTCCAGTAAAGTGATGCAGATATAAGAATGGTGCAGTGATACCTGAGTCTCCACTTCTGCTCATATGCAATCCTGATCACACAGCTATATGGAGCGGAGGCTGTGATCTCCCTTTTACAGAATTTCTGACCGTTTCCTACCTGCTCTTTCAGTTTTTTCTAGGCAACCATCTTATGCACACAAAATGTCTCCTATCTCAGTGCTAAGCCCAGGACCTGGTCATGTGGTCTAACAATGAACCCTTATGGCATTATATGGAAAGCGGGGCTCCTTTGTTAACCAGACCAGACCAGACCATGGGTACCTGAGTGCCGGGTCAGGAACTGAAAGGGCTGCATCCTCTGTTCCCCGGGGGAATCCTGAGTGAGCCGAACCTTCCCCTGTTGCCTGGGGGAAGTGCTAGCGAGGTGGACCATCCCTCTGTCCCAGGTGGGCAGGGAGTGAGAGGAGAAAAGCACGCAGCAGGGGGGATAAAAGAAAAAAGCAAGCGAAACAGGTCAGTTGGGCGTGAACGCAGAGCAGCGTGGAGAGCAGTGAGTGCCGCGCTCTACTTGCCCTTCCCTCACCACAGAGCACCGGCGCCATGACAGGCCGCACTGACAGGGTCCCCCGATGTCTGCAGAGGGACCGCTGCACTGAGGAGAGACAGGAGTGCCACAGCAGTCCAAGTAGAAGGACCGTTGGGGAGAGCGCAGTGCTAGGTGTGCGCAGGAGCAGCCAGGGAGAGAAGTGCTCCATCCTAAGAGCACCAGCATCGTGTAGGCCAGCATCTGCCATCGCCAACAGCGGGGACCACAGAGAGAGAGGAACGTGCAGAGCATGCCCGGTGACTACAGAGAGAAGGTGTAGTGTGCCGTGACTACCAGAGAGAAAGGCGCCGTACGCTCAGTGTCTGAGTACAGCACATGTGCCACATAAGAGGGACCGCATACGGGACTGACCCTTGTGCTCTGACTTAACCAGTGAATATTCGTCTAGACACTAGTGACCTGACTGCACCAGTGTATAATTGCAGAGCCATGTTGGGCTCGTATAGGACTGTGGCCTGTACCCTTGTTAGCCACAGCAGTATTTGGACTCGGCCCAGTGGAAGGTACCAGAGACAGAATATTGTTGCCCACAGGACCGCGTTGGAAAAGACACGGCGCCAGCCGCTGCGGGCACTATTCACTTATTCACTTTGTGGATTAAGGAACCACTGATTTTCATTAGGACTGCCTTTATTTGAGCCGTTATTTCTTCACCCCATCATATCCTTTGCTAACTGTACTGTTTTTACCCTGTTTAACCCTTTGCCTCCCTGCGTGGAGAATCCCACTGTTTAGTAAAATTGTTTAACCCTTGCTCTGCCTCATGTCCGTCACTGCATCCTGATGGATTACACTCAACATCAGGACTTTCATTATGGGTAAAGTTCGCACACTGTCTGCTACTGTCCCACTCCTTGTTTCATCTTGTGTTGCAGTCTCCTGTAGGATGTATACATCAGTCACAGCATGTTCTATGTGATATACTGTATGTACACCAGGGCCGGCAAAAGTTAATACATACCACAATTCATAATGCACAGATAAGAAATATAGGTATAATACAATGCCAAAGATTTCACTTTTTTCTTACAGGACATGAGCCATCTCCATTGTAAATTCTACAATAGCTCAGAAACCAGCAAATTCTCGCATTGCACAGCACACAGAGTGACTGCACACTTGAGTTGAGCAAATTTTTCTAAATTCGGTTGCGATAATGATCGGCAGTGAATATGGTTTTTGCAATATTCGTTGAACACAGCCAAATGTCATAGGAGTCAATGGGAGTAGAAATAAATTAATATGTTAGGAACCATCAAAATAAATTCGGCATGAATAGGGTACCAGTATGGCAAATTCAGATTCGGTGGCCGATTCCGAACATATTCGCTCAACTCTACTGCACACTTCTCATTTTAAACCGGATAGTATGGACACCACATAGTCCTCCATGCAACATTATGGGCACCACATAGTCCTCCATACAGAATAATGGCCCCATATAGTGCTTCATACATAAAAAAAGAATAAAATACTCACCTTTCCTCGTTCCTCGCAGCTCTGGTCTCCTCAGCATCTTCTGGAACTCCGCACTACTCAGCACACGGTAGACATCGTGTCCTCTGCCCTGAGACCACACAGTGTCATAAGACGTTGAAGTTACCAGAGCTGCAGGGAATGAGGAGAGGTAAGTATTTGAGGAAGGCAAATGCCAGTGCTGGCACCAGGCTTCCCCAACTCGCATGACATGTAGCGTACTGGTGTCCCCGACGATGAGTCGGCCCAATGTTTGTCCAGTGCCCAGTCACTTGCCCAGGTAGTAAAGCTGGCCCCACCTTCATCAGCCCCTTTGAAGAAGTAATTGTGAAAGGAGTGTCAGGCATGGATGTGTGAGGTTTATTGGTCAGTAATATACCTATTTTTACCATTATCACAATTTAATGCACTGAAACTTAAAGATACAATGTACTCCTTTTCTGATTTATTAGATTGCTCATTTTCTAACAGGATTCTTCATGGGTATGGCTCCTATAAATTTATTCAGCACTTTTTATAACTATATGTGGTGTTGAGGATATCTGGGGTATCACTACGAAATTTGGTTAGGGAGTTGAGTGGAATTCAAATTTTAGACCTGATTTTATTAGGGCTAAGATCCAAGAACTGTTGGATATTCATTCCCATGCCGGGAGAAAAAGATAACCTCCCCCCCACCCCTTGGGGGAAACCCTCATTGGGATGGCTTCCTGTTGTCATTGGGGGGGGTCTGTTGAACAAGAACCCTTTGGTTTCTCTCCTTCTATCCTCCCACTTATCTTGGGCCCTGGGGGGGCTTCCTCCAGATAAATGTCCTATTCCGAAAGTACCGTATTTCCTATAAGCGATATTGGAGATGACAGGGAAGTTTTTTTTTAATTTAAATTATCCCCCACTCTATCCAGAATATCATCAAGCATAGGCCCGAATAAGAATTCAACCTCAAAGGTAATAGAGCATAATCTTGACTTTGTTTGGAGGTCTCCTGGCCAACATTTAAGCCATAGGGCTTGCCGGGCTGTGTTAGAAAAAAAAACTGTCAATCTGGCTGCCAGCCTGATCAAGTCTGCTGATCTGTCAGCCAAGAAAGCAGCTGCCCCTTTCATTTCTTGGATGGAGTCTAGTATGGCGTCCCTAGATTTTTTTTTATTTCAGCTGTTATTCCAGCTTGTCTAGCCAGACCATCAATGATCTGGCTGTACAAGTGGCAGCTACCGCTTGTTATATCCAGCCCCCTGGCGGCCTCCCAAGAACCGTTCAGGAAGGTATTCGCTTATTTGTCCATGGGATCCTTCAATACTCCCATGTCCTCAAAAGGGAAGCGAAAACTTTTTGGAAGCCTTAGCAATTGCCACATCTAATTTTGGTGCCTTCTCCCAGAATGAACATGGCGGGTCATCAAACGAATACTTCCTCTTTAGGGATAAAAAGCCCTTTCTCTCTGTTTTTTTCACTCTTTTCTAATTAGGGATTGGATTTTCTCATTAAGAAGCAAAGATCTTTCTTTTGTACTAGTTCACCGAACATTATGTCCTGAACTGATGTCCAATCAGCGACGGGCACAGTATCGACGTAGATGTCATAATGGTTGCCATGGCGACGATGATGTCATAAAGGTTGCCTCGACCAATCAGCGACGGGCACAGTCTGCCGCGAATTCTGGAATTATCATTGTCCATATACTACGGGGACATGCATATTCTAGAATACCTGATGCGTTAGAATCGGGCCACAATCTAGTATTATTATAATGAATGACTACAGGGACTTACTATTCTTGTCAGAACTCCTATCCTTCTCTCCTCCATGATGCGATACTGAGTATTTTTGGTGCACCTTTTCCTAATATTCGAATAACTCTGTATGATTATATTACTATATTGTTGGATTATATTCTGTTCTTTTTAGTGTTTAAATAAACATATAATTTTTATTGATATTGTGAGTTGCTATACTTCATTTCTTGTGGTTGGCTATATAATAGGAAGTATCTCAGGGTACTATTCCAAATAGTTCTGGTCAATTTTGACAGGACTAATTTATGACTATGGTTTCTGGACCTGAGTCTTTGTTTCTAATTGTGCTCAAACTAGTCTGCTAAAGCTGTACTTTCAAAAAGGACTGTCTTACTGTCTTAAAGGGGTATTCTCATGTAAATAACTTATGTTAATTAGCATGAAAATAATCATGTTTGCAATTTACTTGCTGTCACTATTACCCCCACCGCTACAGGTTCCAAACACAGTCATCCTAATCATGAGTAGTAGCAGGACAAACCTCTTGGATCAGAACTGTCAATCAAGCCCCCTCATTTGCATACAAAATAATTCATTGTTATATGCCAACCAAGCCAGAAACCTTTACTGTAGGTATGATTTTTTTTTTTTTTTTTACAGGGGCTAGGTCCGCTACATGCCTGTATAAGAGGTTTAGTTAGTATAGCGTTTTGGGGGTGGCAGACCTTAAGAATCCATAAGTCAGCCTGATCTTTCAGAGGGTTTGAAGCAATTGTGTGTCTTTTATTGGTTACTCTCAGCTGACTTATAACCACAAGCCTTATGAAGGAAATACTGATCTTTTAGGTTATCATAAATCAACTGATAAATGCTCAGAAATAAAAGACAAGAAAAAAAAAAAACAGAAAATAGCTAGAAATCCGTCATTCCGCTCATTTTTTTCAAAGTTTGACCTATATAACCTCTATGTTGCACTGTTTCGCTGAGAGTGAACGGATTCTGCAGCGAAACAGTGCATCACAGAGGTTATATAGGTCAACCTTTGCAAAATTTTAAGTGAAGCCAAGAATACAAAATTATATTTAAAAAAAGCCCCAGAAGTTATCTTTGTCTTTTAAAACCAGTCTTCAAATTCAATGTTTTTTTCCATCTAACAGATCTTACCAAATTTGATATTTAAAAATATGTAATTTCATGATTTCACACTGTGCTGTTCTGTGTAAGTTATGTTCTTCAGTTTTATGTGTATTTTCATGCTATGTATGTGCTTACATTTCTGCTCTGCTGCCACCCAATGGCCTTTTTCTGTATGGCAGTTTGTTAATTTATTCTTGTGGGCATGTCTTCCACTTCCGGTTCAGGGGTCAAGTCTTCTCTTCCTCTGGCAGCCATTTCATTTTCAGTTTACAAGCTGTTGTGAGAGGACACGCTTGAACCGGGCTTAGGAAGGCATCAGTCTTTCGACCTCTTGCTGCTCACTTGCTGTCACAAATATACTTGCTGTACCTGGCTCAACTCTGGAGAAGTTACTGTATACCATCCTATGGCTACGTTCACATTTGCGCCTTTGGGCGCAGCGTCGGCGACGCATAACGACGCATGCATCATGCGCCCCTATCTTTAACATTGGGGGCGCATGGACATGCGTTGTCATGCATTTTTTGGCGTTTCGCGATGCATGCGTCGTTTTGGCGTACCTGGCGGGGCTCAGCCGACGCTACATGTTGCATTTTTGTAGCTTCAAAATTTTTTAAAAAAATGCATGCGTCCCCTGTGCGTCGTAATTGCGTTACAATCCCCATTGAAACCAATTGACAACGCAGAGGACGCAAGTGCGTGCGTCGTAGTGCGTTGTGCGACGCATGCGTCATTTAATAAAATAACAAAAAAAGTGTCTAGACGGTGTCTAGACAGTGACAAAACATCCCATATATATAAAATAAAGGTTAATGCATTGTTTGTCAATTGGATGCAGCATAGGACACAGACCAGACAAGCTCTCATCTGCTTTCAAGAGATGTAAGTATAGAATGTATCTGCGCATTTTCTTTGTTTTATTTTTTAAAAATTTTTATTGCAAGTTGTGTATGTTTAATTTAATGTTTGTTCTGCACTTTAATCCGGCTATATTGTGGTTGTTTAATGGAAATTGGTGTTGTTTTATTCTGGTTGTGATGTATTTCTGGCGTTATATGATGGCGTTTCATTGTCTCCGGCCTTGTTGGTTTTATTGTAAAGTATGGTGGTCTATCCAGGATTGACTTTTCTTTTCCTTTTTTTTTTTTTTTTTTTTTTCTTAGAATCTTTGGTGCTTTAAATGTATTTTGGGTTGTTCTGTGCATGCGGTTGTTCCACTGTGCTTTTTTTTAATAGAAATGTTTTCTTTTTTTATCATGTTCTGATCAATTTCAGGGGTTTATATGTAACCGTTATATTGGTTTTTTTTTTGGTTTTTTTTTAAATTGTAAAGTATGGCGGTATGGATTGCCTTTGCTTGTGCCTTTCTGAAAAAAAACTATTTAAAAAAAAAAAGATATATGTGTCTTTTTTTGATTTGTACATAGGGGCTGTTTATTTGTTTTGTTATCTTTTCTGGGACTGTTCTTTTCTGCTTTTGCTATACTCTGGCATTGTGTCGTCTCTGCCATTGTTTTTTATTTCAATGTATGGCGGTGTGGTTTGCTCAGCGCTTGTTCAGTTGGCATTGTACTATGAGCGCACTGTTCGTTGTGGTCGTAATGTTTATGTATGGATTTTTGGATATTTTCCTCTATGTGGCTGTGTATTGTGCATTCTGGTAATGTAATAATTTTTTATTTTTTTCCTTGCAGAATTTATCTTGTTACCATGGCCAGTGACTCAAGCCACACAACACCGCAGGGGAGTCCGGTGAGTACATGATCTACTGTTGCTTACTATTCGGTGTCATTTGTTGACGTGTCACAATTTTTTTTAAACTATTTTCCAGGCTTCTTCAAGTGAGGATGAAGCGAGCCAGCAGGAGCAGTGACCTCGGGGCCAAGCTGTGGTGGCAAGACGGCGAGTAAGTATTTTTTCAAACAACCTAGTAATGTTTTTTTTAAAATTTCAATTTTTTTTTTTTTTTTTTTTTTTTTGGGGGGGAGAGAGCTATTTTTATTTAGATTTTAAACAATGTTTTCCAATTATTCTAGGTTTCACAACGGGACCAAGATGAGGGGATAGACGTTGATGTCATGGTCGCCTCTATCCAGGAGCGAGGCCCGTTGTGGGACAGCCGTGACCCCCGGCACGTGGATCAGGTCGTTTTGAGGCATATGTGGGCTGCGGTGTCCAAATCGCTGTGGGGTTTCTATGACAGAACTTCATCCACGCACAAAGAAAACTTTGGTAAGTATTGCTGAAACGCTGCTCTGACCCATCAGGCCAGGATGACACAACCGTGTGTGATGTGATCAACTCCTGCAAGTTTGTTGCATCGCACACGGTTGCGTTATCATTTGAAAATGTTTCTCTAACCTTTTTTTTTGGCTTTTTCACAGTCAGAAGACAAGTAGGCGTTCCATGAAGGACCGTTTCAATCGGGGCCTGCGGAAGGAGGAGGAACAGGCTCGTAGTGGTGCTGCTGCGGCAAGGACATCAACGTATAAGTACACCCAACTTCTACAGTTCCTGAGACCGGTCCTTGCCCACCGAGAGTAAGTATTTAGTACCTATTCAAACACATCGGGTATTGTACAACATGCATGTTCACGTAGTATATTGTCCAGCCATTTAGTATATTGCCCAGTGACGTAGTATACAGCGCAGAGACACAGTATATTGCCCAGCCACGTACAATATTTCATAGTGGCGTAGTATATTGCCCATCTAGGTTTGTCACAGTTTTCAAAAAAAACTTTAAAAAATTTGACACGGGAGACCTTCTAGTCCACGGCAGGTTCCGTTCCCAGGGTTGGTCTGATCGCAGGACCTGTGATGACGTCTCGGTCACATGACCGTGACGTCATGGGCCATGGCAGGTCCGACGATAAGCGTAAACCATGGCGGCCATCACAAACGGCAACCATGAGTGAGTATAGCATGGTAATTTTTAAAATCCCAATTTTTACATTTTTTAATATTGATGCGGCATAGGCAGCATCAATAGTAAAAAGTTGGTGACATCAAGGTTTAACGGCGGCAATGGTTACCGCCAGTAAGTGTTTATCGATGACAGAGGGGAGTATGCGGGCGACAGGCATTCACTGCGGGGAGTAAGGAGCGGCCATTTTATTCAGGACTGTGCCCGTCGATGATTGGTCGCGTCAGCCATGACAGGCAGCTGGCCAGAACAATCAGCAAATGAATAACCGTTACTGCAGGACAGACAGACAGACGGAACTGACCCTTTACAATTAAGTAAAATTATTTTATAATGTTGTGTGATGCAATGTTAACTTTATATTACACAGGAGGTGGCGAATGTAAAGTGTTATGTTTTGTATACTAATGTTTTCCTTATGTTTTCACAGAACACACAGCAGCACCCTCGAGCCTGTTCGGCCATCTGGAGCGGTCCTTCATGAATCGCCATCTGACCCGTCACAGCCATCCCACAGCGAGAGCAGGCATGCACCACCATCTGGAGAACCGGCAGCCGGTCCATCTGGTGTCCCCCTGGCCGAGGCCTCTGGCGCTCCTTCTTTTGGCTATTCCCGCCAGGGGGCCTCGAACAGGCCGCTAATGCCCGAATATTTTCATTTGGGCACGGTATTCCAAAATTGACCGGCGCCTTGAAACAATGGAATCCGAGCTCATGAGGCCGGCGAAACATTTTTTTTAGTGCCATTGCTAAGGGCATGGTGGAACACCTTACACCGGAACTCCAGATTTCGGTGATGCAGGCCTGCAACAACGCCTATGTGAGTGCTCTGCAGCAGGCTAGGATCATTCAGTCAGCGAGTACAATGCCTGTTGTACCAACACTGGCAAGCATGACTCCTAGTCCTGCTGCAGAGCAACTCTACCGAGGTCCGGGTGCCGAGGGACGCCACCACTGACACCGTTGCACCGAGCCGCCGAGTCCTGCTCCTGCCAGGCCCTCAAGTTCCCGAAGACTGCATCAAGAGGAACACCCAGAAGGAGAGAGGAAGAAACGGAAAACACGGACAGCTACGGCGGCTCTGGCTGCTCCAATACCCACACCGAGCTCTCGGCCGGGTTCAAGCCGGAGCAGGAGTAGCCAGAGCCAGTCAACAGTCACTCGCAGACTGGTCGTGCCTCCTCCCTCCCCTCCTGCGTTGGCAATCTCACCACCGACGGCCACAGGGTGGTGTGAGATACCATCCAGTATTCTAGAGTATGGTTCCTCCTCCTCCTCTACCGACTCCCAAACCAGTGGATATCAGTCGCCCTTAATAGCCAACGTGGATACCCCCCTTGAATCTTTCCCCCTTTTTTTCTTGTGTCCCCCAATAAAAAAGTTTTGTTGCAAACTCAATGTATTTTTATTGTTGTTAAATTAGTTGACGGCAACTCACACTGTGCGCCGTGTACACAAATCTTTGGTTTTTCACACCTCATATCTGCAATGTCAGACACTATTTTATCAATTTTTTAATCTCCTTTTTTTTCCGTGTCTCTCATTATACTATGAGGTGTTAAACACAAAGAGGAATCAAAAATATTACAAGGTTTAAACATACTTGAAGGTAATGGATCAGGTGAGGTGATAGCAATGGTCACGTGGCCAAGTATCGCCACTATTTGACTCAGGATGTTTTCCAGCATCCTGAGTTCAATAGTGTTAACTCACTAGAGTTGAGCGAACATGATCGGCTCCCTCCTTGGCAAGCTATAACAGTTGCTGACTACTAGCATATGGAACCCGGCTTCCTGAAGTGCCGATTATGATCTGCATTTTTCCTCCACTGCAGCCGCATGTTCCGAGGCTGTGTGACAAGCAGAACACATGCACAACCCAGGCCTATTTGTTGGCCTCGCTATGCATGTGTAGTGCCTGTCACACAGCCGCGGCACATGCAGCTGCGGCGGCTGAAAACTGCTTCAGCCAGCGCGCTACATGAAGCCGTGTTCCATATGCAACTAATCTGCAAGCTTAGCTTGACAAGGAGGGAGCCGATCATGTTCGATCAACTATGGAACACACAGCTATGTGAACATAAGTGGGGTGGTTTGGCAGAGTCTATTTGGGAACTGGTGATCACCTGAGTACATTTTTTTGTGGGACACACAGTTGGTACTAAATGGACATTGGAATAGTTCAAAAAAATTTTTTATTGACCACAACATTTTTTAAAAAAGGGGAGCAGTTTTTATAAACGAAAGGCACAATAAAGTACGTTTACTCAAAACACAACACAGTAGAAAACCTAGGTACATTACAAAATTGAAAGAACAATACATAACCACCCAAATGGTTACATGTAAAATGGACACAATAGTGTCCAAATCTTTAAATGTCAGTATTTTCTTTGATTTGAATCACAATAAATTTATTGTAAGTTAAAAGCAGGATAAAGTAGAACTGTTAAACATAAAGACTACACCATTTGATCTTGCCATGACACACGGCCAACATCAGAAACAAAATAGAAAGCAAATCGATCCCTCATCTGCCCAATTTCAACAGTTGTCCTCAGAGGATGATCTTGGTAATCGGGCAATGGGTTTGGTATTGGTTCATCTAGTTCCATGTTCAGTCTCTCTTTAGCAATAATATAATTGTGTAGAACCACAGAAGCCTTTACCACCTCATCCACTGTCTCAATTTTCAGATTAATGGCGGATCCTAAAATACACCATTTGGAGACCAGGATCCCAAAGGTGCACTCCACAGTTCTTCTGGCCCTGAACAGTCTATAATTAAAAATACTTTTGGTGTGGTCCAAGCCCCGACTGGAGTAGGGTTTCAGTAGGTTGGCACACATTTGAAATGCCTCATCCCCAACCACAACAAATGGCATTGCCGGGCCTTCGGTGTTGGGAAGAGGTCATGGCTGGGGGAAATTAAAATTGTTCCCATATAACCTTAGACCCATATCAGACTCTTTAAATGTCCGCGAGTCATTTGTCCGGCCAATCGCTCCAATGTCCACGGCGAGAAACCTGCAGTCCGCACCTGCAATTGCCATGAGCACGGTGGAATAGTATTTTTTATAATTAAAAAACAGAGATCCACTTCTTGCAGGCTTTGTAATCCTAATGTGCTTCCCATCCACAGCTCCAATAAAGTTAGGGAAAGAACACAGTTGTTCAAATTTATTGGCGTTGGCCTCCCATAATTCAGTTGTAGGGAGGGGTAAAAATTCATCCCGGAGATTGTCCCACAAAGCGCGGCATGTGTCGGCAATAATTCCAGAAAGTGTGGAGACTCCAATCCGAAACTGGAAATGCAGGGATCTTAAGGTATCTCCGGTAGCCAGGAAACTGCCAAGAAGATAAATAAATAAATTTAATTAAAGTACATTGTAATAAAAAAAAATACATTTACCATACCCACCCCAAAAAATAAAAAAATTAAAATTAAAAAAAAGGGCAGAACATATCACAGTCGTTCAAATAGCTACATTACGTACCGTCGAGTCACCAGCAGCCGTTCCTCTGCGGAAATTGATCTCCGGAGCTGTGTGTCCTGCCTGGTAATGGCTCCTTCCACCAGATGCAGCAGATAGCGGAAGCTGTCTTGAGACATCCTGGTATATTCAAAATATTTTTCCAGGTTGTCATTTAGCTCGCCAAACAAACAATGGTAGGCTCCACGGCTCTCCCGGACTTCCACTATAGGGTGTAGCCAAAAGCGCCGATGACTCCTTCTCCGTTTATCTCTTTTCCTTTGTTCATGAAAGGCAATAGCATAGGCATTAGCCAAGGCAAAATCCAACTCCATATTCATGTAGATACTCTCCATGGGACGCTCCATTTTGATGCTGTAAAAACAAGCAAAATGGGAGGAATTCATCTATGCCGGGGTATATATATACTAATTCCATTACACCCGCCCTCTTCTATCTATTGGTGGTCTTTATCTAGTGTCTAGACACTAATGGGGCTTTTTGTCCTGCAATTGGGTAAAAGAATGACATCATTGTATGACGACGCGCATGAGTCATAAAACGCTGCGTTTTTCACAAAAAACGCAAGAAAATTGGAAAAAAATGCAGCGTTTTTCGACGCATGCGTTTAAAGCATGCGTCAAAATATGCTGCGTTCAGTGTGCGTTTTCAGTGCGTCATGCGTTGGGTCGACGACGCTTCTCCCAAAGGCGCAAATGTGAACGTAGCCTATGCTGTATGTCCAGATTTCCAAATAAACAAGTCTGGATTGCACAATCCCTGGTGTGCATCATCTCTCCGGACGCTGAACAGCATTGGTCCTGTCTGTCCTACAGCGAGGAAAACTGAAGGTACAATTCTCTCACAACACCTATTAGTCAACTACACCTCCATTCGCCTCATGTGGGGACAGAACAGTCGAAAGACTGCCTTGAAGCCCGGCCAGAATCATCCTTATATCCCAACCCATGTGCCCGTGCTCTGCCCGCTCGCATACTGCAGCCCTGCTCTGCTAAGAAATCTCTTGCAGCATCACCATTGTGCATAAAGATTTTGTGTATATTATACCACAATGCTGCAGATTGTTGAACTGAGAACCCCACAATTCTCCAAAACACCTTGGGAATCTTATCCGGGGGTCGCAACTAAGCTGCACTGCGATTTCCAGCCCCCAATTCAAAACTTCAGTTTCTTAAAGAGACAGCGCATCTTAAATCAAAATGGCCGAAAAGGACCATATGCAGTTCCCCAATGCCGAAACAGAACAAATACAACCTGATACTGTCCATTATGAAGACCGGGCAGCAGAGCCCGCTTCCGCAGCAGACCCAGATGCACGACCAGTACGCTCCCTCAAGCCGACACTAAAGGTCCTCGAGAATTACCGTTCCGCAAGGGATGAGTTCAGTGACAACCTGGATGACCTATGGGAACAAGTCGCCTCCCTCATGTTAAGCATCCAACGCCACAAAGATGATGCAGTAAGTTTACAGGACACTATAAGACAGCTAAACATGGCCCACGGCAGATACAAGAGACTGTCCACAAAGTGTGCTGCCTTCCAAAAACACTCTAAAATCGACGAAGCCCTATCAGAGTTAAAGGGACTCTATCACCTGAATTTGGAGGGAACAATTTTCACTCATATGGGCGGGGTTTTCGGGTGTTTGATTCACCCTTTCCTTACCCGCTGGCTGCATGCTGGCTGCAATATTGGATTGAAGATCATTCTCTGTCCTCCGTAGTACATGCCTGCACAAGGCAATATTGCCTTGCGCAGGCGTGTACTACAGAGGACAGAGTATGAACTTCAATCCAATATTGCAGCCAGCAGGTAAGGAAAGGGGGAATCAAACACCCAAAAACCCCGCCCATATGACTGAAAATTGTTCCCTCCAAATTCAGGTGACAGAGTCCCTTTAAGCAAGGCAGATTCCACAGACAGAAAGGGAAGCCACCGTGCAAGACGCCAAAGATAAAGCGGAGCTTCGTGTCACCCATCTGCAAGAAACTAGATTACACAGGTCAGCCTCGTCTAAACACTCTGTTCGGTCATGCAAATCATCCTGCTGAAGAACTTCAGCCCTCAGCGACAGAATTCTAGATTAACGTTTAACCCCTTAACGACCGCCGATACGTCTTTTAACAGCGGCAGTTAAGGGTACTTAAACCACAGCGCCGTTAATTAATGGCGCTGTGGAAAATGTGAATAGCGCCCCCCAGAGTCGGATTTTCTCTGGGGTCTCGGTTACCGGGGGTAGCCGAGACCCCAGAGAACATGATTCGGGGGATTTTTACCGACCCCCGAGTTGCGATCGCTGGTAATTAACAGTTTACCGGCGGTCGCAAAAAAAGAAATAATGCAATTTGCCATTTCATTTTTCTGTCCTCCGATGTGATCGCACACCGGAGGACAGAGAAATGGAGTCCCCGATCACCCTCGATAGCCCCCCGATACTCACCTGTCTCCCCGGTGCTCCTCGTGGCTCCCGATGAGCGCCGCCATCTTCTTCCGGCCAAAAAATGGCAGCGCATGCGCAGTGCGCCCGCCGGCCGGCACCTGGGAGATCTTTGGGGTCTCGGCTGCCGGGGGTAGCCGAGACCCCAAAGAACATGATCGGGGTCGGTTTTTACCGACCCCTGTTTTGCAATCGCTGGTAAATTAACTGTTTACCGGCGACCGCAAAATAAAAAAGAAAAAAGCGATGTGTAGTTCTCTGTCCTCTGATGTGATCGCACATCAGAGGACAGAGAAATAGGGGGATTCGGGGACCGTATCATACTTACCGGAGTCCCTGGGTCCTCCTGTGTCATCTCCTGGCCACCGGCTTCTTCCTTCGGTAAGAAATTGGCGGGTGCATGCGCAGTGCGCCAGCCATGATCTGACGGCCAGCAGCTAGAGGAGTTGGGGCTAAATTTAGGGTTAGGGCTAAATTTAGTGTTAGGGTTGGGGCTAAATTTAGGGTTAGGGTTGGAGCTAAAGTTAGGGCTAGGGTTAGAGTTGGGGCTAAATTTAGGGTTAGGGTTGGGGCTAAAGTTAGGACTAGGGTTGCGGCTAAAGTTAATGTTAGAGTTGGAATTAGGGTTAGGGTTTGGATTAGGGTTGGCATTAGGGTTACATTTGGGACTAGAGTTAAGGTTAGGGTTGGGATTAGGGGTGTATTGGGATTAGGGTTAGGTTTGAGGTTAGGGTTGAGATTAGGATTAGGGGTGTGTTGGATTTAGGGTTCTGATAAGGGTTATTGTTGTTTTGGGGTTAGGGTTGTGATAAGGATTATGGATCGGGTTAGCATTACGGTTAGGGGTGTGTTGCGGTTAGGGTTGGAGTTAGATTTGGGGGCTTCCACTGTTTAGGTACATCAGGGGGTCTCTAAACGCCACAGCCAATTTTGTGCTCAAAAAGTCAAATGGTGCTCCCTCCCTTCCGAGCACTGCCGTGCACCCAAACAGTGGTTTACCCCCACAAATGGGGCATCAGCGTACACGGGATAAATTGGACAACAACTTTTGGGGTCCAATTTCTCCTGTTACCTTTGTGAAAATAAAAACTTAGGGGCTAAAAATTATTTTTTGAGGAAAAAAAAAATATTTTTTATTTTCACAAAACTGCATTATAAACTTCTGTGAAGCACTTGGGCATTCAAAGTTCTCACAACACATCTAGATAAGTTCCTTGGGGGTCTAGTTTCCAAAATGGGGTCACTTGTGGGGGGTAAAAGTCTGCATTCCAAAATGGCACTCCTTCCCTTCCGAGCTCTGCCATGCGCCCAAACAGTGGTCCCCCCCACACATGGGGTATCAGTTTACTCAGGACAAATTGGACAACAACTTTCGGGGTCCAATTTCTCTTCTTACCCTTGTCAAAATAAAAATTTGGGGGCTAAAAAAATCTTTTGTGGAAATTTATTTTTTTTATTTTCACTACTCTGCATTATAAACTTCTGTGAAGCACTTGGGCATTCAAAGTTCTCACCACACATCTAGATAAGTTCCTTGGGGGGGTCTAGTTTCCAAAATTGGGTCACTTGTGGGGGGGGTTCTACTGTTTAGGTACATCAGGGGCTCTGCAAACACAACATAACGCCCGCAGACTATTCTATCAAAGTCTGCATTCCAAAACGGCGCTTCTTCCCTTCCGAGCTCTGCCATGCGCCCAGCCAGTGGTTTACCCCCACATATGGGATATCAGCCTACTCAGCATAAATTGCACAATAAATTTTAGGGTCCAATTTCTCCTGTTACCCTTGTGAAAGTAAAAATTTGGGGGTGAAAATATCATTTTTGTGGAAAAAATATGATTTTTTTTATTTTCATGGCTCTACATTATAAACTTCTGTGAAGCAGCTGGGGGTTCATAGTGCTCACCACCAGGTACATCAGGAGCTCTGCAAATGCAACATGACGCCCGCAGACCATCCCATGAAAGTCTGCATTCCAAGCGGCGCTCCTTCCCTTCCGAGCCCCGATGGGTGCCCAAACAGTGCCCCCCCACATATGGGGTATCAGCGTACTCGGGACAAACTGGTCAAAAGATTTTTGGGGTCCAATGTCTCCTGTTACCCTTGAGAAAATAAAAAATTGCAGGCTAGAAAATCATTTTTGAGGGGAAAAAAAAGGATTTTTTATTTTCACGGCTCTACTTTATAAATTTCTGTGAAGCACTTGGAGGTTCAAAGGGCTCACCACACATCTAGATAAGTTCCTTAAGGGGTCTAGTTTCCAAAATGGGGTCCCTTGTGGGGGGTTTCTACTGTTTAGGCACATCAGGGGCTCTCCAAACGTGACATGGCTTCCGATCTCAATTCCAGCCAATTCTACATTGAAAAAGTAAAACAGCGCTCCTTCGCTTCCGAGCTCTGCTGTGTGCCCAAACAGTGGTTTACCCCCACATATGGGGTATCAGCATACTCAGAAGAAATTGCACAACAACTTTTGTGGTCTAATTTTTCCTGTTACCCTTGTCAAAATAAAAATTTTGGGGCAAAAAGATCATTTTTGTAGAAAAAATGCGACTTTTTATTTTCATGTCACTACGTTAAAAACTTCCGTGAAGCACCTGGGGGTTTAAAGTGCTCACCACACATATAGATAAGTTCCTTAAGGGGTCTAGTTTTCAAAATGGTGTCACTTGTGGGGGGTTTCCACTGTTTAGGCACATCAGGGGCTCTCCAAACGCGACATGGCTTCCGATCTCAATTCCAGCCAATTCTACATTGAAAAAGTAAAACGGCACTCCTCTTCCAAGCTCTGCAGTGCGCCCAAACAGTGGTTCACATATGGGGTATTGATGTACTCAGGAGAAATTGCACAACAACTTTTGTGGTCTAATTTCTCCTGTTACCCTTGTGAAAATAAGAATTTGTGAGCAAAAGATCATTTTTGTGTAAACAAATGCGATTTTTTATTTTCACGGCTCTACTTTATAAACTTCTGTGAAGCACTTGTTGGGTCAAAGTGCTCACCACACATCTAGATAAGTTCCTTAAGGGGTCTAGTTTCCAAAATGGTGTCACTTGTGGAGCGTTTCCACTGTTTAGGCACATCAGGGGCTCTCTAAACGTGACATGGCATCCGATCTCAATTCCAGCCAATTGGAATCGGCGTATTCAGGAGAAATTGCAAAACAACATTTATGGTTAAATTTCTGTTTTTACACTTGTGAAAATAAAAAAATGGTTCTGAAGTAAAATGTTTGCAGAAAAAAATTAAACGTTCATTTTTGCCTTCCACATTGTTTCAGTTCACGTGAAGCACGTAAAGTCTTGAATGTGGTTTTGAGCACCTTGAGGGGTGCAGTTTTTAGAATGGTGTCACACTTGGTTATTTTCTATCATATAGACCCCTCAAAATGACTTCAAATGTGATGTGGTCCCTAAAAAAAAATGGTGTTGTAAAAATGAGAAATTGCTGGTCAACTTTTAACCCTTGTAACTCCCTAACAAAAAAAAATTTTGTTTCCAAAATTGTGCTGATGTAAAGTAGACATGTGGGAAATGTTATTTATTAACTTTTTTGTGACATATCTCTCTGATTTAAGGGCATAAAAATTCAAAGTTTGAAAATTGCAAAATTTTAAAAATTTTCACCATATTTCCGTTTTTTTTTTTTATAAATAATTGCAAGTAATATTGAAAAAATGTTACCACTATCATGAAGTACAATATGTCACGAAAAAATAATCTCAGAATCAGCAGGATCCGTTGAAGCGTTCCAGAGTTATAACCTCAAAGTGACAGTGGTCAGAATTGTAAAAATTGGCCCGGTCATTAAGTACCAAAATGGCTCTGTCACTAAGGGGTTAAACGCTGAGCGGTCCAAACAAAGACGTTCGTACACAGAAAAGAAAGCAGAAGCAGAGGCTAGAGCAAGGATTCTTCAGGCAGAAGCAGAAGCGAAGAAAGCAGAAGCAGAGGCTCGAGCAAAGGTTCATCAAACATAAATGGAGGAAGAAATCGCATTAGCCGAAGTAAAAACACTCGAGCAAGCATTGAAGCAAAACCTCAACCGATTTGCCTGCCACCACAGGAAGAAGACGACCCAGCTGTTCATACCAGCGACTATGTGCAGAAACAGATACCTGCAGCACACACCTTCTCCAGCACCCAACATTGCGGAAACGTCCAATTCAGCCCAACCTATGGTGCCAGTATCGCCCACAGTCCCTACAGAGACCCAAAACCAACGCCATAATGCACCCCCTCAGGAGCAGTCATCACCGCAAGATGACCGCAAGGCACACTCCAGCCTGCCTCCACAGTTCAAGCAGCAGTCATCGGAATCTCCAGAGGTTAAATCACAGCTCAACCCCGCAGCGACATCATTCTACCCGGGAACAATTCACCCTTCCACGCCACACAGCTTATACGCCCAAGGGGCCCCACAAGCTAATACGTTAACAAAAAGAGAAGGATCAGACATGTCCGAGTTTGCCAGGTTCATGGTGAGCAGGGAGCTAATCAACACCAGCCTCTCAAAATTCGACGACCGTGCAGAGAACTACAGAGCCTGGAAAGCAACCTTCAAGGCCGCCATTGCTGATCTCAACCTATCCGCGGAGCAGGAGCTCGACCTCATGGTAAAATGGTTGGTCCTGATTCCACAAACCGTATCAAGAGTCTTAGGACTGTCTATGTGGGGCAGGCTGAAACAGGTCTCGCTGCGGCCTGGCAGAGACTCGAAAGAACCTATGGTAGGGCTGAAGCCATAGAAAAGTCCCTATTCAAGAGACTGCAGAACGTTCCACGGGTTAACCTTAAGGAAACCCACAAACTTCTGGACTTAAGTGATCTGCTTATGGAGCTGGAGCTTGCTAAAAGAGACCCTCGTCTGTCTGGACTGTGCTACCTGGACACTGCCCATGGGGTGAACCCAATCGTCTCAAAGCTGCCACAGTCTGCAAGAGAAGTGGGCAGTGTGCGTCTCCAGGTATAAAAGGTCACATGATGTCACCTTTCCTCCATTCGTTCAGTTCTGCAAGTTCATTGACGAACAGGCCCAAATGAGGAACGATCCTAGCCTCGACTTCCTGTAGTCTAACACTGCAGCTCCAGCAACATCTTCATCAAGGTATAAAAGCATCACACAGACGCAAGGACTCGAGGAACAGTGTAAACGTCAGAAAGACTAACCTGCCATCACCTGCAGTACCTGCCAATAAACAGTACACTATTCCGTCGAGGGATAAGTCTTTCAATCGTGAGTGTCCCATTCACAAAAAAAACACACTCACTTAACAAATGTAGAGGCTTCAGGTCCAAAACAATGCAGCAGCGCAAGAAAATCCTTAGCGAACTTAGGCAGGGTCGGACTGGGGTGTCTGGGGCCTACCAGGGGAATGGACTCTAGGGGCCCACCCTACAGCTATATGCAAATATCTGTCATTATAGTGGAGCATCAGCTGTAAAACACAGGCAGCTGCTGAACATCTACCGTGTGCCCCAATAACTGGGATGTATAATTACGGTAGTTTACATTAATGGGGTTCTTGGTTAAAACAAGTTATCACCTATCCATGGGCTCCACAGGATAGGTGATCGCTTAGGTCCGACCATTAGAAACTGCACCGATCAGAAGAATGGGGAAGTTTTATCCCTGACAGGACACTTATCATTATTTTAAGATGCAGCGGCAGGTGGGATGTCTGACCGCAGCTCCATTCATTCTCTTTGGGGTTTCCAGAATAAAACAAGTGCAACCACTGAGGGAATGAATGGATCAGTGATCTAGTCAGACATGCCACTCAAGTCTAATGGGGATAAAAAGTTCCACATTTTGCTGAATGGGTCCAAGCAGTCAGACCCCCACCAATCAATTCGATATCACTTATCCTGTGGAGAGGTGATTACTTTTTTCCACAGGAAACCCCCTGTAAGTGCATCTCCTCTGCTGTGTACAAAGCATTAAAACTAATGGAAATAAAGAATCCACTATACCAAGACCAATATTACCACATACAGGAAGAAATACCACCACACCATGACCAGACCACATAGTGACCGAATAATACTACATACAGGGGACAAATATTGCCACACCATGAACAGATCACATATTACCACCACATAGTGACCGAATAATATGACATATTAGGGCAGCACGGTTCAGAGGTTAGCACTGCAGCCTTGCAGCGCTGGGGTCCTGAGTTCAAATCCCACCAAGGACCACATCTGCAATGAGTTTCTATGTTCTCCCCGTGTGTAACAATTATAGTGGAACACTCAGGAATCTCTTGGCTTGAGACAAATAAGCAGCAGAACCAAATATAGTGATAAGTCTGTATTATTCAAACAAACACTGGTGCAAAGCGTGAGCAAGTTCAAAACACAGCAAATAAGGTGAAATCAGGATAAGTTCCTTGCAGCTCGGCTGCAGGCAAAGTCAATATTCAAACGCACAAACGTGGGTGCAGCATGTGCACAACAGTTCAAGTGGACGGCAAACTGGGTCCTTCTTAGAAATAGTTTATTTGCAGCTCTGCTGCAGGCAAAGTCTTATGGGCGTAGCACCTTCTGGGGAAATGCAGATGATAAGACACAGTTCAAACCAGGGCTGGCAGTATTAGCAATGAGTCCAGAAGCAGTGCAGAGCCTCAAGTCCAAAACAGTCACATAAACCAGCAGTGAAAATCAAACAAGCTTAGCTGTAGCAGGATGAGCTTACATGTCCCAGCAGGCAGGAGAAGAATGCAGAGAAATGCAGGAGAACCTCTGAGAGCTGAGAAGGTTAGCTGAATAGGCGGAGCCGGAGAATCTGGAGAGGGAAAGTCTCTTGCAGCACAAGCCAGGGATTCAGGCAGAATACACAAGCAAAGAGAATGAAGCAAGCAATGCTTATAAAGACAGGGAAGACAGATCACATGAGCAGATTTGAGGCAGCAGACGCCATCTTGGAAAATAGCAATAAAACACCACAGATAAACATTACTCCCTCCTTAACAGCGGCCTCAGGACGATCCCGGGCCTGGTTTCTCTGGGTGTCTCTGATGGAACTGAGTAATCTTCTGTGGAGCACAGATGTTAGCAACGGGTTCCCAAGAGTCCTCCTCAGGTGGGTATCCTTGCCATCTTATAAGATACTGAAGACAATTTCTGTGGATCCTTGTATCAATGATTTCCTCTACCAAGAATTGTTCTTGCCCATCAACCAGTATGGGTCGTGGAGGGGGAGCAATGCGTCCCTGAAAGCTATTGGGAGAAACAGGCTTCAATAGAGAGACATGAAATACTGGGTGTACCTTCATAGTCTTTGGCAGCTTTAGACGGCAGGCCACAGAACTCACGATACCGTTAATCTTGAAAGAACCGATGAACTTCTGTCCCAGTTTCTGTGAATGAACGTTCAGTCTTAGATTCTTAGTAGATCACCATACTGAATCTCCTACCTTGAACATGGGCGCTGGCTTTCGGAATCTATCCACCGACCTCTTGTAACGTTCCTGAGCTGTAGTTAAGGATTCCTTAAGGACTTCTAGATTTTCCCTCAAAGCAGTCAATCTCTCCTCCACTGTCAGAACTGGAACATCCATTGGAGCTCTAGGAAAGATGCTTGGGTGATAACCTAGATTAGCGATGAAAGGCGTTACCATAGTGGAGTCATTCTGAGAATTATTGTAGAATTCCGCTAAAGGAAGCAGTTCCATCAGTCATCCTGAAGATGGCAGACGTAGCATCGTAGATATTGCTCCAGAGTCTGATTGGTTCGCTCGGTCTGACCATTCGTCTGAGGTTGATATGCGGAAGAAAGACAAACATCAATATAAAGAGCAGAACAAAACCCCTTCCAGAATCTTGACGTGAACTGTACTCCACGATCAGAAATAGCTTCATCTGGGACCCCATGCAGCCGAAAAATATTCTGTATTATTAAGTTTACAGTCTCTTTAGCTGAGGGGAGGCCGACACATGGAACAAAATGAGCAGCCTTAGTCAGACGATCAACTACCACTAGAGTAGTGTTCATGCCCCCAGAAGTAGGAAGATACACAATGAAGTCCATAGAGATTGAGCCCCACGGACGAGATGGAATAGGTAGTGGTTGAAGTAGACCCGTAGGAGAAGCACGAGGAGTCTTATAATGAGCACATACCTCACAAGAGAGCACATAGTCCTTAGTATCCTTCAGGCAAGTTGGCCACCAGAAAAATCGGCTCAAGAACTCTTGCGTCTTCTGTACCCCCCTATGACCAGCCAACTTGGAGTCATGTACCAACTTGAGGATCTGCAGATGTACGGCCTCAGGAATGTAGATGCGTCGGTCACAGAACCACAAGCCTCCCTTAAGGGCAAGATTGATATCCACAGGCGGGTTAGCAAGAAATACATCACCATCATAGGCCTCCTTGATCCTTGTCCATAGATCTGAATCATGGATTACTCCGATGAAGTTGGCATCTGAAAGAATGGTCTTGAAAGGGGCTCCAGGTACAGAATCCACAGAATGGATTCGGGACAAGGCATCAGCCTTCCCATTACGTGAACCTGGACGGTACGAAATAATAAAGTTAAATTGGTTTAAAAATAAGTTCCACCGAGCCTGACGTGGAGACAGACATTTAGCAGATCTGAGGAACTCCAAATTGCGATGATCGGTGAGCACTACGATCTGTTGTGCAGCCCCTTGCAGATGGTGTCTCCATTCCTTAAAGGCTGCAATATTTGCTAGGAGTTCCTCCCACGTCGTAGTTCCTTTCTGCAGGGGTAAGTCTGCGAGAAAAGAAAGCACAAGGATGTAATAGAGCCTTCTCTCCAGCTCTCGGAGAGAGAATAGCTCCCAGTGCCCAATCAGAAGCGTCCACCTCCACGATGAAAGGAAGTGCTGGGTCTGGATGAATCAAAAGCGGAGCCGAGGTAAAACAAGACTTAAGCCGATCAAAAGCCTCCTGAGCCTGTGAAGACCACTTAAAGGATCTTTCCTTCTTAGTCAGAGAAGTGATGGGACGGACAATCTCTGAAAAATTTCTTATGAAACATCTATAAAAATTTGCAAAGCCGATAAAGCATTGAACCTCCTTAATGTTCTTAGGCACCGGCCAATCTAGGATTGCTTGAATCTTACTGGATTCCATGTTTATCCCCTGAGGAGAGATGACATAACCTAAGAACTGAATTTCAGAACGATGAAACTCACATTTCTCCGGCTAGATATAAAGATGGTTCTCTTGCAAACGCTTCAAAACCATTTTGACGTGTTCTTGATGCTCCTGTAGAGAGTCAGAAATAATTAGAATGTCATCCAGATAGATTACAACAAACTGGTCCAGTAAATCACTAAAAATATCATTGGCGAGATGTTGAAACGTTGCTGGGGCATTGCACAGCCCAAAAGGCATCACCAAGTACTCAAAATGTCCATACCGACATCTGAATGCCGTCTTCCATTCATCACCTCCTGGTCGGATACGCATCAGATTATATATATACGAAGATCCAATTTAGATAATACCTTGGCATGACAGATTCTTTCCAACAGTTCTGGGATCAAAGGCAAGGGATAATGATTCCGGATGGTCACCTTATTGAGTTCCCAATAGTCGATGCAGGGTCTTAGGGTCCCATCCTTCTTCTTTACAAAAAAATAGGTGCCCCTGCTGGAGAGGAAGAAGGACATATAAAGCCTTTAGCCAAATTTTCATCAATATACTCTTTCAAAGCTTGGAGCTCAGGAGCTGCCAAAGGGTAGACGTTACTGAAAGGAATAGCTGCCCCTGGAAGCAATTCAATGGGACAATCATAATCCCTATGTGGAGGAAGCTGGTCTGCCTTCATCTTATCACAGATGTCAGAGTATTCCTTATATACAGCAGGTAAAGTAAATACCGGTTCAGTAGGTTCCGAATCAAGAGACTCTGGAACAGTTTCCGTTACGGCTGAATCACTCCTGGTGGGGAATGTAATCTCCTTGGTCTCCCAGTTGATTGTTGGATTCTGTGAGAGCAGCCAAGGAATGCCTAGAATCACAGGAAAATGAGAAGAAATTACTAAAAATGAGAGTTGCTACTGATGGTCCGGTTCCAACAAAATGGCAAGTGGTACAGTCTCCTGATCAACAGGCCCAGAAATTAAAGTTGAGCCATCTACCGTCTCCATAGCAATTGGAGAAGCTCTATGCTGGATCTCTATGCCGTGTTTCTTGGCAAATGCAATGTCCATAAAATTACCCCCTGCGCCAAAATCAATCATGGCTGCACTAGAGATCCACTGTCCAGAACATAAGATTTTAATAGGGAGTGAGCAGTGAGAGTCTTTTTCCTTCTGCTCCCTGGAAGGAGTAGTCATAGAGAGAGAATGAAAAACAGCATTCAATGGTAGGCTAAATTCAGAGACATCAAATTCATCGTCATCATTATCGTATTCCCCTACCGCTGCTAACACCTTGTTAGGCCGCTTCGGACAGTTGATTAAGAAGTGATCATATTGGCCGCAATAAAAGCAAAGACTCTCCCGGAGGTGGCGCTCCCGACGTTCATTACTTTCACGTCTCTGCACTGAGTCAATTTGCATAGGCACTACCTCTGTCTCCCGAGTGGTTTTACCGGCAGGTTCTTTGGGAGAAAGGGAATAATTAGACATACGACTAAATACTGCCAATTTCTCCTGTCTACGCTCAGTAAGGCGAATATCAATGCGTACACAATGTTGGATAAATGTTTCTAGCTCTTGTGGTGACTCAGAGCGGGCTAGTTCATCCTTTATAACACTAGAAAGACCTCTCCTAAAAATAGGCAATTGTGCATAAGAATCCCAGTTAGTATCCACAGCTAGCCTTCTAAAATCAGTGGCATATTCAATAACTGAACGTTTACCCTGATGCAAGGACAGTAAGGCGGTCTCATCAGAGGCGCGGCGGTTAGGGTCATCAAACATTAATGCCACGGCAGCCAAAAAATCATCCAATACATTTAAACGTGGATCACGAGACTCGATCATCGGATTCGCCCAGGCGAGTGCTCGTAATGTCAATAGCATAATAATACATAACACTTTAGATCGATCTGTGTGAAAGCGGTCGGCATGCACATCAAAATATAACAAACGTTGATTTACAAAACCACGAAATTTATCACGATCACCATTGTATCAGAATGGATGCAGCTTAGGAGGACTGACTGCCTGCGGATGCCCCGGGGGTAAGACCACTTGTGTGGCCATCTGAGCACTTAAGTCCTGAAAAGCCTGTCTATACTGGGACTCCATGTTTTTAAATTTATTTTCCTGAGCGTCCATTCGAGCACTCAGATCCTGCAGAGTCTGTCCAAACAACTGCTGATTATGTTCCAAGCCTCCAACCTTACTCTGCAGACTGCCAATCTCTTTTTGCAAAGATCTCATCATAGAACACAGTTGTTCAATCTTAGGTTCAGTAGCCATTGTCTCAGCAGATTCATTATTTGGCTTGTGTATCCTGTAACAATTATAGTGGAACACTCAGGAATCTCTTGGCTTGAGACAAATAAGCAGCAGAACCAAATATAGTGATAAGTCTGTATTATTCAAACAAACACTGGTGCAAAGCGTGAGCAAGTTCAAAACACAGCAAATAAGGTGAAATCAGGATAAGTTCCTTGCAGCTCGGCTGCAGGCAAAGTCAATATTCAAACGCACAAACGTGGGTGCAGCATGTGCACAACAGTTCAAGTGGACGGCAAACTGGGTCCTTCTTAGAAATAGTTTATTTGCAGCTCTGCTGCAGGCAAAGTCTTATGGACGTAGCACCTTCTGGGGAAATGCAGATGATAAGACACAGTTCAGACCAGGGCTGGCAGTATTAGCAACGAGTCCAGAAGCAGTGCAGAGCTTCAAGTCCAAAACACTCACATAAACCAGCAGTGAAAATCAAACAAGCTTAGCTGTAGCAGGATGAGCTTACATGTCCCAGCAGGCAGGAGAAGAATGCAGAGAACTTCAGGAGAACCTCAGAGCTGAGAAGGTTAGCTGAATAGGCGGAGCCGGAATCTGGAGAGGGGAAGTCTCTTGCAGCACAAGCCAGGGATTCAGGCAGAATACACAAGCAAAGAGAATGAAGCAAGCAAGGCTTATAAAGACAGGGAAGACAGATCACATGAGCAGTTTTGAGGCAGCAGATGCCATCTTGGAAAATGGCAATAAAACACCACAGATAAACAAGGAATCCAGAGTCCTTACTCCGTGTTTGTGTGAGTTTCCTCTGGGTACTCTGGTTTCCTCCCACATTTACAAAGACATACTGCTAGGGAATCTAGATTGTGAGCCCCATCGGGAACAGTGGCAATAATGTCTGTAAAGCGCTGTGAAATTAATAGCACTATATAAAATGACTAAAAATAAATAAAAATAAATATTACCAGCATATAGGGACCACATGTTACCACATACAAGGTGAAATACTGCCACGCCGTGACCAGACCACAAATTTCCAACACATAGTGCTCGAATACTACAATATTGATTATGAATACAAACCATAATACTAACAACACTGTTATTACCACCAGTGACAATGTACACAGTACCTCTGTATACAGTGTCAGTGTACACATAATACAGTGATCACCAGTGACATTATACAAAGGAGCTCTGTACAAAGTATATAGTGCAAGTGTACAAGCAACACACTGACTCACCGGTGACATCTGTAGTTGAGGTCTTTCTTCTTCATCCAGTGCAGACCACCATTACTTCTTCCAGCAAAGACTCGTCTCTGCAGAAAATAATACCCTTTAGCTATAGCTGATCGCTTCAAGAGCACATTCACCACTATTTTCCTCGACTTCTATACTATGTCAGATGAAGAAAAAAAAAAGACATAGTGCCACCCTGCTCAGTAGCAGGACCCTTTTGTTCTCCCCATGGAAGACCGTAAGATCAAAAGTAAAATTACAGCAGTAATAACGTCTCGATTGGCCCTTATAGCAATTATGTCCCCATTTGCCACCATAAACCAATAATGTATGTTCCTCATCCTGACCTCAATACAGTAATTATGTCACCCCTTTATTTAATAAGGTGCCAGATCCTTGGTCCCTTTATTTAATGTCTCCATCTTGGACCCCAATGTCCACCTTAATAAGGTCCCTATCCTGGGCCCCTTCCAGTAATAATGTCCTCATCCTGGGCCCCTTTATTTAATGTACCCTCCCTGGGCCCCTATGTCCATCCCTATGGCCACTACCTTGCCCAAAAACAGAGGGGGGGGATTCTTCTCACCTTCTTGCGCTCCCCACCATCCTCTTTTGGCTTCATATTTGGCGTGGTCGTTACAATGGCTGCCGACTGCAGCTGTGATAGGGCGCCCTGCTCTGTGACAGGCCGCGCGCTGACGTCACATAGCAGTAACATTGAAAGGCCGCCGGCCTATCAAGGGCTGCAGGAGTCATTTAACAAAACTGCTATGTGACTTCAACACATGGCCTGTCACAGAGCAGAGCGCCCTGTCACAGTAGCAGCCGGTATTCATCTTGATGTGCGTTGTCGCCAGGGTCGGCTCCAGGTTTTCATGGGTCCCTTTAACACATGCCATGATTCCTGATGCACAGATTAAAAAAAACAGATATAGTACAAAATATAGGCACCACACAGTGCGCCATACAGTATTACGGGTACCTCATAGTCCTCCATACAGTATTATGGTCAACTCATAGTGCTCCATACAGTATTACGGGCACCTCATAGTCCTCCATACAGTATTATGGGCGTCTCATAGTCCGCCATACAGTATTATGGTCAACTCATAGCGCTCCATACAGTATTACGGGCACCTCATAGTCCTCCATACAGTATTACGGGCACCTCATAGTCCTCCATACAGTATTATGGGCAACCACATAGTCCTCCATACAGTATTATTGGCCCCATATAATGCTCCTCCATACAATATTATGGGCACCTCATAGTCCTCCATATAGTATTATGGGTTCCATGTAATGCTCCTTCATACAGCACATCATGGGCCCCCTGCTCCTACATACAGTATTGTGGGCCCTGTGCTTCTCCACACAGTATTATGCCCCCCAGCTCCTCAAGACAGTATTACACCCCAGCTCCTCCAAAAAGTATTATGGGCTCCTCGCTCCTCCACACAGCATTATGCCCCCCACACAGTATTATTTTGCCCCTGCACAGTATTATTGCCCCCTGCACAGTATTATGCCCCGCACAGTATTTTCCCCCCCAGCTCCTCCACACAGTATTATGCCCCACACAGTATTCCCCCCAGCTCCTCCACACAGTATTATGCCCCCGCACAGTATTTCACCCCACCCCCAGCTCCTCCACACAGCATTATGCCCCAGGCCCCACACAGTATTTCCCCCCCCCAGCTCCTCCACACAGTATTATGCCGCCCCCCCACAGTATTATGCCCACCCCCTGCACAGTATTATGCCCCCCCGCACAGTATTATTGCCCCCGCGCAGTATATCCCCCCCAGCTCCTCCACACAGCATTATGCCCCGGGACCAGCACAGTATTTCCCCCCCCCAGCTCCTCCACACAGTATTATGCCCCCCCGCACAGTATTATGTCCACCCCTGCACAGTATTATGCCCCCTGCACAGTATTATTGGCCCCTGCACAGTATTATTGCCCCCCCGGCACAGTATTTCCCCCCCAGCTCCTCCACACAGTATTATGCCCCCGCACAGTATTCCCCCCGCCCCCAGCTCCTCCACACAGTATTATGCCCCAGGCACCGCACAGTATTTCCCCCCCAGCTCCTCCACACGGTATTATGCCCCCCCACAGTATTATGCCCCCCCTCCCCCTGCACAGTATTATGCCCACCCCGCACAGTATTATTGCCCCCCGCACATTATTATGCCCCCCTGCTCCTCCATAAATTATTATGGGCCCCAGTCAGACAAAAAGAAAAGAAAATCCTCACCTCTCCTGTTCACAGCGCAGGTCCGGTGCACTCAGCGTCTCTCCGGCTCTGCAATGCTCAGGACAGAGAGGCTGAGCGCGTAGTGATGACGTCATCGCACCCTCTGCCCTGAGACGTCGCAGAGTCAGAGGGCGCTGAAGACACTGCAGGAACCAAGAGAGGTGAGTATTAGAAGGGGGGCCCGATGCCAGTGCTGGCACCGGGGGGGCCCTGGTCGTGGGGGTGGTCTGCGCAGCCCGAAGTTTTAAAGGGCCCGCGTCTTTTTTTTTTTTTTTTCCTTCCTCCTCCTTCTCCTCCTCCCTGGGTCGGAGCCCACCGGTCATTTCACCGGTATCCCGCTGGGCCAGTCCGACCCTGAACTTAGGGTATGCTTCAAGTGTTGCGCTTCTTCAGAACATATGGCCAAGGACTGTTAATCTAACATTAAATTTGAAGAGTGTCATATTGACAGACACCCATCAGCCTTGCACCCAGCCTCAGCCACCAGCGATCCAGTAGTCGCAGTTACCTCTAGTCCTGCTACAAGCCATGGTGGGGAGCCACAGAATCATGCCAAGTCTGCCATAGCTGTTTCCTGCTCATGCTCAGAGGTATGTGGGGAGAATCAAAGTGCTAAATGCTATGCCAGGATATGCCTAATCAGAGTTTATTCAGAAGCGCAACCAGAGAAGGCAATAAAAACGTATGCCAGCATTGAAGATCAGAGCAATCGATCCCTAGCTGGACCTAAGTTCTTTGAAGCCTTTAGAATCAAGGGACCAGCAACGCCCTACACTCTGAATACTTGCTCCGGGTGCATAGAGACTAGCGGCAGAAGAGCACAAGGTTTCATTTCTTCCCCTGTCAATGGAGACGTAGAAATAACCCTACCTACGCTAATCGAATGCGATCAAATACCAGACCAAAGGGATGAGATCCCTACCCCAGAAGCTGCTTTCCACCAACCATTACCCACGTTTGGACACAGATGCTGAAATCCTACTTCTGCTTGGCAGGGAATTTAAGGATACATAAGGTCCGCCAACAGTGTAATGGTCTTGACTACGCCCCCTATGCCCAGAGGCTTGACTTGGGGTGGGTAGTCATAGGAAATATATGCTTGGACCGAACAGGAGTCTATTCCTTTAAGACCTACATACGTCGGGACGGGCGCACTACTTTCTGCAAACCATGTCTCTCATCACTATGAGGTGAAGGAAAAGCCTCCAGATCCTGTACAGCTGCCTTGATGTTATCCCTTCTCCCTATGCAGACGACTTGGGAAGATCGGTGTTTCGAACCATTAAGGATGACAACAAAGAATCCCCATCTATGGAAGACAAGGAATTTTTCAGAATAATGGACAATGAGTTCCTGAAGGACGAGACTAATCACTGGGTTTTTCCCCTACCCTTCCAAGCTACCAGGGTAAGGCTCCCGAACAATCAAGAACAAGCCTTGTCCAGATTCAACTCTCTCCAGCGCACACTAAGCAATAAACCGGAGATGAAAAAACACCGTCACCTTTATGGGCAAAATATTCCATAACAACCATGTGGAGCCAGCGCCTCCCTTAAAAGGAAAACGAGGAGTGCTGGTACCCACCCTCATTTGGAGTATATCACCCGAGGAAACCTAAGCAAATTAGATTTGTCTTTCATTCAAGCACTAAACATCCGGGCGTATCTCTCAATGATGTCCTCCTCACAGGTCCTAATCTGGCAAACAACCTAGTAGGAGTGTTGATGAGGTTCAGGAAAGAGCCCATTGCCATCACTGCCGACATTGAACAGCTTTTCCACTGTTTCATAGTCAAAGTGGATCACAGGAATTTCTTCAGGTTCCTGTGGTACAAGGACAATGACCCCAGCAAAGAGATGGTGGAGTATCGCATGCGGGTGCACGTATCTGGGAACAGCCCTTCACCTACAGTGGCAATATATGGCCTGCGGAGAACCGCACTAGAAAGAGAGTCCAAGTATGGAATGCACCCCAGAGACTTTGTAGAGAAAGAATTCTACGTAGATGATGGAATAAAATCTCTACCCACAGAAGAAGCGGCAATCAACCTACTTAAAAGGACCCAACATCTGCTGTAACGAGCTAAGCTTAGACTGCACAAAATTGCTTCAAACAGCCTGGCTGTCATGAGAGCCTTTGAGTCAAGTGACCACGCACCTGGATTCAAGGACATAGACCTGGGACCAGACCGTCTGACTGTGCAGAGAAGCTTAGGCCTGAGGTGGAACCTGTCAGCCGACGCCTTCGGTTTCCAAATCAACTGTGCAGACAAACCATTCACTAAACGTGGTGTCCTGTCAGTGGTAAATAGCTTATATGACCCACTGGGATTTGTAGCACCAATTACCATACAACGTAAATCCCTTCGGAGACAGCTTTCTGAAATGGTCAAGGACTGGGATGCCCCACTACCTCCTGATAAGGAACCAAAATGGAAAACCTGGAAGCAGTCTTTGTGTGCCTTGGATAAAATCCACATACCGAGATGCTATGCCGGCATCTCACTTGCTGTTAGCACTAGGCCGGAACTCCATGTGTTCTCGGATGCATCCACGGAGGCCATTGCAGCTGTTGCCTACCTGAAGGTGATGGTATCCGACAATCAAGATCATGTTGGTTTTGTTTTCGGCAAGGCTAAGTTGGCTCCCAAGCCTGTGACCACACTATTCCCAGGCTTGAACTCTGTGGGACCGTGCTTGCAGTAGAACTCGCAGACTTTATACAGCATGAGCTGGATATCTACATCAAGCCAATTCGGATCAACTGGCAGAAAGAGGTTGCACCTGGATCTTCAATCCTCCACATAGTTCTCAAATAGGAGGTTCTTGGGAAAGGATGATGGGGATCTCACGCAACATCTTGAACTCTATGCTTATGGACATAAACTCTTCAAGACTTACGCATGAGACCTTGGTTACTCTTCTGGCTGAAGTTTCTGCTATAATCAACTCAAGACCCCTTGTCCCAGTGTCAATGGATCCTGAAATGAAAACCATTCTTACGCCGGCTACTCTTCTTACCCAAAAGATCGGGAACCTGCTAACAGTCAGTGGAGACTTTACTCACGCAAACCCCTTCCAGAAGCAGTGGAAACGCATACAGTACCTCGCTGATTACTTCTGGAACTGGTGGAGAAAGGAGTACCTTGTGGTTCTTCAAGGATGAAGAAAATGGCAACAGAGTAAACCGAACTTGAAATAAGGAGACATTGTGTAAATGAAGGAACAACAAGCTCAAAGGATCGACTGGCCTTTGGGAATCATTACAAAGATTTTCCCTAGTGAAGTAAGTGAGCAAGGTCTGGAAGGTGGAGCTGAAAGTCCTTAGGAAAATGTGAACCTAAGATATTTCAGAGACCAATCCACGAGCTCGTATTGGTACTACCGATTGAGGATATTCCGGTAAGGTAAACGTCAAAAAGAACACTGCACTAGTACTTGCCCATTGGATTGCAGTTGGGCCTAGTGCGGCTTCTCTGATCTGAAGATGGGTTTCCTTTGGATTATCTCAGGAACTGACTTAAAGACATTCAGTTATCTTGTTCGAAGTTGTTGTTATTGCACTGCATGCATGTTTGGTTTCCTTTTCTAGGCCGTTGGACTTTATTTCAAGGACATTAATATAGTGAAATCCCTTATGGAATTTCAGATGGGGAGTGTGCTGTTCCGTGTAAGTTTTGTTCTTCAGTTTTATGTGCATTTTCATGCTATGTATGTGCTTACATTTCTGCTCTGCTGCCACCCAATGGCCTTTTTCCGTATGGCAGTTTGTTATTAATTTATTCTTGTGGGCATGTCTTCCACTTCCAGTTCAGGGGTCAAGTCTTCTCTTCCTCTGGCAGCCATTTCATTTTCAGTTTACATGCTGTTGTGAGAGGACACACTTGAACCGGGCTTAGGAAGGCATCAGTCTTTCGACCTCTTGCTGCTCACTTGCTGTCACAAATACACTTTCTGTACCTGGCTCAACTCTGGAGAAGTTACTGTATACCATCCAATGCTGTATGACCAGATTTCCAAATAAGTCTGGATTGCACAATTCCTGGTGTGCATCATCTCTCCGGACGCTGAACAGCATTGGTCCGGTTTTCCCTACAGCAAGGAAAACTGAAGGTACGATTCTCTCACAAAACCTATTAGTCAACTACACCTCCATTCGCCTCATGTGGGGACAGAACACACACATTTTTTTAATTGTTGTCACTTACTTTATTAGAGTTTACATCATTTAGATACACAAAGTACAATGTTTGAGGAGAGAAAAAAAATTTTTGCTTTAAACTGAAATCATAGAATTTGTGATCAAAGTGTGAAAATTCATCTTGGTCCTACTCTGTTCTTGAAAGCCCTCATGGATTTCGCCATCATTGGTGCAATCTCTAAAAGAGAAGAGGTTGAAATAAGCAAATGCATCCAAAAAGTTTACTTTCAAGCACTTTACTTTGGACAAATATAAAATATTATACCTACACTTCTCTATCTTAATATACGGTATACTTACCTTGTAAGGGTATGTGCACACGTTGTGGATTCATGTGTGGATTTTTCCACTCAGATTCTGAAATTTACCGCGTTTTTTGTGCGGATTTCACATGCATTTTTACAGCTGCGGATTCCAATTATGGAACAGGTGTAAAACGCTGCGGATTCCACACAAATTGACATGCTGCGGAAAATAAACCGCAGTGTTTCTGCGCTGTATTTTCCGCACCATGTGCACTGCGGATTTGGTTTTCCATAGGTTTACATGGTACTGTACAATGCATGGAAAACTGCTGTGAATCCGCAGGGTCAAATCCGATGCGGATCCGCAGCCAAATCCGCAACGTGTGAACAGACCCTAATGTCTTCACATCCTGTTCCGTCCAGATGTGTCCGGATCCCAGAAATCCAAGCTGTGAAAATTCACTGACCGCCATATTGGGACAGCCAAGTGATGGGTGTCTCAATATGGAAACTGATGGTGGTATCAGCCTCTTGCGTGATACCACCAGTAGAACACCGTCGCACCACACACATAAGGAGATAGACTGGACCTCGGGTACCTGCATGCCAGGTCTGAAACTAGAAAGGCTGCATCCTCTGTTCCTGTGGAAGCCTGAGTGGGGTGGATCTTCCCCTGCTGCATGAGGGAAGCATGAGAGAGATGGGTTTTCCTGGTGACAGGAGGAGGCGGAGAGAGCCAGAAAAGGGCGAGCAGCAACAGGGAGATAAAAGGAGAAAGCTCACAAAGCAGAGCAGATTGGTGCCAGGGCAGAGCAGCACGCAGAGCGGTGAGTGGTGCGCTCTGCCTTCCCTTCCCTCAGAGAGCCGCATGGACAGGGCCCCACCGCCTGCAGAGCTAAGCGTGCCCAGCAGCAATCTGGAGAGAGGGACCGCTGCAGAGATGTGCAGAGCAGAAGAGAACTGTGCAGAGCCGAGCAGAATCCACAGAGCAGAGCCGTGCACACAGAGTAGAGCTGAGCTAGCTGTGCAGCTGCCAGAGAGAGAAGTGCCCTGCCCAGAGAGCACCAGCAGCATGCAAACTAGTGCCTGTTGTCGCCCGCCACCAACAGCGGGGACCAGAGAGAAAGACATGCGGTGTGAGTCCGGTCTCCGAGTCCATGGGTACTACACACGTACCCCATAAGAGTGGCCGGGACAGTACAGGCCTTTGCATCTGGACTGTGCCAGTAAACACATGCTGAGCCACGCTAGGCTCGTACAAGACCATGACCTGCATTACCGTCAGCCACTTTGGGCTCGTTTGACCGAGACTGTCAGGAGAGTTGTGCAGGAGACACGTTGGGCTTAGATAGAACCGTGGCCCGTAACCTTGTAGGCATCCACAGTATATGGACTAGGGGCATTGGAAGGTACCGGAGACTGACCACTGTCACCAGAAGATGGGGTTATTGTTGTCTGCTTGACCCCATTAATGAGGACACTTCACCGGCCGTTGCCGGCACCATTGAGTTTGCAGCAGGATCTGCAATATTGACTTCCTTATACGTTTGCTAATATTTTAACCATTGTATTTTACTGTGCCTTTAATACTGTTTAACCCTTTACCTTCCTGCGTGGACTATTCCCTTGTAAATAAACCTGTTAACCCTTGCTCTGCCTCTGTCACTGCATCCCGCGTTCCTGCTTGATATCTTACACACAAACTGTATACACCTTATGCACCACACACAAACACACACTGTATATGCCATACGCACCACACACATGGTGTACGCCGTATGCAGCCTCTTGCACGGTATCACCAGCGGAACACCATCGCGAGCATGCCACCGCTGGGATCAGCCAAATAATTCTCTGACCGCTGCCATCTTTGTACAGGAGGAGCGCATGCGCAGTTTTAATGTGACCGCCGCTGTCTGCACAGAGATGGTGGTAGTCTGATTTACTGAGTCAGCGTGAATTCCACGCAGGCGCAGAGAATTATTCGGCTGATCCCGGCGGCAGATGCGTGACAGGTCTACAGGCAGAGAAAGCTGGTCACATTATACCTTTACCTACTTTGCTTTCATTTTAACATGGGGATGGGTGAGTGCACATAGGAAAGAGGACACACAGGGGGGAGACAGCGCAAACGAGAGAACACATGAGGAAAGAAGACAGGGAAGAAGACAGCAAAGTGGTGGAGAAAAAGAGAACACAAGGGGGAGAGCACATGGGGTACACAGGTCAAAGAAGAGATGACATGAGAGGAGAAGACAGTAGATGGGGGAGAGAGAAAGCGCACAGGTGTGAGAGACAGGTCACAGGGGGAGACAGCTCAAATGGGATAGCACATAAAGGGGAGAGCCCAGCACAGGAAGGAGAAAGACAGCAGACAAGGGGGATAGCACATGGGGTGGACAGGTCAAAGAAGAGAGCACAGATGGGAGAATTCAGCACATGGGGAAAGAGAGTGGATAGGTGGGTGAGCACTTGGTGGGGGAGAGATTCTCAATGCTGCAAAGTCTGCCCCCATCGTGACATTACCGCAGGGACGGACTGGGGCATTTCAAAGTACACAGGCCCATGCTGTTCTTGCCCCATAGCACCAGATGGGGTTATCTATTACTAATATTACCTTGCTACTAATTACTACTATCATAATAGCAATAATACAGCTATATAAGATTGAATATTAATAATACCGCAATAATAATATTGCAATATAACAGACAAATGCCTACAAACCATAACCAAATATTCGAAAACAAAAAAGCGGAGTATAAAAGTCCCATAGAAGATAGAAGCAATTAAGAAGACTTGTTGAGACAAAAAAACATGTAAATCAATTAATAAAACACTAATGTAGCACATACAGAGAGGAAATATGGAGGAGACATGAAGGTAAACTGGGTTAAGAAGGAAAAGCTAAGCACATCTGAGTAAGCTAAATAGGAATGACAGTCATTTAACCATAATGACCTAATGGCTTAGGAAAGGTGAAAATATATATAGGTGCTAAATAGCTGTACCCCATAATAGCTCCTAATCAAGTGGTCATTCATACATGCTTACCCATAAGTAAACGGATGGCTCCCCTAACTTGCCCAGCAGCCCCTTCAAGTTGGGGGAGCCATCCGTTTACTTCAGAATCGCTCGATCTATCATTAAAAAAAAGTTTTAACCTTATCGCTAAACGGCATAGCGAGAAAAAAATTCAAAACGCCACAATTACTTTTTTTGGTCGTCGCAACATTGCATTAAAATGCAATAATGGGTGATCAAAAGAATGTATCTGCACGAAATGGTATCATTAAAAACATCAGCTCGGAGTGCTCACCCAACCAGAGATCCCGAAATCCTGAAGACGCTACGGATGTTGGAACATTGCACAATTTATTTATTTTTTGCAAAATTTGGAATTTAGATAAAAAAATAGCCTAGACATGTTTGGTGTCTATGAACTCATAATGACTTGGAGAATCATAATGGCAGGTCAGTTTCAGCATTTAGTGAACCTAGCAAAAAAGCCAAACAAAAAACTAGTGTGGGATTGCACTTTTTTTTGCAATTTCACCGCACATGGAATTTGTTTCCTGTTTTCTAGTACACGACATGGTAAAACCAATGGTGTCGTTCAAAATTGCAACTCATCCCACAAAAAACAAGCCCTCATATGGCCATATTGACGGAAAAATAAAAAAAGTTATGGCTCTGGGAAGAAGGGGAGCGAAAAACGAAAACACAACCAAAAAAAGCGCCGGGAATTAAGGATGCAGAAAAAATGTGTCTGTACAAGATTTTTGGCCAATGTTTTTGTCCTCAGACCTTGCTCACAGCCTACAAAATACACATACACACACGAAAAACAGGATACATGCAGATTGTGAAAAAATTATTGAATAAAAAACATTAAAAATAAAACAAATACATACTGAGTATGAAAAAGTTAATAAACGCATGAGAGGTATCAATAACAATGCAAATTAATAATATATATCAGTAAATACATGGAAATAAGCCATAGAGAAAAAGAATAATTAAAAAATGCAGTAAAAAAAATAGAACACAAGGAAAAGAAAAAAAGGGAAAAAAAAGGGAATATGACCTGGAGGTGGGAACAAATAAGATAAGGACTAAAATGAACATGGAATAGCAGTAAAGGTGAAGAGAAGAGTAATTTATAAGGTGTATAAGGATAAAAGTAGGTGATAAAGTCAAGGGAAGGAACTAGTTATAGAAGGTGAGGGGAAAAAAAAAGAGAAAAAATAAATAATAATTATATAACCTGAGGGATAAATAAAAGGTAAGGATGAAAAAAAGAGAATAAAAAAGCCAGCTATAAAATGGAGAGCACAGGCTAAAATATGTAATGCAGCAAGCGATGATAGATAATGATGGCAAACAGGAGGGAGCCAGGAGTGAGGAGAAATGAGGACTGCAATGCAATGAATAGAAATACTTTGAAAAAAGTGTCTACATGACAGATAACTGGTAAAGGAGCAGGGGAGGAGGCGTCACAAGCACTCACAGGTCAGGGGAGACAGGCATCCATCTGCTGCTGCTCAAGATGCAGGAGGTGTCAGACTCAACAAGCCTGGTGCCTGGTTTGAATAAACCGCTCGTACCCGAGAAGATGATGTCATGCGGTGATTGCAGACCAGAAGTGTGGAGAGCGAGTACACCGTACAGGACAGAAGTGGGGCAGGGGCAGGAGTGAATCACTAAAATAACACACACTGAGAAGAGGCGGATGTAGATTAGACAGAAGTGGGGTAAAAGAATATGAAAACTAAGGCAGGTATACAGGCTTTAGCACAGTGTGGGCGTTCCGATGACACCGGCACTGTTAACGCAGCTGACAATGCGGCCCACTACAGGCGCCGGCCCTTCTGGCATTTGCCAGAAGTGCCCGATGCTCAGTCCGGCCTGGCATTACCGCCCTCCCAATGTGATAGCATTGAGCCTCCATCTAGTATAATATAAGTAAATATATCATGATATTAAATATGAAAAGTTGCTGAACTATTTCTGAAATGATAGACAATGTGCATGATCTCACAAAATGGTCTCTAGTAAATTGACATCTAATAAACCAGAAAGTCAGGCAGTCTTGACCCCCGGAGGTATTTTCATTTTTGTGTTTTCATTTTTTGCTCCCCTTGCTCCCAGAGCCATAACTTTTTTATTTTTGGGTCAAAATGGTCGTGTGGGCTCGTTTTTTGTGGGACGAGTTGTACTTTTGAAAAACACCATTGGTTTTAAAATATCGTGTACTGGAAAATAGAAAAAAAAAATTCCAAGTGCTGTGAAGTTGCAAAAAAAGTGCAATCCCACATTTTATTCTTGCCATCCTAAATGCTAAAACTGACCAGCCACCATGGTTCTCCAGGTAATTAGGAGTTCACATACACCAAACAAGTTTAGGTTCTCTTTTATGTAAGTGGTGAAAAAAAATTCCAAACGTTTGGTAAAAAAAAAAAAATTGCCCAATTTCCGATACCCGTAGTGACTCCATTTTTCATGATCTTGGGTTGGGTGAGGGCTTATTTTTTGCGCGATGAGCTGCCATTTTTAACCCCTTTCTGACATCTGACGTACTATCCCGTCGAGGTGGGGTGGGCCCGTATGACCACCGACAGGATAGTACGTCATACGCGATCGGCCGCGCTCACGGCGGCTGGGTGTCAGGTGCATATCGCAGCTGACATCCGGCACTATGTGCCAGGAGTGGTCACGGACCGCCCCCGGCACATTAACCCCCGGCACACCGCGATCAAACATGATCGCGGTGTACCGGCGGTACAGGGAAGCATCGCGCAGGGAGGGGGCTCCCTGCGGGCTTCCCTGAGACCCCCGCAGCAACGCGATGTGATCGCGTTGCTCCAAGGGTCTCCTACCTCCCTCCTCGCCACAGGTCCCGGATCCAAGATGGCCGCGGCATCCGGGTCCTGCAGGGAGGGAGGTGGCTTACCGAGTGCCTGCTCAGAGCAAGCGCTGGTAAGCCTGCAGCCCTGCACAACAGATCGCCGATCTGACAGAGTGCTGTGCACACTGTCAGATCACCGATCTGTAATATCCCCCCCTGGGACAAAGTAAAAAAGTTTAAAAAAAATGTTTCCACATGTGTAAAAAAATAAATAAAAAATAAATTCCTAAATAAAGAAAAAAAAAATATTATTCCCATAAATATATTTCTTTATCTAAATAATAAAAAAACAAACAATAAAAGTACACATATTTAGTATCGCCGCGTCCGTAACGACCCAACCTATAAAACTGTCCCACTAGTTAAGCCCTTCAGTAAACACCGTGAGAAAAAAAAAAAAAGAGGCAAAAAAACAACGCTTTATTACCATACTGCCAAACAAAAAGTGGAATAACACGCAATCAAAAAGACTGATATAAATAACCATGGTACCGCTGAAAACGTCATCTTGTCCCGCAAAAAACGAGCCACCATACAGCATCATCAGCAAAAAAATAAAAAAGTTATAGTCCTGAGAATAAAGTGATACCAAAATAATTATTTTTTCTATAAAATAGCTTTTATCGTATAAAAGCGCCAAAACATAAAAAAATGATATAAATGAGGTATCGCTGTAATCGTACTGACCGGAAGAATAAAACTGCTTTATCAATTTTACCAAATGCGGAACGGAATAAACGCCTCCCCCAAAAGAAATTCATGAATAGCTGGTTTTTGATCATTCTGCCTCACAAAAATCGGAATAAAAAGCGATCAAAAACTGTCATGTGCCCGAAAATGTTACCAATAAAAACGTCAACTCGTCCCGCAAAAAACAAGACCTCACATGACTCTGTGGACTCAAATATGGAAAAATTATAGCTTTCAAAATGTGGTAACGCAAAAAATATTTTTTGCAATAAAAAGCGTCTTTCAGTGTGTGACGGCTGCCAATCATAAAAATCCGCTAAATAACCCGCTATAAAAGTAAATCAAACCCCCCTTCATCACCCCCTTAGTTAGGGAAAAATAAAAAAATAAAAAAAATGTATTTATTTCCATTTTCCCATTAGGGTTAGGGCTAGGGCTAGGGTTAGGGCTAGGGCTAGGGTTAGGGCTAGGGCTAGGGTTAGGGCTAGGGTTAGGGCTAGGGTTAGGGCTAGGGTTAGGGCTAGGGTTAGGGTTAGGGCTAGGGCTAGGGTTAGGGCTACAGTTAGGGTTGGGGCTAAAGTTAGGGTTAGGGTTTGGATTACATTTACGGTTGGGAATAGGGTTGGGATTAGGGTTAGGGGTGTGTCAGGGTTAGGGGTGTGGTTAGGGTTACCGTTTGGATTAGGGTAAGGGGTGTGTTTGGATTAGGGTTTCAGTTATAATTGGGGGGTTTCCACTGTTTAGGCACATCAGGGGCTCTCCAAACGGGACATGGCATCCGATCTCAATTCCAGACAATTCTGCGTTGAAAAAGTAAAACAGTGCTCCTTCCCTTCAGAGCTCTCTCGTGTGCCCAAACAGGGGTTTACCCCAACATATGGGGTATCGGCGTACTCAGGACAAATTGGACATCATCTTTTGGGGTCCAATTTCTCCTGTTACCCTTGGGAAAATACAAAACTGGGGGCTAAAAAATAAGTTTTGTGGGAAAAAAAAGATTTTTTATTTTCACGGCTCTGCGTTGTAAACTGTAGTGAAACACTTGGGGGTTCAAAGTTTTCACAACACATCTAGATAAGTTCCTTGGGGGGTCTAATTTCCAATATGGGGTCACTTGTGGGAAGGTTTCTACTGTTTAGGTACATCAGGGGCTCTGCAAATGCAACGTGATGCCTGCAGACCAATCCATCTAAGTCTGCATTCCAAATGGCGCTCCTTCCCTTCCGAGCTCTGTTATGCGCCCAAACAGTGGTTCCCCCCCACATATGGGGTATCAGCGTACTCATAATAAATTGGACCCCAAAAGTTGTTGTCCAATTTGTTCTGTTACCCTTGTAAAAATACAAAGCTGGGGGCTAAAAAATCATTTCTGTGAAAAAAAAGAGGAATTTTTATTTTCACGGCTCTGGTTATAAACTGTAGTGAAACACTTTGGGGTTCAAAGCTCTCAAAACACATCTAGATAAGTTCCTTAGGGGGTCTACTTTCCAAAATGGTGTCACTTGTGGGGGGTTTTAATGTTTAGGCACATCAGGGGCTCTCCAAACGCAACATGGCGTTCCATCTCAATTCCAGTCAATTTTGCTTTGAAAAGTCAAATGGCGCTCCTTCCCTTCCGAGCTCTGCCCTGCGCCCAAACAATAGTTTACACCCACATTTGGGGTATCGTTGTACTCAGGACAAATTGCACAACAACTTTTGTGGTCTAATTTCTTCTCTTACCCTTGGGAAAATAAAAAAATGGGGGCGAAAAGATCATTTTTGTGAAAAAATATGATTTTTTATTTTTACGGCTCTGCATTATAAACTTCTGTGAAGCACTTGTTGGGTCAAAGTGCTCACCACACATCTAGATAAGTTCCTTAGGGGGTCTACTTTCCAAAATGGTGTCAGTTGTGGGGGGTTTCCATGTTTAGGCACATCAGGGGCTCTCCAAACGCAACATGGCGTCCCATGTCAATTCCAGTCAATTTTGCATTGAAAAGTCAAATGGCGCTCCTTTCCTTCTGAGGTCTGCCATGCGCCCAAACAGTGGTTTACCCCCACATATGGGGTATTAGCGTACTCAGGACAAATTGTACAACAACTTTTGGGGTCCATTTTCTCCTGTTACCCTTGGTAAAATAAAACAAATTGGAGCTGAAATAAATTTTGTGTAAATAAAAATGAACATTTAACTTTTTTTTCAAACATTCCAAAAATTTCTGTGAAACACCTGAAGGGTTAATAAATTTCTTGAATGTGGTTTTGAGCACCTTGAGGGGTGCAGTTTTTAGAATGGTGTCACACTTGGGTATTTTCTGTTATGTAGACCCCTCAAAATGACTTCAAATGAGATGTGGTCCCTGAAAAAAAATGGTGTTGTAAAAATGAGAAATTGCTGGTCAATTTTTAACCCTTATAACTCAATAACAAAAAAAAATGTGGTTCCAAAATTGTGCTAATGTAAAGTAGACATGTGGGAAATGTTACTTATTAAGTATTTTGCGTGACATATGTCTGTGATTTAAGGGCATAAAAATTCAAAGTTGGAAAATTGCGAAATTTTCAAAATTTTCGCCAAATATCCATTTTTTTAACAAATAAACGCAAGTTATATCAAAGAAATTTTACCACTATCATGAAGTACAATATGTCATGAGAAAACAATGTCAGAATCGCCAAGATCCGTTGAAGCGTTCCAGAATTACAACCTCATAAAGGGACAGTGGTCAGAATTGTAAAAATTGGCCTTGTCATTAACGTGCAAACCACCCTTGGGGGTGAAGGGGTTAATGATACCATTTTGGTGCAGAGATGATCTTTTGATCTCCCGTTATTGCATTTTAATGCATTGTTGCAGTGACCAAAAAAAACGTAATTCTGGGGTTTTTTTCTTTTCTCACTACGCCGTATTGCGATCAGGTTAATTTTTTTATATTGATAGATCGGGTGATTCTGAATGTGATGATATCAAATATGTGCATATTTGATTTTTGTATTGTTTTATTTTGAATGAGGCGAAAGGAGGGTGCGATGTGAACTTTTATATTTTTTAAATATTTTTTGCATTTATTTATTTGTTTTACTTTTGGCATGCCTCAATAGTCTCCATGGGAGACTAGAAGCTGCCATAACCTGATCAGCTCTGCTACATACAGGTAGCTTGTTAAATGCAGCTGTCAGAGTTTGACAGTGGCATTTAAACTAGCTAAGAGCCATGGGTCAATCGCGATTTCACCCGCGGCTGTTCGGAGCACATGTCAGCTATTCAAAACAGCGGACATGTGCTGAAAAATTTGTGGGCTCAATGCCGGAGCCCACATCAAAGAGAGGGAGTTCGACATCGGCGTACTATTACGCCCAGTGTCGGAAAGGGGATAAACTCACATAAGGAAAAAATATGTTAAAGCTCCACTCAAGCCTTTTTTTTTTTTTTTTTTTTTTTTTATTTCAGCGCTGGAGTGGTGCTACTGGAGCAGCCCCCAGACGCAGGGCATCAGGGTACTCGGTACCGGGTCTCTCGGTTCTGAGGATGTCACGGTGGCCCGACCCAGTCCGTGGCCCTGCTAAGGGGCGCCCAATTAAAGGTGTAGGTGGTGGTGTAGGTTGCAGTAAATGACAAGGACACAGGGTTGCAGTCTCTTTACCTCTTTACTGAAGGCTTCGGCATCCGCAATGCAGAGCACTGCTAACAGGGCTGGCTGAGACCGGCCGGTCCGAAGGCACATCCAGAGTTCCCTTTGCAGGTGGAAATCAGTAGCCTACCTACTAGCGCCTGGGTGTTGTAGTACTTCCCTGCTGAGCACCATGGGATAGTCCTCACAACTGTCATGTATGTTTCTGTTCTTTCTCCGTCCCCCAGATGATATGGATAGGACGCACCTGTATGACGGGGTAGGCCTGGAGTTATTTTATAGGGACCCTAGAGACGCCCCTCTCCCACAATTGCCTCCGTTGTCTTCATTAGGTGTAAAAGGTGAGACAGCCAACCTAAAGTTAACTGCCCTGCCGTTGGTTAGAAGTAATGCGTGGAGTCTATTACTTCCTCGGTGTTCCAGCCGCTGGCTACGCGCCTCAGTAGGATGTTGCCGATCTCGGGGCACGACTCCTACTGGTTCTACCGCCTTTGTGCTGTGATCTCTTTTCTCACTTCTCCACAATATCCTTCGCTTCGTGTTCTTTCTTAAGATGCCGCCGCAATGAGGTGCAGGCACGGCTCCGTAACGCTCTGTCCTTTCGCTAGGCCTCTGTCAGGATCCCACCCCTAACAGGGACCCCCTGAATCTTTCCAAGTAACGCTCCAGAGTGTGAGGAGTGGCCTAATACATAGAACCCTTTGCTCCCCCTGGTGGCCAGAGTGTGAAGTGTAATGTGTGACTGTGATACCTGGTCAGGTGAACTCCTTTTGTGCAATCAGACGTAACATCACTCCCCTTAGTGGCAGAGCGACATTACTGCAACGACCAGGACTCTGGGGCGCTGCACTACTAGTTCAAGTTTGCTGATCCTAGTATATGCAAGAAGAGGGACCATAGGTACCTTTTTTTGTGCCAGGTCTGGAACGGTCGGGACTGTCACCTTTGTTGTCCGAGAGAAAGCTTAGAAACCTGGACCGACCTTTGCACTTGACAGCAGGGGGCGTAGCTAGGCTGAAAAGGGCAGAGCGTGCAAAAAGGCAGACAGACTTGGTGGGAGCACGCAGGGCACCGCAGAGGAAGTTTGGTGCTGCGTACTGGGAGCACCGTGGCAGCGCAGATCCACACTATAGTATTCCTGCTGCCACTTACAGAGACTGTGACCGGAGAACTGCCTTTTGCCAGTTGGCTCCTGCTGCTGAAGGTACACAACACTGCGGGTCAGTAAAGACCGCGTGCGTGCAGCCTAAGAAATAACGGGTAACCCACCGAGAACTGTTCCCCCTCTCACCCACATACTTCTGCCGAGCTTTGTTAAGCTCCGGCAGTGTTGGAGACTGCTCTTTACTCTGCAACCCGAATCCAGGACCCCGCACAAGACGTTGAGGACTCATCACCGCCAGGAACCGGATCATCAATACCTGCAGGACGACACCAGATTCATCACGTGCTGACCACCTTCGCCTGCTCCGCCTTCAGCTGTTCACGGGACCGCTCCAGTCCCACGCAGCCTTCTTGTGACCTCCAACTTCTGACTGACTGGAAGTCAGAGGTAATGGTCACAAGCTCTGAATTTAAGTCTGAGAGCCTCGCTCTGACTCAAACTTGCATTGAGATGTGAATTCTGGATCACCCAGCAAACACTAGAGTGGTCCGACAGGTCACATCCAGCAGAAGACAACTGGAGCTGTGCCAATAAAAGATTAAGGCGGTGGCTGGTAAGTAGAAGTCTAGGAGTAGGGAACTTAGATTAGTAGCACCACTCCAGTGCTGCAATAAAGAAAACGCTGTAGTGGTGATTTAACATTTACAGCTTGTAGTAACTCAAAAGGGGGAGGGGGGTCTTTTCTTTGTTGGGTCACTGCTCTACCAATCGAGATTTGTATCAAATGGCTGTCCCATTACAAATTGTGAGGGATATCTGCGACATCCTCTGGCTGTTCTCCTGATAGATTTCATAATAAAAAGATTTCATGCATTCTTAAAATAGGTAGCTTAAAACCTGTTCAGGATGGTGTACTTACATTAGTAATCTATGTCAGAAGAAATGTAAAATTTTAATATCAAGATCAGAATCAGATGGCGAAATGATAGCCATTCTGACATTGATTTTCTAAATAATTACACCAGCAATATCAGGACTTCAACATTTAATAATTTATACAACTTGTCTATGAGATTTGTTAGATTCACCTAAATATATAATTTTGGTTCTTTAGTCCTTAGACAACCTCTTCTTCTCTTTCTGTTCTTCATGTTTAATGTTGTACACACAGATTCACAATGCAAAAATTTAGTCAACTTGTCCTCTTTATCTGGTTTGGAATGTGATGTTCATATTGCCCACAACTGTTACTTACCACAGAGGAGTTTGAACATGCTTATTTACTCACAATTTTTGAAAGGAGCCAACAAATTTGTCCAGACCATTTTTGGGATTGTGAGTGAAATTATGTATAATTTGCCTTTTTTTCTCTCTGTCTTTTGTGGTGTTGTTCCAATACACACAAAAAAAGGAAATAAACTTGTGTAATTGCAATCATTTTCTGAGACAAATACTTTATTTTGTGGAAAAATTTCAAGGTTGCCAACACTTTTGGTCATGATTGTTTTTGCGGGCATACATATACAGTATTTTTTTTTTATTGCAGATAAGCTGCAATTAATAAAATGCATTACAGTTTGGGCTTTGTAAACAAATTGGTGAGCATACCATGATGTATTTTTAGATATATGGCACATTGCAATGTATTTATTGTCTCATTTTATATTTGGCAAGCTTGGTTGTTTCCACCTGTCAACAACAACTGTTTCAGTGAACTTAAACTTGAAATGGGGCGGAATACTGGCCTGGCCTCAGGCAGTAGTACTAACAGATCAGTGTACATTATTGTAAGACTACAAATCAGATAGCACATGGCAAACTCTAAAGTCAGCCATTTTGCATTAGATGGCTGTCGGACAAATGATGCTCTAGCACAGAGGTCTTAAACTGATGACCCATGGGCTGCATCATGCGGCTTACAGGCTCACTAGCTCCCCATAATTATTGCAGCCCAATCCAGTGGCCGCCGATTCCAGCACTTAGTTGCAGCTGAACATAAATGCAATTTAAATGTATTGTGGAGCAGAAACCATCTCACTGCACCACAATATCAATTCCAGCCACTGACCAATCAGAAGCCGGAGGCAGACGTCGGCGTAATATCACTTTCATGCAATGCCAAGGCTGTGCAGGAGGAAGAGGTTACTGATCGCAAAAGGGAGTGAGGTCAAGTGAGAAGGATTTTTTTATGTGTATATGAAGAATGGCATCATTAGTGGTATTGAAGGTGCCCAGGATTAGGACATTTGCTACAAGAAGGTGACCAGGATGGAAACATTGCTACAAAAACATTGCATTTTTTTGGAAAATGTGTATTGTCATAATACTTGTCATAATTAACAATTGTTAATTGTCAACAATAGTCATGAATACCGAGATATATATAATCAAGTCCAGTACAAAAGAACAAATATTATATAGCTGGGCAGTCCGGTGGCTCAGTGGTTAGCACCGTTGCGGTCCTAGGTTCAAATGCCACCAAGGAAAACATCTGTAAGGAGTTTATATGTGCTCCCCGTGTTTTTGTGGGTTTCTTCCCACACTTCAAAGACATACTAATAGGGAGTGTAGATTGTGATCCCCAATGGGAAAAGTGAAAGGTAATTTATGCAAAGTGCAATGGAATATGATGGCTTATACAGTGGGGGGAATACGTATTTGATCCCTTGCTGATTTTGTACATTTGCCCACTGACAGACATGAACAGTCTAATTTTAAGGGTAGGTTAATTTTAACATTGAGAGATAGAATATCAAAAAATAAAATCCAGAAAATAACATTGTATAATTTATATAATTTTATTTGCATTTTGCAGTGAGAAATAAGCATTTGATCGCTCTGGCAAACAAGGCTTAATACTTGGTGGCAAAACCCTTGTTGGCAAGCAGAGCAGTCAGATGTTTTTTGTAGTTGATGATGGTGTTTGCGCACATATCAGGAGGAATTTTGGTCCACTCCTCTTTACAGATCATCTCTAAATCATTAAGATTTTGAAGTTGTTGCTTGGCTACTCAGACCTTCCACTCCCTCCATAAGGTCTGGAGGCTGGCTAGGCCACACCATGGCATTAATGTGCTTCTTTTTGAGCCACTCCTTTGTTGCCTTGGCTGTATGTTTGGGGTCATTGTCTTGCTGGAAGACCCAGCCATGACCCATTCTTAATGTCCTGGGGTGGGGGAATGAGGTTGTCACTCAGGATTTTATGATACATGGCTCCATCCATTCTCCCATTGATGCAGCAAAGTAGTCCTGTGCCCTTAGCAGAGAAACACCGCCAAAACATCAATGTTTATACCTCCATGCTTGACAGTAGGGAGGGTGTGTCATAGGAAGCACTTCTCTTCCTCCAAACACTACGATTTGAGTTAATGCTAAAGACCTCAATTTTTGTCTCATTTGACCTCAGCACCTTCTCCCAGTCACTCACAGAATCATCCAGGTATTCATTGGCAAACTTCAGATGGTCTGCACTTGTGCCTTCTTGAGCTGTGGGACACTGCAGAGACTGCAGGATTTTAAACCTTTACAGCGTAATGTGTTACCAGTGGTTTCCTTGGTTACTGTGGTCCCAGCTGCCTTGAGATCACTAACGTGTCCCCCCCCCCCCCCCCCCGTGTAGTTTTAGGCTGATCTCTCACATTCCTCAAGATCAAGGATACCCCACGAGGTGAGATTTTGCACGGTGCTCCAGTTCGATGTCTATTGACAGTCATTTTATATTACTTCCTTGGTTTTGTAGCCCATTCCAGCTTTGTGCAGATCTATGATCTTGTCCCTGATATCCTTATAAAGTTATTTAGTCTTGCCCCATGCTGTAGAGGTTAGAGTCTGACTGATTGAGTCTGCTGACAGGAGTCAGTTATAACAGGTGGCTATGTAAGACAGCTGTCTTTAATGCAGGTAACGAGTTGATTAGGAGCGTCTAACTGGTCTGTAGGAACCAGAACTCTTAATGGTTATTAGGGGTTCAAATACTTATTTCTCACTGCAAAATGCAAATAAATGTATATAAATTATACAATGTGATTTTCTGTATTTTATTTTTGATATTCTATCTCTCAATGTTAAAATTATAGAGACTGTTCATGTCTGTCAGTGGGCAAACTTACAAAATCAGCAAGGTATCAAATTATTTCCCCACTGTACAAGTAAAATAAATAGATGACAACAATCCACTAGACATTAGTGATGTGGGTATAGAGGATGTGTGGCACCCCAGAGTCCGGTTGCCATGGTGACATTGCTTCCCTCTAAGGGGTGATGTCATGCCTGGAGGCAAGAAGGAAGGTCCCTATGCCAGGTAACAAAGTACATGTCAATTCCTGCTCCAGGCCAGAAAGGGGAGCTTCCTTATAAATTCTGGCCAGCAGGTGGTGTTAGTGAGTCAGAAAGAAGTCAGCTGAGAGAGTAAACAGGTGAATTGTCATGGAAACTGAAGCCAGCTGGAGCTTGTGACAGGACCGTGAGAGGAGAGTTGGCAGTTGGTTTGTGGAGAGGGAAGGGACAGTAGCAGGGACAAGAGCTCATGGGAATAAAAACTGTGAATAGCTGACCCCAGAGCGGAGCGCTGATAAAAAGGGATGCCAAAGTCCATGGCTGGGCGGGGACTGTACGCCCTGACCGCCGAATGTGGAGGGCAGGGGACTGCAAGTTCCTGGCTACACCGAACAACTGAAGGCACGGTAGCAGACCAAGAGCCCGGGGCTGACAGTGAAAAAGGACAGTGCCCGTGAAATAGGCTCATGCTGTCTGCCATACAGGATAGAAATCATCACGCAGGAAAGGGCCGCAGCTTGGCTACAAGCAGCAGGGACCCTTAAAAAGTGCCTAAGAAAACCCCACCTGGCAGGGTGGATCCCCTGAAAACCTCCAGGCAAGCAGGACTCAGTCCGTCATCTGTAATTGGTACCCCAGATTGCATCTACTTTCAAGTAAAAAGGTAAAGAAAACTGCACCTCTCTGTGTCCTTCACTTATTGTCTGCACCCCAACGTTCTCCACCATCTGAACAATCAAATATATTTGCCCTAGGGCCCTGCTCTACCCATGGGGAGCTGAACCATCTTTGCTGCGTCACCATCAGCCCCAGTGGACCTAAACTGCAGTGTAGGCCACCCATTGCTGAACACAACGGGTGGCGTCACGACCAAACACCACATAATTATCCTCCATTTTATGACACAGCCAGGGCCATGGAAACAGATCACGGGCCGGTGACCTCCTCCATAGAACTGCCCGGTCCGATTCCGGGTACCCCACGGCCCTGGCGGGCGTGTCAGATGCAGCAATCAAAATTGTTACCAAGCCCACAGACTTCCATTTACAACAGTTTCCATTTATGTGCAATTGTGGATTCAGGAGAACTTATGGCAGAATGTCTGTCTTCTTCTAGCTCCTCCCACCTCCTCATTATCCCATAGAATCTCTTATCTCAATGTGTAGAAATCTTTTGTCACTGAAGGCACATTCTACACATGAATTGAAATAAAGAGATCAATCCAGAAGGACCAAGGAGGAGATTTCTCTAATAAGAGATATTGCAAATTTTCTCAACTTCTTTCATCTGTATAATGCGAGGGTTGCGATTTGACCAGTACAAGACAGGACACATTGTCTTTTGGTCTCTCTTTTTTTTTTTTTCTTTTTAATACATGCTGGTCACCCCCAGGTGCAGAGCAGTGGGGTACTCGGCACCGGGTCCCTCTGTCTCGGTTCTGGGGATGTCACTGTGGCCCGACCCAGTTCGTGGCCCTGCTAAGGGGCGTCCAATTAAAGGTGTAGATAAAAGTTTGTCAAGTGTTCGTGACGCCACCTGTGGTATTCGGTCAGGATGACAGATGCTGCTTAGGGGTCCGCTGGGGTGATGGAATGGCAGCTAGATGGTATACCTTCCCACAGGTGAAGTATGTCCCCAGGGCTTCCCAGTAAGGTAGATGATGATGGTGTAGGTCGCAGTGAATAACGAAGACACAAAGGTTGCAGTCTCTTTACCTTTTACTGTAGACTTCAGCATCCACAATCCAGAGCACTGCTAACAGGGCTGGCTGAATCCGGCCGGTCCGAAGGCACATCCAAAGTTCCCTTTGCAGGTGGAAATCAGTAGCCTTCCTACTAGCGCATGTGGGTTGTAGCACCTCCCTGCTGAGCACCACGGGATAGTCCTCACAACTCTTGTGTATGTTTCTGATGTTCTCTCCATCCCCCAGATGGTATGGATAGGATGCACCCGTATGACGGGGTAGGCCTGGAGTTAATTTATAGGGACCCTAGTGACGCCCCTCTCCCACAATTGCCTCCGTTGTCTTCATTAGGTGTAAAGGTGAGACAGCCAACCTAGAGTTAACTGCCCTGCCGTTATCTGGAGTAATGCGTAGAGTCAGTACTCCCTCGGTGTTCCGGCTACGCGCCTCAGAAGGATGTTGCCACGATCTTAAGGCAGGACTCCTTTTGGTATTATCTCCTAGTGCTGTGATCTTGTTTCTCACTTCTCCACAATATACTTCGCTTCTTGTCCTTTCTTAGGATGCTGCCGCAATCAGGTGCAGGCGCAGCTCCGTAACGATCTATCTCTTGCTAGGCCACTGTCAGCATCCCACCCCTGACAGGGACCTCCCTGGGCCTCGCCAGTCAGCTTTCTCTCTCTGACTCGATGTTACTGGGGCAGAGCCCAGTCAGCTTCTCTCTAACTTCCTATCCGACTACCAGTTTTACCCGTGTGTGAGGAGTGGCCTTATAGATAGAACCTTTCGCTCCCCCTGGTGGCCGGAGTGTGAAGTGTAGTGTGTGACTGATACCTGGTCAGGTGAACTCCTTTAGTACAATCAGACATACCATCACTCCCCCTGGTGGAAGAGCAACAATACTGCACGACCAGGACTCTGGGGCGCTGCACATGCGTTTATTTTTTTTTATTCCACACCTTGTGCCCCACCACCACCACCTTAAGGTAATGAAAGACCTCTGGGGGTATTTCAACGTGTAAACAGCACTGAGTGATCATTTAGTCTTAATCTTTATACATACGTCTTGTTCCCTCCAGTATCTACAGTGATCAGGAGGGCAAGAATGATAATAAATCATCCATGATTTTTCTATAGGAAGTCTGGCTGTGTGTCTGCAGGCTCATCCTCTCATGCCTATGATGTAATTACGTTGTAGAATGTCATGGTAGAGCAATGTGTAAACTGTCCAGTCATATAAAGTCTATAAAGTCTGAAAGCAGTTAAGTTGCATAACAGTAAAAAAAATTAAAAACATACACTACCCTCAAACATATTCACAAAGCACAAAGAAAATGGAATCAGAACAATCAGTGTTCACCATCCCGCTAAAGACTGGAAAAGTGGAAGGTATGAGAAAGGAGTCTATGGGAGGGTGGACCATGGAAGACAGTCTTTGAGAGAAGGTGAGTAACAGGAGTGAATGGAGAGTAGTGTGTATGAGATAAAGTCCATCACGCGGACCAGCCTGAGCAACAGGGGAGGTCATGCCTTTTGTAAAAACAGCTATACTTACTCTTGACAGTTCGTTTTTGATCTTGACTTTGGCCAAACTGGTTATTGCACATAGTCACCGCAGTATTCTGGTGAGCATTTGAGTTTAGAGTTGAGGCATTACTTTCCTTTGTTTCTATTTTTTGCAATCTACAGTAGAAGTATGAAAAAAGACAAAACAAAAACAGAATTTGTTACCTCATCAATATTATAGTAGGAGAATAAAAAAAAAAAAAAAAAAATGAGGATTCGTTTTACTTAAGTAGTCCTGTGATGCTCCACTCTCTAAAATAAGCCATTTTGTAAGAGGGTATATCATTCAATAGCAATATTTCAAGATATCATGAGTCTTTGGTCTTAGATTTTAAAATAAAAGGCTTGCAATGGTGTGTATACTTTACCTCCTGTCCCACTACTGAGATATATTGTATATCCTGAACGGCAGTTTTGTCACCGAGGTGGCTGGCCTCAATGATGTAAGTCCCAGAAGAAAATACACCAGCAACAACATTTACTTTGAGGATTTTTTAGTGGACCGGATTTGGGGTCAGAGATGTAATATCGACCAAAAGAGACTCGGTGGAAAAACTCTAATTCCATACACTCCAGCCTTGGGTTTGCTTGTCAAATTACAGGCAATTGAGTTAGATTATCAGGGCCTGTTGTGTTTGGAGACAAAAAAGACAGATAATGGTGGACGGTCTCTGTCAGATCCTGAGAGGTAGATTTAAAACTAAATGGGCAAGACCATTTTAAATTATTTTGCCTAACAAATTTAAGGACTGTTTTTAAGGCTGGTTGTCAGTCAGTGTATAGAGAGTGGTGGGTGTAACCTTACCCTCTACACAAAATGGTGCCCGATAGCGTGGTAGCGCCATCCCTATGACTGAAAGTCAGACACTGCCGGGAGAATAAAGTTAATTTCCTCCTGGTGGTGGGGCTCTCGGTGCTAGCACCCCATGATGTAAAAAGCTATTAAACGTATTTAATAGCGATTAAACATTTAAAAGATTAATAGCATTATTTTACATGACAGGATCATTTTAAATCGATAGACCGTGTATATTCTTGACATTTTGAGACAAACCCTGTAATATTTCCTAGTTATGCTTTAATTTACCTTCTTAAACAAAGTAATTTTTAAACAAAAAGGTAGCCCAAACTGAAAATGGACGAATTATTTTTGAAAAAATATAAACCCTATATTTTTTGGCATTATTGATTTGTGGGCAACATATTTACAAAGGCTTTAAAGAAAAAAAAATGTGGATGTGCGTCACCAGGCAGGAAAGCTTGAATGACAAGAACAGACAGCTACTGAAATGTCTTCGCATTTCCAAGATCAGATTTCATTCTATAGTTACACTGCCAAAATAGTTTATTGCCGTCAGGTACACACACACAAGAATTACACTGGTGACTGTACACCACACAGGAAGAAAAGCAATGCAGCTAATTGAAAAGGTAGTGAAAGCGAGGCATAATACAAGGGAAAATCTGTGATGTAGGAGTGAGAAGACAACCGTTCTTAATAGTCAGGAGTGGGGTCAATTACACACGACCATGTGATAGCAGAGCAGAACCTGCTGCCTATTTTATTGAGCATTGCAAGTCGCAGCTTTCCACTTGTGACAAGTTAATAGTCACAATTCTTTTCAGTAAAACAAAAACAATTTACATAGTACGAATGTTTCAGCATTTAGCTATTTTTTAAGAATCACTCAAGATGGAAGAAAAAAATTGCCTTCTTAAAACAGTTTTACACCGTTTAGCCATAACATTAAAAGCAGATTTGTCAGCTCAATGGGAGCCCGATAGCCGATTCATGCTGCCCAAACCATATGCACCACGAATCAGACCAACTCTATAATTGCCACCATTCATGTTTTACTTTGAAATATTTCAGCCAGGAACAATGTCTCTGGGATGTCTAGTCTGAAGAGAAATCCCCAAATTAATTTTCCCACCTCACTCCTCTAGACTGACAGGTTTCTCCTATAGGACTGCTTTTTTGTAGCATCCCGACCGACTATTAAAAGAAAGAATTCTCTAAAAAAGCCACAGCTTTTCAGAGTAAAGCTTATATGGCAACTACAACTTAGGCTACTTTCACACATCAGGTTTTCGCTGTCAGGCTCAATCCAGCTAAAATTAAAAAAAACAGATCCGGCGAATGTTGCTGCCAGATCCGTTTTTTTTACTCTAGACTTGTATTAGTGCCGGATTGCGCTGGATGACATTGCGTTTTGCCTGGTTTTCGGTGGCAAATCTGCCATTTCCGGTTTCTGGAAAAAATGTCCATAGCAACGTTTTTTGTCTCCGGCGAAAAAGCCGGAAGTGCCGGGTCCGGCGCTTATGGCTGTTTGCTAGAATGGAAGCCTATGGGGGCCGTAAGGTGCCAGATCCGGAAAATGCCGGATTCCGTTTTTTTAAACTGAGCATGCTCCAAATTTTTTTTTATCCAATTATCTGGATATTCTAGTCGGATCCGTTGAAAAAACGGATCCTTTGCATCAGTTTTTCACAATCTGCGCCGGATTAATTTTTTCCAACATTCGCCGGATTGTGCCTGATGCAGAAAACCTGATGTGTGAAAGTAGCCTTATTACTGTTATTGCTTATATAGCTCCATAATATTATGCAGTGTTTTACAGACATCATTATCACGGTCTCATTGGGGCTCACAATCTAAAATTCCTTATCAGTATGTATTTGGAGTGTGATAGGAAACCTGAGAACCTGGAGGAAACCCACCAAACACGGGAGAACATACAAACTCCTTGCAGATATTATTATTTACTTTATAGAGAACTTCTTAATTCTGTAGCGCTATGCATACAAAATTTGCCGCAAGGGAACCATTCCCTCCCTGGAGTGATTTAAAGCCTAAAACTCAGTTTGCACGAACCAACGGCACTAAATGTCCAACTATCCGCTATTTTTTTTTTTGCCGATAAGTGGTCATTTAATTGTCCACTTACACAGTCAGACTGTTACATTGTACAGTGCACATAGGGTGCCATTGTTGTTGGCAGTGTAAGGAGGTGGTGGAGAGTTTCAGTGCTCCCTCTTTTCTTCATACTGGTACCCTATGGTTCCCCTTGTATTTTGCACTGTTACTTATATGTACTGTAATGTATGCTACTGTATGTCTATTAATGTTATGTTAATGTGATGTGCTGTGTTTGCCTTGTTTCAATGTTCTACTCTAGGCTGTGCCTCTATTTAATCTATGATTAGAGGCAGGGCCACCACAGGTTAAGTTTGTGGGCTGGACTTGCAGCCTCTTGGGAGCAGGAAGCTCCTGCTTCCTGCTCAGATCCCAGGCAGCACGGCGTGAGGCAAGATGTATGTCCCCATCCGGGACAGCAAGGACCCCCGGGCTGGGGGAAATCTAAGCCGGGGCATTGCCAGAACCCAGGAGGGGATAGAACCTGTTGCTACGAACTAAAGGACAGTGACACGGGCATTGCCAGACCCCCGGAGGGGATAGAATCTTTTGCCCAGGACTTTGTAAGGGCCCCACCGAAGGGACTTCCAGCATCCAGATTCCGGCATATGGACTACTGCTACCGACCACCGTGACTGTTGTGGGTACTGCCACGGACATTGCCAGGGAAAAAGGGCAGGAAGCCAGTGTTGTACTTCATTTCATCTCTGCTATTAAATTTCATTCCCTGTTGGACTGCAAGTTGTGTCTGAGGATTGTATCTGTCTGGTCTATCTCTGAGCAAGGTGCCACGGTGTCTACTGACTGTGACTAGTTGACCCGGCTGGGACTACCACCCCAGACCACCTTTTTACAGCAGCACAAGTTGTGTTTACACAGGATAATGAGCTCCCGAGAACAATTCTCTTTTGTCCACCACAAAGTATCATTTCACCTGCTGAACAAGCGCTCTTCTATTCAGGTGAACGGCAGCATGGGTAGAATAAGATTATAAGTAAAGGATGCTCAGTCACCATAATCGTGAAGTTTAAATGGAGCTTAAGAAGGTGTTTACTTACTTGTATTTGTCTAGTGGATGAGGTTGCACTATAGGCCCTGCAGTTCCATAAATTTCCTGTTGTCGACGAATATTCCGTGGAGGTTTGGCTGCACCATGGATGTAAGCCAGTTTTACTTGTCGTCCTGCAGGCATGGGAACATAGGTCGTGTAAGCTATTAAAATTACAAAGCCAAACCTGAAAATTCTGATCGGAATTAAACGGCCTTTCTGCAGTGTCAAAAGGCAGACATTGGAAACCGTAGCAGTAAAATTACTGGCCAGGTATTAACAAAATAATTGCTCCATTTCTCTTCTGACTGACATAGGTGTTCACATCTTTGTGTTACTCATTAGCTTGAAAAGTTTTGCATAGAATTTACATTTTAATAAACCTGCATTCCTATACTGGTTATTAGTCAAACTTATTTTCATGCCATAGTACAGACAGATCTCGGCTAGTATTTGATAATATGCTTGAAAAACAATATATACGTATGTACTATACTGTTCTACTGTATTGGATTTCATTAAGAGGTCAATAAATTTGTCCTTTTACTTTATGCATTTCGCACCTTAAAAACAGGCTGTCAACTACTTAAAAAAAACCCTACTGAATGCCTAGGTTCCCCCCAGTAAAATAACACTTTAACTCCCCTTTAGCACCATTCCAGCGGTGTTGGAACCAGAGCTCTCCGGGCATCTAGCAACATAGTCATGTCACGCAATCCCTGTGGCCAATCAGGGATGGCTTCAGACAAAATCACGTACACCCAGAGGTAGTGAGAGAGTAGCAGCTCAGACTTCCTCCAGCTGTATATGATTTGTTTGATGCCGAGGAGAGTGAAGTTACCCTGATTGGCCACAGGTATTAAGCAACATGACAATGTCACAGGATACCTGGAAGAGCTAGTACAGATACCAATGAAACCGTGCCAGAGGCAAGTATAAGTGTTTATTTCACTGGGGTTGGAGGGGGGGCAGGCATTCAAAAGGGTTAGTTCAAGTAGTTGACAACCCCTTTAAGAATTTGTCATTTAAAATATTTTTGGATGATCTCCTAGGTCCATTGGCTCACACCAGAGATATATGGAAAGTTTGCTACAAAAAATTAAATTTGGCATCAAATTCCTCTCTTACCTCCTCCTTATCGCATCCGAACTTACCTGAATGCCTGAATTTCTCATTGACAAGGACATGGGCTCAATCTGACCAATTTAATTTTGCCGATATAATTATCAAATTAGAACCTTATACTCTTATGATGAGCTGAAATGAAGGTTTCTGTTCACTCTCTCCCATTATGCCAACATATCAATATTAGTGATGATCGAACCAGTGAATATCCATGTTCAGCTGGTTCGGGCAGACTTTTTTTTTTTTTTTTTTTTTTTTTTTTTAACAGTCCGGTTCGGGTAGCAAACATGACCACATATTCTATACAAGTCAATGGGGACCCGAAATTCTGTGCTATAAAATGGTTGTAGTAAGGGCTAGCAGGCTGAAATAGGAAGCCAAATAGAGGTAAATAAATGTGGATAGGAAATTTATTAAAATGGCTCTTTCACTCTAGCAATCATGGTAAAATAGTAAATGAACATAATTTTTAACAGTGCCTCCACAAAGACTGATGTATGATCCTGCCAGTCCAGTTAAAATTTTCACCCACAGAACATGTGGCACGATACCACCATAGAATAAAGGGTTTTCATCTCACCCACTAAGTATGGTGAATAATAACCCCACATAAGATTTTAATAAATTTCAGCATGACAGCATGTGGCATGATACCATCACATTTGTAAAATGTATGCTCCAGCAGCATGTACAGCAAAAGCATCTGAGGAAAACATAATAGGTGACAAAGTTTACCTAAAAAAAAATTATGGTTCAAAGCACGGGTGAGGAATCTTTTTTATGCCAAGGGCCATTTGGATATTTATACCATCCTTCGGGGGCCGTACAATCTCCGCCCACAAAGTACATCCTGACTCTGGCACTGGTTTCAGGACGTAATCTTTCATTGCATGCCCTTCAGTGTTCAGTAGTGAACACTGCATGTGTGTGCTAATAGGGAAAGAAGAAATTAATGAGCTTGTGGAAATCAAAATACACCTCCCTGCCCAAGAATGCGGTCCCTGAGAATCTGCTCGGGGGCCTGATAAAAGGTCATCGAGGTACGTAAATGGCCCTGAGGCCTGAGGTTCCCCAACCCTGGTTAAAAGCAAGCAACCAGGCCTGAATTAGGGCCTATTAGCACCCATCTCCATTAGACGATTATGCACCTTTTTTGGGGGGCCCCTTAAAGTTTTACCCACAGAGCATGGGGAACAATACCCCCACAGACTTCAAATTTCACCCCCCTAGAGGCAATGTGGGCTTGAAATTTTTTGCTGCAAAATTGTCGCAGTAAGAGGTAGGGTGCTGCAACAAGAAGCAAAATGGGAGTAAGAGCAGGACAATTGCCCTGCAAAGAAATGTGCATAGAGAAATTGCTTAAAGCGGTTCTGTTGTGAGGAGTTTGACAAAGGTTCTTGCCCCCCCCCTAAAAATGGGGATAGGGCACTGACTAAAGATAAAAAAAAAATTATAATCTTGAACCAGGAGACAAAAGGTCCAAGTGGAGGACGAGGAAGAAGTGGAGGTGGATGTGGTAGATGCGGAGGTAGCCAACACTTTTTTGGGTGGGGGATGCCCCAAAATTAAACAAATGGCAAATAGAGTAACCATGGCTGTGTGCGACTAGCATAGCTGTCTATTCATCCAAAAGGTACTGAAAAGTTGTTTGTGATCCATGCCATTTTTATAAATGTAAGCTTGCCCACGCTGGTTGTGAACAGGCAGATGCACCTATCTGATAACACCCCCTGCCATGCTAAGCACTCGTTCCGACAGTACACTTGCCACAGGGCAGGCCAGCACCTCCAAGGCGTAAAGCGCAAGCTCAGTCCATGTGACCAATTTTGAGGCCCAAAAGTTAAATGGGGCAGACCCATCAGTTATAACATGGAGACATGTGTACAGGTACTCTTGTATCATATTGTGGAAATGCTGTCTGCTGCCGATATGGACCTTATCAGATGGTGGTGCCAGATGTTGTGGCATGTGGAGGAAGTGTTTCCACATTTTGGCCAGGCCAACCCTGCCTTCAGAGGTGGTGACAGTGCCCCAGCTGCATTGGAGACTTCCTCCTCCTCTACCTTGTTCTTCCACCGAGCCCTCGCAGTCAGGTGGGAATGCCGTAAGTTGTGTCTCTAACAGTGTGAGCTTGTAATCATGCATTTTGTGATCCCTGTCCAAGGAGGGAAGTAAGGATGGTATATTGTCCTTTAATTTCTTGTGCTTTTCCACCCTGCTTCCTCTTTCGGACCATTGTGACTTCTTCCTCTTCCTCCCAACTGATCATACCACTTGGATGGCCTTAGCTCAATGTGGGGTCTAGGACCTCATAGTCTCCAGCATCATCTTCCACCCAGTTCGAGTCTCTGCCCTCCTTGACGGCCGGTACACTCATGTTTTCACTCTTAAAAAAATACAATATAGGCATGAGGCTGGATTTGGGGACTCTACTCAAGGCTGTTATGATACAGAGAAACAGGTTTTTATAGCACAGGGAACTTTTTTTTTTATTTTATTTTTTATTTAAATAGGAGTACAATATGATTTGTTTGTCTGAGAACTAGATTTTTATGCAACAGAGCAATATGATAATTTTGTCAGGCAACTAGATTTTTAACGACACATACTGCCAGACTTTATTGCACAGAGTGCCAGGCTTTTAGGGCATAGAGTGCCAGGCTACACAACAATGGTATTGCACACAGGACCAGGCTTTTAGTGCAGTCTACACAACACAGCTATGCAACACAGGAACAGTGTTTTGGGGTTTAGAGCACGAGGCTTATGTGGCACACAACAGGAGGGTGAAATGGCACAGAGAACCAGACAGATTGCATAACAGAAACAGAATGGCTACGCAACATGTGATCTGGCATAGTCAGGGTTACATGGTAAGCTGGCCAATCACAGCCATGCTAGTAATTGGCATGGCTGTGATGGCTCCGGAAGTGACCACAGCCTAAAAACTTATTGATTGTCTGCGCTACAGCCTTTCAACAAGCTTTCTTTGGCTAGCAAAGCTGAACAGGAAACCAGATTTCTGGTTCAAAGTTTGTGTTTGGGGTCTGTGCACAGATACTAAGAATCCAGTATGGACCCCGAACTTGCCAATTCGGGTTCACTCATCCCTAATCAAGATTACACTTTGTCTCATCCTATTTCATAGTTTGCAGGTCTTAAACCCACATCTTTTGAAAGATTACCTAGATATGGCCCATCAAATGAGAGGTTTAATCTCTGATACCTACAATATTTTACAAAATCTTGGTCCAACTGCTTAACTAAGCATTGATATATGCTCAAATGGGAGTATTACGTAGGTAAAACTTTAACCAACGCCGAATGGAGAAATATTTAGATAATCGCATCCTTGGCTGTATCCTGCATTTCATATAAAGAGAACCAATATAAAAATATACCCGAGTTTTTGCACAAACTGGACCCATCTCTTTCTCCCCTTTCGTAGCGATGCGCCTTAGCAAGAGGCTCCATTTTACATTTATTCTTTTTTTTTTTTTTTTTTTTTTACAGTTCATACCACTGTTCAAACCTCTCATTAAACAAGTCTTTGGTTTAGATGTACCTTTAGATGTTCGGTTTCTGTTTAATAATTTTTCCATAGACCATATCTAAGAGTCACCAGGTTGCTCCTGCATATACTGACAGCAGCACGTTGTCCAATAGTCTTTCATTGGGAGCAAACTTCTCCCTCTTTGTTTGATCTTTATGCTCGGATTAAAGAGATTCAAAATTTTGAATATTGTGCTCCTTGAATGACAACATTGTGGAAAGGTTTAATGTTATCTGGTCTCCTTGGGACACTTTTTGGGCTCAGCCGACTTTGTAATGTTTTAGAGGTTACTGAAGCAGGTCATTATATTATCCCTACTATTTACCCTGTCACCTTCTAGTCTGTCTAATCGCAAGTTCATTGTTAAGCTATTTTTTTTTCTAACAAAATACATAATTTGATTAACCGCCCTTTAAAATATAATTATTATTATTATAAGATTGGCTTAATGTTTTACAATGTTTCTTGTTAAAAATGAAAAAAAAATATAGATTAACTTTTGAAAAAAAGCTTGAAGACTTACAGAATTTTCAAAATAGCCAGATGACAAACCTTTGGGTTTTCCCGAATGTGCAGAACTGATATTTTGCGTTATCTTCCTCAACTTTTCCTCTCTTTCAGTAAAGAGCCTTAAGTACATTTCCCGCCAAGACTCATACTGCAAAAGCCGATGACCTTTAAAGTCTCTTTCGCAGTGCTTCTTCCACAAGTTCCCAGAGTCTTCTATAAAAACCTTGGTGATAAATTAAAATATTTTAGCATATCTCCCAAATTCAAAATTAGGTAAGAGGGACCTTTATTGTGGCACACATAGTGTAAAATAAAAACTACTGAGGTGTGAAAAGCCATTTCAATAAACTGGACTAACCCTTTGTGCCCATACAGAAATAGTAATCTTAATGCCAACCACACACAGGATGATATACCCACAGTGCTCACAAAGTGTAATGCCCCAACACACCATATCATCATGGCCTCACGTCATCCCATATTGTATAATGGTCCCTCAGCTCCCCACCCAGTATAATGCATGCATAGACTGTACGATGCTCCCACATTGCACCCCAGCAGAGTACGATGCCTTGAGAGTGAGCTGCACACAGTACAAAGACCTCACACTATTTTGCCCCATCAGTGCTCTCACACAATATGATACTCCAATGTTGCATGATGCATGCATGCATGCATGCATGCATGCATGCATGATGTCCTCACAGCACTCACCCTCCCCAACACACAGAATGATGACTCCACAGCTTCCCCACACAGTATGGATATCCGCATTGCCCCTCCAATATACAATATGATGACCCTATATGTTATAATGCCTCCTGCGTACCCCCACCCACACACAATATTATGCCCTCACATTGTGATACAACACACAATATGATGCCCCAAAACCTCCCTGCACAAGATAAACCTCCACAGAACCTCCCTCTCACAATAGAATGCCACCACATTGCCCCCATTACATAATGAAATCCTCTTGGTATGGTGACTCTACACAAGCACCCTACTTGCTTCTTTACATCCGGTAACTGAACTGTACACAAACACATAACCCCAACCTCCTGGCACAGCTCAACTAATCCAGAACTGACCTAATTCATCTGCAAAGGTTGGATTTATGATTTTATATGTATATAGAAAAAGATGGCACAGCATTGCTAGATAAAATCACAGCAAAAAACGCAACATCATGCAAGTTTTGGATATACAGTACAGTATGTTAGGCTTGCAGAAAATTAATCACAAAATATACAAACAGGATTGCATTCTTCAATTCGATTTAATTGCTCAGGAGTACAACGTTGAAGTACTGGCTTCAAGATTTCAAATGGTACACCACCGACCTCTTGAATGGCTGCAAACAAAAGTAAAACAAGTACTTTATTACTCATGTAAAAGTTTGTTATCCCTTTCCTCTGCAGCAAATTTTCATTTTAGTACTTTTTGTTTTTTCTCCCCTTCGTTCAAGAACCACAATTTAAAATTTTCCCATCAACACAGACAAAGGACGACTGGTTTTATGCCGGTTGAGTTGTAGCTTTGAATGAGGTCATCTATTTTACCATATGACACACTAAAAAATTACACATAAATATACAAGTGTGATAAAATGGTGGAAAAAAAATGCAATTCTGCCATTCTTTTGGGTGGTTGTGTTTTTTACATTGTTCATTATGTCGTAAAAATGACCTGGCAGTATGATTGGTGGTGGTGTTAAAAGATGGTGATAAGCTAATAGAATAATAGTTTAAAGATTTGATAAGATAAGTGCACAATAATGATGGCCTAATTCACGCCATATGCCATGTCTAACATGCTTTGCATCATGGTAATGTGTTTCGGACATTTTTTCTGAACCACTTGAAGAGGGGTCGTGGCCTAACCTAAATTTCTAATGTAAAGGCTGCATAGCCTTTCATCCTCCTGGGAGGTTCTGAAAGGGACTCAACTTCTTAAAATCTGCCCTTACAGAGGTGAAAGTTAGCCTCCTGGTGTGCCATCGTGGTAACAATATGAAAATATTATACTACTACAAGTCGCTGCTACCAATAAAAGAATTGTTACTATATAATTTTTGAAACAAATCACCAAAACACATGACACGTTAAAAAATTATTCTATCACGGTTGTTCATGAACTCCTTCATGACCTTGCGATTTTCCAAGTTTTTTGCACTTTTGTTTTTTCCTACCCTTCTTTCAAGTTATTTGATTTTTCTGTCAATGTAGCAGTATGAGGGCTTGTTTTATGTAGGATGAGTTGTACTTTTGTGTGATGTTATCGGTTTATTGATTTTACCATATCATGTACTGGAAAACAGGGGAAAAAAATTCCAAGTGCGGTGAAATTGCAAAAAAAAAAAAAAAGTGCAATTCCACAATTGTTTTTTGTGCTTTTTATATTTACAATGTTCAGTATATGGTCAAACTGACCTGGCAATTTGATTCTCCAGGTCAGGAGGAGTATGCAAATGCCAAAAATGTATAGCTTTTTTTTTTTTTCCATTTAAGTGGTAAAAAAATAAAATCTGAAATTTCTGAAAATTTTTTTTGCTTATGTCGTCACTTTATGAGGCCTGTAGAGTGTCCATTTTTGTGATCTGGGGCTGGGTGATGGTTTATTTTTTGCACCCTGAGCAGATATTTTATTGATACAGTGTTTTGACCACCTCTTATTGCAATGTTGCAGCAGATAAATAACCATAATTCTGAGGTTTTCGGGTTTTTTTCTCTCATAACACCATTTACCGATTGGATTGATTGCCTTCATATTTTGATAAATCAGACATTTATGAACACCGCGATACCAAATGTGTGTATTTTAATTGTTATATTTTCAATGGGGCAAAGGGGAAGGGGGTTGATTTCAACTTTTCTTTTTTTCCCACACTTTCTTTCCTGACTTCAATAGCCTCTTTGGAGACTTGAAGCTGTGATCATCTGATCGCTTGTGCTATACATATCAGAAATCACAATCTGCTATGAACGCCGGCCATGAGCCAGCGTTCACAGGACTATCTTAATGACACTCACAGGGATCTTCTTCAGACCCCCTGATGTCATGACAACCCATCGGCACCCCACAATCACGTGACAGGGATGCCAATGGGCAGGATTAATGACAAGCTTCTGGTTGGCGCATTTTGAATCTTGCTGTCAGTGATTGACAGCGGGATTCAACAGGATAACACAATAACTGCTCCACAGTTGTTAGAGGCACTTGATGGCTCATTAAATCAGCCATCAAGTATGTGGAAAGATCAATGTCAGGGACATGATCTTTGACATAAATATACATCAAAGGTGGTGAAGGTGTTAACTGATTTAATGTAAAAGAATTGCCACTGCTAATGCTTACAATCAATATTATTTTGAAGAATCCGTATGCATTGCTCATAGAGCGATAACATTTTGGGAAGGTATATTATTTTGGAACCAGAGTACACCAACATTTTTGAATTAAGACGCCGTCCAGTAAATTCACATGATTCAGGCTTCATTTCGGGTAAACTTTCTGGAATGCACTCTGCATAAAAAGAGAAAAAATATTCATAAAAACACGAAGTATAAAAAAATTTATCAATGTAAAACAGATATTTCTGATGAAGTATATTTTACAAGGGTATACTAATATGCTATAAAAATAGCCACGATATACTAATATGTTGCAAGATCATTTATGTTTATTTATGCACAAATCTATATCCGTAATATGCAGTTATCACTGGTAGGTTTCTATTTAAGGAACGCTATTTCATTTAAGCCGAAGCTCCAGTGCTACATATCAAGGCTGGTCAACGCAAGAATGCATGCACAGTGAAAATTAATTGTCTTAAAGTATAGGCAAACTTCTCACGTCAAATTGCAAAAATAGTCCTAAATAGTGATCCCTTAAATTAAACATTTTCAGGCAACAATGTTTGCCTCAATGTGCTCACCTTTATATTCACTTGGGTGAGGTGGGGAAGAGAAAATTGAGTAGTCGGCCAAAATCTTGGGAAGCGGGACATTGAGTAAATCCTCAAGACAGCTCTTTTTCACCTGAAATTAAACACCAAAAGATTACAAGGAATTTGTGAAACTTTGCCTATTGATTTAAAGCTCTCACTTTCTATGACCAGTATGTCAGTCATGTCCACTGTAGTGAGAGTGTGAAATAGCGAGCACAAGACAGCAAGAGAGTGGGCGCAAGAGCGAGGGCACGCATGTGCACTTTAAAAAAAAATAAAAAAATCTACCACTAGCATTCTTTTGTCCACATTGGTTATCATACCAATGACGCCTCAAAATTACCAAGAAGACCTTTACTGCCCAAAATAATTAGCACTCCTTTAATTTTTTTTATTTTTAAATTAAAGGAAGTGTTCCATTCAACAACCCATATATTGAGGTTCATCTCTCTGTATCTGTTCATCTGCTGCATGGTGACAAAGATAACAGCAGTGCAGTGAATCAGTGATCGGTGAGCTCAGCAGCTTGTGCCGTCCATATTGGTAGTCACTGAGCTCAGTGATTGACCGTACTGCAGCCTATGTTTTTCCTTTAAAACATTTTAACCAATTTTGCTTAAACTTGCCTCTATGTGTTCCACTTCTTCCTCTTCCTTTATCGGATTTTGATGCTCAGCATTGGATATTTCCAAATTATAGTATTGCTTACACACTTTCTCTACTTTTCTTGGCGGTTCATTTATTGGATAGGATTTCTTTTTTCTTTTGTTTGAAGCTTGGTCGTAATTGAGATAAGACTCAAAAGACATTGTGGGAGTTTCAAACTCCTCACCTGAAAAAGTGTTCTCTGCTTGAATGTTGTCCCTTTCCCTAATGACAGTCTCATGTACAGTAATCTTGCTTTTGAGTCTGTTGGATCCAGAAGACTTGCTGTCATCCTTAGTAGAGGACTTAGATTTCTTTTCAGTACTCAATGAATGTACATTTTTCAGCTTCTCCTGGTGCCCCGACTTGCTTGACTTTTCACTCTTTGATTGGGAACTCAAAATAGTTTTTTCACGTTTTTGTTCCTTGCATGGTATATTCTTGTCAGGTGTCTTTTCTTTGGGCACACATTTTTTGTCATTGACCTTTGTGTCTATTTTACTAGACTCTCTTTGTTTGTTATCTATTTGAGATCCAGAAATCTTGCCCTTTTTTGAATGCTTCTCTTTAGAATTCAAGTTAACTTCTTCCAAAATTTCATTTTGTGCGTGTTTAGGTTTAGAAATCATCTTCTTGTCTTTGGCTTCGATTTTCGTTTCCAGTTTAGATTGTGAAATCTTTTTTTTCTCTTCTAAAACTTCCTTTTGCTCATATTTGGATTGTTTAGTGGGTTTCTTATTCTCAGCGATTTCTTTTCTTTCATCCATAGAATTTGGCATGCTGTTGCTACAAAGTAAGAATTAGTGCAGTTTAAAGGACAAAAAAAGTGTTACACCTCTCTATAACAAAGTCATACAGAGACATACCATGGCAGCCATTGTAGTCAACTGAGGTCATGCTCTACCTTCTTATTCTTTGATACAAAGGCAATAATAGCCTGCGTTTTCAGCTGACATTGTGTAGGTTTTTATCCTGGGAAGTATTGCTTCTTAAGAGTATATGCACATGTTAAGAATTTGCCGCAGACATTTCTGCACCAAAAAAAGTGTCTCTTCGCAGGAAAATGCAGCATAAAATACGGGGAATTTTGATGCATTTTTTTTAAAATTATGCATTGGAATGGGCAAATGTTGCTAAAAAAGTTGACATGCTACAGATTAAAAATGGCTTCAAATGTGCAGGGAAAAATAAGTAACATGTGCATGAAACTTCAGGAGTCTCAGTCACTTTGCAGGCATTAGGAAATCCTTCAAGTTTCTGTCAAAAATGCGTGAAAAAATGTATCAAAATAAAGTAGCAAATACTTAACAAGTGCGCATACCAATAAAATCTACTTTATAGGTTTTACTATAGACAGCCTCCCTTGCAACACACCCCATGCACATATGAACAGAGCCTTTGGCTTCGCTCATACATTTGGGATCTAGATCACAAGTTTCATCAATCTTTTGCTCATGCATTTTATATTTATACTTCTGTATAATAACAGTGGATCAGGGCATACACTAGAAAAATTTTCTGCAGCATAAAATGACACCATCATTAAACAAGTACATATAGTGGGTCAGGGAACCCCCTTACAGAAGTGTATTGTGGTCCTGAAGCTTATGAAAAGCAGACAATTTTGCTGTAGACACTAATTTTAGGTGTTTATAGGAACACAGAAGAAATTACAAGATACCTTGTCTACCAATTTACAGTTATGGCCATCCCAAAAGTTATAACTACTACCAACTCACAATTTCAGCTTCTTTATATTGATAGGTCTGTTGGCACATTACATGATGTTGTAAAGCAAGTTGTTAAAAAAAAAAAAGTTGACAACCAACATGGGGACAAATGTTCACTTTCTTTCCCCCAGACCTGTAAATCTTTAAAAACCAAAGAAGTTCAATCAAACTGTACTTACATTTCTTGCACCTCAGGAACCAATTTCTTCCATTGAAGTACAATAGATTTAGCAATGTCTCCCATTTCAGTGTGTTTGCGGAAACTGTTCACAGTCTTTCCAACTCCAGTTTCCTATAAAATAAGCATTTTTGGTTGAAAAGAGAAGAAAGCAAAGAGGTAAATGCAAGTTTACACAATAAAAAGGTAATTAAAGGATGACAAGACGCATAGGCTGCAAAGCCGAGATTAGGCGGTAAGGGTTGTACCATGTTTAGAAGTTATCCCTCCCTAGAGGTCGGACCACTGGGATGACAACCAATCCCTAGTACGAAGCTCTATAAGCCCTGTATGCATAGAACAGAGATTCTGCATGGTCAGCTCTGTTCCATTCTTTATGGAACTGGTGGAGATGATCATGTATTGTCCCCTTCTCTGAATTGGTGGGGTCCCAACTATCAGACCCCCAACAATCAATAAGTTATTTCCTATTCTATTGATAGGGAATAAATAATAATATTGGTTCAACCAACTTATAAACCTGTGATTTCCCATTTTTTGCACTTTTATTTGTTTTTTCCTCCCCTTATTCCAAGAGTCATATTACTGTATGAAGGCCTGTTTTTTTGCAGGAAGAGTTGGACTTGTGCTTTTTAATGTACCATGTTCCCTATATAGTAAAACTAACCTGGCAATATGATTCACGGGGTCAGTACAAGTTTGCAGATACTAAATAGGTTTGTTTTTAAGTGGTGGAAAAAAAAAAAGACATTTATAAGAAAAAAAAATCATTTTTTGCTTAGGTCGACATTTTCCTAGACTTGTAGTTTTTTTATTTTTCAGGATCTGGGGCTGTGTGAGGGCTTATTTTTTTATAGCTTGAGCGGACTCTTTATGGATACCATTTTGAGGCAGATATGAGGTTTTGATTGCGTCATATTGCAATGTTGCAGCAGCCAAAAAAACGTAATTCTGCAGTTTTGATTTGTCCTCATTATGCTGTTAACCAATCAAATTGTTTTTACATTTTGATAGACCAGAAATTTCTGGACACAGTGACAGTATTTTTTATTTAATATTTTAATTGCTTTATTTTCCCCCTGACGAAGGAATTCATTTCCGAAACGCGCATCGGGTGTGTGCGTGTGTTCAGGATGGTGAGGCACCCAAAGGTAATGCTTATTAGTATCTTTCCCTGAATCACACATTGTTTGCACATAGTACTTTATTATCTTGCAGTATAATAAAGATTATTATTGCTCAGCTTTCAGGGGAGTTTCCTATGTGTATGAGTGGATCCTTCCCTGAATTCATTTTTTGCACTTTATTTTTTTGCAATATTGCACAGTTCTTGTGTGACTTCCACTTGTTGCCATATGCATTCTTTATATAATAATTTTACTTATTTTTGCACTTTGGCACGTATTTTTATATTTTTCACTTTTAGTATAATTTCAGGGAATTATTTATACCCCATTTTGGGGACTAATTACCTTGCACAGGTTCATTAGTGACCTCTATACAAATTGTGCTCATGGGTTTATTCTCATTTTAAATATATGATATATACTGTCCCGATTCGCACACAGTTTGTTTACTTATAATTTTTTATATTGTTATACCTTTCTGTATCGCTACTACTAGTTAATAAAGATATTATTTTACATAATCCAGTCTGGTCTTCCTGGTGCATCCATAACTTTGGTGGTTGGGTTGTTTCTGGTCATGAGTGGTTTCCACTTCTTTACTTTGTTTTAACACCAATGGTAATTACCATTATTATTTATACAAAATTTTCTATTTATCCTATAGTTTTTATTTCGTCTTAAGGTTTTAACATTAACTTTATTTTCAATGGGGCAAAAGGGGGGTGATTTGAACTTGTGGGTTTTTCATACTTTTAAAAAACATTTTTCACACTTTTTACTGACTTCAATAGTCCCCTTTAGGAGACTTAAATATGCCTGTGCTATACATATGGTTTCAGTTACTGCTATGTATAATATGATGATCTCTTATGAATGCCAGCCATTGGCCGAAGTTCACAGGAGATTCAAAATGACAGGCACAGGGGTCATCAGCAGACCCCTGGCTGTCATGACAACCCATCAGCACCCCGCCGAACATGTAACAGGGGTGCCAATGGGCGAGATTAAATTAGCCATCAAGTGCTGGGAAAGATGTGTGCTTGGCATGCTAGCCCACATCAAAGTCAGGGACACGACCTTTAAATATACACCAATGGTTGTGAAGGGGTTAAACTCATAGCCACCATTAAAAATTCTATTTTCTACTATATGCTATTCTAAAATAATTGGACTTCTGCTTGAATACTTACCGCCAAGATATCCAATGAGATATCAAGCACTTGTAAGCTTTTCAGAGCTTTAAAAATCTAGAATGATATAAGGACAGGCAATTATTTCTCATCTTGTAACTGTATAATAATATTTTATAAGATTCTATTATTACAATTTAGGTTGTATGCACAGTTTTGCCAAATCTCAATGGACCCATAACAAAAAGCACAAAAGCAGAAAAACAATAGGGAAAAGGCTGAGGTACATCAATAATAAAATATAAAAAAAAATCCATATATACTTTTTATTCACATATAAATACATGCAAAAGACATTAAAAAAAAGGAACCATAAAAAAAGATTAAATATAAAAATGGAGTTTGTGGGTAAAGATCTTGTATAATGCCATGTACAGATGAATAGGTAAATTCATGGGGCAGTTATGATCCCATTAAATTAAGTTTTGTTTTTGTTTTTTAAACTAATACACACTGGGCTTGCAGAGTTGAATGTACCCATAGTTAGTGCGACATTTAGTCGATAGCCATTAGAGTAGAGCTCAGCAAAACACTTAATAACAAAGGGCTGACAAACCGCATGGCCAATAACAAATGACAACTCAATCTAGGAAAAGTGATTTTAAGGGGTTTTATCCATTATATTAGAAAGGTAAATTGAGTGTGGAGACAAGTGTTAGTAAAAACTATGACAACATCTTGTGCTCTGACAGATGTTGTGGTTGCCCTGTTAATCCCCTTATGTGTATGGTATTATATAGGAGATGTAGTTTCTATAGCTCATTTCTTTACTTTAACATTAACAGAACAAACAGAAAAGTATAAGCAGTGGTATAGCGGTCAGTTAATAAGGCCTAAGCTATACATAGTAGGAAAGCCTACAAATGAAAAAAAAAAAAAAATGAAATGCTTGATGAGATATATCTTGTCAATAATTGTCAGAAGCATAAAGCTGTAATGCTCATGTTAAAGAGGAATCAACAGTGGAGATCGTCGCCCAATAAGTCACCATATGTCATAAGCTGAGAGGAACTTAAAACCCTCAAATGGACTATTACTTCCCAAATTGTGTCCCCAACACCCCATTCCCATAATCCCCATGATTAAGAGTTCACAGGGCTCAGTGCCTTTGCTAAATGACAGGCTGTATGGTCGCATCATGCAACTATGCAGCCTGCCATCTAGATGTAGCAGAGATGGACCTGTCTGACAATAGGATTAGCAGCATCTCTGTGGAAAGGTGAGGAATATTGTTGTTAGTTATAAAAAAACAAACAAAAATAAACACACTTTTGCAAATGATGAGGGCATCGGGGAATGGGCGAGGTTTTAAGTATGGTTTAATGAAGATTAAAAGGAGTCTGTGTCATTCTTTCAATTAAACAGACTTTATTCTGGGTGTCTGTTTTCATACAATATGACTATGGGGTTAGTAATGGGGCCCTCTTATTGACACCTCTCCATTACCAACTTCGGGACTTAATGTCACCTGACAATGCAAAAGGTGACATCAACTCCTCAATTATCACCCAACTTGCCACCGCTACAAGGCAAGTGGGAAGAGCGAGGCTAAGTGCCAGAACTGGCGCATCTTAGAGATACACCTTTTCTGGGGCCGCTGAGAGCTGGTGTTTTTAGCCTGTGGGGTGCAGTATCCATGACCCCTTCCTAGGCTATTATCAGCCGGAAGCTGTCTGCATAGCATTTACTGCATGGGCAGCATCAATAGTAAAAAGTTTGTCACATAGGGTTAATAGCAGCGTTAACAGACTGCGTTACACCGCGGTGTAATGCAGTCTGTTTAACGAACTGCTACAATGCTATGTGGGCAGTGGGCGCTGACTGGGGGTAGTATAGAGGGGGCACTGACTGTAGGAGAGTAGGGAGCGGCCGGACTGTGCCCGTCGCTCCCAAGAGTGCATTGCGGTCTCGCGAGATGTTAACGTGCGGTCTCGCAAGACCACCACATCATCATCTCGCGAGACCGCAATGCATGGACCGGTCACGGGAGCATTGCGAAGAGCGGGAAAGGCCTGGGCTGGATCCGGAAGGTGAGTATATAATGATTTTTTTTTTTTTTTATTATTATTTTTAACATTAGATCTTTTTACTATTGATGCATAGGCAGCATCAATAGTAAAAAGTTGGTCACACAGGGTTAATAGCAGCGTTAACGGAGTGCGTTACACCGTGGCATAACGCGGTCTGTTAACGCCGCCATTAACCCTGTGTGAGCGCTGACTGGGAGGCAGTATGGAGCGGGCACTGACTGCGGGGAGTAAGGAGCGACCATTTTGCCGCCGGACTGTGCCCGTTACTGATTGGTCGTGGCTGTTTTGCCACGACCAATCAGCAACTTGGGATTTCCGTTACAGACAGACAGAAGTGACTCAGACAAAATTATATTATAACTAGATTGTGGCCCGATTCGAACGCATCGGGTATTCTAGAATATGCATGTCCCCGTAGTATATGGACAATGATGATTCCAGAATTCGCGGCAGACTGTGCCCGTCGCTGATTGGTAGAGGCAACCTTTATGACATCATCGTCGCCATGGCAACCATTATGACATCTACATCGATTCTGTGCCCGTCGCTGATTGGTCGAGGCCTGGCGGCCTCGACCTGAGACGCGGGATTTCCAGGACAGACAGAAAAACCCTTAGACAACTATATATATATATATATATATATATATATATATATATATATATATATATATATATATATATATATATATTTATTTTCACACACACTAGCTGTACTACCTGGCTTCGCCCGGGTTAATGACTGCTGTTAGCAAAATAGAATGTGTTAACAAAAATGTATTCTGCACACAAGAACCACAAAACAAATAGATAGAAATGTAATTATTAAAAGGCAAAAACTAAGCTAATAGAAGAATTTCACAACATATATTAGCTTTGTTATACTGAGAATGTCTTTGTTGCCTATATTAACCAATCAGAGCTCAGGTTAACTAACTGTAGCAAAATAGAAGCTGAGCGGTGATTGGTTGCTATTGGCAGCCTGATAAATCCCCAGCCAACAGGAAGCCCTCCCCCCTGGCAGTATATATTAGCTCACACATACACATAATAGACTGGTCATGTGACTGACAGCTGCCGTATTTCCTATATGGTACATTTGTTGCTCTTGTAGTTTGTCTGCTTATTAATCAGATTTTTATTTTTGAAGGACAATACCAGACTTGTGTGTGTTTTAGGGTGAGTTTCATGTGTCAAGTTGTGTGTGTTGAGTTGCGTGTGTTGAGTTGCGTGTGGCGACATGCGTGTAGCAACATTTTGTGTGTCGAGTTGCATGTGACAGGTGTAGCAAGTTGTGTGCAGCAAGATTTGTGCATGGCGAGTTTTGCGCGTGGCGAGTTTTATGTGTGGTGTGTTTTGAGTATGTGCAAGTTTTGTGTGAGGCAACTTTTGCATGTGGTGCAACTTTTGTACATGTGCAAATTTTTCTGTGTGTGCAAGTTTTGCATGAGGTGAGTTTTCCATGAGGTGAGTTTTGCACGTGTGGCGAGTTTTGCGTGAGCCTAGTTTTGCATATGGCGAGTTTTGCATGTAGCGAGTTTTGCGCGTGGCGAGTTTTGAGTGGTGACTTTTGTGTTTCGACTTTTATGTGGCGAGGTTGGTGTGTGTGTGTGGTGAAATGTGTGCTGAGGGTCGTATATGTGTTCAAGCACGTGGTAGTGTGTGGCGCATTTTGTGTTTGTGTTCATATCCCCGTGTGTGGTGAGTATCCCATGTCGGGGCCCCACCTTAGCAACTGTACGGTATATACTCTTTGGCGCCATCGCTCTCATTCTTTAAGTCCCCATTGTTCACATCTGGCAGCTGTCAATTTTCCTCCAACACTTTTCCCTTCACTTTTTCCTCATTATGTAGATAGGGGCAAAATTGTTTGGTGAATTGGAACGCGCGGGGTTAAAATTTCACCTCACAACATAGCCTATGACGCTCTCGGGGTCCAGACGTGTGAATGTGCAAAATTTTGTGGCTGTAGCTGCGACGGTGCAGATGCCAATCCCGGACATACATACATACATACACACATTCAGCTTTATATATTAGATATACCTGTATGTAATCTCCTGTATATAGTATATACCTGTGTGTCATCTCTCCTGTATATAGTATATACCTGTATGTCATCTCCTCCTATACATAGCATATACCTGTATGTCATCTCCTCCTGTATATACTATATACCTGTAGGTAATCTGCTCCTGTATATAGTATATACCTATGTGTCATCTCCTCCTGTATATAGTATATACCTGTATGTCATCTCCTCCTGTATGTAGTATGTACCTGTATGTCATCTCCTCCTCTATATAGTATATACCTGTGTGTCATCTCTCCTGTATATAGTATATATCTGTGTGTCATCTCCTCCTGTATATAGTATATACCTGTGTGTCATCTCCCCTGTAAATAGTATATACCTGTGTGTCATCTCCTCCTGTATATAGTATATAACTGTATGTCATCTCCTCCTGTATTAGCCCTCGTTCACACGTTATTTGGTCAGTATTTTTACCTCAGTATTTGTAAGCTAAAATGGCAGCCTGATAAATCCCCAGCCAACAGTAAGCCCACCCCCTGGCAGTATATATATTAGCTCACACATACACATAATAGACTGGTCATGTGACTGACAGCTGCCGGATTCCTATATGGTACATTTGTTGCTCTTGTAGTTTGTCTGCTTATTAATCAGATTTTTATTTTTGAAGGATAATACCAGACTTGTGTGTGTTTTAGGGCGAGTTTCGTGTGTCAAGTTGTGTGTGTTGAGTTGCGTGTGGCGACATGCGTGTAGCAACTTTTTGTGTGTCGAGTTGCATGTGACAGGTTAGTGTAGCAAGTTGTGTGCAGCAAGTTTTGCGCATGGCGAGTTTTGCGTGTGGCGAGTTTTATGTGTGGTGCCTTTTGAGTATGTGCAAGTTTTGTGTGAGGCAACTTTTGCATGTGTTGCAACTTTTCTGCGTGTGGCAATTTTTCTGCGTGTGCAAGTTTTGCGTGTGGCGAGTTTTCCATGAGGTGAGTTTTGCACGTGTGGCGAGTTTTGCATGTGGAGAGTTTTGTGCGTGGCGAGTTTTGAGCGGCGACTTTTGTGTTTCTACTTTTATGTGGCGAGGTTGGTGTATGTGTGGTGAAATGTGCGCTGAGGGTGGTATATGTGTTCGAGCACGTGGTAGTGTGTGGCGCATTTTGTGTGTGTGTTCATATCCCCGTGGTGGTGTGGTGATTATCCCATGTCGGGGCCCCACCTTAGCAACTGTACAGTATATACTCTTTGGCGCCATCGCTCTCATTCTTTAAGTCCCCCTTGTTCACATCTGGCAGCAGTCAATTTGCCTCCAACACTTTTCCTTTCATTTTTTCCCCATTATGTAGATAGGGGCAAAATTGTTTGGTGAATTGGAAAGCGCCAGTGTCAACGTCTACAGTGAAGAGGCAACTCTGGGATGCTGGCCTTCAGGGCAGAGTGGCAAAGAAAAAGCCATATCTGGGACTGGCTACTAAAAGGAAAAGATTAATATGGGCAAAAGAACACAGACATTGGTCAGAGGAAGATTGGTAAAAAGTGTTATAGACAGAAGAATCCCAAGTTTGAGGTGTTTGGATCACACAGAAGAACATTTGTGAGACGCAGAACAACTGAAAAGATGCTGGAAGAGTGCCTGACGCCATCTGTCAAGCATGGTGGAGGTAATGTGATTTCTGGGGTTGCTTTGGTGCTGGTAAAGTGGGAGATTTGTACAAAGTAAAAGGGATTTTGAATAAGAAGGGCTATCACTCCATTTTGCAACGCCATGCCATAGCCTGTGGACAGCGCTTGATTTTAGCCAATTTCATACCTCAACAGGACAATGACCTAAGGCACACCTCCAAATTATGCAAGAACTAGTTGGCGAAGAAGCAGGCAGCTGGTATTCTGTGATAGAGTGGCCAGCGCCGTCACTAGATCTCAACCCCATTGAGCTGTTGTGGGAGCAACCCTGACCATATGGTGCTCAAAAAGTGCTCATCAAGCCAAACCAACTTGTGAGGGGGACTTCTTGAAGCATGGGGTGAAATTTCTCCAGACTATCTCAGCAAATTAACTGCCAGAATGCCAAAGGTCTGCAATGCTGTAATTGCTGCAAATGGAGCATTCTTTGATGAAAGCAAAGTTTGAAGAAGAAAATCATTATTTCAAATAAAAATCTTTTTCAAACCTTGTCAATGTCTGGACTAGATTTTCAATTAATTTGGCAAATCATTCGATTAATAAAAGTATGAGCTCTCATGGAAAACACAAAATTGTCTGGGTGACCCTTGACTTTGGAGCTGTAGTGTGTGTGTGTGTGTGTGTGTGTGTGTGTGTGTGTGTGTGTGTGTGTGTGTGTGTGTGTGTGTGTGTGTGTGTGTGATTAATATATATTTATTTTATTATATGTATTTTGACGAATATTTGAATATTTCCTTTGAAAGCAATGGGTAAATTTCAGAACTGCTGTATGTAAAAGCTCATGTTAAAAAAATCATATTGCAATTGGATAGCAATCGCACTGCTCTCTGATGTAAATCTGATGCTAGGTGTGGAAAAATCGAATTGCACTCGCATGACACTTGCATTACATTCGTTCGACTCTCGGCACGGAGACTTGGACAGATTTTTCATACATTTAGTGTGACTTTGGCCATATATCGCTCACACAGGTAATTCTTGCGTATTACAATATTATACAACTCACGGATTACATGAGCAGCATGATTTGCTCCAGCACAAAGTTTACCAGCTCAGCACTTATAGATCTGCTGCCACCCACACAGACGGACATACATTAGACCTGGTCTTCACCAGTCTCTGCTCTCTATCTAACTTCACCACCTCCCCTCTCCCTCTATCCGACCACCATCTGCTCACTTTCTCATCCCTGTCCTCCTCACCGGTCACCCATGTCCAGCAACATGCGCACCCCCACAGAAACCTCACACCTACACACCCACACACTCTCTAACTCTATCCTACCACTGGCATCCATATCCTCACTCCATGACACAGACACTGCCACTGCTTTCTAAAATGCCACTCTCACATCAGCTATTGACATGGTTGCCATTCTTGTTCGTGGCAGAGTGCGACGTATCAATAGACAACCCTGGCACAATAACATCACTAAAAAGCTCTGGCACGTGTACAGGGTTGCAGAGCGGCATCGGAAGAAAACACATTAGCAAGACAACTTCACTGCATTCATACAGGCAACACTTGCTTTCAAATCTGCTAAACAGGCCTACTTTGCAACCCTCGTATCTTCCCTATCCTACAACCCCAAACAGTTATTCAAAACTTTTAACTCCCTCCTCCACCAACCACATCCTCCCTCATCTTTGCTGCGGACTTTGCCACACACTTTAAAAATAAGTTTGACCAAACAAGGCAAATTTTCATTGTTCAACCACCACAACCCCTTTGTATAGCAGACCAATGCCCAAACCCCATAACCTCCCTATTCAACATCACTGAAGGTGGGCTTAATTGTCTCCTCACCAAATCAAACCTCACCACCTGTGCACTCGACCCCATCCTATCCCACCTCCTCCCCAACCTCACCGCCACTCTTATTCCATCCCTAACCCACCTCTTCAACCTATCACTATTTCTGGCACCTTCCCTTCTGCTTTCAAACATGCCACAATCACGCCTATCCTTAAAAAGCCAACCCTCGATCCAACTGCTATGTCCAGCTATCGCCCAATATCGCTGCTCCCATTCGCTTCCAAACTCCTGGAGCAGCACGTCCACGTTGAACTTTCCTCCCACCTCTCATCTAACTTGCTCTTTGAGTGATGGGGGCAGAAACCAGATTGTAGATTGTCAATCGAGACAGCCCTGAACAAAATTACTAATGACCTACTTACAGCCAGAGCTAACGGAGAATACTCTGTGCTCCTCCTTCTAGACCGGTCCTCTGCTTTCGACACAGTTGACCACTGCTTCCTACTACAGATCCTCTCATCCTTTGGCATCAAAGACCCTGCCCTATCTTGGATCTCCTCATACCTTTCCAACCGCACATTCAGCGTCTCCCACTCTCACACTACCTCCTCATCCCACGCTCTCTCTGTTGGAGTCCCCCAAGGCTCTGTTCTAGGACCCCTACTCTTCTCAATCTATACACTTGGCCTGGGACAACTCAAAGTCCCATAGATTCCAGTACCACCTTTATGCTGATGACACGCAGATCTACCTTTCTGGCCCAGACATCACCTCTCTGCTGTCCAGAATCCCAGAGTGTCTATCAGCCATATCCTCCTTCTCCTCTCGCTTCCTCAAACTCAATGTGGACAAATCTGAACTTATCAGCTTTCCTCCATCTCATAGATCTTCCTTACCTGACCTATCTATAACAATTAACGACATCATGCTTTCCCCCATACCGGAAGTCCGCTGCCTTGGAGTAACCCTGGACTCTGTCCGGGTCCTTCAAACTGCACATCCAAGCTCTTTCCACCTCCTGCCGCCTCCAGCTCAAAAATATCTCCAGAATCCGTCCTTTCCTCAACCTTCAATCTACTAAAATGCTTGTGCATGCCCTCATCATCTCCCGCCTTAACCACTGCAACATCCTTTTCTGTGGCCTCCCTGCTAACACCCTTGCACCTCTCCAGTCCATCCTTAAATCTGCTGTCCGACTAATTCATCTCTCTCCTTGCTACTCCTCCGCTTCCCCTCTCTACAAATCTCTTCACTGGCTCCCATTCCCTCAGCGTATCCAGTTCAAATTATTAATACTGACCTACAAAGCCATCCATAACCTATCTCATCCATATGAACTAATCTCCAGATAACTTCCCTCCCAAGACCTCCTGTTCACTCCTCACCCAACCACCTCCAAGACTTCTCCCGAATATCCCCCATTCTCTGGAATTCTTTGCCACAACACGTCTGACTATCAACCACATTTCGATCCTTCAGACGGAACCTGAAAACCTCTCTCTTCAGGAAAGCCTACAGCCTGCACTGACCCCGCTGCCTCCTCATCACTACCAGAGCTACCGCCTCACCAACACCGGAGCTCCTGCAACCCTCAACCTACTGTCTCTTTCCCCACCATCCTATAGAATGTAATCCCGCAAGGGCAGGGTCCTCGCCCCTCTGTATCAGTCTGTAATTGGTTGTTTGTTTACTGTAAGTGATATCTGAAATTTTTATGTAACCCCTTATGTACAGCACCATGGAATGAATGGTGCTATATAATTAAATAATAATAATAATCTGTGAAGATTATTGTAATAATGTTGGCAGCTGCAGGATTGCAAAGTGTTCATTCACCATCTCTTATCAGTCACTGAGTGCTGTTCAGTGGGAAAATGCCAAAGAGAAAATGTCAGACAATCTCCGACCTTGCCAGTCAGAAATCGGGTGTGGAGGAGGTCTATATATAGCATTTCAGCACATATTGTTAACTGCATACGACAAGGTTAATTGTAGGAAAGTGTCCATGTAGACAAGCAATGTGAGTTTCCATATGCTATTTACACATTAGGTTAAGTATTCTCATTTAACGTTTTGTGTGAGCCAAGTTATGGTTTCTTTTTTCTTGTTGCAGAGTCATATCACAGGCAGAACTTGAAGCACATTGATGACAAAGCAATATCTTTCAAAACACCTGTGGCCCTCAGAATACGGATATAATCTTTTACAAAATGATGGCCCTTTGGGCCCCCTGACCTCTTTAAGCAGGGACCCGAGCAAATTCACTCAACCCTATTTTTCGGCAAGCTATAATGCTTGCCGAATAAGCTGCAGAGACAACCTGGCTTCCTGGATCACTGCGGCTGATCAACTGTTCGGCTCCTCAGCTGCATGTGCCGTGGTTGTGTCAGGTTCTCTCTGCAGCATATTCGGCAAGTGCTACAACTTGTCAAATAAGCAGGGACCTGAGCAAATTCGCTCAGCCCAATTTGAGGGGGAAGTCCCGTTGTCCCGTCAGGTTAGGGCTATGTCCCAACTTCCATCTCACTCTCTCTGGCATCTACATCACTCCGCAACTTCTCCTCTCCAGGAGGGGAAGGCGATGAGGAGGCCGATATCTCTGCTCACACTTGTATTTATTTACAGTTGTGTGAAAACGTGTTTGCCCCTTCCTGATTTCCTATTTTTTTGCATGTTTGTCATACTTAAATGTTTCCGATCACCAAACTAATTTAAATATTAGACAAAGATAATACAAGTAAACACAAAATGCTGTTTTTACATGAAAGTCTTTATTATTAGGTGAAAAAGAAATCCAAACCGACAGGTTCCTAGGACTATATGGCTAATGTAAAAAGGCAAACCTTGCTAAAATGCACAATACCCCTGCATGTATAATGTAGGTAGAAATGCAGATAAATGTCCTACATAAATCTGATTGATGTTCAGCTTCTAAATGTACTCCAATATGCCGGTAATCCACTTTCCAGTGAATGTAGAAATAGGAGGAGTAAATGTATTTGCCAGTCGGAAGTCGATTTCCTAGTGTGTGGTTGCTAAATGCACAAAGTGCCTGTGCAGCGCTCCAGCCACCTGTGCTAGCACACACTCGCCACATCTTGAAGGATGTTTCCTTTGAAACACAGTGATAGATTCTGGACTGTTTTGGCAGACTTTCCTACACCCATTGTGTAGAGTGTGTGCTTGGTTTCTCTTAGTCCGTTCACTGGAATCATGATTACCAGCATATTGGAGTACTTTTACAAGCTGAACCTCAATCAGATATAGGTAGTGTGTACCCAAGGGTAGGAGCACCAGTATATCTGCATATGTATTCAATTAAGTTAACATTATTTTTCTAATTTGCGATCTGGTCTCCCCAGTAATCGAACAAGTATAAGTGAATTTATAACCATTTATAAGATTATACTGATAGAGATATATGTGTACACGGTGTTCCAAATTATAATGCAAATTGGATTTAAGTGTCAAAGATTTAATTGTTTTGTTTTTTAAATAAACTCGTGGATGGTATTGTGTCTCAGGGCTCAATGGATCACTGAAATCAATCTTAAACACATGTGATAATTGGTTTTCCAGGTGATTCTAATTAAAGGAAAACTACTTTAAAATGATGTTCCACATTATTAAGCAGGTCTCAGTTTTCAAGTAACATCTGAAAGAAAAAGGATCTCTCTGCTGCTGAAAAGCATCAAATAGTGCAATGCCTTGGTGAAGGGATGAAAACATTAGAAATTTTCCAAAAACATAAGCGTGATCATCGTACTGTTAAGAGATTTGTGGCTGTATCTGAGCACAAATGTGTTTGTGCTGATAAAGGCATAATGAGGAAGATTTCTGCCAGGCAAGTTCATCGGATTAAGAGAGCAGCTGCTAAAAAGCCATTACAAAGCAGCAAACAGATATTTGAAGCTGCTGGTGCCTCTGGAGTCCCTCGAACCTCAAGGTGTAGGCTCTTTCAAAGGCTTGCTGTGGTGCATAAACCTACTATTCAGCCACCCTTAAACAGTATTCACAAGCAGAAATGGACTAAACCACCAAACCACCATAAGATAGGAAATCACCAGAGATTACCACAGCATTAGGATTAATAATATGCCTTTATTAATTGTATTGGCAATACATATAGGATAATTTTTGTTAAAATATTTCATACAAGAGATTATCAATTAATAACAAAAAATCGCAGGTAAAATACAATATAATATATGGTACCCAAGAAACCCCCAAATAAACAGGTAGCACCCCTTGGAATTACATATAAAATGCCTTTACTCGCTGTGTTGCACATAAAAAAGGGGAAAAAAAGAAAATACACCCAAAATTATATTATATATATTTTTATAAAAGTGAAAAAATAGAATAAATATGTGTCCAATATTTATAATTAAAAAACGTGCAAAAATCATATACAAATTACATCCAATCTTCACTCAACAACCGTGATGGTGTAGAAATTAATAAATGTAAGGAATATATATAAAAAATTATCATATAAAGTGATAGCAGCGTTTTTTTATATACATAAAGTGTCTAGGTGCATAAGGTGACGATATCACAGCGAGGTAGGTCGGGGTTATTTATTATATGTAAAGTGCTCTAGTGTGCAGGATAAATTTATATCAGGTTAGTTATGCCTGTAGCATCTGTATTTACCCAATGGCCGTAATGGCTCGTGGATTATTTAACCATAAAAATTAACAATACACCATATATCTATGTGCCTATTTATATATTCTGGTGGCTAGGTGGCACTATTATCATCAATTGAACTCCCATAAGCCAACCAGTTAGAAATAAGGCAGCACAGCACAACCGTAAAAAGTTATAAACTACCTGTAATGAGGGTTGGGTCCAGGACCTGCGTGCGCCCGACGCGCGTTTCGGATATCTTTTCCTTCGACAGGACCCCCTGACGAAGGAAAAGATATCCGAAACGCGCGTCGGGCGCACGCAGGTCCTGGACCCAACCCTCATTACAGGTAGTTTATAACTTTTTACGGTTGTGCTGTGCTGCCTTATTTCTAACTGGTTGGCTTATGGGAGTTCAATTGATGATAATAGTGCCACCTAGCCACCAGAATATATAAATAGGCACATAGATATATGGTGTATTGTTAATTTTTATGGTTAAATAATCCACGAGCCATTACGGCCATTGGGTAAATACAGATGCTACAGGCATAACTAACCTGATATAAATTTATCCTGCACACTAGAGCACTTTACATATAATAAATAACCCCGACCTACCTCGCTGTGATATCGTCACCTTATGCACCTAGACACTTTATGTATATAAAAAAACGCTGCTATCACTTTATATGATAATTTTTTATATATATTCCTTACATTTATTAATTTCTACACCATCACGGTTGTTGAGTGAAGATTGGATGTAATTTGTATATGATTTTTGCACGTTTTTTAATTATAAATATTGGACACATATTTATTCTATTTTTTCACTTTTATAAAAATATATATAATATAATTTTGGGTGTATTTTCTTTTTTTCCCCTTTTTTATGTGCAACACAGCGAGTAAAGGCATTTTATATGTAATTCCAAGGGGTGCTACCTGTTTATTTGGGGGTTTCTTGGGTACCATATATTATATTGTATTTTACCTGCGATTTTTTGTTATTAATTGATAATCTCTTGTATGAAATATTTTAACAAAAATTATCCTATATGTATTGCCAATACAATTAATAAAGGCATATTATTAATCCTAATGCTGTGGTAATCTCTGGTGATTTCCTATCTTATGGTGGTTTGGTGGTTTAGTCCCTTTTATCAGTGGTTTACACTGAAGCTCTCACAAGTGCACCTTGACTATATAGGACATATCACGTTATTTTTCCTATTTCAGGTTGATTTATGGTCTATATAGGTGCTTATTGTGTGTCTCTTAATTTCTTACAAGCAGAAATGGTTGTATTGGGCCCACACATACATGAATACTAATTTCCAAACAGTCTTGTTTACTGATAAGTGTTGAGCAACCCTGGATGGTCCAGATGGATGGAGTAGTGGATGGTTGGTGGATGGCCACCATGTCCCAACAAGGCTGCAACGTCAGCGAGGAGGTGGAGGAGTCATCTTTTGGGCCAGAATCATGGGAAACAGCTGGTAAGGCCCTTTAAGGTTCCTGAAGGTGTGAAAATGACCTCTGCAAAGTATATAGAGTTTCTGACTGACAACTTTCTTCTATGGTCTAAAAAGCAGAAACGTGCCTTCAGGAGCAAAATCATCTTCATGCTGACAATGCCCCATCTCATGCTGCAAAGAATACCTCTGAGTCATTGGCTGCTATGGGCATAAAAGGAGATAAACTCATGGTGTGGCCACCATCTTCCCCTGACCTCAACCCTATAGAGAACCTTTAGAGGATCATCAACCAAAAGATCTATGAGGGTGGGAGGCAGTTCACATCAAGACAGCAGCTCTGGGAGGCTAATCCAACTTAATGCAAAGAAATACAAGCAGAAACTCTCCAAAAACTCACATGTTCAATGGATTCAAGAATTGTGAAGGTGACATCAGAGAAGGGCTCTATGTTAACATGTGTGGCACCCCTAGGGGTATTTGCCACAAAAATAGTTATTGACACCAAATACAAATACTAGAATAGCAAGACTGCACTACCATCTCCGGCCAGAAGGGGGAGCTCCAGAGACTCCCCTTGATCTATTCTGGTCTGAGAAAAGGACTGGCAGTTGGGTTGAGGAGCTGAAAGTGAGAGGTCGTATAACTGAACTCCTAACAGCCCTATGACGGATTATAGGCCTGTAATACCCATAGTAGGAAAAGAGGAATAGAGAAAAAGGACATTGTGAGAACCGGGTAGCAATAACCTCTACCCAGAATAGGCGCAGAGACGGATACCGGATCCGTGGCTATATTCATTATACATAATACAGCAACCAGAAGGAAGTGAGGTGATATCAGCTTCACCAGGGTAAGACGCAGCAACAGACACAGAGTTCAGCGGTACTCCCAGAAGGGGTAAGCCGACAAAAAAAGACTCGGGTTGAGAAAGATTGGGTCGGCAGCCAGTTCACAAACAGCAGCAGGGCCATACAGAAACTGCGCAAAATAAGAGGTGGAAATCCTGACAGGGTCGAAGTAATTCAGAGTTCTTACACAGACTCCGGTGACAGTATTGGTTGCAAATCCCTGTTTGTTGAAGTAAACTGGTTAAACGTTTCAGCGCCTCAGTCTTTCATTTGGACAATAGCCATCGATCCAGGATCGGGGTCATCACGGCTGAGAAGACCTGTTGCTGATCAAGTAAGTGTCTGTTCCTTCATGATATCCCTTACATTGTGCATCGCCTGAGGCCACAGCACCGGGTCAGGCCACTAGTGACATCCCCCTCAAGAGACGGACCTCATTGATCTGGTGCTGGGTACCTCGGTCTCCCGGGCGTCACAACTGGCATCACGAACAGGATCGGGCCAGCCCGTACACCGGGTATTGTGTGCCGTAATTGGAGTCTGAAACTGTGAAAATTTGGATGAAAAATCTTGGAAATTGACTTTATTAAAGAAAATCCCGTTCCCCATTGAAAACTATTGAAAGTGACTTTTCTCCATTGGTTATAATGGGGTAAAAATGGCCGCCATCCCCTGATGTAATCATCTCATAACCGTTAGGCACAAAACTGTTAATCGAGCTACATCATTACCCGAGCTACATCATTACCCAAGCCCCAGTCTAACTGAAAAACTTCAAAATCCACCATCACAGAGCGTGCGGCAGTTAGAGGCAGCAGGGGGGGTGTCATTGTCATCCTGCTGCACAGAGGAACGAATCTACATTATCTAGACAGAAGCTGGGACCGGAGGGGTCTGGATTAACTAAGGGGGTACAGTATGTCGCAGCACGGAGACGCCGCAGCACCCGGCGACGCTAATTGTCATGAATCCCAATGGCTAGGGATAGCAAGGGACAAGCAAAGTAATACAAAATATCGGACGAGCTCTAGGGTGATGGAACCTGGGCTGACCGCTGCCCTACGCCTGACAAACGCAACTAGAGATAGCCAGGGAGCGTGCCTACGTTGGTTCTAGACGCCACGCACCAGCCTAAGAGCTAACTAGTACTGCAGAGAAAATAAGACCTCACTTGCCTCCAGAGGAATGAACCCCAAAAGGTATAGTTGCCCCCCACATGTATTGACGGTGAAATGAGAGGAAGGCACACACATAGAGATGATATATATAGGTTCAGCAAATTGAGGCCCGCTGTAAACTAGAAAGCAGAACGATACAAAAGGGGTCTGAGCGGTCAGCAAAAAACCCTAATCAAAAAACCATCCTGAGATTACAAGAACCCATGTGCCAACTCATGGCACATGGGGAGAACCTCAGTCCACTAGAGCTACCAGCTAGCATAGAGACATAATAAACAAGCTGGACAAAAAACCAAACAACTGAAAATCAGCACTTAGCTTATCCTGAAAGATCTGGGAGCAGGTAGGCAGGAACCAAACAGAGCACATCTGAATACATTGATAACCGGCAAGGGAATGACAGAAAGGCCAGGTAAAATAGGAAACACCCAGCCTCTGATGGACAGGTGGAAACCAAAGGCCGCAACCCACCAAAGTCACCCAGTACCAGCAGTAACCACCAGAGGGAGCCCACAAACAGAATCCACAACAGTACCCCCCCCTTGAGGAGGGGTCACCGAACCCTCACGAGAACCCCCAGGGCGATCAGGGTGAGCTCTATGGAAGGTGCGGACCAAATCAGTCGCATGAACATCGGAGGCGACCACCCAGGAATTATCCTCCTGACCATAACCCTTCCACTTAACCAAATACTGGAGTTTGCGTCTGGAAACACGAGAATCCAAGATCTTCTCAACAACATACTCCAATTCTCCCTCCACCAGCACCGGAGCAGGAGGCTCAACCGAAGGAACAACGGGCACCTCATACCTCCGCAACAACGACCGATGGAACACATTATGAATAGCAAACGATGCTGGGAGATCCAAACGAAAAGATACAGGGTTAAGAATCTCCGAGATCCTATAAGGACCGATGAACCGAGGCTTGAACTTAGGAGAAGAGACCTTCATAGGGACAAAACGAGAAGACAACCACACCAAATCCCCAACAAGAAGTCGGGGACCCACGCGGCGACGGCGATTAGCAAACTGCTGAGTCTTCTCCTGAGAACTTCAAATTGTCCACCACCTGATTCCAAATCTGATGTAGCCTGTCCACCACCATGTCCACTCCAGGACAATCCGAAGACTCCACCTGACCAGAGGAAAAACGAGGATGAAACCCCGAATTACAAAAAAAAAGGAGAGACCAACGTGGCAGAACTAGCCCGATTATTAAGAGCAAATTCGGCCAGCGGCAAAAAAGCAACCCAGTCATCTTGATCAGCAGAAACAAAACACCTCAAATAAGTTTCCAAGGTCTGATTAGTTCGCTCCGTCTGGCCATTCATCTGAGGATGGAATGCAGACGAGAAAGACAAATCAATGCCCATCTTGGCACAAAACGTCCGCCAAAATCTAGACACAAACTGGGATCCCCTGTCAGAAACGATATTCTCCGGAATCCCATGCAAACGAACCACGTTCTGAAAAAATAAAGGGACCAACTCAGAGGAGGAAGGCAACTTAGGCAAGGGCACCAAATGAACCATCTTAGAAAAGCGGTCACACACCACCCAGATAACGGACATTTTCTGTGAAACCGGGAGATCAGAAATAAAATCCATGGAAATGTGCGTCCAAGGCCTCTTCGGGATGGGCAAGGATAACAACAACCCACTGGCCCGAGAACAGCAAGGCTTAGCTCGAGCACACACTTTACAAGACTGCACAAAGGTACGCACATCCCTAGACAAGGAAGGCCACCAAAAAGACCTGGCCACCAAGTCTCTAGTACCAAATATTCCAGGATGACCAGCCAACACAGAAGAATGGACCTCGGAGATGACTCTACTGGTCCAATCATCCGGAACAAACAGTCTTTCTGGTGGACAACGATCCGGTTTATCCACCTGAAACTCCTGCAATGCACGTCGCAAGTCTGGGGATACGGCGGACAATATTACCCCATCCCTAAGGATACCAGTAGGCCCAGAGTCTCCAGGAGAGTCAGGCACAAAACTCCTGGAAAGAGCATCTGCCTTCACATTCTTTGAACCTGGCAGGTATGAAACCACGAAATTGAAACGAGAAAAAAACAACGACCAACGAGCCTGTCTAGGATTCAAACGCCTGGCAGACTCAAGGTAAATGAGATTCTTGTGATCAGTCAAGACCACCACACGATGTTTAGCACCCTCAAGCCAATGACGCCACTCCTCAAATGCCCACTTCATGGCCAAAAGCTCCCGATTACCCACATCATAATTGCGCTCGGCGGGCAAGAATTTTCTAGAGAAGAATGCACATGGCTTCATCACCGAGCCATTAGAACTTCTCTGTGACAAAACCGCCCCAGCTCCAATCTCGGAAGCATCAACCTCAACCTGAAAAGGAAGTGAAACATCTGGTTGACCCCACACAGGAGCAGAAGAAAACTGGCGCTTAAGTTCCCGAAAGGCCTCCACGGCTGCAGGAGACCAATCAGCAACATCAGCACCCTTTTTAGTCAAATCAGTCAAAGGTTTAACAATACTGGAAAAATTAGCAATGAACCGACGATAAAAATTAGCAAACCCCAAGAACTTCTGAAGGCTCTTAACAGATGTAGGTTGTGTCCAGTCACAAATCGCCTGAACCTTGACGGGATCCATCTCAATAGTAGAAGGAGAAAAAATGTACCCCAAAAAAGAAATCTTCTGGACTCCGAAGAGACACTTTGAGCCCTTCACAAACAGAGAATTGGCCCGCAGAACCTGAAACACCTTCCTGACCTGTAAAACATGAGACTCCCAGTCATCAGAAAACACCAAAATATCATCCAAATACACAATCATAAACTTATCCAGATATTCACGGAAAATATTGTGCATAAAGGACTGAAAGACTGACGGAGCATTGGAGAGTCCAAAAGGCATTACCAAATACTCAAAATGGCCCTCAGGCGTATTAAATGCGGTTTTCCACTCGTCACCCTGTTTTATCCGCACCAGATTATACGCACCGCGAAGATCTATCTTAGTGAACCACCTAGCCCCCTTAATGCGAGCAAACAAATCAGTCAATAATGGCAGTGGATACTGATACTTGACTGTAATCTTATTCAGAAGGCGATAATCTATACAAGGCCTCAGGGAGCCATCTTTTTTTGCCACGAAAAAAAAACCTGCTCCCAGAGGGGACGAAGATGGATGAATATGTCCCTTTTCCAAGGACTCCTTAATATAATTCCGCATAGCAGTATGCTCTGTGTTGTGAATTTACCTTTTGGCTCCCTCTAGTGGCTACTAGTGATTTGACTCTGGGTATGTCATTCATCCCTTGTATGCTCACCTGGGTCGTTAGGTCAGGGGTGTTGCTATATAAGCTCCCTGGACCTTCAGTTCAATGCCTGGCAACGTTGATATCAGAGCTAATCTGTAGTGCTCTTGTCTTCTGATCCTGGTTCCTGCTTGATTAAGCTAAGTCCGCTTTCTTGCTTTTTGCTATTTGGTTTTGTTTGCATTTTTGTCCAGCTTGTTAATAATCTGTATCCTGACCTTGCTGGAAGCTCTAGGGTGGCTGGTGTTCTCCCCCCGGGCCGTTAGACGGTTCGGGGGTTCTTGAATCTCCAGCGTGGATTTTGATAGGGTTTTGTTGACCATATAAGTTCTCTCTACATTCTGCTATTAGTAAGTGGGCCTCTCTTTGCTAAACCTAGTTCATCTCTGTGTTTGTCATTTCCTCTTACCTCACCGTTATTATTTGTGGGGGGCTTGTATCCTACTTTTGGGGTCCTTTCTCTGGAGGCAAGAGAGGTCTTTGTTTTCCTCTTCTAGGGGTAGTTAGCTCTCCGGCTGGCGCGAGACATCTAGCGACCAACGTAGGCATGTTCCCCGGCTACTTCTAGGGTTGGCGTTAGGAGTAGATATATGGTCAACCCAGTTACCACTGCCCTATGAGCTGGATTTTTGTACTTTGCAGACTTGCTGATATTTCTGAGACCCTCGCCATTGGGGTCATAACAGTTTGTCAGGCCAGTATTAAATGTTAAATGCATTGCAGAAGCGGGATTATAAGAAAGAAAGTTCTGAGTTTTTTTTTCTCTCTCTCATTTTTTTTTCTTTTCCCCTTTACCTCTGAGTGGCTTGTGATTGCTGCAGACATGAATGTCCAGACCTTGATTACAAGTGTGGACCAGCTTGCTGCTCGTGTGCAGGGCATACAAGATTATGTTACCAGAAATCCTATGTCAGAACCTAAGATACCGATTCCTGAATTGTTTTCCGGAGACCGATTTAAGTTTAGAAATTTCAGGAATAATTGTAAATTGTTTTTGTCCCTGAGACCCTGTTCCTCTGGAGACTCCGCTCAGCAAGTGAAAATTGTTATTTCTTTTTTACGGGGCGACCCTCAGGATTGGGCTTTCTCGCTGGCGCCAGGAGATCCGGCATTGGCTGATATTGATGCGTTTTTTCTGGCGCTCGGTTTGCTTTATGAGGAACCCAATCTTGAGATTCAGGCAGAAAAGGCCTTGCTGGCTATGTCTCAGGGCCAGGACGAGGCTGAAGTGTATTGCCAAAAATTTCGGAAATGGTCCGTGCTGACCCAGTGGAACGAGTGTGCATTGGCTGCAAATTTTAGAAATGGCCTTTCTGAAGCCATTAAGAATGTGATTGTGGGTTTTCCCATTCCCACAGGTCTGAATGATTCCATGGCCCTGGCAATTCAAATTGACCGGCGGTTGCGGGAGCGCAAAACCGCAAATTCCCTCATGGTGTTGTCTGAACAGGCACCTGATTTAATGCAATGTGATAGAATCCTGACTAGAAGTGAGCGGAAAATGCATAGACGCCAGAATGGCTTGTGTTACTACTGTGGTGATTCTACACATGTTATCTCAGCATGCTCTAAACGTCTTGCTAAGGTTGTTAGTCCGGTCGCCATTGGTAATTTGCAACCTAAATTTATTCTATCTGTAACTTTGATTTGCTCACTGTCATCGTATCCTGTCATGGCGTTTGTGGACTCAGGTGCTGCCCTGAGCCTTATGGATCTGTCATTTGCCAAGCGCTGCGGATTTGTTCTTGAGCCATTGGAAAATCCTATCCCTCTTAGGGGCATTGATTCTACGCCATTGGCAAAAAATAAACCGCAGTTTTGGACACAGGTTACCATGTGCATGACTCCCGAACATCGGGAGGTAATACGTTTTCTTGTTCTGCATAAAATGCATGATTTGGTTGTTTTGGGTTTGCCATGGTTACAGACCCATAATCCAGTCTTGGACTGGAAGGCTATGTCAGTGTCAAGTTGGGGCTGCCATGGAATTCATGGAGATTCCCTGCCCTTGTCTATTGCTTCTTCTACGCCTTCGGAAGTTCCGGCGTATTTGTCTGATTATCAGGATGTCTTCAGCGAGTCTAAGTCCAGTGCACTGCCTCCTCATAGAGAATGTGACTGTGCAATAGATTTGATTCCTGGCAGTAAGTTTCCTAAGGGGAGACTGTTTAATCTGTCGGTGCCTGAACATACTGCGATGCGTTCATATATCAAGGAGTCTCTTGAGAAGGGACATATCCGTCCTTCTTCCCCTCTTGGTGCGGGATTCTTTTTTGTGGCCAAAAAGGACGGATCTTTGAGGCCTTGTATTGACTATCGGCTTTTAAATAAGATCACTGTCAAATTTCAGTATCCTTTGCCGCTGTTGTCAGATTTGTTTGCCCGGATTAAAGGTGCCAAGTGGTTCACCAAGATAGACCTTCGTGGTGCGTACAACCTTGTGCGCATTAGGCAGGGCGATGAATGGAAAACCGCATTCAATACGCCCGAAGGTCATTTTGAGTACTTGGTGATGCCATTTGGGCTCTCTAATGCACCTTCAGTTTTTCAGTCCTTCATGCATGACATTTTCCGGAAGTATCTGGATAAATTTTTGATTGTTTATCTGGATGATATTCTGTTTTTTTCTGATGATTGGGACTCGCATGTGGAGCAGGTCAGGATGGTTTTTGAGATTTTGCGTGAAAATTCTTTGTTTGTAAAAGGCTCAAAGTGTCTCTTTGGTGTACAGAAGGTTCCCTTTTTGGGGTTCATTATTTCCCCTTCTGCTGTGGAGATGGATCCAGTCAAGGTCCGAGCTATTCATGATTGGACTCAACCCACGTCAGTTAAGAGTCTTCAGAAGTTCTTGGGTTTTGCTAACTTCTACCGTCGTTTTATCGCAAATTTCTCTAGCGTTGTTAAACCGCTGACGGATATGACCAAGAAGGGCTCCGATGTAGCTAACTGGGCTCCTGCTGCCGTGGAGGCTTTCCAGGAGTTGAAACGCCGGTTTACTTCGGCGCCTGTTTTGTGCCAGCCTGACGTCTCACTTCCCTTTCAGGTTGAGGTGGATGCTTCGGAGATTGGGGCAGGGGCCGTTTTGTCGCAGAGAGGCCCTGGTTGCTCTACTATGAGACCTTGTGCCTTTTTCTCTAGGAAGTTTTCGCCGGCAGAGCGAAATTATGATGTGGGCAATCGGGAGTTGTTGGCCATGAAGTGGGCATTTGAGGAGTGGCGTCATTGGCTCGAGGGTGCTAAGCATCGTGTGGTGGTCTTGACTGATCACAAAAATCTGATGTATCTCGAGTCTGCTAAACGCCTGAATCCTAGACAGGCCCGCTGGTCATTGTTTTTCTCCCGTTTTGACTTTGTGGTCTCGTATTTACCAGGTTCTAAGAATGTGAAGGCCGATGCTCTGTCTAGGAGCTTTGTGCCTGATGCTCCTGGAGTCGCTGAACCTGTGGGTATTCTTAAGGAAGGAGTTATCTTGTCAGCTATTTCTCCAGATCTGCGACGTGTGTTGCAGAGATTTCAGGCTGGTAGGCCTGACTCTTGTCCACCTGACAGATTGTTTGTGCCTGCTAAATGGACCAGCAGAGTCATTTCCGAGGTTCATTCCTCAGTGTTGGCAGGGCACCCGGGAATTTTTGGCACCAGAGATCTGGTGGCCAGGTCCTTTTGGTGGCCTTCCTTGTCAAGGGATGTGCGGTCATTTGTGCAGTCCTGTGGTACTTGTGCTCGAGCTAAGCCTTGCTGTTCTCGTGCCAGCGGGTTGCTCTTGCCCTTGCCTGTCCCGAAGAGACCTTGGACACACATCTCTATGGATTTCATTTCGGATCTTCCGGTGTCTCAGGGCATGTCTGTCATCTGGGTGATATGTGATCGTTTCTCCAAGATGGTCCATCTGGTTCCTTTGGCTAAGCTGCCTTCCTCTTCTGATCTGGTTCCGGTGTTCTTCCAGAACGTAGTTCGTTTGCACAGCATTCCTGAGAATATTGTGTCGGACAGAGGATCCCAGTTTGTTTCCAGGTTCTGGCGATCCTTTTGTGGTAGGATGGGCATTGATTTGTCGTTTTCGTCCGCTTTTCATCCACAGACTAACGGACAAACGGAACGAACTAATCAGACTCTGGAGGCGTATTTGAGGTGTTTTGTCTCTTCTGATCAGGATGATTGGGTGACCTTCTTGCCGTTGGCTGAATTTGCCCTTAATAACCGGGCTAGTTCTGCCACCTTGGTTTCGCCATTTTTCTGCAACTCTGGTTTCCATCCTCGTTTTTCCTCGGGACATGTGGAGCCTTCTGACTGTCCTGGAGTGGATTCTGTGGTGGATAGGTTGCAGCGGATCTGGAATCATGTGGTGGACAACCTGAAGTTGTCACAGGAGAAGGCTCAGCGTTTTGCCAACCGCCGCCGCGGTGTGGGTCCCCGACTTCGTGTTGGGGATTTGGTATGGCTGTCTTCTCGATTTGTTCCTATGAAGGTCTCCTCTCCAAAATTTAAGCCTCGATTCATTGGTCCTTACAAGATATTGGAGATCCTTAATCCTGTATCCTTTCGCCTGGATCTTCCGGTGTCGTTTGCCATTCACAACGTATTTCATAGGTCCTTGTTGCGGCGGTACGTTGTGCCTGTGGTTCCTTCTGCTGAGCCTCCTGCTCCGGTGTTGGTTGAGGGCGAGTTGGAGTACGTGGTGGAGAAGATCTTAGATTCTCGTCTCTCCAGGCGAAGGCTTCAGTACCTGGTCAAGTGGAAGGGCTATGGTCAGGAGGATAATTCCTGGGTGGTCGCCTCTGATGTGCATGCGGCCGATTTAGTTCGTGCCTTTCACGCCGCTCATCCTGATCGCCCTGGTGGTCTTGGTGAGGGTTCGGTGACCCCTCACTAAGGGGGGGGTACTGTTGTGAATTTACCTTTTGGCTCCCTCTAGTGGCTACTAGTGATTTGACTCTGGGTATGTCATTCATCCCTTGTATGCTCACCTAGGTCGTTAGGTCAGGGGTGTTGCTATATAAGCTCCCTGGACCTTCAGTTCAATGCCTGGCAACGTTGATATCAGAGCTAATCTGTAGTGCTCTTGTCTTCTGATCCTGGTTCCTGCTTGATTAAGCTAAGTCCGCTTTCTTGCTTTTTGCTATTTGGTTTTGTTTGCATTTTTGTCCAGCTTGTTAATAATCTGTATCCTGACCTTGCTGGAAGCTCTAGGGTGGCTGGTGTTCTCCCCCCGGGCCGTTAGACGGTTCGGGGGTTCTTGAATCTCCAGCGTGGATTTTGATAGGGTTTTGTTGACCATATAAGTTATCTCTCTACATTCTGCTATTAGTAAGTGGGCCTCTCTTTGCTAAACCTAGTTCATCTCTGTGTTTGTCATTTCCTCTTACCTCACCGTTATTATTTGTGGGGGGCTTGTATCCTACTTTTGGGGTCCTTTCTCTGGAGGCAAGAGAGGTCTTTGTTTTCCTCTTCTAGGGGTAGTTAGCTCTCCGGCTGGCGCGAGACATCTAGCGACCAACGTAGGCATGTTCCCCGGCTACTTCTAGTGTTGGCGTTAGGAGTAGATATATGGTCAACCCAGTTACCACTGCCCTATGAGCTGGATTTTTGTACTTTGCAGACTTGCTGATATTTCTGAGACCCTCGCCATTGGGGTCATAACAGCTCTGGCAGTGACAGATTAAATAAACGACCCTTAGGGAACTTACTGCCAGGAATCAATTCTATAGCACAGTCACAATCTCTATGAGGAGGGAGCGAATTGAGCTTAGGCTCCTCAAAAACATCCCTATAGTCAGACAAAAACGCAGGGATCTCAGAAGGAGTAGATGAAGCGATTGAAATCGGAGGTGCATAATCATGAACCCCCTGACATCCCCAGCTTAACACAGACATTGTTTTCCAGTCCAGGACAGGATTAGGAGTTTGTAACCATGGCAGACCAAGCACTAGTACATCATGTAAATTATACAGTACAAGGAAGCGAATCACCTCCTGATGAACGGGAGTCATGCGCATGGTCACTTGTGTCCAATACTGCGGCTTATTCATAGCCAATGGTGTAGAGTCAATTCCCTTCAGAGGGATAGGAACTTCCAGAGGCTCCAGACTAAAACCGCAGCGTTTAGCAAATGACCAATCCATAAGACTCAGGGCAGCGCCTGAATCCACATAGGCATCGACGGAAATGGAAGACAGTGAAAAAATCAGAGTCACAGACAAAATGAACTTAGGCTGCAGAGTACCAATGGCAAAAGATTTATCAACCCTTTTAGTGCGTTTAGAGCATGCTGATATAACATGAGCTGAATCACCACAATAAAAACACAATCCATTTTTCCGCCTATAATTTTGCCGTTCACTTCTGGACTGAATTCTATCACATTGCATAGTCTCAGGTGCCTGTTCAGAAGACACCGCCAACTGGTGCACAGGTTTGCGCTCCCGTAAACGCCGATCAATCTGAATGGCCATAGCCATCGACTCATTCAGACCTGTAGGCGTAGGGAACCCCACCATAATATCCTTAATGGCCTCGGAAAGACCATTTCTGAAGTTAGCAGCCAGGGCGCACTCATTCCACTGAGTAAGCACCGACCATTTCCGAAATTTTTGACAATATATTTCCGCTTCATCATGCCCCTGAGAGAGGGCTAATAAAGCCTTTTCAGCCTGAATCTCCAGGTTGGGTTCCTCATAGAGCAATCCCAATGCCAGAAAGAACGCATCCACATTGAGCAATGCAGGATCCCCTGGTGCCAATGCAAATGCCCAATTCTGAGGGTCGCCCCGCAGGAAAGATATTACAATCTTGACCTGTTGAGCAGGGTCTCCAGAGGAGCGAGATTTTAAAGAAAGAAACAATTTACAATTGTTCCTGAAATTCAGGAAGGTAGATCTATCTCCAGAAAAGAACTCTGGAATAGGAATTCTAGGTTCAGACATGGGAGTGTGAACAACAAAATCCTGTATGTTTTGAACTTTTGCCGTGAGATTACTCAGGCTCGAAGCCAAACTCTGGACATCCATGTTAAACAGCTAATATCAGAGCCATTCAAGGGTTAAGAGGAGGTAAGAAGCAGCTAGACAGCAATTAAGGGCTAGGCAGCAAAACTCTGAAGGAAAAAAAAAAAAAAAAAAATTTCCCCTTAAACACTTTTTTCTCCTGCTTCAGCCCAAACAATTAACACTTTGTGGGCCGGCTATACTGTCATGAATCCCAATGGCTAGGGATAGCAAGGGACAAGCAAAGTAATACAAAATATCGGACGAGCTCTAGGGTGATGGAACCTGGGCTGACCGCTGCCCTACGCCTGACAAACGCAACTAGAGATAGCCAGGGAGCGTGCCTACGTTGGTTCTAGACGCCACGCACCAGCCTAAGAGCTAACTAGTACTGCAGAGAAAATAAGACCTCACTTGCCTCCAGAGGAATGAACCCCAAAAGGTATAGTTGCCCCCCACATGTATTGACGGTGAAATGAGAGGAAGGCACACACATAGAGATGATATATATAGGTTCAGCAAATTGAGGCCCGCTGTAAACTAGAAAGCAGAACGATACCAAAGGGGTCTGAGCGGTCAGCAAAAAACCCTAATCAAAAAACCATCCTGAGATTACAAGAACCCATGTGCCAACTCATGGCACATGGGGAGAACCTCAGTCCACTAGAGCTACCAGCTAGCATAGAGACATAATAAGCAAGCTGGACAAAAAACCAAACAACTGAAAATCAGCACTTAGCTTATCCTGAAAGATCTGGGAGCAGGTAGGCAGGAACCAAACAGAGCACATCTGAATACATTGATAACCGGCAAGGGAATGACAGAAAGGCCAGGTAAAATAGGAAACACCCAGCCTCTGATGGACAGGTGGAAACCAAAGGCCGCAACCCACCAAAGTCACCCAGTACCAGCAGTAACCACCAGAGGGAGCCCACAAACAGAATCCACAACAGCTAATGCAGCTGAAAGACAGAGTGTCGATAGAGAGCCTGGCAGCACAGCAGTGCAAGGAGTGGCGCCCATCATGCCGGTGTTGATGCCATATACCCCTGGTGGCCCGTGGCTTCCAATGTATGAAGGTGAACCTAATACCCTTGACGGTTTCAGGGAAAAGATGCTGGCTCATTTTGATATGTTCCCCGTGGGTGAAGCTCAGCGTGTTGGTCTCCTGATGATGCAGTTAAGTGGCCATGCTAAGCGAGAAGTCACGGCATGGGCAACTGATCTAAAAAGGTACTGTTGAGCGCATATTTGCTGGATTAAAAGCTACATTTGAAACCACTGCCAGCAGCAAAGCTAAAGTACGATTCTTTAATTGCAAACAAAAAGCTAATGAGGGCGTGAGAGATTTTGCCTTAAACCTGCAGGAAGCCCTTAAAATCACTTACACTGGCTGAACCCATTTTTAACACAGGAGCCGATAAACTGCTAAGAGACCAATTTATTGAGGGACTCTACACCCCTTCTCACCGGGGGCATGTGAGCATGCTTGTTTTTAAGAACCCTGAATTGACATTTGCCCAATTAAAGGAGAGCGCTATACGTCTCCAGCTGGCAGAGGCACCAAGGGATCAGGATCTCACACAACCCATGGCAGATGCACTTCAGCAACGGGGAATGCCAGTGAAATCAGCTATGTCCGGTGCCAGTGCTAAGTCCCTGGGGCCCATTACTAATGAGGCTCTTCAGCAAAAGCTTGACTCTTTAACTGATGTTGTTGCTTCAATGGCTAAAACCATGCAGGAGATGAGAGAACCCAAGTTGGAGTTGGCAAACCGTAGAGAGGATGTTCCATGGATGAGGTCCCAGAGATACCCGACATGGAGAGGACGACCCCGTGACCGCTACCAACCGGATGGACAGCCCATTTGCCGCCGTTGCCAGCAGTCAGGCCACTTTGCACGAAATTGTGATTTAAACGGGAATCCCCTGGGAATGTGGGCCACTTCGCAGGAATGAATTTTCAAGGCCCAACACCCTGGCACGACAGGTACATCGGAGGACGACCCATCATCCCTATCGTGCTGGACGGAATTCCCCTCAACGCTTTGCTGGATACAGGTTCCCAGATTTCATCTATACCGTATATCCTTTATAAGAGGTACTGGGCTGAGGTAGATATTGATAAAGGACCCTCCAATGTTGAACTAGATATATGGGCCAGTAATGGTAAGTTGGTACCGAAACTAGGATTCAGGGAGATGACCATAAAGATTGGTAAAGCAGAATTGAAAAAACAGGGTATTATTGTCGTTGATGTTGACCGACAGAACTGTGAACCAACTGTATTGATAGGAATGAATGTGTTAGAGAACTGCTTTTCCGAAGTTATTTCTGTCTTACAACAAATTGCTGAAACTGCCCGATCCTGCCAGCAGAGAGTTCTCCGGAGGGAAATAAAAGTATTAATGTTAAGGCAAAAGATAGAAGTTGCAGGTGGAGAAATCGGCAGTGTGAGGGTGAGTGATCCAACGTCTATTGTAATCCCACCAAAAACAGAAATGCTGGTATGGTGTAGAGCGGCCATTGGTACTAAAGGACAAGACTATCAAGCCTTAATAGAACCAGCGTACACGGACAGCAGGCCCACTATACTCACGGCACGAGGGGTGGTCGAGGTACACCGGGGACGGGTGCCGGTACGACTTTTGAACTGTGGAGAGGAAGAGGTCACTTTGCCAAGGTACGCTACAGTGGCAAAGTTATATACTGTTGACAACAATGCCATCACAACCGTTGAGCCCTTAGAATCGGCCTATCAGGTGGAAAATAACGGCTCAGATGGAGAGTCAGAGGATTGGTGTCAACAGCTAGACGTGGGTGTAGATTCAACACCTACCCATCAAAGACAAGGGGTGTATAGATTAGTGACGGAATATGAACAGGTCTTCAGTAAACACCCATTGGACTTCGGACGGATAGAAGGGGTGGAACATACAATCCCCACCGGTGACCATCCCCCGATAAAAGAAAGATATAGACCCATACCGCCCGCTCACTGTCAATGCGCGAAGGACATGCTAAGAGAGATGAAACAGGCCGGGGTAATAAGAGATAGTTGTAGCCCTTGGGCGGCCCCCTCTGGTGATTGTCAGAAAAAAGGACGGAACTATGAGAATGTGCGTAGACTACCAGCGGATTAATAACATCACCCATAAAGACGCCTATCCCTTGCCTAGGATAGAAGAGTCCTTGACTGCTTTGAAATCTGCTAATTATTTTTCCACCTTAGACTTAACAAGCGGGTATTGGCAAGTCCCGGTGGCTGAGAGAGATAAAGAAAAAACGGCTTTCACCACACCAAAGGGTCTAAGCGAATTTAATCGCATGCCGTTCGGACTCTGCAACGCATCCGGTACTTTCCAGCGACTGATGGAATGTTACCTCGGACACAAGAACTTCGAGACCGTCCTCCTGTACCTAGATGATGTGATCGTCTACTCAAAGACTTATGAACAGCACTTAACAGACCTGGCAGAGGTGTTCGAAGCCTTATCCAAGTATGGTATGAAAATCAAACCATCCAAACGTCACCTTCAGTGAAGAAACCTTCAAACCGAAACCCTCCTTTTCAGTGGAACGACAAAAGAGAAGACTCCTTTGAACAACTAAAGAAGGCACTAACCGGAGAAGAAGTTCTGGCGTACCCGGATTACCATCAACCTTTCATCCTCTACACCGATGCCAGTAATGTGGGATTGGGAGCGGTGCTGTCACAAAAGCAAGAAGGTCGGGAGAAAGTCATCGCCTTTGCAAGTAGAAAACTCCGGCCTACTGAAAGAAATTCTGAAAATTATAGCTCCTTCAAATTGGAGCTACTGGCAGTAGTTTGGGCTGTGACTGAGCGTTTCAAACACTATTTGACTGGTGCAGAATTTATTGTCTATACTGACAACAATCCATTGACCCACCTAGACACGGCTAAATTAGGTGCGTTAGAACAGTGATGGATAGCCCGGTTATCTAATTACAACTTCGTGATCAAGGATCGAGCAGGTCGCAAGAATGGAAATGCCGATGCCCTATCCCGGATGCCACACTTGAGAGATGTAGAAGAAGAAACGGGGGAGCTTGAAGAAATTGAACTACCAGCCTTTCATCAACCCAAGGTAAAACATAGTCAGTCAAATACCTATCAGAAACAACAAGAAGTGAATTTTAATCCGTTAGCAGCACGCCATAGATGGGCTGACACCCAAGATAGCAATCCGGCTGTGAAGCTAGTGAAGGAACTATTGACTGAGCAAAGTGCATATCCCGATGAGGATGCCCCAGAAGAGACGCATCAACTCTGGAAAGAGAGAGGCAAAATGTTCCTGTATCAAGAGAAACTCTGTAGAAGATACACCAATCCGAAAACACATGAATTGGTTTGGCAGATTATCGTGCCTAAACAAGATGTGAGGATGGTCCTCGAGGATTACCACAATGGTGCTGGTCACTTTGGTTGGAAAAAGCTAGAAGTACTTCTGAGAGAAAGATTTTATTGGGTCGGGATGAGAAAATCAATCGAACAGTGGTGTAGAAACTGTGGCCCGTGCAACCTCAGAAGGAACGATCAAAAGAGCCAAAGAGCACCACTGCAGCCCATAATCACCAAACAACCACTTGAACTGGTAGCCATGGACCACGTGAAGTTGACACCGAGTCGGCCCGGTTACGTCTATGCCTTGACCATTGTGGATCATTATTCGCGCTTCTTGGTAGTAGTACCTGTAAAAGATATGACTGCAAAAACAGCAGCCAAAGCGTTCCAAACTTACTTTTGTAGACCCCATGGATATCAGGAACAGGTTCTCACTGACCAGGGTACAGCCTTTGAATCAGAGATCTTCAGAGAATTCTGTAATATGTATGGTTGCAAAAAGATCCGGACGACGGCCTATCATCCGCAAACAAACGGCTTATGTGAGAAGATGAACCATATTGTGATAGACCTACTAAAGACTTTACCTGAAACGGAAAGGAATCTATGGCCAGAGAAATTGCCTGACTTGGTGGATCTGTATAATCATGTCCCGGTGAGCTCTACCAACTGCACCCCAGGTTATCTTATGCGTGCAAGACCCGGCCAATTGCCAATCGATCTAGAAATGGGAATTCTGAAACCAGACTGTTATGATCCTGGTGGTTAGGAACACTTGAACTGACCTGATAGGTAAACCAGAAATATAGGACAAGCTCTGGGGACGTGGGAACTTTACTGACCGCAAACCTGATCCTATCACACACACTATAGGCAGCCGTGGAGCGTACCTAACTCTCCCTAGACGCCTCTTCACAGCCTGAGAGCTAGCTACCCCTAGAGAGAAACAAAGCCTCACTTGCCTCAGAGAAATTTCCCCAAAGTAAAGTCAGCCCCCCACAAATAATGACGGTGAGTTAAGAGGAAAATACAAACATAGAAATGAAAACAGGTTTTAGCAAAAGAGGCCCACTAATACTAAATAGTACGAAGATAGCATGGGAACTGTGCGGTCAGTATAAAATACTACAAAAATATCCACGCAGAGAATGCAAAAATACCCTCACACCGACTCACGATGTGAGGGAGCAACTCTGCTCCCCAGAGCTTCCAGCTAGCAAGAAAATAGCATGTAAGCAAGCTGGACTGAACTTATCATATACTGAGAAACATTTTCCAAAAGCAATGAGCAAAAATGAACTAGCATGAACTTAGCTTCTCCTGGAGGAGACAGGTCACAAGAGAAGTCCCAGAGAGATCTGAACCAATACTGAATACAACGACAGCTGGCAACAAGTAAAGATCTAGGTGGCGTTAAATAGGAAACCAGTATAGCAGGAAACGAGGCAGCTGGGAGCCCAGCTAAAGACCAGCAGTATCACTCAAACCCACAGGAGGGAGCCCGAGAACGGAATTCACAACACCAGACGCAGAAATTCAAGACCCCAATTGGGATGTCGTACGGCAAAAGCAGTATCGCCAAGTGCAAGAGAGTGTGGAAAGAAGTCTCCAGCAAACCAGAGAAAGACAAGAGCGAACTTTCAACCAGAATGCTCTAGCAACTCCATTAAGACCGGGTGACCAAGTACTCAAGAGGAATCGTCGAACCAATAAACTGGATAATCAATGGGAAGCCGTACCCTACACAGTTTTACCAACAAGAATGGATAATCCTAAAATGTGTCTCATTAGCAAAAACGGAGGTTTAACATCTGTACTAGTGTCAAGAGACAATCTTAAATTATGTCCGGAAACGTTGAAAGAGCCAGAAGCTGTCCAGCCAGAATCAGAAGTTATTCAACCTATACAGGTTCAACCAGTAAAGGAAAAAGAGGAGGAAATGTATCACACCTGTATAGGAGACTTTCCCAAAACCCTACTAACATACCATGGTGCAGTAGTGGTTCCCATGGTGGCCTTTTATCCAACACCGAATCCAATATTAGAAGTCCCAAGACAGGAAGAGGCTGACCCCGTACTACAAGAGGTTCCAGGTCAGGAAGAACAGATTCCTGATCAGAGTGATCCCATTCACGGTGGACTTGCCAACCCCATAGTGGTGGAATTATCTTTAGCAGAGAGGGCAGATACTATATCCGCAGTAGACAGTAGTACACCACATAAAGAGACACCGCTATTACGTAGATCCCAGCGTAGTACCCAGGGTCAATTACCGGCCAGGTATGCAGATTACCAACTATAAGACTATAGTCATTGTTATCGTTCTGTAACGTTTAAGCCCAGTACCTACAGAGACTTACCTGTATGAACTTCTTGCATATTCTTGAACTTTTTATCAGCCCGGAAACACTAAATCAAAGCTCCGGAAAGACTGCTTTGTGAACTTTGCTTCCTAGTACCTTCAAGGATAGAACTGTATTAATGGACGCTATTTGAAGTGACTTTTTACAGAATCCCATTTTTTTTGTTTCTTTGAGTGGTTTTTGTAACTTTTCATTTTTAAGACTCTGTACATATCAATTGTTATTTCAAAATGTTATCGTCCCACAGTCCCGGAGTACTGTTCTTAACTAAGGGGGGATGTGGCGCCCCTAGGGGTATTTGCCACAAAAATAGTTATTGACACCAAATACAAATACTAGAATAGCAAGACTGCACTACCATCTCCGGCCAGAAGGGGGAGCTCCAGAGACTCCCCTTGATCTATTCTGGTCTGAGAAAAGGACTGGCAGTTGGGTTGAGGAGCTGAAAGTGAGAGGTCGTATAACTGAACTCCTAACAGCCCTATGACAGATTTTAGGCCTGTAATACCCATAGTAGGAAAAGAGGAATAGAGAAAAAGGACATTGTGAGAACCGGGTAGCAATAACCTCTACCCAGAATAGGCGCAGAGACAGATACCGGATCCGTGGCTATGTTCATTATATATAATACAGCAACCGGAAGGAAGTGAGGTGGTGTCGGCTTCACCAGGGTAAGACGCAGCAACAGACACAGAGTTCAGCGGTACTCCCAGAGGGGGTAAGCCAACAAAAAAAGACTCGGGTTGTCCGTCAAACCAGAGCACAGAAGAGACAGATCGGGTCAGCAGCCAGTTCACATACAGCAGCAGGGCCATACAGAAACTGCGCATAATAAGAGGTGGAAATCCTGACAGGGTCAAAGTAATTCAGAGTTCTTAAACAGACTCCGGTGACAGTATTGGTTGCAAATCCCTTATTGTTACAGTAAACTGGTTAAACGTTTCAGCGCCTCAGTCTTTCATTTGGACAATAGCCATCGATCCAGGATCGGGGTCATCACGGCTGAGAGGACCTGCTGCTGATCAAGTAAGTGTCTGTTCCTTCATGATATCCCTTAGGCTGGGGTCACACATGCGAGTTTTACGGACGTAAGAGCGCAGAAACTACGTCCGTAAAACTCGCATTACATACGGCACAATTATTCTCAATGGGGCTGCTCCTATTAGCCGTATATTACGGTTCAGTATTATACGGCTTTCTACGGCCGTACAAAATCGCAGCATGCTGCGTTTGTCAGCGTACTGCGCAAATAATACGCCAATGAAAGTCTATGGGGGCGCGAAAAATACGGATTCCACACGGACCTGCAGTGTGACTTGCGAGAAATACGCAGCGCTGTTAGTGAAAAGTCGGTAATTCAATTGCCGGCTTTTCATTTCTCCTGCACAAACCCGACAGGATATGAGACATGGTTTTCATACAGTAAACCATCTCATATCCCCTTTTTTGTTGCATATTCCACACTACTAATGTTAGTAGTGTGTATGTGCAAAATTTGGCCGCTGTAGCTGCTCAAATAAAGGGTTAAATGGCGGAAAAAATTGGCATGGGCTCCCGCGCAATTTTCTCCGCCAGAATGGTAAAGCCAGTGACTGAGAGCAGATATTAATAGCCAGGAGAGGGTCCATGGTTATTGGCCCCCCCCCGTGGCTACAAACATCTGCCCCCAGCCACCCCAGAAAAGGCACATCTGGAAGATGCGCCAATTCTGGCACTTGGCCACTCTCTTCCCACTCCCTGTAGCGGTGGGATATGGGGTAATGAAGGGTTAATGCCACCTTGCTATTGGAAGGTGACATTAAGCCAGATTAATAATGGAGAGGCGTCAATTATGACACCTATCCATTATTAATCCAATTGTAGGAAAGGGTTAAAAAACACACACACACACGATTACAAAGTAGTTTAATGAAATAAACAGCGGTTGTTGTAATAATTTATTGTTCTCCCATTCCATTTCCAGGACCTCGCTTGGCAACATAATAAACGCACAAGATACATACCTTCTGCTGTCAGATCTCGTCCCACGAAGTAATCCATCTGAAGGGGTTAACTAATATTACAGGCAGGAGCCCTGCAAATGCAGCTGTGCTCCCTGCCTGTAATCCCCAGCGAATGAATGAAATGTAGGTCATTGACCTACATTTCCTTCAGTCGCGGTGATGCGCCCCTGCTGGATGTTCTCATGAACTGCAGCCTGGGAACTTTTTCCCACGCTCCAGGTCATATGAGGACATCCACCAGGGGGCGCATCACCGCGACTGAAGGAAATGTAGGTCAATGACTAGTGTTGAGCATTCCGATGCTGCAAGTATCGGGTATCGGCCGATACTTGCTGTATCGGAATTCCGATACCGGGATTCCGATACTCTTGTGGTATCGGGTATCGGGTATCGGAACAACATTAATGTTAAAATGTGTAAAATAGAGAATTAAAATAAAAAATATCGCTATACTCACCTGTCCGACGCAGCCGGGACCTCAGCGCAGGAACCGGCAGCGTTGTTTGTTTAAAATTCCCGCTTTTACATGGTTACGCGAAGTCCCGGCTTGTGATTGGTCAGGGCGGCCATGTTGCCGGGCCGCGGACCAATCACAGCAAGCCGTGACGAAAATACGTCACGGCTTGCTGTGATTGGTCCGCGTCCCGGCAACATGGCCGCCATTAACCAATCACAAGCCGTGACGTCACGGGAGGCTGGAAACGCGCTCATTTTAAAAAGGGCGCGTGTCCAGCCTCCCGTGACGTCACGGCTTGTGATTGGTTGCGTCGCGGTCAACCAATCACAAGCCGGGAGGCTGGACACGCGCCCATTTCAAAATGAGCGCGTCCAGCCTCCCGGCTTGTGATTGGTTGATCGCGGCGCAACCAATCACAAGCCGTGACATCACGGGAGGCTGGACACGCGCCCATTTCAAAATGAGCGCGTCCAGCCTCCCGGCTTGTGATTGGTTGATCGCGGCGCAACCAATCACAAGCCGTGACGTCACGGGAGGCTGGACACGCGCCCATTTTAAAATGAGCGCGTGTCCAGCCTCCCGTGACGTCCCGGCTTGTGATTGGTCAGGGCGGCCATATTGCCGGGACGCGGACCAATCACAGCAAGCCGTGACGTAATTTCGTCACGGCTTGCTGTGATTGGTCCGCGTCCCGGCAACATGGCCGACCTGACCAATCACAAGCCGGGAATTCACGTAACCAAGTAATAGCGCGATTTTTAAACAAACAACGCTGCCGGTTCCCTCGCTGAAGTCCCGGCTGCGTCGGAAAGGTGAGTATAGCGATATTTTTTATTTTAATTCTTTCTTTTACACATTTATATGGTTCCCAGGGCCTGAAGGAGAGTTTCCTCTCCTTCAGACCCTGGGAACCATCAGGGATACCGTCCGATACATGAGTCCCATTGACTTGTATTGGTATCGGGTATCGGTATCGGATTGGATTCCGATACTGTGACGGTATCGGCCGATACTTTCCGATACCGATACTTTCAAGTATCGGACGGTATCGCTCAACACTATCAATGACCTACATTTCATTCATTCCCCGGGGATTACAAGCACGGAGCACAGCTGCATTTGCAGGGCTCCTGCCTGTAATATTAGTTAACCCCTTCAGATGGATTACTTCGTGGGACGAGATCTGACAGCAGAAGGTATGTATCTTGTGCGTTTATTATGTTGCCAAGCGAGGTCCTGGAAATGGAATGGGAGAACAATAAATTATTACAACAACCGCTGTGTTTATTTCATTAAACTACTTTGTAATCATGTGTGTGTGTGTTTTTTAACCCTTTCCTACAATTGGATTAATAATGGATAGGTGTCATAATTGACGCCTCTCCATTATTAATCTGGCTTAATGTCACCTTACAATAGCAAGGTGGCATTAACCCTTCATTACCCCATATCCCACCGCTACAGGGAGTGGGAAGAGAGTGGCCAAGTGCCAGAATTGGCGCATCTTCCAGATGTGCCTTTTCTGGGGTGGCTGGGGGCAGATGTTTTTAGCCACGGGGGGGCCAATAACCATGGACCCTCTCCTGGCTATTAATATCTGCCCTCAGTCACTGGCTTTACCACTCTGGCGGAGAAAATTGCGCGGGAGCCCACGCCAATTTTTTCCGCCATTTAACCCTTTATTTCAGCAGCTACAGCGCTGAAATTTTGCACATACACACTACTAACATTAGTAATGTGGAATATGCAAAAAAAAAGGGGATATGAGATGGTTTACTGTATGTAAACCATGTCTCATATCCTGTCGGGTTTGTGCAGGAGAAATGAAAAGCCGGCAATTGAATTAGCGGCTGTTCACAGATATCGCGCTGAATGAAATCTAAATACAGAATATATATATATGTGTCTCAATGACATATATATACAGTATATATATATATATATATATATGTTTTCCCTAACATTTGAGCACATAAATCCATTAGATGTCGGTTTTGCAAGCCTGCGCGAAAATCTCGCAGTACGGATGCCATACGGATTACATACGGAGGATGCCATGCGCAAAATACGCTGAAACACCCTGACTACGGATCAATATTTTGGGGACATTTCTCCGTATTACGGCCGTAGTACGGACGTATAATACGTGGCGTATTTTCTTACGCCATGTGTGACCCCAGCCTTATACTGTGCATCGCCTGAGGCCACAGCACCGGGTCAAGCCACTAGTGACATCCCCCTCAAGAGACGGACCTCATTGATCTGGTGCTGGGTACCTCGGTCTCCCGGGCGTCACACATGTAACTTGGCCTGTTGGGATGTTTTGGCATTAAATAGCTTTTTTGTTCAGTGAATGTGACCTTCTAATGCTACAAATTCCACAAATGAGCATTTTCAGTTCTTTAAAACATATCAAATGTATAAAAATTCTACTGTGCATAATAATTTGGAACAGTGCATTTTGAGTTTTTATTCATTTTGGAGATTATACTGTTATCATTGGGAGGTTTCTTCAATAAAATTTGATGAATAATCTAACAGGTGATGACTTTTATTAGACTGAGTGTCATTTGCACTGACCATTTAGGAAAATCTGAGAAAAATGTAATTTGCATAATAATTTGGAACATAGTGTATATAGTAGTGTATTTCTATGTACCTGTATTCTAGAAGTAATGTATAAGATTTTGTTTCCTATAAAATTACAATTAGCTTTTTTAAAAACCATAAACATCACACATCAGCAAACAACATGTACATTTGTAGTGCCCCTATAATTGTAACAACCCAGGCAATACAGTCAGATGATTTACTGTGTCCATTATTTATACAGTGTACAGAAATCTGCACCAAAAAATGCATTAAATAAGGGTGGTGGAAGGAATGAAAATTCCCCCCAAAAAATAAATAAATAAAAATGCAGTAACCAGAGAACATTTTTGTTGCATACATCTGCAGAAAACAAAAAGTAATATTTATGCAAAGTGTGAACATCGCCTTACAGACACAAAAAAAGTGAGAGGTAATATATTGAAGCTTACATAAAAATGAGGAAGTTTTGATGATGAATAAATAAAGCCTTAGGTCTCATCTAGACATGATCATAAATGTACGAATGATGTTGTGCCAGCCTTGGTTAAATCAAAAACCGTGCCGTGGACACCAAAAGATAACAAATTCATGGTCCTTCCGTCCAGCTACCACCGACCTGGACTCTGAACCAGAGTCCCATAAATTTTTCCTCTTAACGCCTCCAAGACCTCTTCCCCCATGCTCTAGAACGCTGTGCCCAAACACATACGATTGCTCCCACATTTGGAATCTTCACAGAGAACTTGAAAACCCATCTCTTCCAAAAAGCTTACAGACTTAAATGCCCTTGCTGCCACCGGAGCTACTGCAACCCCCTGAACCACGGAGTTCTTTCCCATTATCCTGCAGACCAGTGTTCCCCAACTCCAGTCTTCAAGAGCCACCAACAGGTCATGTTTTCAGAATTTCCTTAGTATTTCACAGGTGATGGAATTATTGTCTGTGAAGGTGATGCAATTATCACCTGGGAAATACTAAGGAAATCTTGAAAACATGACCTGTTGGTTGCTCTTGAGGAACGGAGTTGGGGAACACTGGTGTAGACTAAGCACTCATGGGCTTGTAATATATAATTAATATTTAGTATGTAATCCCTTCTCATGTACAGCATCATGGAATTAATGATGCGCTAAAACTAAATATCAGTAACTAAAATCCTCTTTGCCAATCACTTCTATTTTTTTTTTTTTTGTTTGATGGTTTTCTTTAACTCCAAGGCATCATTACTATGAACTGGAAGTTATAAATAAACTGCAAATTCCAGAAGAGGTTTCAATAATGCCTTGCACAGTAGTAGCATTACGTTCCCATCCCGCAAGTTCATGCCTTTTTTAATATATGACAATATCCAGCTGGCCTTAGAAGCAGCTAATTGACATTGTAGTATGTGATCTACAAGTACATTGAGGTCCTTCTCAACAAGCAACTCCTATTTTTTACTCCCCCCTAGTATACATGATGCAGGCACATTTGTGCCCAGCTGTACAATTTTCCATTTATCCACACAATCTCATTTACCAATGTATGCCCAAACACTGAAGTTTTTACAAGTTAGGCTACTTTCAGGCTGAGTTCACACGCAGCAGAATTGCCAAGGAAATTTCCGCGGCAATTCTGCGCCTCCTGCCGCGGGTATATCACATGCAGAATTTGCATGCATATACCCGCAGAAAACTAGCGTTTTGCAAGCATAATTAGCTTGCAGAATGCTAGCGTTTTCCAAGCGATCTGTAGCATCGCTTGGAAAACTGTTTGACAGGTTGGTCACACTTGTCAAACATAGCGTTTGACAAGTGTGACCAACTTTTTACTATAGATGCAGCCTATGCAGCATCTATAGTAAAAGATAGAATGTTAAAAATAATTAAAAAAATTTTAAAAAAAATGGTTATACTCACCTGCAGACCTCAGCGGCTTCCGTTCCTAATGCTGTGTGTTCAGGACCTTCCATTGACATAGCGGTCACGTGACCGCGGGTCATGTGACCGCGACATCATCGCAGGTCCTTCACACACACCTCCGAAGCCGCTGAGAAGGTCGGGCCGCCAGAGGGTGAGTATATCGCTATTTTTTATTTTAATTCTTTTTTTTTTTACCAATTATATGGTGCCCAGTCCGTGGAGGAGAGTCTCCTCTCCTCCACCCTGGGTACCAACCGCACTTGATCTGCTTACTTCCCGCATGGTGTGCACAGCCCCGTGCGGGAAGTAAGCAGATCAATGCACTCCTATGTGTGCAGAATCGCCGCGATTCCGCAATTTTAATGAACATGCTGCGTTTTTTTCTGGATTGCGATTCCGCTCAGGAAAAAAATGCAGCATGTGCACAAAAAATGCGGATTGCAATCTGTTACATAGGATGCTTAATGTTAGCGTTTTTTTCGCGGTTTTATAGCGTTTTTATAGCGAAAAACCGCGAAAAAAACGCCAAAAATCTGCTACGTGTGCACACAGCCTCACACTAGCGTCGAGCTCGGTCCGTCGCAGTGCGTCGTGCCGAGGTCACCGGCGCTAGCGTTGTCTCCGCCGCACAACGGGGGCAGCGGATGCATTTTTCCAGCGCATCCGCTGCCCCATTTTGAGGTGCGGGGAAGTGCGGGGAGGTGGGGGCGGAGTTCCGGCAGCACATGCGCGGTCGGAAAAAGCGGACCGTCGGGAGCAAAAAAAACTTTACATGTAGCGTTTTTTGCTCCCGACGGTCCGCCACAACATGGCGCAACCGTCGCACGACGGTTGCGACGTGTGTCAATGCGTCGCTAATGTTAGTCAATGTGAAAAAAAACGCATCCTGCAAGCACTTTTGCAGGATGCGTTTTTTCGGCAAAACGACGCATTGCGACGTATTGCAGTTAACGCCAGTGTGAAAGTAGCCTTAGGCTACTTTCACACTTGCGGTTTTTTAATCCGTCACAATCCGTCATTTTTTGAGAATGCAGGATCCTGCAAAAAATCTCTCTCTCTCTCTCTCGGAATTTCTGTGCGACGAATCAGTCATTACACTGGATCTGTCGCACATGTTTTCCCTATTTTCTTGACGTCCGTTGATACGTAATTTTGCTGGACCACGACGGACAGCAGAAAACGCAAGTGTGAAAGTAGTCTTAGCATGTAAAGATGGGTAACTACCAATTTGCAGCATTAAACAACCACCTATCAGTAAATATTTACCATTCAGCGCTTGTTTAACCCCTTAACGACCACCGATACACCTTTTAACGGCGGCCGCTAAGGGTACTTAAACCACAGCGCCGTTAAAAAGTGAATAGCGCCCCCCAGAGTCAGATTTTCTCTGGGGTCTCGGTTGCCGAGGGTAGCCGAGACCCCAGAGAACATGATTCGGGGGGTTTTTACCGACCCCCGAGTTGCGATCGCCGGTAATTAACCGTTTACCGGCGGTCACAAAAAAAACCAAAAAAAAACGCGATTTGCCATTTAATTTCTCTGTCCTCCGATGTGATCGCACATCGGAGGACAGAGAAATGTGGTCCCCGATAGCCCCCCAATACTCACCTACCTCCCCCGGTGCTCCTCGTGGCTCCCAATGGGCGCCGCCATCTTTTTCCGGGGAAACAATGGCGGGCGCATGCGCAGTGCGCCCGCCGCCCGGCACCCGGATGTTCTTTGGGGTCTCGGCTGCCAGGGGTAGCCGAGACCCCAAAGAACATGATCGGGGTCGGTTTTTACCGACCCCTGTTTTGCGATCGCCGGTAATTAACTGTTTACCGGCGACCGCAAAAAAAAAAAAAAAAGCGATGTAATTTCTCTGTCCTCTGATGTGATCGCACATCAGAGGACAGAGAAATAGGGGGATTCGGGGACCCTATTATACTTACCGGTGTCCCTGGGTCCTTCTGCTTCTTCTGCTGGCCGCCGGCTTCTTGCTCCGGTAAGAAAATGGCGGGCACATGCGCAGTACGCCCGCCATGATCTGCCAGCCGGCAGAAGAAAATTCTTCCTCTTTTTTTATTTTGGTCACTGTGAGATCCTATCACAGTGATCAAAATAAAAAAAATAGTAAATAACCCCCCCCTTTATCACCCCCTTAGTAAGAAAAAAATAATAAAATTAAAAAAATGTATGAATTTCTATTTTCCAAATAGGGTTAGGGGTAGGGTTAGGGGTAGGGTTAGGATATGTGCACACATAGAATGGTTCTCTGCGGATTTTTCCGCAGCGGATTTGATAAATCAGCAGGACCAAAAATTCCTGCGGATTTATCGCGGATGTACCGCGGTTTTTGTGCGGATTCCACTGCGGTTTTACACCTGCGGTTTTCTATTATGGAGCAGGTGTAAAACCGCTGCGGAATCAGCAGATAGAATTGACATGCTGCGGAAAGTAAACCGCTGCGTTTCCGTGTGGTTTTTTCCGCATGGGCACAGCGTTTTAGGTTTCCCATAGGTTTACATTGTACTGTAAACTCATGGGAAACTGCTGCGGACCCACAGCTGCGGAAACGCTGCGGATCCGCAGCAAAATCCGCAACATGTGCACATAGCCTTAGGGTTAGGGTTAGGGCTTGGGTTAGGGTTAGAGCTAGGATTAGGGTTAGAGCTAGGGTTAGGGCTAACGTTAGGGTTAGGGCTAGGGTTGGGGCTAAAGTTAGGGTTAGAGTTGGGATTAGGATTTGGATTAGGGTTGGCATTAGGGTTACATTTGGGATTAGGGTTAAGGCAAGGGTTGGGATTAAAGGATAGGGGTGTATTGGGATTAGGGTTAGGTTTTGAGGTTAGGGTTGAGATTAGGATTAGGGGGGTGTTGGGTTTAGGGTTTTGATTAGGGTTGTGATTAGGATTATGGATCGGGTTGGGATTAGGGTTAGGGGTGTGTTGGGGTTAGGGTTGGAGTTAGAATTGGGGGGTTTCCACTGTTTAGGTACATCAAGGGGGTCTCTAAACGCCACAGCCAATTTTGTGCTCAAAAAGTAAAATGGTGCTCCCTACCTTCTGAGCTCTGCCGTGCGCCCAAACATTGGTTTACCCCCACATATGTGGCATCAGCGTACTCGGGATAAATTGGACAACAACTTTTGGGGTCCAATTTCTCCTGATACCCTTGTAAAAATAAAAACTTGGGGGCTAAAAAATTTTTTTTGTGGAAAAAAAAATATTTTCACGACTCTGCATTATAAACTTCTGTGAAGCACTTGGGCATTCAAAGTTCTCACCACACATCTAGATAAGTTCCTTGGGGGGGTCTAGTTTCCAAAATGGGGTCACTTCTGGGGGGCCTCTACTGTTTAGGTATATCTGGGGCTCTGCAAATGCAACATAACGCCCGCAGACCATTCTATCAAAGTCTGCATTCCAAAACGGCACTCCTTCCCTTCCGAGCTCAGCCATGCACCTAAACAGTGGTCCCCCCCACACATGGGGTATCAGTGTACTCAGGACAAATTGGACAACAACTTTTGGGGTCCAATTTCTCTTGTTACCCTTGTGAAAGTAAAAATTTGGGGGTGAAAAGATCATTTTTGTGGAAAAAAATATGTTTTTTTTTATTTTCATGGCTCTACATTATAAACTTCTGTGAAGCAGTTGGGGGTTCCTAGTGCTCACCACACATCTAGATAAGCTCTTTGGGGGGTCTAGTTTCCAAAATGGAGTCACTTGTGGGGGGTTTCTACTGTTTAGGTACATCAGGATCTCTGCAAATGCAACAAGACACCTGCAGACCATCCCATCAAAGTCTGCATTCCAAGCGGCGCTCCTTCCCTTCCGAGCCCTGATGGGTGCCCAAACAGTGCCCTCCCCCCACATATGGGGCATCAGCGTACTCAGGACAAACTGGTCAACATATTTTGTGGTCCAATGTCTCCTGTTACCCTTGATAAAATAAAAAATTGCAGGCTAAAAAATCATTTTTGAGTGGAAAAAAAGGATTTTTTATTTTCACGGCTCTACGTTATAAACTTCCGTGAAGCACCTGGGGGTTTAAAGTGCTCACCACACATCTAGATAAGTTCCTTAAGAGGGCTAGTTTCCAAAATGGTGTCATTTGTGGGGGGTTTCCACTGTTTAGGCACATCAGGGGCTCTCCAAAGGCGACATGGCATCCAATCTCAATTCCAGCCAATTCTACATTGAAAAAGTAAAACGGCACTCCTTCTCTTCCAAGCTCTGCAGTGCGCCCAAACAGTGGTTTACCCCCACATATGGGGTATTGACGTACTCAGGAGAGGTTGCACAACAACATTTGTTGTCTAATTTCTCCTGTTACCCTTGTGAAAATAAGAATTTGTGGGCGAAAATATCATTTTTGTGTAAACAAATACGATTTTTTATTTTCACGGCTCTACGTTATAAACTTCTGTGAAGCACTTGGGGGCTCAAAGTGCTCACCACACATCTAGTTAAGTTTCTTAAGGGGTCTAGTTTCCAAAATGGTGTCACTTGTGGGGGGTTTCCACTGTTTAGGCACATCAGGGGCTCTCCAAACGTGACATGGCATCCGATCTCAATTCCAGCCAATTCTGCATTGAAAAAGTCAAACGGCGCTCTTTCTCTTCCAAGCTCTGCGGTGCGCCCAAACAGTGGTTTACCCCCACACATGGGGTATCAGCGTATTCAGGAGAAATTGCACAACAAAATGTATGGTTAAATTTCTGTTTTTACACTTGTGAAAATAAAAAAATATGGTTCTGAATTAAAGTGTTTGCAAAAAAAGTTAAATGTTCATTTTTTCCTTCCACATGGTTTGAGTTCCTGTGAAGCACGTAAAGGGTTAATAAACTTCTTGAATGTAGTTTTAAGTACCTTGAGGGGTGCAGTTTTTAGAATGGTGTCACACTTGGTTATTTTCTATCATATAGACCCCTCAAAATGACTTCAAATGTGATGTGGTCCCTAAAAAAAAAATGGTGTTGTAAAAATGAGAAATTGCTGGTCAAATTTTAACCCTTATAACTCCCTAACAAAAAAAAAATTTGTTTCCAAAATTGTGCTGATGTAAAGTAGACATGTCGGAAATGTTATTTATTAACTATTTTGTGTGACATATCTCTCTGATTTAAGGGCATAAAAATACAAAATTTGAAAATTGCAAAATTTTAAAAATTTTCACCATATTTCCATTTTTTTCATAAATAATCGCAAGTAATATCGAAGAAATGTTACCACTAGCATGAAGTACAACATGTCACGAAAAAACAATCTCAGAATCAGCAGGATCCGTTAAAGCGTTCCAGAGTTATAACCTCATAAAGTGACAGTGGCCAGAATTGTAAAAATTGGCTCGGTCATTAAGTACCAAATTGGCTCTGTCACTAAGGGGTTAATAATCTGTGTAGACAGTTAGATCACTATCATACACGCTGAACGATCTGTAAAAGAACAATGCAACCTTTGCTTACTGAACGATCTATCAGCACAGGTCTTTACACAGAACAATGTGCTGCCGAGAACAATGATCCTTTGTGCAGTGCAAAAGATCATGCCTTTTGCTTAGTTTATCCGGTGATCAGCAGCCTGTTTACACTGCAAGATTTTCGTGAAATTAGCTTGCTCAAAATCTATGTAAATACACAGTAACTTATGATATCTGCCTGGGAATCTGTGGATGTGTTCACGTGACCAAAAAAGTAGCGCAGGTCACAGGATTTGGAAAAGTATGGTATTTAGTAAAGTGCTTATCAATGGCAGTTAGTTCAAATGGAAGGGACTTGTAAAGAAGGGGCCAACCCCTTTAAAATACCCATTAGATGTCTATATGGGACAGTGGCAAATGCATATGCACAGTATAAAAACACTATCCACAGCTCTCCATCTCTCCTTAATTATTAAATAGGCAGTCCATCAAAGTTTTTGTAATCATAATATATTGCAATTATCATATTAGATGGCGTGGTGTACTTTCAATTTCTCATTTTGCCCTTCTACCCAGTTAGTTCTTCACTTTTTTCTGCTCTATGTAGAAACAGGAAGTTTTTGTCCCCCCCTGCATTTATTATTCCTTTCTTCAATAGGGATGGGCAAACGAACAGTAGAGTTCAGGGTCCGCGCACCAGCCCGAATAAAGCTGGTTAAATAGTTTAAAAAAAAAAAGACGTGGGGTCCCTTTCATTTTTGATAACCAGCCAAGCTAAAGCAGACCGCTGGGGGCTGGTATTCTCAGGCTGGGAAGATCCATGGATATTTGGCCCCCTTCAGCCTAAAAATAGCAGCTCGCAGCCACCCCAGAAAAGGCACATCCATTTGATGTGCCAATTCTGGTGATTTGCCCATATCTTCCCACTTGCCCTGGTGCGTTGGCAAGGAGATATTTTGGGGTTGATGTCAGCTGTATAAAGTCTGCCATCAAGCCCAAGGTTTATAAAAAGAGAAAAAAAAAAATCTTTATTTGAAAAATGAGCGACTGAGTCCAGCACTTGGCACTCATTAGTCCAGCACTCGCTCTTGTCGTGAGAACCGGCCACTGTGAACTGACGTAACTTTACTGAGGTCACCTTAGTTCACAGCAGCTGGGTTCTCATGGAGTACAGCGTGAGACTTGGCATAGCTGTTGCTCCAGTCTATGGAGAGGCATTCTCTGAACATTGCACCATAGACTGGATAATGAAGACTTGGGATCATCGTGGGACCTCCATTTGGACTACGGCAGACTGGTGTGTATTTTATTTTTAAATAAATGGGGGATAAGAGGTAAAATTGTTGGGGAGGTTTTTTTTCCCCAAATAAAGATTTCCGAGGTATTTCTTTTTTACTTATTTGGTTAGTAGTGGGGGGCGGGGCGTCTGATAGATGCCACCCAATTACTAACCTCTGTGCTTTATGTCAGCAGACATTACACAGCTGATGTCAACTTCAAAATATTACCCAGCTTGCAAACGCACAAAGGAAAAGAGGAAGAGCTGAGGCCAAGCTCCAGAATTGGTGTATCTAATGGATGCACCATTTCTGGGTTGTCTGCGAGCTGGTCTTATTAGAGTGGAAGGGGAAAATATCCATGGCCCGTCCCAGCCTAATTAATATCAGCCTCCCCTGCCCGCTTTGCCTTAAATGGTTATTAAAAAAAATAGGGAGGAACCCACTTTTTTTTTTTTTTTGGAGTCCACCAATTTTTAATAACCAGCAAAGGCAAAGCAGAACACTGCAGGCTAATATTAATAGGTAGGAATGCTCATGGTTTTGGGGCCATACCCAACCTACAAAGATCAGCCGGTAGCCACCCCCAGAAGTGTGGCGCATCATATTTGATGTGCCAATTTTGGCCCTTAACCTCAAGTCTTCCCGATTGCCCTGGTGCTGTGGCAATCGGGGGGAGTTGTTTTTGGGGTCAGTAATGGAAAGAGGGATGGACGAACCCAAAAGGTAAAGTTCGTAGTCAATACCAGACACCTAGTATCCGTTCACAGACCCCAAATACAGACTTCTTCTGGAACTCAGTGTTAGGCCGGGGTCATACTTGCGAGTGCGATGAGAGAAACTCGCGCGAGTCTCTAGCCTCAATAACCGGCACTGCCGCCGGCACTCAGGACCAGAGCATTCAACTGCATATATTTCTATGCAGCTGAACGCTCCGGTCCCGAGTGTCGGTGGCAGTTCCGGGAATTAAGTAGAGAGACTTGTGCGAGTTTCTCACATTGCACTCACAAGTGTGACTCCGGCCTTACTGTTCATGTTCGGCAGCCTGAATAAAGCTTGTTGAAAGGCTGCAGTGCAGTCAAAAAACAAACTTTCCGGGCATTGGCACTTCCGGCCCCTTCACAGCCATGTCGGTTATTAGCCGGCACAGTATGTTGAATGAAACAAACGGAAAAAAAACAAAAAAAAAAAAAAAAGAGTGGGGTCCCTCTTTTTCTTTATAACAAGTGTAGGTAAAGCAGACAGCTACAGGTTGCTTGCAGCCGTCAATCATCTGTTTTATCTTGGCTAATTATCAAAAATAGAGGGGCCCCCATACAAAAAATTATAATAAATATATATATATATATATATATATATATATATATATATATATATATATATATATATATATATATTCATTTTACAGACCAAAAGTTTGGACACACCTCATTTGAAGATTTTTCTGTATTTTCATGACTATGAAAATTGTACATTCACACTGAAGGCATCAAAACTATGAATTAACACATGTGAAATTATATACTTAACAAAAAAGTGTGAAACAACTGAAATTATGTCTTATATTGTAGGTTCTTCAAAGTAGCCACCTTTTGCTTTGATGACTGCTTTACACACTCTTGGCATTCTCTTGATGAGCTTCAAGAGGTAGTTATCGGGAATGGTCTTCCAACAATCTTGAAGGAGTTCCCAGAGATGCCTAGCACTTGCTGGCCCTTTTGCCTTCACTCTGCGGTCCAGCTCACCCCAAACCATCTCGATTGGGTTCAGGTCTGGCGACTGTGGAGGCCAGGTCATCTGGTGTAGCACCCCATCACTCTCCTTCTTGGTCAAATAGTCCTTACACAGCCTGGAGATGCGTTTGGGGTCATTGTCCTGTTGAAAAATAAATGATGGTCCAACTAAATGCAAACCGGATGGAACAGCATGCCGCTGCAAGATGCTGTGGTAGCCATGCTGGTTCAGTATGCCTTCAATTTTGAATAAATCCCCAACAATGTCACCAGCAAAGCACCCCCACACCATCACACCTCCTCTTCCATACTTCACGGTGGGAACCAGGCATGTAGAGTCCATCCGTTCACCTTTTCTGCGTCACACAGAGACACGGTGGTTGGAACCAAAGATCTCAAATTTGGACTCATCAGACCAAAGCACAGATTTCCACTGGTCTAATGTCTATTCCTTGTGTTCTTTAGCCTAAGCAAGTCTCTTCTGCTTGTTGCCTGTCCTTAGCAGTGGTTTCCTAGCAGCTAACCATGAAGGGCTGCTGCACAAAGTCTCCTCTTAACAGTTGTTGTAGATATGTGTCTGCAGATAGAACGCTGTGTGGCATTGACCTGGTCTCTAATCTGAGCTGCTGTTAACCTGCAATTTCTGAGGCTGGTGACTCAGATAAACTTATCCTCAGAAGCAGAGGTGACTCTTGATTTTCCTTTCCTGGGGTGGTCCTCATGTGAGCAAGTTTCTTTGTAGCGCTTGATGGTTTTTGCCACTTCACTTGGGGACACTTTCAAAGTTTTCCCCATTTTTCGGACTGACTGACCTTAATTTCTCAAAGTAATGATGCCACTCGTTTTTCTTTACTTAGCTGCTTTTTCTTGCCATAATACAAATTCTGAACAGTCTATTCAGTAGGACTATCAGCTGTATATCCACCAGACTTCTGCACAACACAACTGATGGTCCCAACTCCATTTATAAGGCAAGAAATCCCACTTATTAAACCTGACAGGGAACACCTGTGAAGTAAAAACCATTCCCAGTGACTACCTCTTGAAGATCATCAAGAGAATGCCAAGAGAGTGCAAAGCAGTTATCAAAGCAAAAGGTGACTACTTTGAAGAACCTAGAAGATAATTTAAATTAATTAATACATAATTTCAGTTGTTTCACACTTATTTGTTAAGTATATCATTCCACATGTGTTAATTCATAGTTTTGATGCCTTCAGTGTGAATGTACAATATTCATAGTCATGAAAATACAGAAAAATCTTTAAATGAGAAGGTGTGTCCAAACTTTTGGTCTGTACTGTATATATATTTTAATTTTTTTTAAAACGGCGTGGGTCATCCTTATTTTTCATTACAATCCAAGGTAAATTAGACAGCTGAAGGGCTGGGATACTCGGGCTGGGAAGGTCCATGGATATACGGCCCTCCCCAGCCTTAAAATAGTAGCTCACAGTTGCCCCAGAAAGAGAGATGTGCCAATTCTGGCACTTTGCCTGGCTCTTCCCACTTGCCGGGTATGTTGGCAAGTGTGGTAATATTTTGCGTTTTGATGTCAGCTTTGTAATCTCAGCTGACAAAACCCAGGGTTTAGTGTTGGAGAGCTGGCTATAAGACATCTTCATTACTAACCCCGTCAGACAGATCTTTATTTGCACAAGGCACCCCCGACCCTCTTTTACCCATTTATTGCCTATAAAAAATAAAATAAAAAAACAAAACACACAACAACTGTGTACACATACCCTTAACATACTTATCCATATTACCACTCCACTAGTTTAGGTTTCCAGTTGTAATTGCAAACCCTAAAGCTAAGCCACGGCCACTGTGGTCTATGGGTGGGATGGTTAATTTGTTTTCTAGAGGGGAGGTCACATGAGAGACCATGATTGCTGCGGAGGGCTGAACCAATAGGCTAAGATTAATTCTGCTCAATATATTAACATTTTATATTAATTGTATCACATAATATTGAGCAGTAATATGTATGCCAACACCTCCGTATATACATTGTAAACCTTCCATACAGATTGTGAGCCCCCACACACATTGTACTGATTTCGCACAGCATAAGCAATGTAGTGACGTCAACGTGTTTGCAGTCTTGGTCTGACATGCAGTGGAAGGAGGTCATGGCTTGGTACTCCACCAATGTATAGTGGCGATATCAGGACGTGGGTGGCAGCAGATGGGTTGTGGGCAGGGACACGGTTCGGCCTGTGGGCCACAGTTTTCAGGTCTTTGGCCTTCTCAGTCTGTGGACTGGTCTGGAACAGCCAGATTTGGGCTGCAGGATACTCTTTGGCCAGTTCTGGCCAAGGGTAATTTGATGCAGGCTAGTGCCTTTAGTGCTTGGGCATTGATTGGTGACATTTCCAACATGCAGATTGTGTTAGTTTTTACATTTTTAATATCTTATTTTTGTAGGATGTAACGTTTTGACATTTCAGGCCCAAAGCATAAAAAAATAAAAAAAGATCATACTTAAGTTCTGATGACAACAAAATACATCCATGTCTTAACATACAATACATGCGCAAATTCAAGTCAGTTATGTTACACAGATGTGTCTGTTTTAAGGAGCCATACTGCACTTCAAGCTTCATTTCATTCCTGTTAGACCTACTCATAGGCACGGATATAGATCTTGATCAATATTAAGCCCTCTCCAGCTCTGCCCACATTGGATGAGCTGGCCATCAGAAGTCACAAAACACTGCTGTTTTTTCATACAATGTTGCTGTAATTGTACTGATCCACAAACATTTACGTGTTTTTAATGCACAAAGAATGACAAAATTTTTTTTTTTTTTCTAAACCACTGTTGTGGAATTGCTTTTTTCTCCAATCTACCCACTTTTTCCACCTTTTCAGTACATCATATCTTATATTAACCACAATACATGGCAAAAAAAAGTCCTCATACAACTATGATGATGGAAAAGTAAACGTGGCCTGAAGTTTTTTTTGTATCACTGTTAAATTTGACTGAGAAGCCTTTGACTAATGCAACTTTCTTTCAAGTGATATTCATGTAAGGATTCTTGTTGGCATTTTTTTGGTAAACATTGCACTTTAAAACAGAAAATCACCATCTGATAACAGAATGTCATGCACAAACTAAGCCAGAGTAAAAAAATAACCACACGCTACAATACACACTATTACTCACTCCCATGAACAGATAGTACGTAGAACTTATAGATTTGAACAGTGTCCTACATGTTCCTTGCTGCTGACGCCCTGACAGCATAATAAGCAGTTTGTAAGTGGGTTATACTAAATGTGCAAAAACTCCTACATTTCATTGATTTTTAGTTTACGATTTCTGGTTTTTACAGATGAACTTTTGGTGAATGATTTGAAAGTGACATTAGAGAAAAGTGTGAAAAATGCCCGTCTGATCCGATAGGTAAAACTTGGACAGCCATTTACGGAGAGGGCCTCTTGTTCTCTAGGAAGCTTGGAATGGCTGAGTGGGCAGTGAGCTCAGTAGCTATGTATGGGAATGCCTGAGGCTATAGACATCTCAGTTTACTGGGAGCTATAAATGGGCAATGCAAATGCCATTAGCTACATGGGTAAAAACAGGCTGACCTCACAAACCTGAATCTGAAGCTAGGAAACTGAAAAGTAGCAGATGTCATCTTCTCTTTTACCACGCGTCCTCTTTTCTCCTGCAGGTTTGAAATTGTATAAGTTATTCAGTCTCCGGTCACGAAGACACTTTCTGCCAAAGAACTTACAGGCGGTGATAGACACCAGCAAGCGTAGTCATTGTCATACAGGTCCTTTACTTCTCATCCTGACATATTACTGGAGCCTTTGAAGGACACAGACAGCAGGGATCTCTGTTATAAAGGCACCTACTTATTTTTTTTCGCCTAAGGCTATGTGCATACTACATCCTTTTTACAAGCACGTGAACCCATTGAGTTTTTCAAGCAGAAGACACTTCAAGAAATACTGGTGTTTCCTAAAAGCCTCTTTATTTTTGTGTGAGAGGGTAGATTTCAAGAGTGCTTTTTGACATTTTTGACCACCAGCAGGGATTTTTATGTATACGTTTTTCTCAATTTTTGTGGGGGGCGTTTTGTTTTTTGTTTTAAAACTCCATTGAACGAAAAGGACCCTGTTGTGGTTTTTGAAGCAAGAACACTTGCAAAACACTTTAAAAGTCGCCTGGGTGTCTTCTGAGTGGAAAACGCATAGTCAGGTCACTTCTTTTAAACTCCTGGAATCTTTGGAAACTGGAGGCAGTTAAACTTAAAAAGAAGTATTCCCATCCCCAAGATCCTATTCCAATATGTAGCAGCTGCAATAATAATATTAATATTAGTAAATACCTCCAAGTAGAAATGTAGTATAGTTTTTCTGTTTCGCCATGTCTCTTTCCGCATATGCAGAGCCCTAGGTATCCATGTTTACAACCTCTAGCAACTAGCTAACTGTCACTGTATCAGTGGTCGTAACCATGGATAACCAAGGTCCTGCAACGCCTGCACATAAGGAAAGATCTAGTGAATAAGAAAAACTATACTACATTTCTAATTGGAGGTATTTGCTAATAATAATAAAAATTACTAATAATTATTCTTATTATTACTACACCATCTACATATTGGGATAGGATCTTGGACATGGGAACACCCCTTTAACATATGAACAGAAAGTCATTTATACATCAAGATGCATATGTTCATTTGAGCATTTCTTTTTAGAGCTGTTTCAGGCTGTTTTAGGAGAGGAAACTATGGACCCGATTTATCAAAGATCTTACGCCGGAATTCTATTGTAAAAGCATTGAAATGTCACAAAATGTAGGCACAACTCGAAATGGAGTTTAAATTTTGCTACTTTTGGCGTTTCTATCCCAACTCCACCAAAATGGGGGGAGTGGGGGGGGTGATGCTGAAAGAAGATAGACCTGAGCTCACTTGCGCCAGTTGTGGAACTGTCGGGGCTGTCACCATTGTTGCCGGGGGGGGGGGGGGGGAGCTTTCCAACTCGGACCAACCTTTCCACTTGACAGTAGGGGTGTGGGAGGACTATAAAAGGCTCTGCGCGTGGGAAAGAGAGAGGAGACTTGGCGGGAAGTCAGAGCGCGCAGAAGGGGAAGGTTGGTGCTCCGTCCCCTGAGCAGCATGTGAGTGCAGGCCCGCGCTGTAGATTTCCTGTGTCCAGATACACTGACTGCAGGCAGACTTCTGCCGGGTGCCCGTTGTCCCCTGTGACCGCTAGTTACAGACGCTCCAGGTCGGGGGTTACTGTGCGCATCCCGCCTAAGACAAACCAGGTGACTCAACCAGAACTGTGTGTGATTGCTCACCCGCTTTCCTCCGCCGAGCTGAGCCACGCTCTGGCGGTGTAATGGACTGTGCTACACCCCGTACGACGAACTGTGGATCCAGGACCCCGCTAGGAACAACAAGGACTCATCACCATTACCGTGAACCAGACTTCCAGCTTCTACAGGAGTCATCACGCGCCAGTTGCATAGGTGCCACCGTTGGAACTGAAAGACTCTGCGGCCAGGAAGCCGGCGGACTGATTAAGTTAACCATTCTATGAACAATTGCTCATTCTGTTACCTCGCCCCCAATTCATATCGTGCTAATAACACCCCCTATACCCCCTGCGTGGAGTATACCCCTGTTAACTCTTGCCCTGCATTCTGTCCGTTACTGCATCTCGCTACCTGCTGACAATGCCACAGCTCTTCTAAACCATGACAAGCTGTCAAATTGCATACAGCAGAAATTTCATTCCAATTGCTGATTGGAGTTAGATTTCTGGCGTAGCACACAGAGGTGTATGCAAATTATCAGCTGCTTCATGCATGCACCTCTACATGACTCAGGAAAGTCTGACCACAGTATGGCCCCTCAAAGATCAACACCAGTCAAAATGAATCAGGCCCTGTGTGTGCATTTAACTTAAGGCAGGCATTATATTTAAAAGAAAAGCTGATAATTTGGTTATTGCACTTGGGTTCTTAATCTGAGAGGTCTAAAAGGTGCATTTCCTTTTTGCAATGTTGGTGTGCGGTCGAAATATAAAAAAAAAAAAAAAGTGTAATCATTAATATGGACCAACATTAAAAACATAATTTTCACAAATAAAATAATTACAGAATAAAAGGTTTTTAGTAGTTATGGAGATAAAATGGTAGTGGCCTGCGTATTTAATATTAATCTTTCCAATAATTATTATACCTCTCAGAATGTGATATTATCCCATCTGGTTTTATAAGTGAACGGTCAAAACATGGATGGAAATTTTAATATTACGCATGGTTTATCATCACGCTGATAGTACCAAGAACGCCATTATGGAAAATGGCAGAGCTCAAGTTCTCATCTACTGACAATTTATTTTAAGAAAGTGACATTCCAGGGCAGATTTTAACCACTTGGCGACATTCACAGAACAGTGGATGTGCGCCCTTCATGTGAGGTGCAAGCTCATACAGCTCGCACCTGTGGCAGAAAGATAAAGTTACGGCTCTTGAAAGGCGAGAAAGGGAAAAAATTAATAGGTGCTGTGTGGAAAATAATGGGCGCAGAGGTATATTGTAATTGATTCATGGAAGGATAAACCAAATTACACTTGTTTGATGGCATTCTGTAATGCATATATAACTGATTTATGTTGTGATTGCAGCATGTAAAATTACCCTTAGCCAGGCATGTACTATGCTAGGCCAAGTTTCCATCCCAGCAGCAAGTTATACAAATAGATGTAGCATATAACAGGAGCAACTAAAACCATAGCTCGTTAGGAGCACAAAATGTATCTGGCCTTGAGAGACTAAATATAAACATATTAACCGTAAAGTTATTAAACTGTACTCTGGTCACGAAGTGTTTGATACTAAAACGAAACATTTATTTACATATAAACAATACAAAACATTAAAAACAGTGCCTCAAAATCAGATCAAACTTTCATATCAAGGTAAGCGAGGGGAGCCACAGGTATATCAAATCTAATTATTCAGGATTCGTACTATTTCTAGAAATTTTTAATAGTTACCAGAAGAACATTCCCTTGTAGTCAATACCACAATTTTCCAGTGACATTTGCAAAATTGCTGCTACATATATACCCGTAAATGCCCTTAAAGGGTACACAAACAAATACCCCTATAAACTTCCTACGGTAAACTTCCTACGGTAAATGCTCAAAAAGGTTTTTTTAAAGTGACAGTGCAAAAATGATCAATCGTAAGTCAATAGATGGCACTACATGGGGGAGGGGATATACCCAAAACCCAAAGACTATCCCTTTTCCAGATAATCAGAGTGGGACCACAAAATATTGCACGTTATCCGTATCTCATAATCTCATACTGCGTTAATGAAACCCAGGGCGAAAAAGTCAAACCAACAAAAATCCCACCAGACAAAACCGCAGATCATTGTATCTACCGTAAAACTAGCACCTCTTGTCACATCTGAAATATCACATGGGGTTATGAGCAAACTGCTCGGTACATATTACCGGAATGAACCCGTTGCTTGCTCCCTTGCCTCGTGGCACGCTGCACCTTGACTACCCCGACGAGTGTTTTGCATCTGCTTCCTCCTGGGGGCATGTCTAAGGTCAGGCATCATAGGATACTTAAAGTCCAATCTCACCAATCAGGTTCCTTGTACGGGGATATCCCAGGCGCGTCATCCAGAGACACGATCCACTTATCCACCAGTCAAATACAGGGGGGCTGTCCCCGACGCGTCACCCAAAGGCCGCACCCATCGGCCAACATCACCACCCCCAATTGCCGTACACCATACCGGGCCAAGCCCTTGGCCACAGAGGGCGGGAATACGCCATTGAAGCAGGAGTTTCTGCGTTAGTCGTCATACGGGGAAACACACCCCCAAACAAAAACCCCGCTGTAATTGCCAAAGCGTAAAGATAACGGATAACTCCTTCCCGGCGCCGCCTCCAAGAGTTTATGCATTGATCGTCACAGGGGGAAACACCCCCAAACATATCCTAACGCTTTGGCAATCACAGCGGGGTTTAACAGATAACTCCTTCCCAGAGCCGCCTCCCAGGGCATTCCCTGTATAGTGCGCCTTGCTGAATAACCAAGGTGTAACAAAAGCCAAGACAGGGGGAGTATAGACAAGAATAGATGTAGAAACCCATGACCGAACAAATAAAATGAATGGGCAACTAATTCCCAGCACCATCTCTATGGTAGATGATGGGCAACACCTTCCCAACACCATCTCTAAGGACATTTCCTGTATAATACGCTACGCCGAATAGCAAGGATGGCACAAGTAGAAGGGAAGAATGTAAACAAATCATCTAAAAGCCCATATTAGAAATAGGGTATACCGAGGCAACACCTAAGCCTGGATCACACAATGGGTTAGTGAGGAGCATCCGGGACCCCCCCTGCAGGATGGGGTGCTAAATAACATATCCAAAGATGACAAATGACAACAAGGATCAGGTACTATTGATCACGGGATTCCATAATAAATGGTTCGAATTTAGACAGATTGTGGAGAAGCATTGGGCTGTTTTACATACTAATCCAGTCCTAATACAAATCCTACCTCCAAACCTGCCATAGTAGCAAAAAGGTCAAGAAATATCCATGACATTTTGTTACACAGCCATTATGAGCCAAATAAGAAGAAAGGCACCAGCAATGACTTAATAGGCTTTTTTCCATGCGGCCGCTGCAAAGCTTGCGCCAACTGTGTTAAAACTAAGAGGTTCACTAATTTTGATGGGTCTAAAATCTTTGAAATTAGGAAATTTATTTCATGCACATCGAAGGGGGTGATCTATCACTCTACCTGCCCATGTGGTAAGGTATATATTGGCCTCACCACTAGGGAGTTAAAGGTTCGTGGTCGGGAGCACATCCTAGATATCGAGAGAGCTAAAATGGTAGAGGATCTCTCGAGTCTCAAGACAATCCCGAGGCATTATAAAAAATTCCATGACTGTAACCCCGGGTTTATGAGTGTGAAGGGTATAGACCTTGTTAGTTTGGGCCCCAGAGGAGGAGATCTGGGGAAAATTCTGGCCCAGGTTGAAAGCCGATGGATTTATCGGTTAGGCACCCTGGCCCCGCAGGGATTAAATGAGAATTTGGGTCTTGGATCCTTTTTGTGATGACTTTGGTCTCATCCTTGGGCCACTTGTGTACATATATACATATGTGTTGTGTTCGGTCGTTTTAACTTATTGTATCTTGTGTTTTGGGTGTAGGTTTCTTTATGGTTTTAGATTGTATATAGTTTGTTTTTAATTCCTGTGCATTATCTTTCAGGTTCTTGTACTTGCATTTTTGGGGTTACATACACCAAAGAATTGCTGACCAGGGGATGTGATTCAGAGACAACACCAGAAGGCTGTCATGAGCTCAGTGGTGTCCTCCACTTTATAGCTTCGAATGAAGTTATCAGTCAAGTGATGTCTCCCAGTTCACAGCTCCAAATAAATGACACAATGGACTTTTTGTATTTTACAATTGCGGATTGATTTGGGTACTAATGAAAAACTGGCCCCTTGTCCATTCTGTACATATTGATTTGAAAGCATAAGGGATTTGTTTGACTTGCAATGGTGGATTGGACTGTGTGGGAAGGAATCAACAGATATTGGCCCGAATCTTGCTGGACAAATGCATGTCATCATGGCCTACAGAGGTTTCTTGAATAAACAACGGACTTCGCCGTATCTCTAGCCATTATGATGTTAGCCCCACATTGGCTGTGAGTGTGGTTGTCCTCTTTTGTTTCACAGGGATTTGGGATCTTTATCCTACTGGAGCGCACCACCCTGGATCGCACAGGAGGTGATGGTGTTATTTGGCACCCCGTCCTGCAGGGGGGGTCCCGGATGCTCCTCACTAACCCATTGTGTGATCCAGGGTTAGGTGTTGCCTCAGTATACCCTATTTCTAATATGGGCTTTTAGATGATTTATGTTTACATTCTTCCCTTCTACTTGTGCCATCCTTGCTATTTGGCATAGCGTATTATACAGGAAATGTCCTTCGAGATGGTGTTGGGAAGGTGTTGCCCATCATCTACCATAGAGATGGTGCTAGGAATTAGTTGCCCATTATTTTTATTTGTTCTTTCATGGGTTTCTACATCTATTCTTGTCTATACTCCCCGTCTCGGCTTTTTTTCGCCTTGGTTATTCAGCAAAGCGCACTATGCAGGGAATGCCCTGGGAGGCGGCGCTGGGAAGGAGTTATCTGTTATCCTAATGCTTTGGCAATCACAGCGGGGTTTATGTTTGGGGGGTGTTTCCCCCTGTGACGATCGATGCATAAACTCTGGGAGGCGGCGCCGGGAAGGAGTTATCCGTTATCTTTACGCTTTGGCAATTACAGCGGGGTTTGTGTTTGGGGGCGAGTTTCCCCGTATGACGACTGACGCTGAAACTCCTGCTTCAATGGCGTATTCCCGCCCTCCGTGGCCAAGGTCTTGGCCCGGTATGGTGTACGGCAATTGGGGGTGGTGATATTGGCCGATGGGTGCGGCCTTTGGGTGACGCGCCAGGGACAGCCCCCTGTATTTGATTGGTAGACAAGTGGATAGTGTCTCTGGATGACGCGCCTGGGATATTCCCGTACAAGGAACCTGATTGGTGAGATTGGACTTTAAGTATCCTATGATGCCTGACCTTAGACATGCCCCCAGGAGGAAGCAGATGCAAAACGTGCGTCGGGGTAGTCAAGGAGCAGCGTGCCACGAGGCAAGGGAGCAAGCAATGGATTCATTCAGGTAATATGTACCGAGCAGTTTGCTCATAACTCCATGTGATATTTCAGATGTGACAGAGGTGCTAGTTTTACGGTAGATACAATGATCTGCGGTTTTGTCTGTTGGGATTTTTGATGGTGGGACTTATTCGCCCTGGGTTCCACTAACGCAGTATGAGATTATGAGATATGGATAACATGCAATATTTTGTGGTCCCACTCTGATTATCTGGAAAAGGGATTGGCTTTGGGTATATCACCCCATGTAGTGCCATCTATTGACTTACGATTGATCATTTTTGCACTGTCACTTTAAAAAAAACTTTTTGAGCATTTACCGTAGGAAGTTTATAGGGGTATTTGTTTGTGTACCCTTTAAGGGCATTTACGGGTATATATGTAGCAGCAATTTTGCAAATGTCACTGGAGAATTGTGGTATTGACTACAAGGGAATGTTCTTCTGGTAACTATTAAAAATTTCTATAAATAGTACGAATCCTGAAATTTTAGATTTGATATACCTGTGGCTCCCCTCGCTTACCTTGATATGAAAGTTTGATCTGATTTTGAGGCACTGTTTTTAATTTTTTGTATTGTTTATATGTGAATAAAGGTTTTGTTTTAGTATCAAACACTTCGTGACTGAGTACAGTTTAATAACTTTACGGTTAATATGTTTATATTAAGTTTGGAGTGTGGCCCATCCACTACTTGAGGAAATGGGTTGGTGCGTTATGTTGATCTTGAGAGACTAAAGCCTCATACAGAAGCCCGGATTTTTTATCTGTTTGCTATTCAGGTTTGTAATGATCAACCATAGGCCTCCTTTGTTTTTCACATGTGTTCTATCCATGTTTTTCACCAATAGAGCAAATACGGTATTTATTCTAGGCTAAGGGACTATTCACATTTCCATGTTTTGTGTTGGTTGTTTAAATAAATAAAGAAATAAAGAAATAGATTCCATCTATGTGCTCTAAAGGTTTACCATTGTGTAGTTTTCCATTATTTAGGCATATGACAAAACCACTGGGGAAACAATGACAGTAAAAACCTCACACACTGACCAGTATTGTAACTTAAAGCTTGTAAGCCACCATGCAAAGTCTCCCAACAATGCCCCTAACTAAGGCTACTTTCACACTAGCGTTAACTGCAATACGTCGCAAATGCGTCGTTTTTGCGAAACGCCGCATCCAGCAAAAGTTTTTGCTGGATACGTTGTTTCGTCATAGAGTAACATTAGCGACGCATTTGCGACGCATTTGCGACGCATTTCCAAACGGTGAATGCGTTTGGCGGCGTTTGGGCGTATGGTAGCGGTCCGTCGGGAAAACAAAACGCTACATGTAACGTTTTTTGCTCCCGACGGTCCGCTTTTTCCGACTGCGCATGCGCAGTCGGAACTCCGCCCCCACCTCCCCGCACATCCCCGCACCTCACAATGGGGCAGCGGATGCGTGGAAAATATGCATCCGCTGCCCCCGTTGTGCGGCGGAGACCACACTAGCGTCGGGAACGTCGGCCCGACGCGCAGCGACGGGTTGTTCCCGACGCTAGTGTGAAAGTAGCCTAATACAGATCTTTAATTATATGGATCTTTTTTATATGAGCCAAAAGGCTTTTGGAGCAAATTGTGGACATGACCGATTTTTGCAACAACTGTTTAAACACTGCTTAATGGAAGCTGTGGAGATTATCAGGCACGGTACAACTAAATAACTTTGAAAGCCAAGGGCTTGTCCACACGTGAGCCGATGCCGCACACACAAGAAAAAAAACAAACAAAAACACACACACACACACACACACACCACAACACAGTTTTACAGAACCAGCAAAAGGAAATCATGGGCAGAAAGGGCAAGTAGAAACGCATAAAAAATGTATTCAAACGCATGCGTATTTTACTCAATGTTTTCATGCCAACAATCTGCTACAAATCCTAAACGTGTGCACATACCCCAAGACCAACTACACAATTCTGCACACAAAAGGTGCACACACACACACCACTTCATATGTCTATTGCATAATAGAGTATTAAAGAGGTTGTCCACTACTCGGACAACTCCTTTTCAGTCCTCACAATTTCCCCTTTTAGGGCTCATACTCACTTGCGCGAGACTCAGATGAGTCTCGCACGGCAATACCCGGCGCTGCTGCCGGCACTCAGATCAGAGCGTGCGGCCGCATAGGAATACATGCAGCCGCACGCTCCGCTCCTCTGTGCCAGGTGCAGTGCCGGGTATTGCCAGGCAAGACTCATCCGAGTCTCACGCAAGTGAGTATGAGCCCTTAAAATAACACTTATAGTCACCTCCGATGCAGACTCGGTCTCTCCCGGCGATCGCGTAACAGTGTGACGTCATGCAAACCTGCTGCCAATCAGAGGCGGCTTCTCTGTCAGCCTTCAGACAAATAGTTTATATCCGGATGAAAAGAGATGGCAGCAGAGAGCGCGACATCAAATTTTAGGTGATCGAGGGGAGGGACAGTGCAGACACAGCTGGAAGAGCGCCTGCACAAGTGTTATTTTAAAAGGGGCAAACACGAGGATTGAGAAGGGGTTGTCAGAGTAATGGTCATTCAACCCTTTTCAGTAGAAAGACAGAGAAAAAAAAATGGTGCATGCAAGTTAATACTGCCATTGTGGGCTTACACATTCATTTATGGTGCAGTGTGAATTTATTTCCTCTAGGATGTAATATGAAAACAAAACTTTAAGAGATCTTACCACCAGTTTGGGGCTGCCCTTTATATTTAATAAGAGAGTTGGCAGCCCCAGACTGGTGATTTTACTTAACTTAAGTTCTGGATAAAACTGCATAGAACCCTATACAGCGACATGTAAAAGTTGGAGCACCCCTAGTCAAAATTACTGTTATTGTGAACAGATAAGCAAGTTTAAGATGAAACACTCTCAAAAAGGGTTAAAGTTAAAGATGACACATTTCCTTTGTATGTTAAGCAAAAATGTTATTTTTTACATTTTAAAAATTATAAAAAAGTAAAATGGGCTCAGTTTGAGCACCTTTGGAGATTTGTGTGCTCAGATAAATTTGACAAAGTTTTCAGACCATAATTAGCCTGTTCGCGTTATGGCTTGTTCACTTGTTCACCATCATTGTTAGGAAAGGCCAGGTGATGCAAATTTCCCAGCTTTATAAAATCCAGCCTCCTCTAACCATGTGCCAAAATACAGCAGCCATGAGTTCCAACATAGCAAAGAGTTTTCAAGTTGTCCTTGCCTCAGTTTGAAATGTAATTAAAAGTATAATTTAACAGGAACAGCGGAGTTCAAGATAAGGTCTGGAAGACCAAGCAAACTTTCAGTGAGAGCTGCTGGTAGGATTGCGGCAAATCAGAACCCCATCTTGACTGCAAAAGACCTTCAAAAAGATTTAGCAGACTCCAGAGTTGTAGTACATCATTCTACTGTTCAGAGACACCAGCACAAATATGGTCTCCATGAAAGTCAGCAGAAGAAAACCTCTCCTGCGTCCTCACTATAAAATTCAGGATCATAAGTATGTAAAATCACATGTAAACATGCCTGATGCATTTTAGAAACAAGACAAATGATGCTAAAATAGAACTCTTTGGCCACAATTATCAAAAGGTATGTGTGGAGAAAAAAAAGGGCACAGAATTTCAGAAAAACAGCATCTCGCCAACCATTAAGCATGGGGGTGGATCGGTCATGCTTTGGTGTTGTGTTGCAGCCAATGGCATGGGGTAGAGGGAAGAATGAATTCAATTAAATTTCAACAAATTCTTCATCCAAATATAACACCATCTGTAAAAAAAAAAAATCTTAGGTTGCAAAGAGAATGTCTTTTACAAATGGATAATGATCCTAAATACATTTCAAAATCCACAATAGACTACCTAAAAAAAAAAAACTGAAGGTTTAACAATGGCCCTCACAGTCCCCTGATCTGATCATCATTGAAAATTTGTGGCTAGACCTCAAAATAGCAGTGCATGCAACACAATCCAGGAACCTCACAGAACTGGCAGAATTTTCCAAGGAAGAATAGACATGAATTGAAAGCCTCTGGCCTGGCTACAAAAAGTGTTTATAAGCTGTGATACTTTCAAAAAGGGGGCGCTACTAGGTACTAACCATGCAGGGTGCCCAAACTTTTCATTGGCCCATTTTCCTTTTTGTAATAAAATTTTTAAAATGGATATAGATTATATATTTTTTGTTTTGTTTTTGTTTTTTTGGCCTAAAATATAAAGGAAATGTGTCATCTTTAACGTTAGGCCTTTTAGAGATCATTTCATCTCCAACTTGATTAACTGTTCACAATAGCAAGAATTTTATCCAAGTGTGCCCAAACTTTTACATGCCACTGTATTATGACTATGAAATGGTGACTTTCTAGCACAAGTCAGACCCAAGCTCCAGGGTTGTGGGATCCCAGCCTGTAAAGTGAGATCCCACAACTCTCCAAAGGGTAACTGCTCTAAGGCCTCTTTCATGCATCAGTATTTTCACAACCTTTATTATTGTTTGGATCACTGTCTATTCAGTATTTTTTGAATAAATTAGAAAGCTTCTCCTATCCTTTGCTATGTTAAACATGGACACCACAAAGATGCAATCTGTGTGTTGTCCATGTTTTTCACAGACCCTTAGATTTGTATTAACCTTTTTCATCCATGCTGCTTGGGGAAAAAAAACAAACAAACACACAGAACGCATACATGCAACTTGGGCATCTGCATGAGGCCCAAGGAGGTTACATTTCAGTCAATACTCCGTGAACAAGTGTGTAGAGTGGTGAGGGTCAGTAGCCAAGAGTGCAGGTCCTCATCTTTTACGTTGACACGCTACATGAAAGTATGGGTCCTGGCTTGTTGTGTGGACTTGTGCAGTGAGGGAATCACGCCCGTGCAGGCTGCATGTAGCTGGTGGTGTGGCCTGGCCATGACTATAGGTTTCACAGTTCAAACAGAGTATTTACTGAATGATAACTTGGCAAAGCTTATGTCCAAGGGATAGCAGGTACAAAGCCTTATGGACATTTCCTCTATGGTGTAAAGCATTTTGACCTCCCACCATATCCTTCCTCTATTGTTTTACTCCAGGTCTCTGCAGACACTGTTTTGTCCTATATCACCACAATCCATCATGAACACCACAGTCCTGATCAGCAAGTCGCTCTACTCACTAAGCAGTTCCACATCCTATTTCTTCTACTACTAGTACCCTGGATCCACCGCTTGGGACCCCACCAGTCCCATGAACGACGTCTTGTTTAGGTCCGTTATCTTCAATGTTTCAAGCTTGGAGGTTCGTGACTAGGTGTCCTATTAAAGGATGCCTCCTCCCAAAGGCCATTGTGACAAATGGAGCGAGACGGACAGAGCAGAGAGGAAGGGCGACGGACAGAGCAGAGAGGAAGGGCGACGGACAGAGCAGAGAGGAAGGGCGACGGACAGAGCAGAGAGGAAGGGCGACGGACAGAGCAGAGAGGAAGGGCGACGGACAGAGCAGAGAGGAAGGGCGACGGACAGAGCAGAGAGGAAGGGCGACGGACAGAGCAGAGAGGAAGGGCGACGGACAGAGGAGAGAGGAAGGGCGACGGACAGAGGAGAGAGGAAGGGCGATTGACAGAGCAGAGAGGAAGGGCGATTGACAGAGCAGAGAGGAAGGGCGATTGACAGAGCCGAGAGGGAAGGCGACGGACAGAGCCAAGAGGGAAGGCGACGGACAGAGCCAAAACAGGCTTGAGAGACGATCGGGCTTTAGTGGAGGACCATTTCTGTGGGCGGCTGCGTTCCTGTGCAGACATAACAGTACTGGGAGTGGACTGGGACCGCGCTTTAAGTAGCGAGGGCAGCCATTGAGTTGAATGAGAAAAACCATCCCCAAAATGGACTTGCAGCCTAATGGGTAGGGTTGTGACCCCCATTCAGGTTTGTGTACCATTTAGTGTTGTTCAGATAGTGTCACTACATGTCACTGTTTGATGTAAGATAACGTTGACGTGACCACTACCCAGATATCGGAATAATAACGCTTGAATAATAAGGTCATTATCTGCTGGATATTTGTCTTGCTAAATTCTGTATTGCCATATAACATGTTTTACGGCCTTTTCTCGTGCCCTTTCCTGATCCCATACTTACGGCACTAATCTTTTATCTGTATATATTAAATAAATCATTGATGGTTCGATCCACAATGTCTCCTCATTGCCTGCGCTGTTGCATCCAAGTAACCTTTCAACAAGTGCATATTGCAATTTTTTTTACATGCAGACTATTGGCTTTTATGTAAAAACAAAAACTGCCAAAATGACTCGCACTGGTGAGTATAGTATGGGGAGGGATAGATGCTTGGTTTTAAATACTCCCCTCTTAACAAAAATTTCTTAACCCCCAAAAATTAGGTTACTACTAGTGATGAGCGAGTATACTCGTTGCTCGAGTGGTCTCCGAGTATTTGTTAGTGCTCTGAGATTTAGTTTTTTCGATGCAGCTGCATGATTTACGGCTGCTAGCCAGCCTGAGTACATGTGGGGGTTGCCTGATTGCTAGGGAATCCCCACATGTATTCAAGCTGTCTGGCAGCCGCAAATCATGCAGCTGCATTGACAAAAGCTAAATCTCCCGAGCACTAACAAATACTCGGAGATCACCCGAGCTATTTGCTCATCACTAGTTACTACGTAGGTGCATGCATGGGAAGTAATTTGTTAAATGCAACTAGTAAGACAATTTTAACACCTTTACCTGATTTTGTGTGTTTATTGTAGGGTTTTATACTCACTCAGCTGCGGTTTGAGGTAGGCACAGGAAGCAGTTTTATAAAAATGTCCAGTCAGGTTTATTAAACTTCATAAACCTGCTCTGCACAGGCAAACAAGCAAGCCTTCTCCAGCACAAAGTAAAAAAAACAATAGAAAATACAAACAGTCGATATAGTACTGTGGGTCCGCCAGCTCAGGTCAGTGTCCTTCAGTAAACATATTGGAGGCCTCCACACCTTCAGTCACAGGCATGGAATGAGACACTTGGTCTCCATTTCCTCTGCAAAACTACACTCCCAGGAGTGGGGATATGTGAGCAGTCATTTCCACCCATCTCTGAACTGCTAATAAAACCCAGCCCTGAAATGCCCTATTAATTCGCTCAGCACTACAGGTGCTGGAGCATGCTTTCCCGGGCTTACATCACCGAAGCTAATAACCTCGATCATTCATATCTTCCATCAAGGACCAGTCCGGTAGCCATCTTACAAAATATAGATACCCACATGTTCCATGTTCATGCAACAGGGTTTGGCAGAGGAAGAGAAGGAGAAGCAGCAGGAGAATGTGAAAAGGGGCATAGACTTGGCACAGGTAGGGCACTAGGCTGCCAGAAAATGATGATGGCATTGGCTATAACAACCAACCATTGCAGTGAGGTGATGAAAATTAACAGACAAGGCTCTTGGTCCAGCTGTTTACCCGTACGCTTGTGGGATAATAAGCTTAAGTTAATAACATCAAGCAAAGAGATGAGTATTAGCTACCCTTTGAGACCCTCGCAATACAAGCAAAATGGAGGAACTGCATCTGGCTTCCAAAAGGGAGATATATTATTAACCCTTCTGCATCTTCATACATTCATATATGTAAGGCAATGAAGCCCTTGCACTTTATTTTAATGTATATTATCTGCTGCTGCTCTTCCTGCTCCTCTACCACATGTGACATTCACATTTCTCTACTCGACCCTTGCTTCAATAATAAAGGTCTTTATCTTTATACTGTATATGCCTTTGTGTGTTTAATAAAGATTTTTTTTTTTTATTATACTATGGACTATATACTCCATGTTAATTGTATTCAACAAGTAGATGAGGCAGCAACAGCTACAGTATATTTGACATTATGTATCAAATTTATTATCTGCCATTGTGACAACCAAACACTTCAGCAAACAGATGCACCGATTGAACAGCAAGGTTCAGTCCAACCTAGACTATGTCCTCTCTCTGTGAGATCATAGTCTCTCCAAGGACTTCTGGGTCAACAGCTTGGACCAGTGGCAAGAACTGCGCAGCCTCCAGTGTCTAGTGGACCAGGTTATCTACCACAAGCATGGAAAACCTAACGTTTGACAAAATTAATCAATCAGTCATGGATCAGTGCAGACTTTCATTCTACAGCTGATGCAAATTATTAGATTTGACATTGGCCTACCTGTCATACTCCCAAAACAGGAATAGTTTTTGGACATCCTATGCAAAAAAAAAAATAAAAAAAATAATAAATAATAGCTTCTTCCGTTTGCACCGCTTGTATATAAACACCAGTTAGGCTGGAAACAGACTAGCTTATGACATCCGATGCAAGAGCATTGGATGCGATCAGCTAATGACCCTAGGCTCCAGCTCTCCTGTGAATCAAGTGTCACGCTACTGTGCTCCCATGAGAGAATCACAGCACAAATGCAGAGGAGATGGAGAAAGTAACTTTGGGATGGGATGTGAGCAAGCCGAAGTTTACTGCCAATCACAGCATGTTGCAATTGTTGTCTTATACCAAATCAGAATGAGAAAAAAAAAATAGAGATGTGAGCTGCCCCACAGAATAACACAGGGCCGAGTGATATGCAATGTTTTATCACACAGCACTTGGCTGTGTTATACGCTAGTGAGACCCCGATCTAAGGCAGGCGTCTGTCCCTGAAAATGGATACATCCAACCAATTGAAAGTCCCACAGGGACAACACGTGGTTCAAGGATGGTAAATAAGATCCTGATGATCCTTAACGTACTGGTTTCTGAGAGTTCATGTGCACAAGCCTAAAGAGACAGATAGCCTTCCACCATTGTTTCAGTTCATATTCAGATATACAGTCCCACAAGACTCAAGAGTCAAAAAGGTCCAGAGGTGGATAATCAAGGTAGCCTGAGGGGGGACATAAAGAGCAGTACTAATAAATGAAAATCCAACAGGTAGATCAACCCAAAAATCCTGTAAATAGGAGATCCTCATTTATTCCCTCCAGTGCTGAAGAATGAAGCAGAAAAATCCATCGAGCTTCCACTTGTAGAAGCTTTTTTTTCAAGTGACCCACCTCTACCTGAGCCCCTAACATGTTCAAGACCAACCACCCTGGTGTCTAGGCACCTACCAGCATGTTGGACCAAATAATGCAATGCCACTGTAGTCAAGGTCTTGCCCTTGCGGGAGTCCGCCAAAGCAGTATTGATGGTGGAAAAATGCTTTTGGATACGTCGATGTAGCTCCTGCGACATCTGGCCTACGTAGACAAGCGGGCATGGACAGATAATCGCATAAATTACATTATTTGTCTTCCAGTTAATGTAGGCCTTGAGTCTTGTGGTAGGCCTGGTATAGTGGCTTCTTGTGAGAATGTCTCTAAGGTTGGGTGCTCTCCCAGCAGTAATGAGCGGTCACTCACTAACGATCTTAGATGTTTGCAAATCTGTAGTAAGAACCCCCCAGTGTTTTTGTAAGATCTGTCTCACCTGGGACCAATGGGTATTGTAACCCGTAATGAAGCGAACATATCAGGCAGTTTCTTCTTGGGTTCTAGTAAAGATTCTTGTGATTGAAGGCTAGACCTCTGGTATGCTTTTGAGATAAATCTGCTGGGATACGTCCTGTTTTAAATCTTGTTGTAAGATCCCGGGCTTCCTTACATAAATCCTCATCGAGCATGCAATTTCTCCTAGTTCTTAAAAATTGACCGATGGGTACACCTCTCTTGGTGTGTGGCAGATGAAAACTACGATACTCCAGTAAATTGTTTGTGGCAGTGGGCTTGCGGTAAAGACAGGTAGATAAAGATCCATCATGACAGACGACATTGAGGTCCAAAAATTCACTGAGGAAGATGAACATGAAAAAGTCAAGAAAATGTTGAAAATGTTGTCATTCAAAAAAATCTATGAAAGCCACAACTTCCTCTTGGGAACCTGACCAAATAAAAAAAAAAAAAAAAAAAAAAAAAAGACGTCGTCAATGAACCTTGACCAATACTGTACCTTCGTCTTATACCATATGGAGTTGTACACGATTGTGGCCTCCCACCATCCTAAAAACAAATTCTCCAGGGCAGGGGCACAGCGAGCCCCCATTGCCACACCTGACACGTGGAGGAAGAAGGTCCTGTCAAATAAAAAGAAATTGTGTTTGAGGGTATGTGCACACGTCAGGATTTCTTTCAGAAATTTCCTGAAGAAAACCGGAAATTTTCTGCAAGAAATCCGCATTTTTTTTGCGTTTTTTTTGCGGTTTTTTTTAGCATTTTACAAGCGTAATTAGCTTGCAGAATGCTAAAGTTTTCTAAGCGATCTGTAACTGATTGACAGGTTGGTCACACTTGTCAAACATAGTGTTTGACAAGTGTGACCAACTTTTTACTATAGATGCAGCATCAATAGAAAAAGATAGAATGTTTAAAAATAATAAAAAAATTTAAACAAATGGTTATACTCACCTGCAGACAGCCGATCTCCTCAGCGGCTTCCGTTCCTATAGATGGTGTGTGTGTGCAGGACCTTCGATGACCGCTGTCACGTGACCGTGATGTCATCGCGGTCATGTGACCGCGACGTCATCGCAGGTCCTCCACACATACACCATCTATAGGAACGGAAGCGGCAGCATGCACCGCTGAGAGGCGGGAAGACTCCAGGGGCCATCGAAGGTGAGTACATGACTATTTTTTATTTTAATTCTTTTTTTTTTTTTTTTTTTTTTTACCAATTATATGGTGCCCAGTCCGTGGAGGAGAGTCTCCTCTCCTCCACCCTGGGTACCAACCGCACATGATCTGCTTACTCCCCGCATGGTGGGCATAGCCACATGCGGAAAGTAAGCAGATCAATGCATTCCTAGGTGTGCGGAATCCCCGCAATTCCGCAAATTTAATGAACATGTTGCTTTTTTTTCCGCGGGAAAAAAATGCAACATTTGCACAAGAAATGCGGAATACACTGAAAATAATGGGAGGCATATGTAAGCGGTTTTTTTCAAGTTTTTATCACGTTTTTATAGCAAAAAACGCGGAAAAAAAGCGAAAAATACTCAACGTGTGCACATGGCCTAAGAATGAAGTCAAGTAAGTCCACAAGGACAGAATCGTGCATCCTGTCTGAACCGTGTTGTAAATCCAATAAAAAGAGCACTGCCTGCAAGCCATCATCATGGTTGATATTCGAATACAATGATTCGACATCACAGGTGACCATAATCTCCCCTGGGGCAAGAGAAATCTCTAGTAAAGACGTGATGAAGTGTGATGAGTCTTTGATATAAGAAGGTAGTTCCAGTACCAATGGTTGCAAAAAAAGTCAATATATATGCATGCCCTCTCGCACAGGCGACCTATGTTTGAGACAATCGGATGGCCTGGTGGCTTGTTGACGTCCTTGTGAACTTTGGGCAACATATAAGAAGTTGACACCAGGATGTTCTATCCGGGGTGGGTCAAGTGTGTATTGTGACTAAGGCATGATCCATATACCTGTTCATTTGCGGGATCACTGTGGGTGGAATTGTTCACTGTTCTTAGTTGTTTTTAATGGGTAATGTAAAAAATAAAAAAAAATAAAAAATAATATAAATATATATATATATATTATATACACACACACATACATACACATTTTGTTTCTCCAGCGATCAGTCCAATGGTAGAGTAAAATATATCTTTTGTTTATCCATTAAAAAGTTCAAGATTTCCTCAGTTACAATATTGCATACATTCAATCCCTTATGGATAGTGTTGAGCGATACCTTCCGATATTTGAAAGTATCGGTATCGGATTGGATCGGCCGATATCCAAAAAATATCGGATATCGCTGATACCGATACCCAATACCAATTCAAGTCAATGGGACACAAATATCGGAAGTGATCCTGGATGGTTCCCAGGGTCTGAAGGAGAGGAAACTCTCCTTCAGGCCCTGGGATCCATATTCATGTAAAAAATAAAGAATAAAAATAAAAAATATGGATATACTCACCCCTCAGACGAGCCCTGGCTGTCACCGCTGCAAGTGTCTGCCTCCGTTCCTAAGAATGCAGAGTGAAGGACCTTCGATGACGTTGCGGCTTGTGATTGGTCGCGTGACTGCTCATGTGACCGCTCACGCGACCAATCACAAGCCGCGACGTCATCGCAGGTCCTACACTCACTGCATTCTTAGGAACGGAGGCTGCCGGTTGCACGGCTGAGGTCCGGGTCCGTCGGAGGGGTGAGTATATCCATATTTTTTACATGAATATGGATCCCAGAGCCTGAAGGAGAGTCTCCTCTCCTCCAGACCCTGGGAACCATACGCACCGCACACGCCTGGGAACTTATCAGATATCGGAAGTGCCTATATCACAAAAATATCGGAACTCTGTATCGGAATTCCAATACAGCGAATATCGGCTGATACCCGATATTTGCAGTATCGGAATGCTCAACACTACTTATGGACGACATGTGTCTTCCTCCAGGTCCAAATGAGTACTGAATCAAGACCGCAAATGTAGTATAGGGAAGGAGAAAAAAAAAAAAAAAGGCCCATATGGGTTACTGGGTGTCACAGGTGTGTATAGAGAATTCCAATAGATTTGATTTAACCCAGTTAATCCAATAGCCAACAGTAACCCCTTGCGGTATTGATCCTTCCCCAAGGATTTCAACAACATGAAAAAACAAATATTTAAAATCCACATTAAATACAAATTAACTGTTGACTATTGGATTAACTGGGTTAAATCAAATCTATTGGAATTCTCTATACACACCTGTGACACCCAGTAACCCATATGGGCCTTTTTTTTGTTTGTAAAATCTATGGTTGCCATGATGAAGTTCTGCCCCATCAGGTGGACAGTAGACTTGATGGACTTCATCCTGAACATCCTATAAATGATGTATTTGTTCCAAGGTTTTGATAAAGGGGCAGAAATATATTTCTCTCCCAAAAACAGCAACAAAACAAGCAATGACCCCTGAATAGTAGGACATTGTATTTCAAATTTCTTCCCCCATTGGCTCGGGATTTGCTCAAACTCATGGATCTTGAAGTCGGTCCAAGAAGGAGTAAAAATTGAATGTTCCTCCTGTCCTCCATGATGTACAATAACTTATATTGTGGTACCATGTTCGGTCCTTCACAAAGGCTGAAACTAACTCACCTTTCTTCTCCAAAATTACAAAACGCCCTGATGTCTGTTCTACAAGATTTAGTATCTTCAGGAGTAATCTCTCCAGTTTCAGAAGCAGGGGTCATTACTCTTGGACTGACTTTCCCTTCTCTTTGTATTGAGAGAGTTGTTCTTGGGAGGAAGCACAAAGGATCTCTTCCTGAAGGTCTTTGGCTCAGGTAAAGATTTCTTCTTGTCTAGACCTTATCTAGGAAGTCATCCAGAGCTGGTCAGAACATGTATTCTCCCCAGAAGAGAATGGAACAAAGCTTAATTTAAGAAGCCACATCTCTGCTCCATGATTTTAGCCAGACTGTCTTACAGAGTTACTAAGATGATCTTCCAGCCGATTGAGCCACCAGAACACAGATCGAGCTACACAGATCGAGCTAAACATATAGAGACAACATTTGTTTTCAGTAGGGCGGCTGAAATCTCCCAGGATTTCTTTAATAGACTGTCCATCTTCCGTTCTAAAAGATCCTTAAAGGGACTCTGTCACCTGAATTTGGAGGTAACAATTTTCAGCCATAGGGGCGGGGTTTTCGGGTGTTTGATTCACCCTTCCCTTACACGCTGGCTGCAATATTGGATTGAAGTTCATTCTCTGTCCTCCGTAGTACATGCCTGCACAAGGCAATCTTGCCTTACGCATCCGTGTACTATGGAGGACAGAGAATGAACTTTAATCCAATATTGCAGCCAGCGTGTAAGGAAAGGGTGAATCAAACACACGAAAACCCCGCCCCTATGGCTGAAAATTGTTCCCTCCAAATTCAGGTGACAGAGTCCCTTTAAGCTAAGAGTAATCTTCGAATGGCAATGTTGTTTTCTTATCCACGCTTGCTAAATGGATGTCGACCTTAGGTATTTCAGACTAACATTTTGACATTTTCTCATTGACTGGGAACCTATATATTCGCTTGACAGGAATGCTTAGCCACTTCTCAGGAGATTCTCATTCATCCAAGATTAGGTTTTGGACGGACGTTTTAGTGTAAGGGAAATACCATTTTCTTTTTTGATTGGGGGGTCCCCGAACATTTCTTCCTGATTCCTTTGGGTGGTCGTCTCTTCCTATACCTCCATGGTATTCCGTACTGCAGTAAGGTGTTCTACCATATCTTCAGAAGAAAAATAATATGTTTTATTCTCCTGGGGTACGTCTGGGTTTTAGGTTAGTTCACCCTTTCCAGTAGTTCTTCCGGCATAGACATGTGATCCTCTTGGGAATCTCGTCCTCTAGGCTTATTTTCCCTTTCTAAGCCTTTTTAAGGGATCCCAGATGTGGGAGAAAGAGGCAAGGGAAGATTGGATCTCTTGGCAAACCATCCTCTTAATTTCCTCCATTAAGGAACGCCGCTCCTCCTTAACCTTATCTGTTCATCTCTCGCATAGTAGTTTTCTATGGGAGGATGAAAGCTTCTTAGCACATTTTGCACATTTACAGCTTGTTATTTTAGTTTTACTCCTTTGTGCAAGATCCTTGTCCCCCTGAAAGAAAGAGGGGAGGACGAAAAGTAAGGCAACTATATATAACAAATTGCACCATGGAGAGGGAAGCCCATTGCCAGGAAACTTACTGGGACTGGATTTGCACTGGGCTCTGCAGATGCAGAGCAGAAAGAACTTAAACCCTCTATGACATTAAAAAAAAAAAAAAAAAAAAAAAAAGGGAGTCTGTCCTACCTTAGAGTGTCTTCTGTCCGGAACACATATACAAGTGACCGAACGCAGCACCCTCATCTCATTAGAGGCTCTCTTCCCCTACTTCAATTGTGAAAGCAAGGTGTGGGGACCCTTACAATCACTGGCAGTTATCCTGCTGTCGAATCCTGAATGTAAATAGCCACCATTAGCGCACTTTGTGGTACAGCGTGGAACGCAATCGGTAGCGACGTTATGAGGGAGTGCCTGGCATTTGATGTAATTTCCGGTGACTCGGGAATGCATGGAAGTGCCAGGCGTCCCATGTCACCCCCGGCCGAGAGTGCCAGCATACAGAGGAGGGGAAGGGTCCTCTCCTCTCAGCTCCCCAGCCTGACACTCGCCAAACTTTACACAAAGGAGCAGAATGGATGGGGAGTTCTGAGTCCAAGGAGACAGGAGCAGAATTGGAGAGGAGAGGCAGAGCAGCCATTCTCCACTGCCTGGCTGTCCAGGTATTTTAGCAGTCTCCGCCGCTGGCACAGAGTACCACAGGATGACTTCTTCCTCCCAATAGGGACAGGAAAAGCACTGGAGAGAAAATGATGAGTGATGGGCTATTTGACCTCTTATTGTTTCCTGTCCCTATAAGGGTGGGGTGACATCCTCCTGTGTGCTGTCATGGAGGAGTACTTGAGAAAATCGCAAAAATGAAAAATCACCTGTTAATTAAGGGATCAAATAAATTTTATTTTTTTATTTTTTTTGTTTTTAAACATCCTGTTACTTAGCTTTGATAAAACGTCATTGATATGTCAGGGTCACACTTGCAACTGCAATACGAGAAACTTGTGCGAGTCTCTCGCCTCAATACCCAGCACTGCCCGCGGCACTCGGGAGTGGGCGGCTGCATAGAAATACAATGAGGCGCGAGTTTCTCGCATTTCAGTTGCAAGTGTGACCCCGGCCATATAGTCAAATACGGTTTACATGCGTTTCCATTGTGGATATGCACTTCAAACACACGTGTTTTTTCGTTTGTTTTTTGTTTTGTTTTTTTAACTGTGGATTTTCCACATCTTTAACCCCTTAGTGACAGCCAATTTGGTACTTCATGACCGAGCCAATTTTTACAATTCTGACCAGTGTCACTTTATGAGGTTATAACTCTGGAATACTTTAACCGATCCTGCTGATTCTGAGATTTTTTTTCGTGACATATTGTACTTCATGGTAGTGGTAACATTTCTTCGATATTACTTGCCATTATTTATGGGAAAAAAAACGGAAATATGGTGAAAATTTTTAAAATTTAGCAATTTTCAAACTTTGTATTTTTATGCCCTTAAATCAAAGAGATATGTCACAAAAAATAGTTAATAAATAACATTTCCCACATGTCTACTTCACATCAGCACAATTTTGGAAAAAACTTTTTTTTGTTAGGGAGTTATAAGGCCGGCCTCACACTGGGCGTAAGACAATACGCCACGTATTATACGTCCGTACTATGGAGAAATGTTCCCAAAATATTGATCCATAGTTAGGGTGTGGCAGCGTATTTTGCGCATGGCATCCTCCGTATGTAATCCGTATGGCATCCGTACTGCGAGATTTTCGCGCAGGCTTGCAAAACCGACATCTAATGGATTTATGTGCTCAAATGTTCGGGAGAACATATATATATATATATATATATATATATATATATATATATATATATATATATATATATATATATATATATATATATATATATATATATATATATATATATATATATATATATATATATATATATATATATCTCTCTCATTGAGACACATATATATATATTCTGTATTTAGAATTCATTCAGCGCGATATGTGTTAAAAGCCGGTAATTCAATTGCCGGCTTCTCATTTCTCCTGCACAAACCCGACAGGATATGAGACATGGTTTACATACAGTAAACCATCTCATATCCCCTTTTTTTTTGCATATTCCACACTACTAATGTTAGTAGTGTGTATGTGCAAAATTTCAGCGCTGTAGCTGCTGAAATAAAGGGTTAAATGGCGGAATAAATTGGCGTGAGCTCCCGCGCAATTTTCTCCGCCAGAATGGTAAAGCCAGTGACCGAGGGCAGATATTAATAGCCAGGAGAGGGTCCATGGTTATTGGCCCCCCCGTGGCTAAAAACATCTGCCCCCAGCCACCCCAGAAAAGGCACATCTGGAAGATGCGCCTATTCTGGCACTTGGCCACTCTCTTCCCACTCCCTGTAGCGGTGGGATATGGGGTAATGAAGGGTTAATGCCACCTTGCTATTGTAAGGTGACATTAAGCCAGATTAATAATGGAGAGGCGTCAATTATGTCACCTATCCATTATTAATCCAATTGTTGGAAAGGGTTAAAAAACACACACACACACACACACACGATTTAAAAGTATTTTAATGAAATAAACACAGCGGTTGTTGTAATAATTTATTGTTCTCTCAATCCATCAGGAACACCCTCGCTTGGAAAAATAATAAACGCACAAGATACATACCTTCTGGTGAACCGTCTCGTCCCACGAAGTAATCCATCTGAAGGGGTTAACTAATACTACAGGCAGGAGCCCTGCTAAATGCAGCTGTGCTTCGTGCTTGTAATTCCCCAGCGAATGAATGAAATGTAGGTCATTGACCTACATTTCCTTCAGTCGCGGTGATGCGCCCCCTGGTGGATGTCCTCATATGACCTGGAGCGTGGGAAAAAGTTCCCAGGCTGCAGTTCATGAGAACATCCACCAGAGGGCGCCTCACCGCGACTGAAGGAAATGTAGGTCAATGACCTACATTTCATTCATTCGCTGGGGAATTACAAGCACGGAGCACAGCTGCATTTAGCAGGGCTCCTGCCTGTAATATTAGTTAACCCCTTCAGATGGATTACTTCGTGGGACGAGACGGTTCACCAGAAGGTATGTATCTTGTGCGTTTATTATTTTTCCAAGCGAGGGTGTTCCTGATGGATTGAGAGAACAATAAATTATTAAAACAACCGCTGTGTTTATTTCATTAAAATACTTTTAAATCATGTGTGTGTGTGTGTTTTTTAACCCTTTCCACCAATTGGATTAATAATGGATAGGTGTCATAATTGACGCCTCTCCATTATTAATCTGGCTTAATGTCACCTTCCAATAGCAAGGTGGCATTAACCCTTCATTACCCCATATCCCACCGCTACAGGGAGTGGGAAGAGAGTGGCCAAGTGCCAGAATAGGCGCATCTTCCAGATGTGCCTTTTCTGGGGTGGCTGGGGGCAGATGTTTTTAGCCACGGGGGGGCCAATAACCATGGACCCTCTCCTGGCTATTAATATCTGCCCTCGGTCACTGGCTTTACCATTCTGGCGGAGAAAATTGCGCGGGAGCCCACGCCAATTTTTTCCGCCATTTAACCCTTTATTTCAGCAGCTACAGCGCTGAAATTTTGCACATACACACTACTAACATTAGTAGTGTGGAATATGCAAAAAAAAAGGGGATATGAGATGGTTTACTGTATGTAAACCATGTCTCATATCCTGTCGGGTTTGTGCAGGAGAAATGAAAAGCCGGCAATTGAATTACCGACTTTTCACTAACACCGCTGCGTATTTCTCGCAAGTCACACTGCTGGTCAGTGTGGAATCCGTATTTTTCTCGCCCCCATAGACTTTCATTGGCGATTTTTTTGCGCAATACGGTGACAAACGCAGCATGCTGCGATTTTGTACGGCCGTAGAAAGCCGTATAATACTGAACCGTAATATACGGCTAATAGGAGCCTCCCCATTGAGAATAATTGTGCCGTTTATTTTGCGAGTTTTACGGACGTAGTTTATGCGCTCATACGTCCGTAAAACTCGCTAGTGTGAGGCCGGCCTAAGGGTTAAAAGTTGACCAGCAATTTCTCATTTTTACAACACCTTTTTTTTTTTAGGGACCACATCACATCTGAAGTCATTTTGAGGGGTCTATATGATAGAAAATAACCAAGTGTGACACCATTCTGAAAACTGCACCCCTCAAGGTGCTTAAAACCACAGTCAAGAAGTTTATTAACCCTTTACGTGCTTCACAGGAACTGAAACAATGTGGAAGGAAAAAAATGAACATTTAACTTTCTTTTGCAAACATTTTAAATCAGAACCACTTCTTTTATTTTCACAAGTGTAAAAACAGAAATTTAGCCATAAATTCTCTTGTGCAATTTCACCTGAATACGCCGATACCCCATATGTGGGGTAAACCACTGTTTGGGCGCACCACAGAGCTTGGAAGAGAAGGAGTGCTGTTTTACTTTTTCAATGTAGAATTGGCTGGAATTCAGATTGGATGCCATGTCATGTTTAGAGAGCCCCTGATGTGCCTAAACAGTGGAAACGCTCCACAAGTGACACCATTCTGGAATCTAGACCCCTTAAGGAACTTAACTAGATGTGTGGTGAGCACTTTAAACCCCCAGGTGCTTCATAAAAGTTTATAACGTAGAGCCGTGGAAAAACAAAAAAAACAAATTTTTTCTACAAACATGATTTTTGCCCCAAAATTTTTATTTTGACAAGGGTAGCAGGAGAAATTAGACCACTAAAGTTTTTGTGCAATTTCTCCTGAGTATGTTGATACCCCATATGTGGGGGGTAAACCACTGTTTGGGGGCACCGCAGAGCTTGGAAGAGAAGGAGTGCCGTTTTACTTTTTTAATGTAGAATTGGCTGGAATTGAGATCGGACACCATGTCGCGTTTGGAGAGCCCCTGATGTGCCTAAACAGTAGAAACCCCCCACAAGTGACCCCATTTTGGAAACTAGACCCCTTAATGAACTTATCTAGATGGGGGGTTTAAAGTGCTCAACACACAAGTGCTTCACAGAAATTTAGAACGTAGAGCCGTGAAAATAAAAAAATCCTTTTTTTTTTTCCCTCAAAAATGATTTTTTAGCCTGAATTTTTTTTTCTCAAGGGTAACAGGAGACATTGGACCTCAAAATCTGTTGACCAGTTTGTCCTGAGTACGCCGGTACCCCATATGTGGGGGGAGCACTATTTGGGCACCCATCGGGGCTCGGAAGGGAAGGAGCGCCGCTTGGAATGCAGACTTTGATGGGATGGTCTGCGGGCGTCATGTTGCATTTGCAGAGCTCCTGATGTACCTAAACAGTAGAAACCCCCCAAAAGTGACCCCATTTTGGAAACTAGACCACCCAAAGAGCTTATCAAGATGTGTGGTGAGCACTATGAACCCCCAACTGCTTCACAGAAGTTTATAATGCAGAGCCATGAAAATAAAAAAAATCATTTTTTCCACAAAAATGATATTTTCACCCCCAAATTTTTACTTTCACAAGGGTAAGAGGAGAAATAGGACCCCGATATTTATTGTGCAATTTATGCTGACTAAGCAGATATCCCATATGTAGGGGTAAACCACTGTTTTGGCGCATGGCAGAGCTCGGAAGGGAAGGATCACCGTTTTGGAATGCAGACTTTGATAGAATGTTCTGCGGGCGTTATGTTGCGTTTGCAGAGCCCCTGATGTACCTAAACAGTAGAAACCCCCCACAAGTGACCCCATTTTGGAAACTAGACCCCCAAAGGAACTTATCTAGATGTGTGGTGAGAACTTTGAATGCCCAAGTGCTTCACAGAAGTTTGTAATGCAGAGTCATGAAAATAAAAAAATATTTTTTTTTCCACATAAAAGATTTTTTAGCCCCCAAGTTTTTATTTTCACAAGGGCCACCTATTGGAAGTAGCAATCCTAACAGTCAATGTCAACCCTTTAATGAGCCTTCTCACATGACTTAGGATAATAGCCAAACCAGAATCTCAATTTGCAGACTCTGTTTTGGGGTACTGCCTCTCGTCAGTGCAAATTAAGATTCTGATTTGTCTATTATCCTAAGTCATGTGACAAGGCTCATTAAAGGGTCGACATTGACTGTTAGGATTGCTACTTCCAATAGGTGGCACTAGAGTTCTAGTCTTCTTCCTCTCTGAAGAGACAATTTGCATATTTCACCAGAGGAGCATTGCGGCTTTAAGTCTCCTCACCTCGACATGCTTCTCATGTCACTCTCCGCAAGGAGAAACGATACTTCTTGGATCCCTATTTTCACAAGTGTAACAGGAGAAATTGGACCCCAAAAGTTGTTGTCCAATTTATCCCAAGTACGCTGATACCCCATATGTGGGGGTAAACCACTGTTTGGGCGCACGGCAGAGCTCAGAAGGGAGGGAGCACCATTTGACTTTTTGAGCGCAAAATTGGCTGTGGCGTTTAGAGACCCCCTGATGTACCTAAACAGTGGAAACCCCCCCAATTCTAACTCCAACCCTAACGCCAACACACCCCTAACCCTAATCCCAACCCGATCCATAATCCTAATCACAACCCTAACCTCAAAACAACCATAACCTAATCAGAACCCTAAATCAAACACACCCCTAATCCTAATCTCAACCCTAACCGTAATCCCAATACACCCCTAACCCTAACCTTAACCCTAATCCCAAACCTAACCCTAATCCCCAACGTAACCCTAATGCCAACCCTAACCCTAACTTTAGCCGCAACCCTAGTCCTAAATTTAGCCCCAACCCTAACCCTAGCCCTAACTTTAGCCCCAACCCTAACCCTAAATTTAGCCCCAACCCTAACCCTAAATTTAGCCCCAACCCTAACCCTAAATTTAGCCCCAACCCTAACCCTAAATTTAGCCCCATCCCTAACCCTAAATTTAGCCCCAACCCTAACCCTAAATTTAGCCCCAACTCCTCTAGCTGCCGGCCGGCAGATCATGGCGGGCGCACTGCGCATGCGCCCACAATTTTCTTACCGGAGGAAGAAGCCGGCAGCCAGGAGGGGACAAAGGAGGACCCAGGGACACTGGTAAGTATAGCAGGGCCCCCGAATCCCACTATTTCTCTGTCCTCTGATGTGTGATCACAGAGGACAGAGAATTACACATCGCTTTTTTTTTTTTTTGCGGTCGCCGGTAAACAATTAATTACCGGCGATCGCAAAACAGGGGTCGGCTAAGATCTCCCGGGTGCCGGCCGGCGGGCGCACTGCGCCCGCCATTTTTTTTCTGGAACAAGATGGCGGCGCCCATCGGGAGCCACGAGGAGCACCGGGGGAGACAGGTGAGTATCGGGGGGCGATCGGGGAGCCCATTTCTCTGTCCTCTGATGTGCGATCACATCGGAGGACAGAAAAGTTAAACGGGAAATTGCGTTTTTTTTTTTGTTTGTTTTTTTTTTGCGACCGCTGGTAAACGGTTAATTACCGGCGATCGCAACCCCGGGGGTTGGTAAAAAACCCCCGAATCATGTTCTCTGGGGTTTCGGCTACCCCTGGAAACTGAGACCCCAGAGAGAATCCGACTCTGGGGGGCGCTATTCACTTTTTCCACAGCGCCGTTAATTAACGGCACTGTGGTTTAAGTACCCTTAACTGCCGCCGTTAAAAGGCGGATCAGCGGTTGTTAAGGGGTTAAGCCTATGTTGATAAATATAAATAAACCGCATATTTACAAGACAAATTACATGCTTCTGATTTCAAAACTGCACGTCAATTTACAGTGTTAAGTAACAGCTCAGTAGGCATAAAATTTATCAAACTCACTTTTTTGTACCATGAAGCATTTTTTTGCGCACAAAAATACGCAGCAGGAAAAAAAAAACAAAAAAAAAAAACCACAAAATACTTATCATGGGAAATTAGCTTAAGTGTGTACATCCCTTTAAGATATGTTCACATGGCTTAACTGTAATACGTATTTTTTTAATATATTCTGTACCTAAATTCACTTGAAAAACGGTCTACAAATCTTGAAAAATGTTGAACAACCAGTTCAGGTTTCCAAAATCCCAAAGCATTTAAAAGAACACCTCTGACTACTCTTGAGGAGACTGCTGCTTGTGAAGCTGCCCGCTATTTTATATATACAAAAGAAAAAAAAAACAAAAAAAACAGCCCTATGGCGCAAATGTCCCACTTTTGCCTTGAATTTCGGATATAAGCCCAAGAGGGTGCACACAACACAATGTGAAAGCAACCTTACAAGAGAAGTAACAAATAAGGCCTCTTTCACACTTGCGTCGGTACGGGTCCGTCGCTATGCGTTGGGCTGACGTACCGATGCACGTTGTGAAATTTGTGCATGACGTGGGCAGCGGATGCAGTTTTTCAACGCATCCGCTGCCCATTCTGAAGTCCGGGGAGGAGGGGGTGGAGTTTCAGCAGCGCATGCGCAGTAGAAAATGGCGGACGCGACGGACAAAAAAAAAACAAAACAAAAAAAAAACGTTCACTTGAACGTTTTTTCGTGCCGAAGGTCCGCCAAAACACAACGGATCTGTTGCACGATGGACGCGACATGTGGCCATCCATCGCGATCCGTCGCTAATACAAGTCTATGGGGAAAAAAAACGCATCCTGAAAGCTCATTTGCTAGATCCGTTTTTTTCCCCAAAATGACGGATTGCGACGGATGCCAAACGACGCAAGTGTGAAAGAGGCCTAAGGCCGGCGTCACACTGGCGAGTTTTACGGACGTATGAGCGCAGAAAATACACCCGTAAAATACGCATATACGCATAACACACTGCCCAATGATTCTCTATGGCCCAGCTCCTATCTGCCGTATATTACGCATCCGTATTATACGGTCTTCTACGGCCGTACAAAATCGCAGCATGCTGCGTTTGTCACCGTAATGCGCAAAAAAAAAAAAAAAAAAAAAAAAAAAAAAAAAAAAATCGCCAATGAAAGTCTATGGGGGCGAAAAAAATATGGATTACACACGGACCAGCAATGTGACTTGCGAGAAATACGCACCGGTGTTAGAGAGAAAAGCCGGTAATTCAGTTGCCGGCTTTTCATTTCTCCTTCCCAAACCCGACAGGATATGAGACATGGTTTACATACAGTAAACCATCTCATATCCCTTATTCTTTTGCATATTCCTCACTACTAATGTTAGTAGTGTGTATGTGCAAAATTTTGGCACTGTAGCTGCTAAAATAAAGGGTTAAATGGCCGAAAAAATTGGCGTGGGCTCCCGCACAATTTTCTCCGCCAGATTGGTAAAGCAAGTGACTGAGGGCAGATTTTAATAGCCTAGAGAGGGTCCATGGTTATTGGCCCCCCCTGGCTACAAACATCTGCCCCCAGCCACCTCAGAAAAGGCACATCTGGAAGATGCACCTATTCTGGCACTTGGCCACTCTCTTCCCACTCCCGTGTAGCGGTGGGATATGGGGTAATGAAGGGTTAATGTCACCTTGCTATTGTAAGGTGACATTAAGCCAGATTAATAATGGAGAGGCGTCAATTATGACACCTATCCATTATTAATACAATAGTATGAAATAGTTAATAAAACACACACACATAATTACAAAGTCCTTTAATGAAATAAAGACACATGTTGTAATATTTTATTAGACTCTTAATCCACCTGAAGACCCTTGTCACCTGGAACAAAGTTACGAAAAAACAAACAACAATATTCCTTACCTTCCGTCGTTCTGTCCCACATTGTAAATCCATCTGAAAGGGTTAACTAATTTTACAAGCAGAAGCCTGTTAATGCAGCCGCTTCTGCCTGTAAAAACCCGGGGAATGAATGGGAAGCAGGGTGACCTGTAGTTACCTTGAGTCGCGGTGAGGCGCCCTCTGCTGGATGTCCTCATGAACTGGAGTCTTGGAATTTTTCCCACGCTCAAGTTCATATGAGGACATCCAGCAGGGGGTGACTCACCGCAACTCAAGGTAACTACAGGTCACCCTGCTTCCCATTCATTCCCCGGGTTTTTACAGGCAGAAGCGGCTGCATTAACAGGCTTCTGCTTGTAAAATTAGTTAACCCTTTCAGATGGATTTACAACGTGGGACAGAATGACGGAAGGGATGGAATATTGTTTTTTGTTTTTTTGAAACTTTGTTCCAGGTGACAAGGGTCTTCAGGTGGATTAAGAGTCTAATAAAATATTACAACACCCTGTGTCTTTATTTCATTAAAATACTTTTAAATAATGTGTGTGTGTTTCATTAACCACTTCGTACTATTGGATTAATAATGGATAGGTGTCATAATTGACGCCTCTCCATTATTAATCTGGCTTAATGTCACCTTACAATAGCAAGGTGGCATTAACCCTTCATTACCCCATATTCCACCGCTACAGGGGAGTGGGAAGAGAGTGGCCAAGTGCCAGAATAGGCGCATCTTCCAGATGTGCCTTTTTCTGGGGTGGCTGGGGGCAGATGTTTGTAGCCAGGGGGGGCCAATAACCATGGAACCTCTCTAGGCTATTAATATCTGCCCTCAGTCACTTGCTTTACCGATCTGGCGGAGAAAATTGTGCGGGAGCCCACGCCAATTTTTTCGGCCATTTAACCCTTTATTTTACAAGCTACAGCGCCAAAATTTTGCACATACACACTACTAACATTAGTAGTGTGGAATATGCAAAAAAAAAAAAAAAAAAAGGGATATGAGATGGTTTACTGTATGTAAACCATGTCTCATCATGTCGGGTTTGGGAAGGAGAAATGAAAAGCCGGCAATTGAATTACCGGCTTTTCACATATATCACGCCGAATTAAATATAAATACAGAATAAAATAAATTATATATATATATATATATACACATATATACATACACACATACACTGTATATATGTTTTACCGAACATTTGAGCACATAAATCCATTAGATGTCGGTTTTGCAAGCCTGTGAGAAAATATCGCAGTACGGATGCCATACGGATTACATAAGGAGGATGCCATGCGCAAAATACGCTGACACACCCTGCCTACGGATGACATACGGACCACTATTTTGGGGACTTTTCTGCGTATTACGGCCGTAAAAAACGGACCGTATTTACATACGCTGAGTGTGACGCCGGCCTAAGGCGGTTTCAAACTATGTGTTTCCAATTATGTGTGTGTTGCCTATGAGGGGTTTAAATGCTGCATATTCTCGAAGCTCCAAAGACACAGCGCCCCTTAGGGTATGTTTCCACGGTCAGGAAACGCTGAGTGTTTGACGCTGCGTAGAGCTGCAGCATCAAAAACGCAGCGTCCAGATGTTACAGCATAGTGGAGGGGATTTCATGAAATCCCGTCTCCACCATGCATTAAAAGATGCATGCGACACACCCACAGAAACGGACATGCAGCACGTCTTTTTAGAACAACGCAAGAAGAAGAACGCAGGTGACCTGCCAGTGGCCTCAGGTGCAGATTTGGTCAGGATTTTACCTGCATAAAATCCTGACCAAATCCTGATGCAATCCTGAACGTGGACACATACCCTAAGGGTATGTGTCCACGGTACGGATGGGCGGCGTTATCGCCGCAGCGGTGATGCCGCTCGGCGCTAAGCCCCGCCCCCTTAATGGGACGCGATCATGCCGGATGTGTTAACTCTTCACATCCGGGATGATCGCTCTCTCCCATAGGGCCCTGTGATATGTACGGGCATGCTGCGATCTGAAAAGACGCGCAGCATGTCCGTAGTCGCAGGGCCGCCGCGTGCGGGTTTCCACGCATAGTGGAGACAGGATTTCATCAAATCCCCTCCACTATGCAGGAACATCTGGACGCTGCTTGTTTGACGCTGCAGCGCTGCGCAGCGTCAAACAAGCAGCGTTTCCTGAACGTGGAAACATACCCTTAGGGTATGTGTCCACATTCAGGATTGCATCAGGATTTGGTCAGGATTTTCCATCAGTATTTGTAAGCCAAAACCAGGAGTGGAACAATTAGAGGAAAAGTATAATAGAAACATATGCACCACTTCTGCATTTATCACCCACTCCTGGTTTTGGCTTACAAATACTGATGTAAAATACTGACCAAATCCTGATGCAATCCTGAACGTGGACACACCCTTAGGGCTTGTTCACACTGTCCTTTTTTTGCTGCGGATTTTTCAGGTCCTGATTTGGAAAAACCGCAGTGCAAAACCGCGGTGGTTTTCACTGCGGTTTTCTGTCCTTTTTCTACTGCGGATTCCACTGCGGGTTTCCAGCTGCATTTTCCTATTGGTGCAGGTGGAAACCCGCTGCGGAATCCGCAGAAAGAATTGACATGCTACTTCTTTTTTTCCGCAGAAAATCCGCGCGGATTTTCAAGCCGAAAAAAGGAAAGTGGGCACAGCGGTTTTGGTTTTCCATAGGGTAACATTGTACTGTACCCTGCATGGAAAACTGATGCGGATCCGCAGCTGCAAATCCGCTGCGGATCCGCAGCAAAAACCGCAACGTGTGAACATAGCCTTACAGTTCCAGCAAAGTGGATGGGATTTGTAGAAATCTCATGTCCCCTGTGTTTTTTTTTGTTTGTTTGTCTTTTTTTTTTTAACTCAACATGAACTAAACAGGGGTGTACGTTTCAAATCCACATCTATTTCTTTTGCGGATATACTGAGTTTTAATGTGTGAAATTTTCCCATAGATTTACATTAGATGCGCAAAGTCCGCAGGTGAATAAAAAAAACATGTAATCCGCACCCAACTCTATTTATCAAAGCCAAATATCAGGAAGCGTCAAAAGCAAAGCAGCTTTGTATAAAACCTACAAGAGTCAAAAATCACAGAAAAAAAAAATAAAAAAAATTATATATATATATATATATATATATATATATATATATATATATATATATATATATATATATATATATATATATATATATATATCTCTCTCAAGAAGGCAAGTAATTACTTGATAGATATAGAAAATCTACATCATCAAAACCTCATCATGGGGATGTGACCTAGAGAATTTTATCTAAAAAAACAAAAAACTTAATATTGCGCTGTACAGTTGTCTGTACGCTGCCTTAACATGTTAAACATTATACCAAATGGACTTGATGTGCAAGATGATCCCTGTCCCAGAACCAGGCAGCGCTGCACTTCCCCCAACACCTGTTCCAATATAGAATGCAGGCCAGAATAGCGCTCCCAATATGAACAAGGCCGGCAAAATACTTCCCGATAACCACACAATTAGAGATTGCATGTGGGCCTTATGTCTGTACACAGCAAGTAAAACACCTTTTCCTGGCTGTAGATTTCATGGATCCAGCAGGAGAAAGCCATCAGGGTTACAACCCAATCACACTACTGTTAAATATTACATGCTGCTTTAGGAATTGCAAAAAAATTAAACAGGTAAATATTTTTTTTAACAATAAAGTGAACAAAGTAATTAAATTCCTAACAAATTATTACACAAAATAATCTTTACCATTTTATCTTACAACACAGAACATGGTGTAATTAGCCTAACTTCATAAAAAGGGAAATATTTCATTATTATTTATTACACAATATTGTATAATGCGGTGCGTTATGATTGATACCTTTTTAGGGTCCTGCGTGTGCCCGAGTCGGTCTTGTAGTTGCTGGACTCTTTGCACAAGGCTCTGAGAGTCCATATTGAAAGCTCTTTGCAAATAGTAGTTGCTTCCAAAGTCTTAGCTGCTCGTTAGATTCTGGTGTCACAAATGACATCATGTTACCATGTGATTGCCTAAATCACATGCGTCAGACAATCATGTGACTTTATAAATCTCATGGCTTGGCGCTGCTTGGAGACAATAAGACAAGCAAAGTCATTTGGAATGATTTAAAGGGAAATACCACCTTCAGAATGCATTTTTATAACATGTCACATAATTTAAATAAAATATGGAGCTACTAAATACTTTTCTTTCCATATTATCTATTAATTTTCTAGTTTTATGTTTTACGTCCATTTCATATGAATTCAGTATTCTATTGTTTTTCTGTTCCCTGGGGACAAAGCAAAAGTTTACAATGTCGACTAGAAAAAAATTAAAACCTACAATTATTTGAAATGCACAAAATTAAAGTAAAAGAAAATATTTACAAAGTTACTAAAAGGAATCTGTTACCAGGTTTTTTGTAATCTATCTGAGAGCAGCAAGATGTAGAGTCAGAAATCCTGATTTCAGTGATGTATCACTTACTGGGCTGCTTGATGCAGTTTTCATAAAAAAATTGTTTTATCTGCTTCAAATCTACCAGTTATCTTAATGTTGAGCTTTGTGTAACCCCGCCCACACCACTGATTGTCAGCTTTCTGTGCATACTGTGCATAGACAGAAAGCTGCCAATTAGTGGTGGGATGGAGTTATATAGAGTTCATAATATGGAGGACTGCAGGTTTACTAGTCCTCTACTGATAATCTCTTGCTCATAAAACTGATTTTCTCTAAACTACAGCAAGCAGCCCATTATAGAAGCACTCACATCAATAATCCTAGGCATCTTTAAGACACCTATCCATTACTAATCCTATAGTTGTATGGTAAATAAAGACACAGCCAGAAGAAAGTGTTTTATTTGAAATCAAAGCAAAACACACTTTTCCATTTTTCTTTAAAAATAACAAACACAATTATACTCACCTAACACCAATACCATTGAACAAACCGATATAAATTTGGAATCATTGTAAACGTACGAACTAGAGATGGGCATGGACCCCAAACACTTAATTTTCTAGGAAGCACGACCATGAAAAATTTCTTGCGGTGAACTCACTGAGCTCAGCGCCGCAGCATGAGACTTTTTCTCACAGTGCTAGAGGTGATCTCACTGAGGTCACCGCAGTTCATTGGCCTGGCTCACAAGGAAGTGAGATGGGAACGCAGACTCAGTGACCTGACGTCACCGCTAGTCACTGATGCTGCACTCGCAGCAGCTCATTCTCCCTGGACGACCACATCTTGACACCATCCAGGTTGAAAAACACTTATCTCAGACAAGGATCATGGCATGGGACAGTATGTTGGACAGGCGGGAGATATGGTTGTTTTTTATTTTTTTGAAAACATTTATTTGTGCTGAATAGAGTTGAGCGACTTTCATTTTTTTAAGATCGAGTCGGGTTTTGTGAAACCCGATTTTGTCCAGAGTCGAGTCGAGTGCAGTCGGCCGATTATCGCTAAAAGTCGGGGATCGACCGAAACACGAAACCCAATGCAAGTCAATGGGGAAGCATAGTCGGCAGTGAGTGGAGGCCAGGAAAACACCTACAGTGCCCATTTTAATGCCAAAAACATCCATTCTTGTTTCTGAAGCTTGTCAATCTTAATTAACTTTATAATAATAGTTGGGCATAGGGAATTGGGGGTCATTTGGCAAAAGTTGTGGGGGGAGTAGGGCCGGCTCAAGTTTTTCGTGGGCCCAGGAAATGCGGACTACGTCACGGCGGTGTTGCAGGGAAAGGTAAGTATTTCAACGTTGCAAGTGCTGTGATCCTGAGCAAGCAGGGGGGGCCCACTCGTTCGCATTGGCACTGGCACAGGGCCCCTCAAAGTACAGCGATGTGTGTTTGCATGGCGGGGGCGCCTCCCACCAGCAGCGACACTTTTGCGTACTCTGAGGGGCCCTGTGCCAGTGACGTCGCCAACGAGTATGCCCCCCCACCTGATGAAGGAACCTGCACTTTCATCTGCACCTTCCTCTCTGTCCCTGTGTAAGGTGGTATAACATGCGGGAAGGGGAACCTTACTTTCAGCAGGGTCAGATTCTGGCTGTGTAGAGTATAAGGGGAATGTAGTGGTCTAGGTCAATGTACCAGCAGACTCATCTAGCAGTGGCTGGGCAATGGGCAGGATGAGGAGGAAACAGATATAGGGCCAAAGAATAAAGTAGGCTAAATGCAGTTCAAAATTGGTAACAGGACTAAACAGGCGGCATTGCTTTGTTCAGTGGAGTAGCAAACCCAAGAGCAGCAGACACTGTTTCAAGGGCATAACCACACTAGTAGGCCAAATGCAGTTTAATATCTGATAGTATAGGGCGAAAGCCAGAATGTGGAAGCTCAGCTTTGTTCAGTTGAGGACAACACCAAGCAGGGGCAGACAGACACCTTTAGTAGGCCGGAACAGCCAATTGCATTTTTAAAAATGGTAATTTGGAACTGAAGGTTGAAGCTCAGCTTTATTCAGTTGAGGACAACACCAGGCAGGGGCTAACAGACACCTTTAGTAGGCCGGAACAGCCAATTTTTTAAAAAAACAGCAGTTAGTAAGAGGCAGAAGGTAGAAGCTCAGCTTTATTCAGTTGAGGACAACACCAGGCAGGGGCAGACAGACACCTTTAGTAGGCCGGAACAGCCAATTGCATTTTTAAAAATGGTAATTTGGAACAGAAGGTTGAAGCTCAGCTTTATTCAGTTGAGGACAACACCAGGCAGGGGCAGACAGACACCTTTAGTAGGCCGGAACAGCCAATGGCATTTTTAAAAATGGTAATTTGGAACTGAAGGTTGAAGCTCAGCTTTATTCAGTTGAGGACAACACCAGGCAGGGGCAGACAGACACCGTTAGTAGGCCGGAACAGCCAATGGCATTTTTAGAAATGGTAATTTGGAACAGAAGGTTGAAGCTCAGCTTTATTCAGTTGAGGACAACACCAGGCAGGGGCAGACAGACACCTTTAGTAGGCCGGAACAGCCAATTTTAAAAAAAAACAGCAGTTAGTAAGAGGCAGAAGGTAGAAGCTCAGCTTTATTCAGTTGAGGACAACACCAGGCAGGGGCAGACAGACACCTTTAGTAGGCCGGAACAGCCAATCGCATTTTTAAAAATGGTAATTTAGAACAGAAGGTTGAAGCTCAGCTTTATTCAGTTGAGGACAACACCAGGCAGGGGCAGACAGACACCTTTAGTAGGCCGGAACAGCCAATGGCATTTTTAAAAATGGTAATTTGGGACTGAAGGTTGAAGCTCAGCTTTATTCAGTTGAGGACAACACCAGGCAGGGGCAGACAGACACCTTTAGTAGGCCGGAACAGCCAATTTTTAAAAAAAACAGCAGTTAGTAAGAGGCAGAAGGTAGAAGCTCAGCTTTATTCAGTTGAGGACAACACCAGGCAGGGGCAGACAGACACCTTTAGTAGGCCGGAACAGCCAATTGCATTTTTAAAAATGGTAATTTGGAACAGAAGGTTGAAGCTCAGCTTTATTCAGTTGAGGACAACACCAGGCAGGGGCAGACAGACACCTTTAGTAGGCCGGAACAGCCAATGGCATTTTTAAAAATGGTAATTTGGAACTGAAGGTTGAAGCTCAGCTTTATTCAGTTGAGGACAACACCAGGCAGGGGCAGACAGACACCTTTAGTAGGCCGGAACAGCCAATGGCATTTTTAAAAATGGTAATTTGGAACTGAAGGTTGAAGCTCAGCTTTATTCAGTTGAGGACAACACCAGGCAGGGGCAGACAGACACCTTTAGTAGGCCGGAACAGCCAATTTTTTAAAAAAACAGCAGTTAGTAAGAGGCAGAAGGTAGAAGCTCAGCTTTATTCAGTTGAGGACAACACCAGGCAGGGGCAGACATTCACCTTTAGTAGGCCGGAACAGCCAATTGCATTTTTAAAAATGGTAATTTGGAACAGAAGGTTGAAGCTCAGCTTTATTCAGTTGAGGACAACACCAGGCAGGGGCAGACAGACACCTTTAGTAGGCCGGAACAGCCAATTGCATTTTTAAAAATGGTAATTTGGAACAGAAGGTTGAAGCTCAGCTTTATTCAGTTGAGGACAACACCAGGCAGGGGCAGACAGACACCTTTAGTAGGCCGGAACAGCCAATTGCATTTTTAAAAAAGGTAATTTGGAACTGAAGGTTGAAGCTCAGCTTTATTCAGTTGAGGACAACACCAGGCAGGGGCAGACATTCACCTTTAGTAGGCCGGAACAGCCAATTGCATTTTTAAAAATGGTAATTTGGAACAGAAGGTTGAAGCTCAGCTTTATTCAGTTGAGGACAACACCAGGCAGGGGCAGACAGACACCTTTAGTAGGCCGGAACAGCCAATTTTTTAAAAAAACAGCAGTTAGTAAGAGGCAGAAGGTAGAAGCTCAGCTTTATTCAGTTGAGGACAACACCAGGCAGGGGCAGACAGACACCTTTAGTAGGCCGGAACAGCCAATGGCATTTTTAAAAATGGTAATTTGGGACTGAAGGTTGAAGCTCAGCTTTATTCAGTTGAGGACAACACCAGGCAGGGGCAGACAGACACCTTTAGTAGGCCGGAACAGCCAATGGCATTTTTAAAAATGGTAATTTGGAACTGAAGGTTGAAGCTCAGCTTTATTCAGTTGAGGACAACACCAGGCAGGGGCAGACAGACACCTTTAGTAGGCCGGAACAGCCAATGGCATTTTTAAAAATGGTAATTTGGAACTGAAGGTTGAAGCTCAGCTTTATTCAGTTGAGGACAACACCAGGCAGGGGCAGACAGACACCTTTAGTAGGCCGGAACAGCCAATTTTTTAAAAAAACAGCAGTTAGTAAGAGGCAGAAGGTAGAAGCTCAGCTTTATTCAGTTGAGGACAACACCAGGCAGGGGCAGACAGACACCTTTAGTAGGCCGGAACAGCCAATTGCATTTTTAAAAATGGTAATTTGGAACAGAAGGTTGAAGCTCAGCTTTATTCAGTTGAGGACAACACCAGGCAGGGGCAGACAGACACCTTTAGTAGGCCGGAACAGCCAATTGCATTTTTAAAAATGGTAATTTGGAACTGAAGGTTGAAGCTCAGCTTTATTCAGTTGAGGACAACACCAGGCAGGGGCAGACAGACACCTTTAGTAGGCCGGAACAGCCAATTTTTAAAAAAAACAGCAGTTAGTAAGAGGCAGAAGGTAGAAGCTCAGCTTTATTCAGTTGAGGACAACACCAGGCAGGGGCAGACAGACACCTTTAGTAGGCCGGAACAGCCAATTGCATTTTTAAAAATGGTAATTTGGAACAGAAGGTTGAAGCTCAGCTTTATTCAGTTGAGGACAACACCAGGCAGGGGCAGACAGACACCTTTAGTAGGCCGGAACAGCCAATTGCATTTTTAAAAATGGTAATTTGGAACTGAAGGTTGAAGCTCAGCTTTATTCAGTTGAGGACAACACCAGGCAGGGGCAGACATTCACCTTTAGTAGGCCGGAACAGCCAATTGCATTTTTAAAAATGGTAATTTGGAACAGAAGGTTGAAGCTCAGCTTTATTCAGTTGAGGACAACACCAGGCAGGGGCAGACACACACCTTTAGTAGGCCGGAACAGCCAATGGCATTTTTAAAAATGGTAATTTGGAACTGAAGGTTGAAGCTCAGCTTTATTCAGTTGAGGACAACACCAGGCAGGGGCAGACAGACACCTTTAGTAGGCCGGAACAGCCAATGGCATTTTTAAAAATGGTAATTTGGAACTGAAGGTTGAAGCTCAGCTTTATTCAGTTGAGGACAACACCAGGCAGGGGCAGACAGACACCTTTAGTAGGCCGGAACAGCCAATTTTTTAAAAAAACAGCAGTTAGTAAGAGGCAGAAGGTAGAAGCTCAGCTTTATTCAGTTGAGGACAACACCAGGCAGGGGCAGACATTCACCTTTAGTAGGCCGGAACAGCCAATGGCATTTTTAAAAATGGTAATTTGGAACAGAAGGTTGAAGCTCAGCTTTATTCAGTTGAGGACAACACCAGGCAGGGGCAGACAGACACCTTTAGTAGGCCGGAACAGCCAATTGCATTTTTAAAAATGGTAATTTGGAACAGAAGGTTGAAGCTCAGCTTTATTCAGTTGAGGACAACACCAGGCAGGGGCAGACAGACACCTTTAGTTGGCCGGAACAGCCAATTGCATTTTTAAAAAAGGTAATTTGGAACTGAAGGTTGAAGCTCAGCTTTATTCAGTTGAGGATAACACCAGGCAGGGGCAGACATTCACCTTTAGTAGGCCGGAACAGCCAATTGCATTTTTAAAAATGGTAATTTGGAACAGAAGGTTGAAGCTCAGCTTTATTCAGTTGAGGACAACACCAGGCAGGGGCAGACAGACACCTTTAGTAGGCCGGAACAGCCAATTTTTTTAAAAAACAGCAGTTAGTAAGAGGCAGAAGGTAGAAGCTCAGCTTTATTCAGTTGAGGACAACACCAGGCAGGGGCAGACAGACACCTTTAGTAGGCCGGAACAGCTAATGGCATTTTTAAAAATGGTAATTTGGAACTGAAGGTTGAAGCTCAGCTTTAATCAGTTGAGGACAACACCAGGCAGGGGCAGACAGACACCTTTAGTAGGCCGGAACAGCCAATGGCATTTTTAAAAATGGTAATTTGGAACTGAAGGTTGAAGCTCAGCTTTATTCAGTTGAGGACAACACCAGGCAGGGGCAGACAGACACCTTTAGTAGGCCGGAACAGCCAATGGCATTTTTAAAAATGGTAATTTGGAACTGAAGGTTGAAGCTCAGCTTTATTCAGTTGAGGACAACACCAGGCAGGGGCAGACAGACACCTTTAGTAGGCCGGAACAGCCAATTGCATTTTTAAAAAAGGTAATTTGGAACTGAAGGTTGAAGCTCAGCTTTATTCAGTTGAGGACAACACCAGGCAGGGGCAGACATTCACCTTTAGTAGGCCGGAACAGCCAATTGCATTTTTAAAAATGGTAATTTGGAACAGAAGGTTGAAGCTCAGCTTTATTCAGTTGAGGACAACACCAGGCAGGGGCAGACAGACACCTTTAGTAGGCCGGAACAGCCAATTTTTTAAAAAAACAGCAGTTAGTAAGAGGCAGAAGGTAGAAGCTCAGCTTTATTCAGTTGAGGACAACACCAGGCAGGGGCAGACAGACACCTTTAGTAGGCCGGAACAGCTAATGGCATTTTTAAAAATGGTAATTTGGAACTGAAGGTTGAAGCTCAGCTTTAATCAGTTGAGGACAACACCAGGCAGGGGCAGACAGACACCTTTAGTAGGCCGGAACAGCCAATGGCATTTTTAAAAATGGTAATTTGGAACTGAAGGTTGAAGCTCAGCTTTATTCAGTTGAGGACAACACCAGGCAGGGGCAGACAGACACCTTTAGTAGGCCGGAACAGCCAATGGCATTTTTAAAAATGGTAATTTGGAACTGAAGGTTGAAGCTCAGCTTTATTCAGTTGAGGACAACACCAGGCAGGGGCAGACAGACACCTTTAGTAGGCCGGAACAGCCAATTGCATTTTTAAAAAAGGTAATTTGGAACTGAAGGTTGAATCTCAGCTTTATTCAGTTGAGGACAACACCAGGCAGGGGCAGACATTCACCTTTAGTAGGCCGGAACAGCCAATTGCATTTTTAAAAATGGTAATTTGGAACAGAAGGTTGAAGCTCAGCTTTATTCAGTTGAGGACAACACCAGGCAGGGGCAGACAGACACCTTTAGTAGGCCGGAACAGCCAATTTTTTAAAAAAACAGCAGTTAGTAAGAGGCAGAAGGTAGAAGCTCAGCTTTATTCAGTTGAGGACAACACCAGGCAGGGGCAGACAGACACCTTTAGTAGGCCGGAACAGCTAATGGCATTTTTAAAAATGGTAATTTGGAACTGAAGGTTGAAGCTCAGCTTTAATCAGTTGAGGATAACACCAGGCAGGGGCAGACAGACACCTTTAGTAGGCCGGAACAGCCAATGGCATTTTTAAAAATGGTAATTTGGAACTGAAGGTTGAAGCTCAGCTTTATTCAGTTGAGGACAACACCAGGCAGGGGCAGACAGACACCTTTAGTAGGCCGGAACAGCCAATGGCATTTTTAAAAATGGTAATTTGGAACTGAAGGTTGAAGCTCAGCTTTATTCAGTTGAGGACAACACCAGGCAGGGGCAGACAGACACCTTTAGTAGGCCGGAACAGCCAATTTTTTAAAAAAACAGCAGTTAGTAAGAGGCAGAAGGTAGAAGCTCAGCTTTATTCAGTTGAGGACAACACCAGGCAGGGGCAGACAGACACCTTTAGTAGGCCGGAACAGCCAATTGCATTTTTAAAAATGGTAATTTGGAACAGAAGGTTGAAGCTCAGCTTTATTCAGTTGAGGACAACACCAGGCAGGGGCAGACATTCACCTTTAGTAGGCCGGAACAGCCAATTGCATTTTTAAAAATGGTAATTTGGAACAGAAGGTTGAAGCTCAGCTTTATTCAGTTGAGGACAACACCAGGCAGGGGCAGACAGACACCTTTAGTAGGCCGGAACAGCCAATTGCTTTTTTAAAAATGGTAATTTGGAACTGAAGGTTGAAGCTCAGCTTTATTCAGTTGCAGCTTCTTGGCAATAATATAAAGAAGACGAGACAGGACAACACTCGTTGGATGCCATATCTGTGTTTTCACTGGAAAAAAAACTGTCAGTTAACTACTTGTAGGAGAAAGTTTTTGTAGCTGGAGGCCACTTTTTGTATTGTACCAGTTTTCTGTTGTATGTTTGGAACTGAAGGTTGAAGCTCAGCTTTATTCAGTTGAGGACAACACCAGGCAGGGGCAGACACCTTTAGAAGGACGGAACAGCCAATTTTTTTTAAAAACAGCAGTTAATCAGAGCCAGAAGGTAGAAGCTCAGCTTTATTCAGTTGAGGACAACTTGAATTAGGGACTGCAGACAGACTTTGCAGGCTGTCCCCTGTGTGGACCATGCATCCAATACATTAACCCATTTAGCCACAAAGGACACGTAACCTTCCGTGGCCAGGCCTACAGGTCCATGTGTCTGTTGTCAGGTATACCTTTGGACTGACAAATTGACAGAATGCAAGGACAATGCGGTCTTTAACATGCAGGTGGAGGGGTGGGATGGCTTTTCTCGCAAAAGAATTGTCAACTGGGTAGCTCATAGCGTGGTATATCGTAGTTCATCCTGGCTTTATTAATATTAAATTAATTAAAAAAATAGGCTCTAGGCACTTTATTATTGGTTCCAGGGGTACACGGGCAGCAGTGGTCAGGTGAGTGGAGGCCTAGTGGAAGGAGGGACCTTAGACAGGCTTCGAAGGCCTAACATAATAAAATGGGCTGGCGGTAGGCACTTTATTATTGGTTCCAGGGGTACACGGGCAGCAGTGGTCTGGTCAGTGGAGGCCTAGTGGAAGGAGGGACCGCAGACAGGCTTCAAAGGCCTAACATAATAAAATGGGCTGGCTGTAGGCACTTTATTATTGGTTCCAGGGGTACACGGGCAGCAGTGGTCTGGTCAGTGGAGGCCTAGTGGAAGGAGGGACCTTAGACAGGCTTCAAAGGCCTAACATAATAAAATGGGCTGGCTGTAGGCACTTTATTATTGGTTCCAGGGGTACACGGGCAGCAGTGGTCAGGTGAGTGGAGGCCTAGTGGAAGGAGGGACCTTAGACAGGCTTCGAAGGCCTAACATAAAAAAATGAGCTGGCTGTAGGCACTTTATAATTGGTACCAGGGGTACACGGGCAGCAGTGGTCTGGTCAGTGGAGGCCTAGTGGAAGGAGGGACCGCAGACAGGCTTCAAAGGCCTAACATAATAAAATGGGCTGGCTGTAGGCACTTTATTATTGGTTCCAGGGGTACACGGGCAGCAGTGGTCTGGTCAGTGGAGGCCTAGTGGAAGGAGGGACCGCAGACAGGCTTCGAAGGCCTAACACAATAAAATGGGCTGGCTGTAGGCACTTTAAAATTGGTTCCAGGGGTACACGGGCAGCAGTGGTCTGGTCAGTGGAGGCCTAGTGGAAGGAGGGACCTTAGACAGGCTTCGAAGGCCTAACACAATAAAATGGGCTGGCTGTAGGCACTTTATTATTGGTTCCAGGGGTACACGGGCAGCAGTGGTCAGGTGAGTGGAGGCCTAGTGGAAGGAGGGACCTTAGACAGGCTTCGAAGGCCTAACATAAAAAAATGAGCTGGCTGTAGGCACTTTATAATTGGTTCCAGGGGTACACGGGCAGCAGTGGTCTGGTCAGTGGAGGCCTAGTGGAAGGAGGGACCGCAGACAGGCTTCGAAGGCCTAAAATAACAAACAATAGGCTCATGGCAGCTTTACAGCGGTTACATGGATACACAGGCAGCTTGGTGGTGAGTGGAGGAGTATTTAAAGTAGGGACCGCAGACAGGCTATCAAAGGCCTAAAATAACAAACAATAGGCTTATGGCAGTTTTACAGCGGTTACATGGATACACGGGCAGGCAGCTGGTGATGAGTGGAGGAGTATTTAAAGTAGGGACCGCAGACAGGCTATCAAAGGCCTAAAATAACAAACAATAGGCTCATGGCAGTTTTACAGCGGTTACATGGATACACGGGCAGGCAGCTTGGTGGTCAGTGGAGGAGTATTTAAAGTAGGGACCGCAGACAGGCTATCAAAGGCCTAAAATAACAAACAATAGGCTCATGGCAGCTTTACAGCGGTTACATGGATACACAGGCAGCTTGGTGGTGAGTGGAGGAGTATTTAAAGTAGGGACCGCAGACAGGCTATCAAAGGCCTAAAATAACAAACAATAGGCTTATGGCAGTTTTACAGCGGTTACATGGATACACGGGCAGGCAGCTGGTGATGAGTGGAGGAGTATTTAAAGTAGGGACCGCAGACAGGCTATCAAAGGCCTAAAATAACAAACAATAGGCTCATGGCAGTTTTACAGCGGTTACATGGATACACGGGCAGGCAGCTTGGTGGTCAGTGGAGGAGTATTTAAAGTAGGGACCGCAGACAGGCTATCAAAGGCCTAAAATAACAAACAATAGGCTCATGGCAGCTTTACAGCGGTTACATGGATACACAGGCAGCTTGGTGGTGAGTGGAGGAGTATTTAAAGTAGGGACCGCAGACAGGCTATCAAAGGCCTAAAATAACAAACAATAGGCTCATGGCAGCTTTACAGCGGTTACATGGATACACAGGCAGCTTGGTGGTGAGTGGAGGAGTATTTAAAGTAGGGACCGCAGACAGGCTATCAAAGGCCTAAAATAACAAACAATAGGCTTATGGCAGTTTTACAGCGGTTACATGGATACACGGGCAGGCAGCTGGTGATGAGTGGAGGAGTATTTAAAGTAGGGACCGCAGACAGGCTATCAAAGGCCTAAAATAACAAACAATAGGCTTATGGCAGTTTTACAGCGGTTACATGGATACACGGGCAGGCAGCTTGGTGGTCAGTGGAGGAGTATTTAAAGTAGGGACCGCAGACAGGCTATCAAAGGCCTAAAATAACAAACAATAGGCTCATGGCAGCTTTACAGCGGTTACATGGATACACAGGCAGCTTGGTGGTGAGTGGAGGAGTATTTAAAGTAGGGACCGCAGACAGGCTATCAAAGGCCTAAAATAACAAACAATAGGCTTATGGCAGTTTTACAGCGGTTACATGGATACACGGGCAGGCAGCTGGTGATGAGTGGAGGAGTATTTAAAGTAGGGACCGCAGACAGGCTATCAAAGGCCTAAAATAACAAACAATAGGCTCATGGCAGCTTTACAGCGGTTACATGGATACACAGGCAGCTTGGTGGTGAGTGGAGGAGTAGTGCAAGGAGTGTCTGTCCCAGTACTCCCAAAATATAAAGAGATGTTAATGTCTCGCAAAACAACCAAAACAAAAAAAAAGGTGGCATACTTAGGTACAGGGGTGGGCTCATCTACTGAGTTTCTGACATAGTAATTTGGCAGTAACTATTTAATGGTGCCAATATAGGACACAGACACAGACTACTTTAAGTTGCATCATAGATGTCTACAAATTTGTATTGTCAGTGCCAGACATTGAATGATGTCAGCGAATAGACTAAAGATTGGTGGAGCTGTGCGACATAATTTTGCACGTGGTAGAGCACATTTTGAGCTGGGGTAGGGGGGAACTCTCTTGAGGCCGGCGGGACCGCCCCAGGGCCCCTCATGTTACAACGGTGTGTCTGACGTTGGGTGCGCACCGCCACCGCCAGAGACACTACATTGTACTATGAGGGACCCAGTAGCAATGCCGTCAACCAAAAGCGAGCACACCCACCTCTTCAGACAAACAGCAGTCTCACGGGTGCTTGCGCCAAGTCGCGATACCACGGCCCCGTGTGGGGAGTTTTGCCATTTAGGGAGGTGTAAACATGTCGTATGCTGTACAATCAGCTGCAGCAAATTAGACATTAGAAAAGTAATTCACAGGCAAGAGCTTTTCATAGGAAAGCTAGGTGTCGGCCGGGCAAGGTGGGGCAAAAGATTTCGAAATCCAGTTGTGGTTCATTTTAATGAATGTTAGATCGTCAACATTTTGGGTAGCCAGACGAGTCCTTTTTTCGGTTAATATTGAACCTGCAGCACTGAATACTCTTTCTGATAGGACACTTGCTGCCGGGCAAGCAAGCTCCTGCAATGCATATTCTGCCAATTCTGGCCAGGTGTCTAATTTGGAGGCCCAGTAATCAAATGGGAATGACGGTTGAGGGAGAACATCGATAAGGGATGAAAAATAGTTAGTAACCATACTGGACAAATGTTGTCTCCTGTCACTTTCAATTGATGCAGCAGTACCTGTCCTGTCTGCGGTCATAGCAAAATCACTCCACAACCTGGTCAGAAAACCCCTCTGTCCAACGCCACTTCTGATGTGTGCACCCCTAACACTCCTAGTCTGCTGCCCCCTGGAGCTCATGTGAGAACGATCACGTGTGCTGTGTGCTGGGAATGCCTGAAGCAAACGGTCAACAAGAGTTGATTGTTTGGTTGCTAATATTAGTTCCAAGTTCTCATGTGGCATAATATTTTGCAATTTGCCTTTATAGCGTGGATCAAGGAGGCAGGCCAACCAGTAATCGTCATCGTTCATCATTTTCGTAATGCGTGTGTCCCTTTTTAGGATACGTAAGGCATAATCCGCCATGTGGGCCAAAGTTCCAGTTGTCAAATCTCCGGTTGTGATTGGTTGAGGGGCAGTTGCAGGCAAATCTACGTCACTTGTGTCCCTCAAAAAACCAGAACCCGGCCGTGACACGCAACCAATTTCCTGTGCCCCCGGGAAAGGTTCGGCATTAAAAATATACTCATCCCCATCATCCTCCTCGTCCTCCACCTCCTCTTCGCCCGCTACCTCGTCCTGTACACTGCCCTGACCAGACAATGGCTGACTGTCATCAAGGCTTTCCTCTTCCTCTGGTGCAGACGCCTGCTCCTTTATGTGCGTCAAACTTTGCATCAGCAGACGCATTAGGGGGATGCTCATGCTTATTACGGCGTTGTCTGCACTAACCAGCCGTGTGCATTCCTCAAAACACTGAAGGACTTGGCACATGTCTTGTATCTTAGACCACTGCACACCTGACAACTCCATGTCTGCCATCCTACTGCCTGCCCGTGTATCCTCCCACAAATAAATAACAGCACGCCTCTGTTCGCACAGTCTCTGAAGCATGTGCAGTGTTGAGTTCCACCTTGTTGCAACGTCTATGATTAGGCGATGCTGGGGAAGGTTCAAAGACCGCTGATAGGTCTGCATACGGCTGGCGTGTACAGGCGAACGTCGGATATGTGAGCAAAGTGCACGCATTTTGAGGAGCAGGTCGGAGAACCCAGGATAAGTTTTCAATAAGCACTGCACCACCAGGTTTAAGGTGTGAGCCAGGCAAGGAATGTGTTTCAGTTGGGAAAGGGAGATGGCAGCCATGAAATTCCTTCCGTTATCACTCACTACCTTGCCTGCCTCAAGATCTACTGTGCCCAGCCACGACTGCTTTTCTTGTTGCAAGAACTCGGATAGAACTTCCGCGGTGTGTCTGTTGTCGCCCAAACACTTCATAGCCAATACAGCCTGCTGACGCTTGGCAGTAGCTGGCCCATAATGGGACAACTGGTGTGCAACAGTGTCATCTGCCGATGGAGTGGTTGGCAGACTGCGTTCTGTGGAAGAGCTGTAGCTTCTGCAGGAGGACGAGGAGGAGGAGGAGGAGGGGGTGCGAACGCCTACAGCCAACTGTTTCCTCGACCGTGGGCTAGGCACAACTGTCCCTAAATTGATGTCGCCTGTGGACCCTGCATCCACCACATTCACCCAGTGTGCCGTGATGGACACATAGCGTCCCTGGCCATGCCTACTGGTCCATGCATCTGTAGTCAGGTGCACCTTTGTACTCACAGATTGCCTGAGTGCATGGACGATGCGCTGTTTAACATGCTGGTGCAGGGCTGGGATGGCTTTTCTGGAAAAAAGTGTCGACTGGGTAGCTCGTATCGTGGTTCAGCGTACTCCATCAGGGCTTTGAAAGCTTCGCTTTCAACTAACCGGTAGGGCATCATCTCTAACGAGATTAGTCTAGCTATGTGGGCGTTAAAACCCTGTGTACGCGGATGCGAGGATAAGTACTTCCTTTTTCTAACCAGAGTCTCATGTAGGGTGAGCTGGACTGGAGAGCTGGAGATCGTGGAACTTTCGGGTGTGCCGGTGTACATGGCAGACTGAGAGACGGTTGGAGACGGTATTGTTTCCGCCGGTGCCCTAGATGCAATATTTCCTCCTACAAAACTGGTGGTTCCCTGACCCTGACTGCTTTTGGCTGGCAAAGAAACCTGCACAGATACTGCCGGTGGTGCGGAAAATGGTGGCCTTACAGTGACGGAAGGGATGTTGCGTTGCTGACTAGCTTCATTGGCCGAGGGTGCTACAACCTTAAGGGACGTTTGGTAGTTAGTCAAGGCTTGAAAATGCATGGTGGTTAAGTGTCTATGCATGCAACTAGTATTTAGACTTTTCAGATTCTGACCTCTGCTTAAGCTAGTTGAACATTTTTGACAGATGACTTTGCGCTGATCAGTTGGATGTTGTTTAAAAAAATGCCAGACTGCACTCTTCCTAGACTCGGATCCCTTTTCAGGGATTGCAGACTGAGCTTTAACCGGATGGCCACGCTGTCCTCCAACAGGTTTTGGCTTTGACACGCGTTTTGGGCCAGATACGGGCCCGGCAGATGGAACCTGTTGCGATGTTGATGCCTGCTGCGGCCCCTCCTCCACCTCCGCTTCTGAACTACTGCCGCCTGCACCCTGTTCCCCCAATGGCTGCCAATCGGGGTCAATAACTGGGTCATCTATTACCTCCTCTTCGAGCTCGTGTGCAACTTCGTCTGTGTCACTGTGTCGGTCGGTGGTATAGCGTTCGTGGCGGGGCAACATAGTCTCATCAGGGTCTGATTGTGGATCTGTACCCTGAGAGGGCAATGTGGTGGTCTGAGTCAAAGGAGCAGCATAGTACTCTGGCTGTGGCTGTGCATCAGTGCACTCCATGTCAGAATATACTTGTAATGGGCATGGCCTGTTAAATGTTTCACTTTCTAAGCCAGGGACGGTATGTGTAAAGAGCTCCATGGAGTGACCCGTTGTGTCGCCTGCTGCATCCTTCTCTCTTGTTGTAGTTTTTGCTGAGGAGGACAAGGAAGCGACTTGTCCCTGACCGTGAACATCCACAAGCGACGCGCTGCTTTTACATTTACCAGTTTCGGAAGAGGAGGCAAAAGAGCTAGAGGCTGAGTCTGCAATGTAAGCCAAAACTTGCTGTTGCTGCTCCGCCTTTAAAAGCGGTTTTCCTACTCCCAGAAAAGAGAGCGTTCGAGGCCTTGTGTAGCCTGACGACGAAACTGGCTCCACAGCTCCAGACTTAGGTGGAATATTTTTATCCCCACGACCACCTGATGCTCCACTACCACTACCATCATTACCAGCTGACAATGAACGCCCACGACGACCTCTTGCACCAGACTTCCTCATTGTTTTAAAATCTTAACCAAAGTAACTTTATTTGTTGCTGTCAAACAACTTACACGGTGAGCTATAACTTCAGTATGATTTCAATATCCCTTAACAGGTTGGTGAGACCACAAGGAAAATCAGGCACAATGTTACACACTCTGTTTTCTGTGGCACAAAATCACAGAGATGACACACACGCAGGACTGTCACTCAAGCACTAATGTCAATATTAATCTCCCACCTAATTTATTTATTTTTTTTTTCAGGGAGACTTTAGAAACCAAATAATATTAAAAAAACCAAAAAAATAAATAGCCTTTCTATGGCCCACTGAATGAGAGAGAGAGGTGGCACACCCAGGAGTCAAGACTGGCACACAAGCTGAAAGGGCAATATTACTCTCCCACTGTTTTTTTATGTATTTTTTGTTTTTTAAGGGAGACTTTAGAAACCCAATAATATTTAAAAAAAAAAATAAATAGGCTTTCTATGGCCCACTGAATGAGAGAGAGGTGGCACACCCAGGAGTCAAGACTGGCACACAAGCTGAAAGGGCAATATTACTCTCCCACTGTTTTTTTTTTTTTTTTTTTTTCAGGGAGACTTTAGAAACCAAATAATAAGAAAAAAAATAAATAAATAAATAGGCTTTCTATAGCCCACTGAATGAGAGATAGCACACACAGCAGTGGCACACAAGCCCTGACTGAGGCCAATATTTTTCTCCCACTGATTGATGTAGTGTTTTTGTGTTGAGGTAGATTTTAGAACACAAATCAAGGAAAAAAAAAAAATGCTTTCTATGGCCCACTGAATGAGAGAGGTGGCACACCCAGGAGTCAAGACTGGCACACAAGCTGAAAGGGCAATATTACTCTCCCACTGTTTTTTTATGTATTTTTTGTTTGTTAAGGGAGACTTTAGAAACCCAATAATATTTAAAAAAAAAAATAAATAGGCTTTCTATGGCCCACTGAATGAGAGAGGTGGCACACCCAGGAGTCAAGACTGGCACACAAGCTGAAAGGGCAATATTACTCTCCCACTGTTTTTTTAAGTTTTTTTTTTATTATTTTCAGGGAGACTTTAGAAACCAAATAATATTAAAAAAACCAAAAAAATAAATAGGCTTTCTATGGCCCACTGAATGAGAGAGAGGTGGCACACCCAGGAGTCAAGACTGGCACACAAGCTGAAAGGGCAATATTACTCTCCCACTGTTTTTTTTTTTTTTTTTTTTTTCAGGGAGACTTTAGAAACCAAATAATAAGAAAAAAAAAAAATAAATAAATAGGCTTTCTATAGCCCACTGAATGAGAGATAGCACACACAGCAGTGGCACACAAGCCCTGACTGACGCCAATATTTTTCTCCCACTGATTGATGTAGTGTTTTTGTGTTGAGGTAGATTTTAGAACACAAATCAAGGAAAAAAAAAAATGCTTTCTATGGCCCACTGAATGAGAGAGGTGGCACACCCAGGAGTCAAGACTGGCACACAAGCTGAAAGGGCAATATTACTCTCCCACTGTTTTTTTATGTATTTTTTGTTTTTTAAGGGAGACTTTAGAAACCCAATAATATTTAAAAAAAAAAATAAATAGGCTTTCTATGGCCCACTGAATGAGAGAGGTGGCACACCCAGGAGTCAAGACTGGCACACAAGCTGAAAGGGCAATATTACTCTCCCACTGTTTTTTTAAGTTTTTTTTTTTTTATTTTCAGGGAGACTTTAGAAACCAAATAATATTAAAAAAAACAAAAAAATAAATAGGCTTTCTATGGCCCACTGAATGAGAGAGAGGTGGCACACCCAGGAGTCAAGACTGGCACACAAGCTGAAAGGGCAATATTACTCTCCCACTGTTTTTCTTTTTTTTTTTTTTTTTTCAGGGAGACTTTAGAAACCAAATAATAAGAAAAAAAATAAATAAATAAATAGGCTTTCTATAGCCCACTGAATGAGAGATAGCACACACAGCAGTGGCACACAAGCCCTGACTGAGGCCAATATTTTTCTCCCACTGATTGATGTAGTGTTTTTGTGTTGAGGTAGATTTTAGAACACAAATCAAGGAAAAAAAAAAAATGCTTTCTATGGCCCACTGAATGAGAGAGGTGGCACACCCAGGAGTCAAGACTGGCACACAAGCTGAAAGGGCAATATTACTCTCCCACTGTTTTTTTATGTATTTTTTGTTTTTTAAGGGAGACTTTAGAAACCCAATAATATTTAAAAAAAAAAATAAATAGGCTTTCTATGGCCCACTGAATGAGAGAGGTGGCACACCCAGGAGTCAAGACTGGCACACAAGCTGAAAGGGCAATATTACTCTCCCACTGTTTTTTTAAGTTTTTTTTTTTTTATTTTCAGGGAGACTTTAGAAACCAAATAATATTAAAAAAAACAAAAAAATAAATAGGCTTTCTATGGCCCACTGAATGAGAGAGAGGTGGCACACCCAGGAGTCAAGACTGGCACACAAGCTGAAAGGGCAATATTACTCTCCCACTGTTTTTTTTTTTTTTTTTTTTTTCAGGGAGACTTTAGAAACCAAATAATAAGAAAAAAAATAAATAAATAAATAGGCTTTCTATAGCCCACTGAATGAGAGATAGCACACACAGCAGTGGCACACAAGCCCTGACTGAGGCCAATATTTTTCTCCCACTGATTGATGTAGTGTTTTTGTGTTGAGGTAGATTTTAGAACACAAATCAAGGAAAAAAAAAAAATGCTTTCTATGGCCCACTGAATGAGAGAGGTGGCACACCCAGGAGTCAAGACTGGCACACAAGCTGAAAGGGCAATATTACTCTCCCACTGTTTTTTTATGTATTTTTTGTTTTTTAAGGGAGACTTTAGAAACCCAATAATATTTAAAAAAAAAAATAAATAGGCTTTCTATGGCCCACTGAATGAGAGAGGTGGCACACCCAGGAGTCAAGACTGGCACACAAGCTGAAAGGGCAATATTACTCTCCCAATGTTTTTTTAAGTTTTTTTTTTTTTATTTTCAGGGAGACTTTAGAAACCAAATAATATTAAAAAAACCAAAAAAATAAATAGGCTTTCTATGGCCCACTGAATGAGAGAGAGGTGGCACACCCAGGAGTCAAGACTGGCACACAAGCTGAAAGGGCAATATTACTCTCCCACTGTTTTTTTTTTTTTTTTTTTTTTCAGGGAGACTTTAGAAACCAAATAATAAGAAAAAAAATAAATAAATAAATAGGCTTTCTATAGCCCACTGAATGAGAGATAGCACACACAGCAGTGGCACACAAGCCCTGACTGAGGCCAATATTTTTCTCCCACTGATTGATGTAGTGTTTTTGTGTTGAGGTAGATTTTAGAACACAAATCAAGGAAAAAAAAAAAAATGCTTTCTATGGCCCACTGAATGAGAGAGGTGGCACACCCAGGAGTCAAGACTGGCACACAAGCTGAAAGGGCAATATTACTCTCCCACTGTTTTTTTATGTATTTTTTGTTTTTTAAGGGAGACTTTAGAAACCCAATAATATTTAAAAAAAAAAATAAATAGGCTTTCTATGGCCCACTGAATGAGAGAGGTGGCACACCCAGGAGTCAAGACTGGCACACAAGCTGAAAGGGCAATATTACTCTCCCACTGTTTTTTTAAGTTTTTTTTTTTATATTTTCAGGGAGACTTTAGAAACCAAATAATATTAAAAAAACCAAAAAAATAAATAGGCTTTCTATGGCCCACTGAATGAGAGAGAGGTGGCACACCCAGGAGTCAAGACTGGCACACAAGCTGAAAGGGCAATATTACTCTCCCACTGTTTTTTTTTTTTTTTTTTTTTTCAGGGAGACTTTAGAAACCAAATAATAAGAAAAAAAATAAATAAATAAATAGGCTTTCTATAGCCCACTGAATGAGAGATAGCACACACAGCAGTGGCACACAAGCCCTGACTGAGGCCAATATTTTTCTCCCACTGATTGATGTAGTGTTTTTGTGTTGAGGTAGATTTTAGAACACAAATCAAGGAAAAAAAAAAAAATGCTTTCTATGGCCCACTGAATGAGAGAGGTGGCACACCCAGGAGTCAAGACTGGCACACAAGCTGAAAGGGCAATATTACTCTCCCACTGTTTTTTTATGTATTTTTTGTTTTTTAAGGGAGACTTTAGAAACCCAATAATATTTAAAAAAAAAAATAAATAGGCTTTCTATGGCCCACTGAATGAGAGAGGTGGCACACCCAGGAGTCAAGACTGGCACACAAGCTGAAAGGGCAATATTACTCTCCCACTGTTTTTTTAAGTTTTTTTTTTTTTATTTTCAGGGAGACTTTAGAAACCAAATAATATTAAAAAAACCAAAAAAATAAATAGGCTTTCTATGGCCCACTGAATGAGAGAGAGGTGGCACACCCAGGAGTCAAGACTGGCACACAAGCTGAAAGGGCAATATTACTCTCCCACTGTTTTTTTTTTTTTTTTTTTTTTCAGGGAGACTTTAGAAACCAAATAATAAGAAAAAAAATAAATAAATAAATAGGCTTTCTATAGCCCACTGAATGAGAGATAGCACACACAGCAGTGGCACACAAGCCCTGACTGAGGCCAATATTTTTCTCCCACTGATTGATGTAGTGTTTTTGTGTTGAGGTAGATTTTAGAACACAAATCAAGGAAAAAAAAAAAAATGCTTTCTATGGCCCACTGAATGAGAGAGGTGGCACACCCAGGAGTCAAGACTGGCACACAAGCTGAAAGGGCAATATTACTCTCCCACTGTTTTTTTATGTATTTTTTGTTTTTTAAGGGAGACTTTAGAAACCCAATAATATTTAAAAAAATAAATAAATAGGCTTTCTATGGCCCACTGAATGAGAGAGGTGGCACACCCAGGAGTCAAGACTGGCACACAAGCTGAAAGGGCAATATTACTCTCCCACTGTTTTTTTAAGTTTTTTTTTTTTTTATTTTCAGGGAGACTTTAGAAACCAAATAATATTAAAAAAACAAAAAAAATAAATAGGCTTTCTATGGCCCACTGAATGAGAGAGAGGTGGCACACCCAGGAGTCAAGACTGGCACACAAGCTGAAAGGGCAATATTACTCTCCCACTGTTTTTTTTTTTTTTTTTTTTTTTCAGGGAGACTTTAGAAACCAAATAATAAGAAAAAAAATAAATAAATAGGCTTTCTATAGCCCACTGAATGAGAGATAGCACACACAGCAGTGGCACACAAGCCCTGACTGAGGCCAATATTTTTCTCCCACTGATTGATGTAGTGTTTTTGTGTTGAGGTAGATTTTAGAACACAAATCAAGGGAAAAAAAAATGCTTTCTATGGCCCACTGAATGAGAGAGGTGGCACACCCAGGAGTCAAGACTGGCACACAAGCTGAAAGGGCAATATTACTCTCCCACTGTTTTTTTATGTATTTTTTGTTTTTTAAGGGAGACTTTAGAAACCCAATAATATTTAAAAAAAAAAATAAATAGGCTTTCTATGGCCCACTGAATGAGAGAGGTGGCACACCCAGGAGTCAAGACTGGCACACAAGCTGAAAGGGCAATATTACTCTCCCACTGTTTTTTTAAGTTTTTTTTTTTTTATTTTCAGGGAGACTTTAGAAACCAAATAATATTAAAAAAACCAAAAAAATAAATAGACTTTCTATGGCCCACTGAATGAGAGAGAGGTGGCACACCCAGGAGTCAAGACTGGCACACAAGCTGAAAGGGCAATATTACTCTCCCACTGTTTTTTTTTTTTTTTTTTTTTTTCAGGGAGACTTTAGAAACCAAATAATAAGAAAAAAAATAAACACAGCAGTGGCACACAAGCCCTGACTGAGGCCAATATTTTTCTACCACTGATTGATGTAGTGTTTTTGTGTTGAGGTAGATTTTAGAACACAAATCAAGGAAAAAAAAAAAAATGCTTTCTATGGCCCACTGAATGAGAGATAGCACACACAGCAGTGGCACACAAGCCCTGACTGAGGCCAATATTTTTCTACCACTGATTGATGTAGTGTTTTTGTGTTGAGGTAGAATTTAGAACACAAATCACGGAAAAAATAAATAGGCTTTCTATGGCCCACTCAGTGAGAGATGGCACACACAGGGATGGCACTGTAGCAGAAATGCCAATCTTAATCTCCCACAAAAAAAAAAAAAAAACAGGGACTGTCCTACAATTACTATCTCCCTGCAGTAATCTAAGCCAGGTATGGCAGGCAGCAATAGGAGTGGACTGATGCACAAATTAAATAAAAAGTGTGGACAAACAAAAAAGATAGCTGTGCAGAAAGGAACAAGAGGATATGTGCTTTGAAAAAAGCAGTTGGTTTCCACAGTGGCGTACACACAGCAATACAGCTATCACGGAGCCTTCTAGGGCAGCCCAATGAGCTACAGCGCTGAGGAAAAAAAAAAATAGCTTCCACTGTTCCTGCACACCGAAGGTGGTGTTGGACAGTGGAAATCGCTACAGCACAAGCGGTTTGGTGGTTAGTGGACCCTGCCTAACGCTCTCCCTGCTTCTGACGAAGCGGCAGCAACCTCTCCCTAAGCTCAGATCAGCAGCAGTAAGATGGCGGTCGGCGGGAACGCCCATTTATAGCCCCTGTGACGCCGCAGACAGCAAGCCAATCACTGCAATGCCCTTCTCTAAGATGGTGGGGACCAGGATCTATGTCATCACGCTGCCCACACTCTGCGTTCACCTTCATTGGCTGAGAAATGGCGCTTTTCGCGTCATTGAAACGCGACTTTGGCGCGAAAGTCGCGTACCGCATGGCCGACAAGCACAGGGGTCGGATCGGGTTTCATGAGACGCCGACTTAGCCAAAAGTCGGCGACTTTTGAAAATGATCGACCCGTTTCGCTCAACCCTAGTGCTGAAGTGTATCCTAAGTTGGGAGGAAAGATCCAAATTAAATAGAATTTGTATAGATTAGATGATATAGTCAATGTTAGAAAAGTATCAAAGTATGGACATGTGGTTATTTAGGAACTATATAACACAGTTTGATAGTATCGCAAATAAGATAGCACTATATGATGATCTGCTACTTTGACCTTTTAAGGTCTGGGTGGCCCGAGGCCCCTCCGCCACCAATGCAGTCTATATGGATATAGACAGCGGAGACAGTGAGCAGGCGAGCACGGTGCAGACTGTGGGTCACTGTTTTCAGCCCTTCGAATGTCTCAGTCTGCGGGCTGGACTGAGACAGCCAGAGGGCCGGATGAGGTGTCACGACCGATAAGGTTAAGACCAGTGTACGACACGACTTATACATACAACGGGATGGAATGGGGTGAGGAAGGCCCTAACCATAGTGAACGAGGGATGGGGGCACCTCCTGAACTCCAACCCGAGCCTGTACCTACACTCTCCTAATGCCCTAAGCGGGTCCTTCCCCCCACCACCAGCACATGCCTGAACCCTGATTGTCACCTCACTAATCCTTGGCTAGTGCACTGGCCGGCAAGGATGCTAGCCTCAGCACTGCAAATCATGAGCAACACAGGGAGAGTGACAAACACAAGACAGACAGATAGAAGGGAACTTAACAAATGTCTCTGCTGCAAAGCACCACACAGCAGAGGGAAAATGTAAGGAGGTGAAGCACAAAAAGAGTCCGGGGGCCGGTTACCTTCGCGGCTCTGTGCCTGGAACCATTGAGCTGTGCTACAGGTTCCCCAGGGGGCAGACTTAGAAACTGGGACAGGAAGGAAGCTGGGCATAGAGTGGGAAAGATGCACGCGCAAGGAGCAGAGCAGCGTGAGCAGCGGTCAGAGCAGGGCGCAGCTGCGCACAGAGAGAAAGAGCTCCCGGTCAGAGGACAAATACAGGGAGATTGCCCAGAAAGACTGCATCCTGTGAATACATGAAAGCGGACTCTGCTGTGACTGGAGAGGGGTACTTTGAGACCGTGCAGAGACTTTGGCCCATGCAGAGACTTTGACTCCCTGGTACCAACGGTATCAGTACAGAGACTGTGACCCCTGGTTCCCACGGTATCAGTGCAGAGCCCTTGATTCCTGGTGAGAGACTTAATAATAGACTGACCATCGTTTTCCCGGGATAGGCTGTGCTGTAAAAGCTAAAGACTCAGAGCCTGTGCATATCACATTAACTCCCTAAACCCCAGGCATCAGGCTCCTAGAGACTACTCAGCCCACGGACAACAGAGGGACGACAAGTGCCGCTGTTTCCCGGCGCCTACGTTGGAGAAGACAACCCTTCAAACAAGTCCTCATCAGACTGATAAGTGTTCTTTTTCTCAAGAAATCCTGCTTAATTCTGTTACACTGTTTGATTCCCATATTTTTGCACTGTTTTATTGCTAATTATATTCCACTGCTTCCTCCCTGCGAGGAGAACCTGATTCCTGTTATTAAACCCCTCAACTGTTGGTCTGTCTGTTCCGTGGTGACATACTCAGTACCTGCATACTATTACATTTGGGTAGTCGGCAGGATGTCATACGGTGGCATGGAAAGGGCAGACCAAGCAGCTGGGGCAGTTCCCAGGTCTAGCATTTCCCTGGGAGCCATGTTGAATAATTTCCCAAGGTTCACTGGGAACAATAAAATGCTGTGGAGTTGGATGGAGCGTATCCGGGGAATGATGCGGATGCATCCCATGACACCGGCCCTGGAGGCAGAAATTGCATTGATGGCCCTGGAGGGGGAGGCAGATTCTGTCATGCATAGGTCCCCCCAGGAGAGAGATGCCCTGGACAAAGTGCTGTGCATACTTGAGGAGACGCATGGGGACCCCACTGACGTAGGGGAACTTTGCATGCGACTGTTTTACTGGGTACAACAAGAGGGGGAGACCGTGACCCAATTCTTGAACGCCCTACAAGAGCTTCACACTGCTATCAGACAAAAGGACGGTGTAGGGGTTTGGTCAGTTGATGTGGTGCTCAGAGATTAGCTGGTGATGGGACTGCATGACGCAATGATGAAACAGGCACTGCGAGAGCGCATGCAAGTAAAGCCAGACATGACTTTCCCTGAGGTTGGCAGTGAGGCGCGTGTGCGAGAACAAGAACAGGGAGTGACGGGGCTGGTGGGAAGGGTGCAGAGTGGGGAGGTAACCACCACCACAGACAATATCCCCCAGTGGGTGGAGGACCTGAGAAGGGAGATGAGACAGGTCCGTGAAGAAATGGCGGCCTCCAGAAGAACTCTGGCAGAAGGGCCCGGCCCTCTGGTGCGAGACAGAGAAGCTGCTCCCGGAAGGGAGGGTGAAACTATCAGGAGGAGAATCCCTCTTTCATGCTACACCTGTGGAGAATCCAGCCACATTGCTCAATGTTATCCCTGGCGGTGCCAACCATCCCCGCGTCCTCCTTTAAGCTACATGGCTCTGAGCTCGAGGGGCACCGCTCGGAGCATGAACAACAGAGGAGAAGTAGTAAAAGTCCCCACAGCCTTGTTTCCACGTGCCCTCTGGTCTGGGCAGAAATCAATGGAAGGGCAGTGTGGTGCTTGATGGACACCGGCTCACAAGTGACCACCATGCCTGAGAGATATTTCCGCCGTCACTTCACAGAGGCACTGCGGCCCGAAAGGGGCCCTGTTATCAAACTTATGGTGGCTAATCACTTGCCCATCCCGGTCGCAGGGGTGGTATGGATCAGCATAAAGTTCTGCAAAAAAGACCTCGGGAGAAGAGGAGTGGTACTGGTGGATGGAGAGGTAGCTAAAGACCATACCGTGACCCTGGGCATGAATGTGTTAAAAGACCTCGGAAGCCTGGTTTTCAACGAGTCCCTGGAATGGTTCCTGCAACAATAGAGCGACCAAACCCCCAGAGAAGGGTCTTTCAACAACTGATACGGACCGCCTCGGTTCGGGAAGCATACAGCGACGGAAAGGAATTCGGCAAAGTCGTCGCCCCCGCCTCAATCAATCGAGTGTTGCCCCCTGGGCAGATGGTGCTTCCCCTGCCTATACGAGCTGGCATCCCGCTGGAAGGGGTCGAAGTCCAAATTGAGCCCAGCAGAGCCGACCAGCTGCCGTCAAGAATATTGGTCGCGCGGTCCCTGGCTACTGTGCGGGATGGAACTGTCCTTGTGCGCTGCATAAATTTGGAGGAGACAGATTCAACTTTGCCCCCTAGAAGTGAAGTTGCCCAGTCCTGGGCCTGCCAGATGAGTTGGTCCCAACTGAGGCGGTACAGTGGACCGCAGGCCAGAAGATCCGTGGCTGGTGACCATCAAAGCGGAGGCAGCTCCGGACCCCAGATTACTGCAAGAAGGGTGCCAGATACTGGAATGCATGAGGGCGGAGATCTCAGAACTTACTCCGCAACAGGTACCTCAGGTGGAAGACGTATTGGGGAAATTTCAGGAGGCGTTCGCCAAAGATGAAGATGACTTTGGACGTACCATGGCCATCACTCACAAGATACCCACCGGGGATGCGGCACCAATCTGGGAACGGTCCCGCCAAATACCCCCACAGATGTACCAGGAGGTGAAGGGAATGCTGTCACACATGCTGAAGAAGGGAATTATACGCGAGAGTCAGAGCCTGTGGGCTGCCCTTATAGTCTTGGTGAGAAAGAAAGACGGGTCCTTGCGGTTCTGTGTGGACTATCGCTGGCTTAACGCTTGCATTAGGGAATGCCAGATATTTCTCCACGTTAGACTTGGCCAGGGGCTACTGGCAGGTGCCCATGTCTGAGCAAGACCGAGCCAAGACGGCTTTCATCCTTCCGATAGGACTGTATGAGTTCGACCGGATGCCCTTCGGCCTAGCAAATGCCCCAGGAACAATTCAGCGACTCATGGAGAGATGTCTGGGAGACCTGAACTTTGAAGCCACTTTGATTTACTTGGATGACATCATCGTCTTTGCCCCCACCTTTGAGAAGCATCTGCAGAGACTAGAGCAAGTTCTGAGTTGGCTACAGAAGTATGGCTTGAAAGTGAAATACCAGAAATGTCACTGCTTCTGTACTGAGATTGAATACTTGGGACACGTTGTCTCCGCTGAGGGGGTGAGGCCTTCCCAGGAGAAGATCGCTGCGGTACAAGAGTGGCCAACTCCAAAAACTGTGAAAGATGTGCGTGCGTTGCTGGGACTCTCAGGATACTTCAGATCCTTCGTAAAAGACTTTACCCGCCTTGCTAATCCACTCCTGGAGTTGTTGAGGGGAGTGCCCTCTTGCGCCAAAAACAGGAACATACAGTGGGGGAAGCGTCAGGAGGAGGCATTCTTGGTTTTGAAGAAGGCTTTGATGGAGGCCCCCGTGCTGGCTTACGCTGACTTCACACAACCGTTCATCTTGAACACTGATGGGAGCCTGCAGGGCCTCGGGGCCATACTATCGCAGATGCAGGATGGGAAAGAGCGCGTCATCGCATAAGCCAGTCGGTCTTTGCATGACTCAGAAAAGAATTCAGAAAACTACAGTTCGTTTAAGCTGGAGTTGTTGGCGCTGGTGTGGGCAATAACTGAGAAGTTCGCGGAATATCTGGCTGTCTCAGAAGTTCATGTACGCACTGATAACAATCCGTTGGCCCATCTCAAGAATGCCAAGTTAGGGGCCCTAGAACAACGTTGGGTAGCCCGAATGGCCAAGTTCCGATACAGAATTTCGTATAAAAGAGGAGCTGAGAATGTTCATGCGGATGCCCTCTCCCGAGTAAACTATCGCAAACCAGCACCCAGCCAGGATGAAGAACTGGAAGATGTGGAGGTTCCATGTTTTGGAGAGACTGCCAGGATGGTGGCAGTGAAGCGGGAAATTGAACAGGAAGAGGCCTGTGTGAATTTGCTGGAGCAGCCCCGCGATGAGTGGGTCCGAGTGCAGCAGGAGGATCCAGAGCTAGCTCAGTTGAGAAGGTGGGTCGTGTCTGAACAAACGCTCAATTGGCACGAGAGGAGGTCTGTTATGACCCCAGTGGACAGGGTCTCAGAGGAACGTGTAAGTCTGCAAGATACAAAAATCCAGCTCATAGGGCTGTGGTAACTGGGTTGACCAAATAGCTACTCCTAACGCCAACACTAGAAGTAGCCGGGGATCATGCCTACGGTGATCGCTAGATGACTCGCGCCAGCCGGAGAATCTAACTACCCCTAGGAGAAGAAAACAAAGACCTCTCTTGCCTCCAGAGAAAGGGACCCCAAAGCAAGATACAAGCCCCCCACAAATAATAACGGTGATGTAAGAGGAAATGACAAACACAGAAATGAACCAGGTTCAGCAAAGAGAGGCCAGCTTACTAATAGCAGAATAAAGCAAGATAACTTATCTGGTCAACAAAAACCCTATAATAATCCACGCTGGAGATTCAAGAACCCCCGAACCGTCTAACGGTCCGGGGGGAGAACACCAGCCCCCTAGAGCTTCCAGCAAAGGTCAGGATACAGATAGGAACAAGCTGGACAAAAATACCAAACAAAACAAAAGCAAAAAGCAAAGAAGCAGACTTAGCTTGAAAAACAGGAACCAGGATCAGAGGACAAGAGCACAACAGATTAGCTCTGATTTCAACGATGCCAGGCATAGAACTGAAGGTCCAGGGAGCTTAAATAGCAACGCCCCTGAACTAACGGCCCAGGTGAGGATATAGGAAAAGACAGACGCTCCAGAGTCAAATCACTAATGACCACTAGAGGGAGCAAAAAGCAAAATCACAACAGTACCCCCCCCCTCAGTGAGGGGTCACCGAACCCTCACCACGACCACCAGGGCGATCAGGATGAGCGGCGTGAAAGGCACGAACTAAATCGGCCGCATGAACACCAGAGGCGACCACCCAGGAATTATCTTCCTGACCATAGCCCTTCCACTTGACCAGGTACTGAAGCCTCCGCCTGGAGAGACGAGAATCCAAGATCTTCTCCACCACGTACTCCAACTCGCCCTCAACCAACACCGGAGCAGGAGGCTCAGCAGAAGGAACCACAGGCACAACGTACCGCCGCAACAAGGACCTATGAAACACGTTGTGGATAGCAAACGACACAGGAAGATCCAGGCGAAAGGATACAGGATTAAGAATTTCCAATATCTTGTAAGGACCAATAAAACGAGGTTTAAATTTGGGAGAGGAAACCTTCATAGGAACAAAGCGGGAAGAAAGCCACACCAAATCCCCAACACGTAGACGGGGACCCACACCGCCGCGGCGGTTGGCAAAGCGCTGAGCCCTCTCCTGTGACAACTTCAAGTTGTCCACCACAAGATTCCAGATCCGCTGCAACCTATCCACCACAGAATCCACCCCAGGGCAGTCAGAAGGTTCCACATGACCCAAAGAAAAACGAGGGTGGAAACCAGAGTTGCAGAAAAACGGCGAAACCAAGGTGGCGGAACTAGCCCGATTATTAAGGGCAAACTCCGCTAACGGCAAGAAGGTCACCCAATCGTCCTGATCAGCAGAGACAAAACACCTCAAATAAGCCTCCAAAGTCTGATTAGTTCGCTCCGTCTGTCCATTAGTCTGAGGATGGAAAGCAGACGAAAACGACAAGTCAATGCCCATCCTACTACAAAAGGATCGCCAGAATCTGGAAACGAACTGGGATCCTCTGTCTGACACAATATTCTCAGGGATGCCTTGCAAACGAACCACGTTCTGGAAAAACACAGGAACCAGATCGGAAGAGGAAGGCAGTTTAGGCAAAGGAACCAAATGGACCATCTTGGAGAAGCGATCACATATCACCCAGATAACAGACATGCCCTGAGACACCGGAAGATCAGAAATGAAATCCATGGAGATATGTGTCCAAGGTCTCTTAGGGACAGGCAAGGGCAAGAGCAACCCGCTGGCACGAGAACAGCAAGGCTTAGCTCGAGCACAAGTCCCACAGGACTGTACAAATGACCGCACATCCCTAGACAAGGAAGGCCACCAAAAGGATCTGGCCACCAGATCTCTGGTGCCAAAAATTCCTGGGTGACCTGCCAACACCGAGGAATGAACCTCGGAAATGACTCTGCTGGTCCACTTATCAGGCACAAACAGTCTGTCAGGTGGACAAGAATCAGGCCTATCAGCCTGAAATCTCTGCAACACACGTCGCAGATCTGGAGAAATAGCTGACAAGATAATACCATCCTTAAGAATACCAACAGGTTCAGCGACTCCAGGAGCATCAGGCACAAAGCTCCTGGAAAGAGCATCGGCCTTCACATTCTTTGAACCTGGTAAATACGAAACAACAAAGTCAAAACGGGAGAAAAACAATGACCAGCGGGCCTGTCTAGGATTCAGGCGTTTAGCAGACTCGAGATACATCAGATTTTTGTGATCAGTCAAGACCACCACACGATGCTTAGCACCCTCGAGCCAATGACGCCACTCCTCAAATGCCCATTTCATGGCCAACAACTCCCGATTGCCCACATCATAATTTTGCTCCGCAGGCGAAAACTTCCTAGAGAAAAAGGCGCAAGGTCTCATAACAGAGCAACCAGGGCCTCTCTGCGACAAAACGGCCCCTGCTCCAATCTCTGAAGCATCCACCTCAACTTGAAAGGGAAGCGAGACATCAGGCTGGCACAAAACAGGCGCCGAAGTAAACCGACGTTTCAACTCCTGGAAAGCCTCCACGGCAGCAGGAGCCCAATTAACCACATCGGAGCCCTTCTTGGTCATATCCGTCAAAGGTTTCACAATGCTAGAAAAGTTAGCGATAAAACGACGGTAGAAGTTAGCGAAACCCAAGAACTTCTGAAGACTCTTAACTGACGAGGGCTGAGTCCAATCAAGAATAGCTCGGACCTTGACTGGGTCCATCTCCACAGCAGAAGGGGAAAAAATGAACCCCAAAAAGGGAACCTTCTGTACACCAAAAAGACACTTTGAGCCCTTGACAAACAAAGAATTTTCACGCAAAATTTTAAAGACCATCCTGACCTGCTCCACATGCGAGTCCCAATTATCAGAAAAAACCAGAATATCATCCAGATAAACGATCAGAAATTTATCCAGATAGTTCCGGAAAATGTCATGCATAAAGGACTGAAAAACTGAAGGGGCATTAGAGAGCCCAAAAGGCATCACCAAGTACTCAAAATGACCTTCGGGCGTATTGAATGCGGTTTTCCATTCATCCCCTTGCTTAATGCGCACAAGGTTGTGCGCACCACGAAGGTCTATCTTGGTAAACCACTTGGCACCTTTAATCCGGGCAAACAAGTCAGACAACAGCGGCAAAGGATACTGAAATTTGACAGTGATCTTATTTAAAAGCCGATAGTCAATACAAGGCCTCAAAGATCCGTCCTTTTTAGCCACAAAAAAGAATCCCGCACCAAGAGGGGAAGAAGACGGACGGATGTGTCCTTTCTCCAGAGACTCCTTGATATATGAACGCATAGCGGTATGTTCAGGTATCGACAGATTAAACAGTCTTCCCTTAGGAAATTTACTGCCTGGAATCAAATCTATTGCACAGTCACATTCCCTATGAGGAGGCAATGCACTGGACCTGGACTCGCTAAAGACATCCTGATAATCAGACAAGTACTCCGGAACTTCCGAAGGCGTAGAAGAAGCAATAGACACAGGCAGGGAATCCTCATGAATACCACGACAGCCCCAACTAGACACTGACATAGCCTTCCAGTCAAGGACTGGATTATGGGTCTGTAACCATGGCAGCCCCAAAACAACCAAATCATGCATTTTATGTAGAACGAGAAAACGTATCACCTCGCGGTGTTCAGGAGTCATGCACATGGTAACCTGTGTCCAATACTGCGGCTTATTTTCTGCCAATGGCGTAGCATCAATACCCCTAAGAGGGATTGGATTTTCTAATGGTTCAAGAATAAAACCACAGCGCTTAGCAAATGAGAGATCCATAAGACTCAGGGCAGCACCTGAATCTACAAACGCCATGACAGGATAAGATGACAGTGAGCAAATCAAAGTTACAGACAGAATAAACTTAGGATGCAAATTACCAACGGTGACAGGACTAACAACCTTAGATATACGTTTAGAGCATGCTGAGATAACATGTGTAGAATCACCACAGTAGTAGCACAAGCCATTCCGGCGTCTATGAATTTTCCTCTCATTTCTAGTCAGGATTCTATCACATTGCATCAAATCAGGTGTCCGTTCAGACAACACCATGAGGGAATTTGCGGTTTTTCTATCACATTGCATCACATCAGGTGTCTGTTCAGACAACAACATGAGGGAATTAGCGGTTTTGCGCTCCCGCAACCGCCGGTCACTTTGAATAGCCAGGGACATGGTATCATTCAGACCTGTGGGAATGGGAAAACCCACCATCACATTCTTAATGGCTTCAGAAAGGCCATTTCTAAAATTAGCGGCCAGTGCACACTCGTTCCAATGTGTCAGCACGGACCATTTCCAAAATTTTTGGCAATACACCTCAGCCTCGTCCTGGCCCTGAGACATAGCCAGCAAGGCTTTCTCTGCCTGAATCTCAAGATTGGGTTCCTCATAAAGTAAACCAAGCGCCAGAAAAAACGCATCAATATCAGCCAATGCCGGATCTCCTGGCGCCAACGAAAAAGCCCAATCCTGAGGGTCACCCCGTAAGAATGAAATAACAATTTTTACTTGTTGAGCAGAGTCTCCAGATGAACAAGGTTTCAGGGACAAAAATAATTTACAATTATTCCTGAAATTCCTAAACTTAAATCGGTCTCCTGAAAACAGTTCAGGAATCGGTATCTTAGGTTCTGACATAGGACTTCTGATAACATAATCTTGTATACTCTGCACACGAGCGGCAAGCTGGTCCACACTTGTAATCAAGGTCTGGACATTCATGTCTGCAGCAAGCTTAAGCCACTCTGAGGTAAAGGGGAAAAGAAAAAAAAATGAGAGAGGGAAAAAAAAAAAAAAAAAAAACTCAAAATTTTCTTTCTTATAATCCCACTTCTGCAATGCATTAAACATTTAATACTGGCCTGGCATACTGTTATGACCCCAGTGGACAGGGTCTCAGAGGAACGTGTAAGTCTGCAAGATACAAAAATCCAGCTCATAGGGCTGTGGTAACTGGGTTGACCAAATAGCTACTCCTAACGCCAACACTAGAAGTAGCCGGGGATCATGCCTACGGTGATCGCTAGATGACTCGCGCCAGCCGGAGAATCTAACTACCCCTAGGAGAAGAAAACAAAGACCTCTCTTGCCTCCAGAGAAAGGGACCCCAAAGCAAGATACAAGCCCCCCACAAATAATAACGGTGATGTAAGAGGAAATGACAAACACAGAAATGAACCAGGTTCAGCAAAGAGAGGCCAGCTTACTAATAGCAGAATAAAGCAAGATAACTTATCTGGTCAACAAAAACCCTATAATAATCCACGCTGGAGATTCAAGAACCCACGAACCGTCTAACGGTCCGGGGGGAGAACACCAGCCCCCTAGAGCTTCCAGCAAAGGTCAGGATACAGATAGGAACAAGCTGGACAAAAATACCAAACAAAACAAAAGCAAAAAGCAAAGAAGCAGACTTAGCTTGAAAAACAGGAACCAGGATCAGAGGACAAGAGCACAACAGATTAGCTCTGATTTCAACGATGCCAGGCATAGAACTGAAGGTCCAGGGAGCTTAAATAGCAACGCCCCTGAACTAACGGCCCAGGTGAGGATATAGGAAAAGACAGACGCTCCAGAGTCAAATCACTAATGACCACTAGAGGGAGCAAAAAGCAAAATCACAACAGAGGTCCTTGTCACCTGAAGTACTGAAGATGCTACGCCAGTGGGAGAGGCTCCAGTTGCGGGATGGTATCCTGTACCGGAAGGTATTCCTGCAAACAGAACTCAGTCTTGTATGGCAGACGGTGATTCCCTCGTCCTTGATAGATCAGGTGGCTAAGGAAGCACATGAGAAAGGAGCACACTTTGGGCCAGAAAAAAAACTTTCCAGTGGTTACAGTGCCTATTTTATCATCCCCACTTAAGGAACATTGTGGAGAAAGTATGTCAGCAATGCAGAAGTTGTGAGTTGGTCAAACCACCAGAACAACAAGCCCCCACAGAGACGGTGAGGTCTTCTGGCCCCATGGACCTAATGGCAATAGAATACTTGACAATTGGACCAGCACACCAAGGCTATGAGCATTGTTTAGTGATGATAGACAACTTTACTAAATTTGCCATAGTGATGCCCATGTGGGACCAGACTGCCGAGTCTGCTGCTCACGCAATTTGCAAACACTTCATACAGGTGTACGGGTGTCCCAAGCGCATCCATTCTGATCAAGGGGCCTGCTTCCTCAGAAGAGTGATGGAGGAGCTGCACCAGCTGTACAATATTGATAAGTCCCGGACCACCCCTTATCATCCACAGGGGAATGGGGCTTGTGAAAGATTTAACCGCACTCTGATTCAAATGCTGAGGACCCTGGAAGAGGACCAGAAGGTGAAGTGGACTGAGTCTGTCCCTGAATTGGTGTGCGTGTATAACAATCAGAAACACAGCACCACCGGATTCACCCCCTACTCTTTGTTCTTTGGCCGACCCGGGAAGGGGCTGGCAGAGCTGGGGCTGGAACCCAAGGAGAACTACCCACGGACGGCTGTGGACAATTCAACGTCTAGTGCAGAATCGGCTGCAAGAATTGGAGCATCCACAAGTAGCTCATCAAAAGGGGACAGCCCTGCGGCCTGGAGACCAAGTCTTAGTGAGGGAAAAGCGCCCACACAACAAACTAGAGTATCGGTGGGAGAAAAGGCCATACCGAGTGAAGCGGCGGTTCGGCAACGGGGGGTCCTGTTATGACCCCAATGGCAGAGGGTCTCAGGAATCAATACCAAGTCTGCAAACACAAAAAACCAGCTCATAGGGCAGTGGTAACTGGGCTGACCATATATCTAATCCTAGCACCACAAATAGAAGTAGCCGGGGAACGTGCCTACGTTGGTTCTAGACGTCTCGCGCCAGCCGGAGAACTAACTAACCCTAGAAGGGAAAAGAAAGACCTTTCTTGCCTCCAGAGAAAAGACCCCAAAAGTTGGATACAAGCCCCCAACAAATAATAACGGTGAGGTAAGAGGAAAAGACAAACATAAGAATGAGCTAGGTATTTAGCAAAGAGAGGCCCACTAGCTAATAGCAGAATATAGTAAGATGACTTATATGGTCAGCAAAAACCCTATTAAAATATCCACGCTGGATATTCAAGAACCCCCGAACCGTCTAACGGCCGGGGGGAGAACACCAGCCCCCTAGAGCTTCCAGCAAGGTCAGAAATCACATTTAGTACAAGCTGGACAAAAATAGTAGCAAAGCAAGTAACTCAAAAAACAAAGAAGCAAGACTTAGCTTAATTTTGCAAGAGCCAGGACCAGCAGACAGGAGCAACAGAAGGATCTGATTACAACGATGCCAGGCACTGGACTAAGGATCCAGGAAGTTAATATAGCGACACCCCTGGACTAACGACCCAGGTGAGTGCCAAACAGAAAAAAGACAATCCCAGAGTCATACCACTAGTGACCACAAGAGGGAGCCAAAAAGTCTAATTCACAACAGGGTCCCATTTTTGAGGTCCAGCCGGAAACGGAAGAAGGGACTCCCACCTGCACACTGCACAGGAGTATGTTGCGTCCATGTTTGTCTCGAGATCCTGAATCAGTCCAATTGGCTCCAGCGCCCCCACCGGCTGCGCCAGTGATCAATGTAGATGTGGAAGATGACGAAGACTCCCAATCTCTCCCAGGGAACCCAGAAACAGGGCTGGTGCCTGAAACTACCAACGTATCGGAGGAAACCTCGAATCCTCCCACAGCAGTTGACACCACCGCCCCTGCTGATTTGAGACGCTCTGAACGTTGAATGGCTGGTGTACCCCCTGTTCGCTACAATCAGGACGAGTTCATCTGGCAGCAGATTGTGCAAGGACAGGAAGATTGCCAAGAGGAACTCCTGAAAATCTCGCCCGTGGAATTGCGAGCAGAAAGAAGGGGGGAATGTAAGGAGGTGAAGCACAAGAAGAGTTCGGGGGCGGTTACCTTCTCGGCTCTGTGCCTGGAACCATTGAGCTGTGCTACAGGTTCCCCAAGGGGCAGACTTAGAGACTGGGACAGGAAGGAAGCCGGGCAGAGAGCAGAAAAGGCGTGCGCGCAAGGAGCAGAGCAGCGTGAGCAGCGTGAGCAGCGGTCAGAGCAGGGTGCAGCTGCACACAGAGAGAGAGAGCTCCCGGTCAGAGGACAAATACAGGGAGATTGCCAAGAAAGACTTCATCCTGTGAGGACATGAAAGCGGACTCTTCTGTGACTGGAGAGGGGTGCTTTGAGACCCGTGCAGAGACATTGGCCCGTGCAGAGACTGTGACTCCCTGGCACCCACGGTATCAGTACAGAGACTATGACCCCTGGTTCCCACGGTATCAGTGCAGAGCCCTTGATTCCTGGTGAGAGACTTAATAATAGACTGACCATCGTTTTCCCGGGACAGGCTGTGCTGTAAAAGCTAAAGACTCAGAGCCTGTGCATATCACATTAACTCCCTAAACCCCAGGCAGCAGGCTCCTAGAGACTACTCAGCCCACAGACAAGAGAGGGACGACAAGTGCCGCTGGTTCTCGGCGCCTACGTTGGAGAAGACGACCCTTCAAGCAAGTCCTCATTAGACTGATAAGTGTTCTTTTTCTCAAGAAATCCTGCTTAATTCTGTTACACTGCTTGATTCCCATATTTTTGCACTGTTTTATTGCTAGTTATATTCCACTGCTTCCTCCCTGCAAGGAGAACCTGATTCCTGTTATTAAACCCCTCAACTGTTGGTCTGTCTGTTCTCTGGTGACATACTCAGTACCTGCATACTATTACAAAAGCACCAGGACCAAAAACTCCATGAAACCAGAAGATTCACCACTGCAACCAGAGAGCTCCTTACTCCAGGCTTGGTCAACATAGAATACTCTATCACCGACAGTCAACTGACAAGCAGTACAGCAGTTTACAGCAAGGAAACTGATGTTTAAACCTTGGTAGCCTGAGAAGAAAAAACTACATTTAAATTATAGCGGAACTAGAGCTGTCAGAAATCAAAAAATGTATTGTGACATGTGGCTCACAGGCCGTACTTTGCCCATGTCTGTTCTATCCCCGCCAACTTAATAACAGACCAATGGATGATGCTATCCAGGCCATGTTTTATCTCAATATAAAGGTAAAATATGATGACAATAACTACCACCTGGGACCTCCAGAAGTGACGATATCCTGTAGTTTGGGATCGCATAAGATTCTAACAGTCCTAACACATCCCACAACCAGCCTCCATATGAGCTCACCAAGAGGAGGTATGTTGGTGTAACCTTTATCTAATAAAAAGCAGAATTTGGGCTTGATCATTTATCAGTCCCCGAATGTACAGCTTGCTGTCAGTTCTCTCTGCTTTCCTAAGTAAGTAGTACCTCGCTCTGCTAAGCTCTGAGCCATTTCCATGACATCAGGTTTAGTAATTTTCTTTTGTTATCCCTTTTATGTATTTCTATATTCTGTATTGTTTTGTTCCTATTTTGTATTATCTTTGCATATTTTTTTATAAACACTGCTTACCTTTCCTGATTAAATGTATACAATTTATTAGTTCTGTTCCTCTTGCTCTTTAAACAACATCACCAAAGCCATATGCTACCTGAAATGGGTGTGCAACCGGCCTGTAGTAAAAATATTTAGTGGTGGCAGCTAGTATTTTTTTTGTTATTCTGGAGATGGCGATAACCAAACCAGGGTATATATATATATATATATATATATATATATATATATATATATATATATATATTCCATGCACTGGAATTGGAGGTGTATATACCATACACTCACTGTGAGTTTCCCAATAACCAGCTTCGTAGCAGAAGCAGCCGCGGCCTTGTCCATCACTCGTTAGTCTGTTGCGTAACTGCCCTGCTGATTGGAGGCAGCGGAATTGACTATCCTTTGACAAATTGCTGTGAGTGGTGGTATCTGCGTGACTCCTCCAGCTTATATCTTTGACAGAGGTGTAAGATCCCGCCTTATATATCAGCCAGTTGTCTCTTAACCTCTGAGGTGATGGACTGCAATGTAGGCTGGCACTACTCGTACTTCACCTACATTGCATGCAGTGCTGTTCCTCATCCTGGCGAGGGGCTCCAGGAATGCCAGGTGGCTGTGAATGATGTCCAAGTGACAGTACTTCTGGACTCAGGGAGTTTGGTGACCTTGGTGAGAGCCACACTTCCGCATTTGCTAGTCCCTGAGAAGGGGGTGAGAGTAAGGTGTATCCATAGAAATGCCAAGAACTATCCCATGGCCCAGGTTCACATATGCACATACGGTGGTTCCATGTACCACTAAGTGGCAGTAGTCAAAGACTTATTGCATGATATTGCCATCGGATGTGATTTTCTGTTGTTCTGGGACTGATGAGCTGAAGCTATAGTACCAAGTAGTCAAGCATGCCACCAGGAGTCGGCTATGATAACAAAGTCACATGATGAAAATGGTGAATTGTATTTCAATAGGCTAGGCTAAGGACGGTTCTACACTAGCCAACTTGCACCGTTAAACAACTAATGATAGGCTACGTTTAGCCATCTGCAGTCGTTTAATAGCCTTTTTAGACTGACTGGTCGCATTTAATATGCGCAAACAATATTCAGTAATAGATGACTGTTCGTGACATCACATACTGCCAAGAATGATGATTTTTAAGCTTCACTTCATCTAGTAAACAAGCATTTTGCTTGTTCGTCGGGTGATTTTCAGCCTGTTTACACTGACACCAAATATCAGGAAATGATGATTATGTACGGTAAATCCATTATAAGAACATGTGGTGAATGATTACTGCATGTCATCATGGTTTCTGTCTGTAACAAGAAATGGTGGGGTGACAGCGGGGATGGCAAATGACATATAATGGACGATAACTGTACATTATTGTTACTATGTTAATAAAACAGGATGGGGTGTATGGATGATTATTGCAATCATTTCAGTGCTTATAATTTTAGAGAACAATGTTGAATGTTACTGCAATGTTTACTGTTATTACCTATGTAAGGATGACGCATTCCTGCCCAGTATACTTACATCATCCACAAGAGGCGTTGAAACATCATTCGTCTGGAATATCAGACAAGCAAGAACAAGACAGAGAACCCCTAGGAGATTACCTACACTGCATGGGCGTCCCCAATTATGGAGGTATCAGCACACTGTACATGTACAGGTATCCCAGTTTTGGCATCTGTCTTAGTCATGTTTCTCTGGTCTTATATAGTGATTTACACTATGTAGTAACTCTAGTTTTACCCAGACCTTCAAGTGACCAGATTTCAAGGTTGTATGAAACTCAGATATCATGGAGTCATCAGACGATGGGCCATAAACCCCTAGAAAATAAAAGCTACAAGGATTTAAATCAAACCACCACAGGCAGAGTTTCAGTAAACCTTAATATTTTACAATGACAAACAGCAAACATATAGAGGCTTAGAACTGTTTGTGAAGTGAATAAACAAACATTTATCAAGATTGTGTCACTATGAGCATTGTCTGTCACATCTGTAAATGTTTTACAAGAAATGCAGCTATGTGATTGTCTGAATGCATTCAGTATACAGTATTTTAATCTGGATTCCAAATCGCCATATGTACATTTTAGGCAGCCAAGTTATGGCTCTCAAGGAGAGAAACTAATATAGTGGACAAAGAAATATTTATAATGAACTACTGAGCAAAACCAACAGCATTGCTTTATCAAATTTATATGAAGTGTATTGTGTCCAATGTGAGCTATCAGGCAACGCAAAAAGGAGCTTTTCAAGTGAGCTCTTTAAGGTACAAAAATGTTATGAAGTGTTTGCCAACAAGGATGTGGTTTTACCAAATGGGGGTACCTTTTTTAAAAATATACTATTGTCATCACAGCCCCCCTTGCTCAAAATTCTGTGGCCGATAAAAGTACAGAACACATTCACCCAGGTCTTGCCGTCGGAGAAAAGGAAGAGACATTGCAGGAAACAGAGTTAAGAAGTAGGGCCAATGTAAAGGTGTGGGTCTCTGAGACTTGTAATTGAGGGCATGAGCTGATAAACAGTTCCCCAATGTGGGGTCCTTTTTTAATAAATAAAACAGTGCCATCACAACCCCCTTTCAAGACTCCATAATAACAGGGTCTGTACCACAGGACTGGCGTATAGCAAATGTGGTGCCAATATTCAAAAAGGGGACAAAAAATGAACTCGGAAATTATAGGCCAGTAAGTGTAACCTCTACTGTGGGTAAAATCCTGGAGGGCATTCTAAGGGATTCTAGGCTGCAGTATCTGAAGAGGAATAACCTTATGACCCAATATCAACATGGGTTTACGAGGGACCGTTCCTGTCAGACTAATCTGATCAGTTTCTATGAAGAGGTAAGTTCCGGACTGGACCAAGGGAACCCAGTGGACGTAGTGTATATGGACTTTTCAAAAGCTTTTGATACGGTGCAACACAAAAGGTTGATACATAAAATGAGAGTAATGGGGATAGGGGAAAATATGTGTAAGTGGGTTAAGAGCTGGCTCAGGGATAGGAAACAAAGGGTGGTTATTAATGGAGCACACTCGAACTGGGTAGCGGTGAGTAGGGTTGAGCGACCTTTACTTTTATAGGATCGGGTCGGGTTTCACGAAACCCGACTTTTTCAAAAGTCGGGTCGAGTGAAATTGGCCGATCCTATAAAAAAGTCGGGGTCGGGGTCGGCCGAAACTCGAAACCCAATGCAGTGCATTGGGTTTCCAATGGTTCCCAGGGTCTGAAAGAGCGGAAACTCTCCTTCAGGCCCTGGGATCCATATTTAAGTGTAAAATAAAGAATTAAAATAAAAAATATCGCTATACTTACCCTCTGACGGGCCCTGGTACTAACCGGGAACCTTCCTTCCTTAGAATCAGCCTTCCAGGACCTTGCGGTGACGTCGCAGCTTGTGATTGGTCGCGCGGCCGCCCATGTGACAGCTCGCGCGACCAATCACAAGCCGCGACGTCACCGTGACGTCACCGAAGGTCCTGGAAGGGCTGATTCTTAGGAAGGAAGGCTGCCGGAAAGAAGCAGGGCGTGTCCGAGGGTGAGTATATACCTAATAGGAATATACTCACCCTCGGCTTCGTTCCGGCAGCCTTCCTTCCTAAGAATCAGCCCTTCCAGGACCTTCGGTGACGTCACGGTGACGTCGCGGCTTGTGATTGGTCGCGCGAGCGGTCACATGGGCGGCCGCGCGACCAATCACAAGCCGCGACGTCACCGCGACGTCACCGCAAGGTCCTAGAAGGCTGATTCTAAGGAAGGAAGGTTCCCGGTTAGTACCAGGGCCCGTCAGAGGGTAAGTATAGCGATATTTTTTATTTTAATTCTTTATTTTACACTTAAATCTGAATTCCGATACCAATTCCCGATATCTTAAACATATCGGGAATCGGTATCGGAATTCCGATTCCAGATTCAGAAGATCGCCGACTTCATGGCCGACCCCACACAGGGGTCGGGTCGGGTCGGGTTTCATGAAAATTGCCGACCCGTTTCGCTCAACCCTAGCGGTGAGCCCTCTTCTTTTTAACATATTTATTAATGACCTTGTTGGGGGCATACAGAGCAGAATTTCAATATCTGCAGATGACACTAAACTCTGCAGGGTAATCAATACAGAGGAGGATAATTTTATATTACAGGATGATTTATGTAAACTAGAAGCTTGAGCTGATAAATGGCAAATGAGCTTTAATGGGGATAAATGTAAGGTCATGCACTTGGGTAGAAATAGTAAAATGTATAACTATGTGCTTAATTCTAAAACTCTGGGCAAAACCGTCAATGAAAAAGACCTGGGTGTATGAGTGGATGACAAACTCACATTTAGTGGCCAGTGTCAGGCAGCTGCTACAAAGGCAAATAAAATAATGGGATGCATTAAAAGAGGCATAGATGCTCATGAGGAGAACATAATTTTACCTCTATACAAGTCACTAGTTCGACCACACTTAGAATACTGTGTACAGGTCTGGTCTCCGGTGTATAAGAAAGATATAGCTGAACTAGAGCAGGTGCAGAGAAGAGCGACCAAGGTTATTAGAGGACTAGGGGGTCTGCAATACCAAGATAGGTTATTACACTTGGGGCTATTTAGTTTGGAAAAATGAAGACTAAGGGGTGATCTTATTTTAATGTATAAATATATAAGGGGACAGTACAAAGACCTTTCTGATGATCTTTTTCATCATAGACCTGAGACAGGGACAAGGGGGCATCGTCTGGAGGAAGGAAGGTTTAAGCATAATAACAGACGTGGGTTCTTTACTGTAAGAGCAGTGAGACTATGGAACTCTCTGCCATATGATGTTGTAATGAGTGATTCATTACTTAAATTTAAGAGGGGACTGGACGCCTTACTTGATAAGTATAATGTTACAAGTTATATGTACTAGATTCCTTGATAGGGCATTGATCCAGGGAACTAGTCTGATTGCCGGATGTGGAGTTGGAAGGAATTTTTTTCTCCAATGTGGAGCTTACTCTTTGCCACATGGGTTTTTTTGCCTTCCCCTGGATCAACATGTTAGGGCATGTTAGGTTAGGCTATGGGTTGAACTAGATGTACTTAAAGTCTTCCTTCAACCTTAATAACTATGTTACTATGTTACTATGTTTGTAGTACCGTCTATAGCGCAGGAAAGTAGCTCCTGTTCTTCCTCCTCCTCCTCATTGACTACCAATCCACGTTGAGAAGACATGAGGCTGGGCTGAGTGTCATCCCCCTGTATGGTTCCTTGCTCCATGTCCTCATGCTCTGCCTGCAATGCATCCTCTTTAATTGTGAGCAGAGAGGTTTTCAGAATGCTGAGAAGCAGGATGGGGCCACTAATTATGGCGTCATCGCCGCTCACCATGTTGGTGCAGTCCTCAAAGTTTTTCAGGATGGTACATATGTCAGACATCCATGTCCACTCCTGAGGTCTTATGTGTGGAGTCTGAACTGAATATCGACGGCCTTGTTGATGTTGGTAGTCAACAACTGCCCTCTTCTGCTCAGAAATCCTTTCCAACATATGCAGCGTAGAGTTCCAGCGCGTAGGGACATCACACACCAGCTGGTGAGCTGGAAGCTGCAAATGCTGCTGACGCGTGGCAAGGGAGGCTTAAGCTGTAGCTGACTTTCTAAAATGGGCAGACAGATGGCATACTTTCACTAGCAGATCCGGCAGCTCCGAGTAGCTTTTCAGAAAACATTGAACCACGAGGTTATGCACATGGGCCAAGCATGGTACGTGTGTGAGCTCACCTTGCCTCAGAGCGGCCACCAGGTTACAGCTATTGTCACACACGACCATGCCAGGCTGTAGGTTCAGCGGTGTCATCCAAACATCTGACTGCTCTTTCAGCGCTGTCCACAACTCTTCTGCATTGTGTGGTTTGTCACCTATGCAGATTAGCTTCAGCACAGCCTGTTGCCGCTTGGCTGAGGCAGTGCTGCAGTGCTTCCAGCTTTTGACTGATGTGTTGATTTCAGAGATGGAGGAGGAGGAGAAAGTGCAGGAGCTGTAGACTGTGGGGGCAACCCTGATTGACATAGGGCCAGCAATCCTCGGTGTGGGGAGGATGTGTTCCATCCCAAGGTCCGACTGGGTCCTGGCTTCCACTATGTTAACCCACTGTGCAGTCAGTGAGATGTACCGTCCCTGCCCACAAGCACTTGTCCATGTGTCCGTGGTTAGGTGGACTTTCCCTGTAACAGTATTGTTGAGGGCACAGGTAATGTTGTGGGACACATGCTGGTGTAAAGCCGTAACAGCACATTGGGAGAAATAGTGGCGACTGGGGACCGAGTACATTGGGATGGCCGCCGCCATCAGGTTGCAGAAAGCTTCCATTTCAACGAGCCTAAAAAGTAGCATTTCTAGCACAAGCACAAGAGAAATATTAGGATTTAGGACTGTGGCCTGTGGGGCGTTGGCTGGGTATTTCCGTTTGCGTTCCAAAGACTGGGTTATAGATAACTGAAGGCGGTGCTGGGACAAGGACGTGGACTGGCTTGATGATGGTGCTGCTTGACTGTGGGCCACAATAGGTGCAGGGCTAGAGGCATCTTCACATGCACGGTGTACTGGGGATTGGCTTCTACACAAAACAGTGGAAGAAGCAGTGGTGTGACATGCAGACAGTGGTCCTGGAGCCTGGGGTTCGACCCACAAAGTCGGGTGCTTTGCTGCCATGTGCCTGATCATGCTGATGGTGGTCAGGCTGGTTGTTTTCCTACCCCTGCTGATGTGGGCATGGCAGGTGCTGCAAATGGCCTGTTTGGGGTTATTGGCAGAGTCTTTAATAAATAACCAGACTCGGGAAGATCTAACAGTTGGAATAGCAGCTTCCCTCATGTTGGTGTTACAGGAAACTGATGCACGCCTTCTGTCTGTGGCCACCACACTGCTTCTTCCTGCCTGTTGGGTTGATATGCCTACTTCCCCTTATGTGCTGCTGCCCTCGCTCTGCCTGTCCTCCTGCCAGGTTGGGTCAGTCACATAGTCATCCACCACCTTGTCTTCCACTTCTGCACCCTGCTCCTCCTCCTGACTTTCTGGCAATTGTGTCTCATCATTGTCCACCTCTTCTGACACTTTCCCACCATCGCCTTCGTGTGACCGGGGATGGTCAAAGCTTTGGGCATCTCTACATGCGATCTCATCTGTCCCCACTTCAAGTTGACTGGCCGAGAGTTCGGAATCTTGAAATGGAAAACTGAACAGCTCTTCAGAGTGTCCAAGTGTGAGGAATATCCGGGCCACACTCAAGGCTACCCAGACTTGACTGTGTGGAAGACGTGGTGGTGGTGATGCTAAGTGACTGGAAGCATTATCCGCTATCCAACTAACAACCTTTTCACACTGCTCTGGCTTCAATAGTGGTGTGCTGCAGTCCTCTACTAGAAATTGGGACAGGAAGGTCAAGTGAGAAGATGTGGGTCTTTGTTGCTGCCCACTTTCACCTTGACCACGGCCTCGTCCTCTGCATGCACCATCATCATCACGTCCACTTCCCCATTACTTGCCCCTTGCCTTGCCCATTTTAAAAGGACTACTTCACTTTTTCAAATGCTCAACACAAATATATTTATTAGTAGCGAAATAATATCTGATCAGTATGCCTGCAAATATACGATTTTTCAAACCCAAACACCAGGCAGGCCTCAGCCTGATATAACAGACTGTATTCAATTTTGGGGGGCTTTTTTGTGAAGTAAATTTATGCCAAATAGTGCTGTATAGAATTAGAGTATCAGACAGCAAAAAAAGGGGTCCATCGGTTTACAATGACCAAACTTGGAGCACGCAGATATATGAGGGCTGTCATGGAAATACCACACTGGCAAATATGTGGCCTGCTTTTTAAAAAAATGCCAAATAGTCTTGTATATAATTAGAGTAACAGACAGCAAAAGCAGTGTCAAAGCGGCCTAAAATGCCAAAACTTGGAGCACGCAGATATATGAGGCCTTTTTTGGTGAATTTAAAACACCAAAAAAAAAAAGTGTCACAAGGGTAGCACACACAACTATGCTACGTATGCCTGACAAACTATGATTTTTAAACAGGCCTCAGTCTGACAGAACACATTGAATACTTTTTTTAGGGGGGTGAATTTTTTGAAAAAAAAAATGCAACTAGGTATATAGTAAAAAAGCTGCAGCAGCAGACAGTTATGGAGCTTTGTGAGGGATGCAGTGGGAGCAATGTACGCACATACAGTGCCTGCAGGCCTTGCACTGATGTGGATTTGCTATGCCCTGCCTACCTAGCGCTGCAACATCGGGACCCACGAATTAGCCCTAAGAATGACTGTTGGTTTCTCAGGAGTTGTGGATTTAAAAGTTGCAGACCTACCCTAACTATAAAAACCACGATTCTGACCCTATCTTGGCAGCAGCTCTCTCTACTCTCGCTGAATCTGGAGCAGAATGCGGCGAGCAGGGCGGCGCCAGGTCTCTTCTACTCGGGATGATGCTGTGCGGCCAAGCCAATCACTGCACGACCACAACAAAGATGGCTGCAGCGTTTCATGGCTTGGCAGACAATCCCTGCAGCTTGATTGGGTCTCTAAAGTCCGCCTGGGTGGAGACACCAGTTTCCGCCGAATAATCCCGGAAATGTTCAGTGCTCGCCGAGTACACTGAGCATAATGATACTCGGGCGAGTAACGAGTAGTGGCGAGCATGTTCGCTCATCACTAGTACTGATATCAAAAGGTTTGTAAATACTTGTGGGGTGCTCTAAGAGCTCTCAGGTCCGGCCAGCCGGGGAATTGATACTTTTGCCAATTCTGGATAAACCATCGACACACCTGTCCATGGACTTTATCACTAATCTTCCGTCTTCCAAGGACAGCTCAGTAGTATGTTTAATGGTTGCTAGATTGTTGAAGCAAGTCCACTTTGTGCCATTACCTGTGTTACCTTCTGCTGAAACCTTGGCTCGCTTGTTTATATAGCACATAGTCCGGTTGCATGGGGTACCTGTAAATGTGGTGTCTGACAGGGGTGTGCAGTTTGTGGCCAGGTTTTGGATGGCTTTTTGTAAGAAGTTGGGGGTTACATTGTCTTTCTCCTCTGCTTATCACCCGGAATCTAACGGACAGACTGATTGCACGAATCAGTCGTTGGAACAAATTCTAAGATGCCTGGCCTCTTCCAGACAGGGGAACTGGTGTGAGGTATTGCCCATGGCAGAATTTGCACTCAACTGTCGTATTAATCAGTCTACTGGTAAATCTCCCTTTCAGGTCAATTATAGGTTTGTTCCACAGTTTGGAGAATTTTCCCACATAGGTTCTGGTTGCCCTGGTGCTGAGGGTATGGTGCAACAGTTAAGAACCCTTTGGAGGGAGGTTCAAGGGAACATCTCAAAAGCCCAGGAGAAGAACAAACATTTTGCGGACAGGAGGAGGGCTCAGCTCCTGCATTGGCTGTGGGGGAGAAGGTGTGCTTGTCTACCCGTAACATCAAACTTAAGATACCCTCTATGAAGTTGGGCTCCCGGTTTATAGGTCTATACAAGATTGTAGAGGTGATCAAGCCGGTGGCCTATAGATTACAGTTGCCCACCTCCTTCAAAATATCTAATGTCTTCCACAGGTCCCTATTAAAACCTGTGGGGATGGTTAGAGAAGATTCCTCATCCAATGTTCCACCAGTGTTGGTAGAGAGTCAGCTGGAGTACGAGGTAGGGCAAATCATTGATTCACAGTGGGTGCGCCGGGGGCTTCAGTACCTAATCCACTGGAAGGGATATTCCATTGAGGATTGGTCATGGGTTCCAGCCAGTTCTGGGCACGCAGATTGACTGGTGTGGGCTTTTCATGCCAGATACCCTGAGAAGACTGGGGGTCCAGTGGCCCCCCGTTAAGAGGGGGTACTGTCATGGTTAGGACATAGTTAATGTCCTGTTCTCTCAGGGTTAATTTTGCTGGCCTCCCTTTGGATCTGGAGTTGTTAAATACTCACTCCAGACTAGGATTCCCTGTCAGCTATACTTTCGTCATGTCTGTGTGCTTGACCCCTGGAGTGTGTGCTCGGTTTGCAATTGTGTTCCTTGCTCTCCATGCTTTACTCTGCTCGTTTGTTCTTTTGGATTTCTGACCCCTGGCTTCTCTTCTGACAAACCCCTGTCTGTCCCCTTTGGTACCTCGTGATCTCTTGGTTCTGATCTTAGCTCGTTTGACTACTCTCCTCTGTGTGTCGTCTCCTTTGCACCCTAGCATCCGGCTCCGCCCCGACCACCTCCCACTCTGTCACATGGTTCAAGTCCTGTTTGTTACCTGGTTAGTAGCCCGGCACTTTGTTCAGCTCCCTTGCTGCTGTGTGCAGCTCTCCCTGCACCAGTAATACCCGGGAGTCATGACAGCTGGGCTGTGGTGAAGTAGGACAAAACAGTGTGACTCAGTAACCATGGAGTAAACTATGGAAGAAGGATATTAAAAGTGAAAAATGCTTATTACTGTAAAGGAAACGTTCATAAGACTTTGTACCCGCTGTCCCTTGTATATAACCTTTACCAAGTAACCATTCAATAACAAGTTTGTGTTGGAATGGAAGTCCAGTCCATACCACCGGTTACATGTGGCCTGCACGGGTGTGGTGCCCTCACAGCAATAGTCTACATGCCTAGCCAGGACCCACACTTTCATGCAGCATGCCAGGGCATAAATTAGACAAGTGCCTTGCCTGTGGCTACTGCCCCGTGCCGCACTATGCATATGCAGTTTATTAACTATTGCCTGCTGATATACAGTATATTTGTGTATACGGTTTATTCATTGCTTGAATGCTGGCATATACTTATGTACTGTACATGATTTCTTCATGTTGATACATATTTGTGCATATTGCTTAGTGATTGGAGGATGGTGGTATATACTTACAGTAGCATGTCAAAGTTTGGGCACCCCTGGTCAAATTACTGTTATTGTGAACAGTTAAGCAAGTTGAAGATGAAATGATCTCTAAAAGGCCTAAAGTTAAAGATGACACATCTACTTGGTATTTTAGGCAAAAAATATTTATATTTTTATCTTTTACTTTTTAAAAATTACAAAAAGGAAAATGGACCTATGCAACAGATTGGACACCTTCAGAGATTTGTGTGCTCAGATAACTTTGACCAAGGTTTCAGACCTTAATTAGCCTGTTAGGGTTATGACTTGTTCACTATCATCTTGAGGAAAAAACACATGATGCTAAAAAATATTGAACAAGAGGAACTGTTCGTTAAAAGAAAAGTGAATGACAAGTTAACCCCTTAATCCCATATGGCGTACTATCCCGTCAAGGTGACCTGGGACTTAATTCCCAGTGACGGGATAGTACGTCATAGCGATCGGCCGCGCTCACGGGGGAGCGCGGCCGATCGCGGCTGGGTGTCAGCTGCCTATCGCAGCTGACATCTGGCACTATGTGCCAGGAGCGGTCATGGACCGCCCCCGGCACGTTAACCCCCGGCACACCGCGATCAAACATGATCGCGGTGCACTGGCGGTACAGGGAAGCATCGCGCAGGGAGGGGGCTCCCTGCGGGCTTCCCTGAGACGATCGGTGTTGTGAACTCTGTTTGTGGGCTCCCTCTTGTGGTCACAACTGGTACTGTGTGAGTGCTGTCTTTTGGCGGCTCCCTCTGGTGGTTCTTTGTGTCATTCTGCAGGTCTGAGGCAGGATCAGCTGTCTCGTTATCTCTTAGCTGGTTTCCTATTTAGTTCACCTGGACTCTCAGTTGTTGCCTGCTGTCAATGTCTTCAGTGCTATTTTGGAGCTTTCCTGCAGTCCTTCATTATCAGTCTCTTCAAGAGAAGCTAAGTTTTGCTTGGTTCATTTTTTGACCAACAGTGTGTTGTGAATTTGCTTTTTGCTCCCTCTAGTGGTTACTAGTTTTTTGACTCTGGTTTTTCTGTCATTCCTTTTATCCGCACCTGGGTCGTTAGTTAGGGGTGTTGCTATATAAGCTCCCTGGACCTTCAGTTCAATGCCTGGCAACGTAGTTATCAGAGCTAGTCTGCTGTGCTCTTGTCTACTGATCCTGGTTCCAGTTATATCAGCTAAGTCTGCCTTTTGCTTTTTGCTATTTGTTTTGGTTTTGTATTTTTGTCCAGCTTGTTCCAAATCTATATCCTGACCTTTGCTGGAAGCTCTAGGGGGGCTGGTGTTCTCCCCCCGGACCGTTAGACGGTTCGGGGGTTCTTGAATTTCCAGTGTGGATTTTGATAGGGTTTTTGTTGACCATATAAGTTACCTTTCTTTATTCTGCTATCAGTAAGCGGGCCTCTCTGTGCTAAACCTGGTTCATTTCTGTGTTTGTCATTTCCTCTTACCTCACCGTCATTATTTGTGGGGGGCTTCTATCCAGCTTTGGGGTCCCCTTCTCTGGAGGCAAGAAAGGTCTTTGTTTTCCTCTACTAGGGGTAGCTAGATTCTCCGGCTGGCGCGTGTCATCTAGAATCAACGTAGGAATGATCCCCGGCTACTTCTAGTGTTGGCGTTAGGAGTAGATATTTGGTCAACCCAGTTACCACTGCCCTATGAGCTGGATTTTTGTATTCTGCAGACTTCCACGTTCCTCTGAGACCCTCGCCATTGGGGTCATAACAGTTTGCCAGGCCAGTATTAAATGTTTAATGCATTGCAGAAGAGGGATTATAAGAAAGAAGATTCTGAGTTTTTTTTTTTTTGTTTTTTTTTCTTTTTCCCCTTTACCTCAGAGTGGCTATGCTTGCTGCAGACATGAATGTCCAGACCTTGATTACAAGTGTGGACCAGCTGGCTACTCGTGTGCAGGGCATACAAGACTATGTTATCAGAAATCCTAGGTCAGAACCTAAAATACCGATTCCTGAACTGTTTTCCAGAGACAGGTTTAAGTTTAGGAATTTCGTGAATAATTGTAAATTGTTTTTGTCCCTGAGACCCTGTTCATCTGGAGATTCTGCTCAGCAAGTAAAAATGGTTATTTCGTTCTTACGGGGCGACCCTCAGGATTGGGCTTTTTCGCTGGCGCCAGGAGATCCGGCATTGGCTGATCTTGATGCGTTTTTTCTGGCGCTCGGTTTACTTTATGAGGAACCCAATCTTGAGATTCAGGCAGAAAAGGCCTTGCTGGCTATGTCTCAGGGGCAGGACGAGGCTGAAGTGTATTGCCAAAAATTTCGGAAATGGTCCGTGCTGACACATTGGAACGAGTGTGCACTGGCCGCTAATTTTAGAAATGGCCTTTCTGAAGCCATTAAGAATGTTATGGTGGGTTTTCCCATTCCCACAGGTCTGAATGATACTATGGCACTGGCTATTCAAATTGACCGGCGGTTGCGGGAGCGCAAAACCGCAAATTCCCTCATGGTGTTGTCTGAACAGACACCTAATTCGGTGCAATGTGATAGAAAAACCGCAAATTCCCTCATGGTGTTGTCTGAACAGACACCTGATTTAATGCAATGTGATAGAATCCTGACTAGAAATGAGCGGAAAATTCATAGACGCCAGAATGGCTTGTGCTACTACTGTGGTGATTCTACACATGTTATCTCAGCATGCTCTAAACGTATAGCTAAGGTTGTTAGTCCTGTCACCGTTGGTAATTTGCAACCTAAATTTATTCTGTCTGTAACTTTGATTTGCTCACTGTCATCTTATCCTGTCATGGCGTTTGTAGATTCAGGTGCTGCCCTGAGTCTCATGGATCTCTCATTTGCTAAGCGCTGTGGTTTTACTCTTGAACCATTAGAAAATCCTATTCCTCTTAGGGGTATTGATGCTACACCATTGGCAGCTAATAAACCGCAGTATTGGACACAGGTTACCATGTGCATGACTCCTGAACACCGCGAGGTGATACGTTTCCTGGTTTTACATAAAATGCATGATTTGGTTGTTTTAGGGCTGCCATGGTTACAGACCCATAATCCAGTCCTGGACTGGAAGGCTATGTCAGTCTCAAGTTGGGGCTGTCGTGGTATTCAGGAGGATTCCCTGCCTGTGTCTATTGCTTCTTCTACGCCTTCGGAAGTTCCGGAGTATTTGTCTGATTATTAGGATGTCTTCAGTGAGTCTGAGTCCAGTGCACTGCCTCCTCATAGGGACTGTGACTGTGCTATAGATTTGATCCCGGGCAGTAAATTTCCTAAGGGAAGACTGTTTAATCTGTCGGTACCTGAACATACCGCTATGCGTTCATATATCAAGGAGTCTCTGGAGAAAGGACATATTCGTCCGTCTTCTTCCCCTCTTGGTGCGGGATTCTTTTTTGTGGCAAAAAAGGACGGATCTTTGAGACCTTGTATTGATTATCGGCTTTTGAATAAGATCACTGTCAAATTTCAGTATCCTTTACCGCTGTTGTCTGACTTGTTTGCCCGGATTAAGGGTGCCAAGTGGTTCACCAAGATAGACCTTCGTGGTGCGTACAACCTTGTGCGCATTAAGCAAGGTGATGAATGGAAAACCGCATTCAATACGCCCGAAGGTCATTTTGAGTACTTAGTGATGCCTTTTGGGCTCTCCAATGCGCCTTCAGTTTTTCAGTCCTTTATGCATGACATTTTCCGGAAGTATCTGGATAAATTTTTGATTGTTTATCTGGATGATATTTTGGTTTTTTCTGATAATTGGGATTCGCATGTGGAGCAGGTCAGGTTGGTCTTTAAAATTTTGCGTGAAAATTCTTTGTTTGTCAAGGGCTCAAAGTGTCTCTTTGGTGTACAGAAGGTTCCCTTTTTGGGGTTCATTTTTTCCCCTTCTGCTGTGGAGATGGACCCAGTCAAGGTCCGAGCTATTCTTGATTGGACTCAGCCCTCGTCAGTTAAGAGTCTTCAGAAGTTCTTGGGCTTCGCTAACTTCTACCGTCGTTTTATCGCTAATTTTTCTAGCATTGTGAAACCTTTGATGGATATGACCAAGAAGGGCTCCGATGTAGCTAACTGGGCTCCTGCTGCCGTGGAGGCTTTCCAGGAGTTGAAACGCCGGTTTACTTCGGCGCCTGTTTTGTGCCAGCCTGACGTCTCACTTCCCTTTCAGGTTGAGGTGGATGCTTCGGAGATTGGGGCAGGGGCCGTTTTGTCGCAGAGAGGCCCTGGTTGCTCTGTTATGAAACCTTGTGCCTTTTTCTCTAGGAAGTTTTCGCCTGCCGAGCGAAATTATGATGTGGGCAATCGGGAGTTGTTGGCCATGAAATGGGCATTTGAGGAGTGGCGTCATTGGCTCGAGGGTGCTAAGCATCGTGTGGTGGTCTTGACTGATCACAAAAATCTGATGTATCTCGAGTCTGCTAAACGCCTTAATCCGAGACAGGCCCGCTGGTCATTGTTTTTCTCCCGCTTTGATTTTGTTGTCTCGTATTTACCAGGTTCAAAGAATGTGAAGGCCGATGCTCTTTCTAGGAGCTTTGTGCCTGATGCTCCTGGAGTCACTGATCCTGTTGGTATTCTTAAAGATGGAGTTATCTTGTCAGCTATTTCTCCGGATCTGCGACGTGTGTTGCAGAGATTTCAGGCTGATAGGCCTGAGTCTTGTCCACCTGACAGACTGTTTGTCCCGGATAAGTGGACCAGCAGAGTCATTTCCGAGGTTCATTCCTCGGTGTTGGCAGGTCACCCGGGAATTTTTGGCACCAGAGATCTGGTGGCCAGGTCCTTTTGGTGGCCTTCCTTGTCAAGGGATGTGCGGTCATTTGTGCAGTCCTGTGGGACTTGTGCTCGAGCTAAGCCTTGCTGTTCTCGTGCCAGCGGTTTGCTCTTGCCCTTGTCTGTCCCGAAGAGACCTTGGACACATATCTCCATGGATTTCATTTCTGATCTTCCGCTATCTCAGGGCATGTCCGTTATCTGGGTGATATGTGATCGCTTCTCCAAGATGGTCCATTTGGTTCCTTTGCCTAAGCTGCCTTCCTCTTCCGATCTGGTTCCTGTGTTTTTCCAGAACGTGGTTCGTTTGCACGGCATCCCTGAGAATATTGTGTCAGACAGAGGATCCCAGTTCGTTTCCAGGTTCTGGCGATCCTTTTGTAGTAGGATGGGCATTGATTTGTCGTTTTCGTCTGCTTTCCATCCTCAGACTAATGGACAGACGGAGCGAACCAATCAGACTTTGGAGGCTTATTTGAGGTGTTTTGTCTCTGCTGATCAGGACGATTGGGTGACATTCTTGCCGTTGGCTGAGTTTGCCCTTAATAATCGGGCTAGTTCCGCCACCTTGGTTTCGCCTTTTTTCTGCAACTCTGGTTTCCATCCTCGCTTTTCTTCGGGTCATGTGGAGCCTTCTGACTGTCCTGGGGTGGATTCTGTGGTGGATAGGTTGCAGCAGATCTGGAATCATGTGGTGGACAACTTGAAGTTGTCACAGGAGAAGGCTCAGCGCTTTGCCAACCGCCGTCGCGGTGTGGGTCCCCGACTACGCGTTGGGGATTTGGTATGGCTTTCTTCCCGCTTTGTTCCTATGAAGGTCTCCTCTCCCAAATTTAAACCTCGTTTTATTGGGCCTTACAAGATATTGGAAATCCTTAATCCTGTATCTTTTCGTCTGGATCTTCCTGTGTCGTTTGCTATTCACAATGTATTTCATAGGTCCTTGTTGCGGCGGTACGTTGTGCCTGTGGTTCCTTCTGCTGAGCCTCCTGCTCCGGTGTTGGTTGAGGGTGAGTTGGAGTACGTGGTGGAAAAGATCTTGGATTCTCGCCTCTCCAGGCGGAGGCTTCAGTACCTGGTCAAGTGGAAGGGCTATGGTCAGGAGGATAATTCCTGGGTGGTCGCCTCTGATGTTCATGCGGCCGATTTAGTTCGTGCCTTTCATGCCGCTCATCCTGATCGCCCTGGTGGTCGTGGTGAGGGTTCGGTGACCCCTCACTAAGGGGGGGGTACTGTTGTGAATTTGCTTTTTGCTCCCTCTAGTGGTTACTAGTTTTTTGACTCTGGTTTTTCTGTCATTCCTTTTATCCGCACCTGGGTCGTTAGTTAGGGGTGTTGCTATATAAGCTCCCTGGACCTTCAGTTCAATGCCTGGCAACGTAGTTATCAGAGCTAGTCTGCTGTGCTTTTGTCTACTGATCCTGGTTCCAGTTATATCAGCTAAGTCTGCCTTTTGCTTTTTGCTATTTGTTTTGGTTTTGTATTTTTGTCCAGCTTGTTCCAAATCTATATCCTGACCTTTGCTGGAAGCTCTAGGGGGGCTGGTGTTCTCCCCCCGGACCGTTAGACGGTTCGGGGGTTCTTGAATTTCCAGTGTGGATTTTGATAGGGTTTTTGTTGACCATATAAGTTACCTTTCTTTATTCTGCTATCAGTAAGCGGGCCTCTCTGTGCTAAACCTGGTTCATTTCTGTGTTTGTCATTTCCTCTTACCTCACCGTCATTATTTGTGGGGGGCTTCTATCCAGCTTTGGGGTCCCCTTCTCTGGAGGCAAGAAAGGTCTTTGTTTTCCTCTACTAGGGGTAGCTAGATTCTCCGGCTGGCGCGTGTCATCTAGAATCAACGTAGGAATGATCCCCGGCTACTTCTAGTGTTGGCGTTAGGAGTAGATATTTGGTCAACCCAGTTACCACTGCCCTATGAGCTGGATTTTTGTATTCTGCAGACTTCCATGTTCCTCTGAGACCCTCGCCATTGGGGTCATAACACAGTGGTCACATGTTTCTTGGTTTATTTTTGTCCAGCTTGCTAATATGTGATTTCCTTGCTTGCTGGTAGCTCTAGGGGGCTGAGTTTCTCCCCTCACACCGTTAGTTGGTGTGGGGGTTCTTGTATTCTCAGCGTGGATATTTTGCATAGGGTTTTTTACTGACCGCACAGTTCCCTATCTGTCTTCTGCTATCTAGTATTAGCGGGCCTCATTTGCTTAATCTGTTTTCATTTCTACGTTTGTGTTTTCCCCTTACCTCACCGTTATTATTTGTTGGGGGCTTCCTATATCTTTGGGGTGATTTCTCTTGAGGCAAGTGAGGTCTTACTTTCCCTCCAGGAGTAGATAGTTTCTCAGGCTGCGTCGAGACGTCCAGGATTTTAGGCACGTTCACCGGCTTCCTTTAGTGTGTTGGTTAGGATCAGATTTGCGGTCAGTCCAGTTACCACCTCCCTAGAGCTCGTGTCTATGTTCATAAACTTAGCTAGTCCGTTTTGTGATCCTCAGCCACTAGGATCATAACAGATCGGTACAAGGGAATGTACTCACCTTGTACCGAGCGTCTCCTCCCTGCAGGCCCCGGATCCAAAATGGCCGCGGGGCTGCATCCGGGTCCTGCAGGGAGTACTTCCGGGTACACAGCAGGCGCTGGTAAGCCTGCGGCGATGTGAGTGAGATCGCCGATCTGATAGAGTGCTATGCAAACTATCAGATCGGCGATCTGTGATGTCCCCCCATGGGACAAAGTAAAAAAGCAAAAAAAAAAATTTCCACGTGTGTAAAAAAAAAAAAAAAAATTCCTAAATAAAGAAGAAAAAAAAAATATTATTCCCATAAATACATTTCTTTATCTAAAAAAAAAAAACAAACAATAAAAGTACACATATTTAGTATCGCCGCGTCCGTAACGACCCAACCTATAAAACTGTCCCACTAGTTAACCCCTTCAGTGAACACCGTAAGAAAAAAAAAAACGAGCCAAAAAACAACGCTTTATTATCATACTGCCGAACAAAAGGTGAAATAACGCGATCAAAAAGACGGATGTAAATAACCATGATACCGCTGAAAACGTCATCTTGTCCTGCAAAAAATGAGCCACAATATAGCATCATAACCAAAAAAATAAAAAAGTTATAGTCCTCAGAATAAACCGATGCCAAAATAATTATTTTTTCTGTAAAATAGCTTTTATCGTATAAAAGCGCCAAAACATAAAAAAAGATACAAATGAGTTATTGCTGTAATTGTACTGACCCGACGAATAAAACTGCTTTATCAATTTTACCAAACGTGGAACGGTATAAATGCCTCCCCCAAAAGAAATTCATGAATAGCTGGTTTTTGGTCATTCTGCCTCACAAAAATCTGAATAAAAAGTGATCAAAAACTGTCACATGTCCGAAAATGTTACCAATAAAAACGTCAACTCGTCCCGCAAAAAACAAGACCTCACATGACTCTGTGGACCAAAATACGGAAAAATTATAGGTCTCAAAATGTGGAGACGAAAAAACTTTTTTGCTATAAAAAGCGTCTTTTAGTGTGTGACAGCTGCCGATCATGAAAATCCGATATAAAAAAGCTATAAAAGTAAATCAAACCCCCCTTCATCACCCCCTTAGTTAGGGAAAAATAATAAAATTAAAAAAATGTATTTATTTCCATTCTCCCATTAGGGCGAGGGTTAGGGTTAGGGTTAGGGTTAGGGCTAGGGTTAGGGTTAGGGCTATGGTTAGGGCTAGGGTTGGGGCTAGGGTTGGAGCTAAAGTTAGGGTTGGGGCTAAAGTTAGGGATAGGGTTGGGGCTAAAGTTAGGGTTGGGGCTAAAGTTAGGGTTAGGGTTGGGGCTACATTTACGGTTGGGATTAGGGTTGGGATTAGAATTAGGGGTGTGTCAAGGTTAGGGGTGTGGTTAGGGTTACAGTTGGGATTAGGGTTAAGGGTGTGTTTGGATTAGTTTCAGGTAGAATTGGGGAGTTTCCACTGTTCAGGCACATCAGGGGCTCTCCAAACGCGACATGGCATCCAATCTCAATTCCAGACAATTCTGTGTTGAAAAAGTAAAACAGTGCTCCTTCCCTTCCGAGCTCTCCCGTGCGCCCAAACAGGGGTTTACCCCAACATATGGGGCATCAGCATACTCGGGACAAATTGGACAACAACGTTTGGGGTCCAAGTTCTCTTGGTATCTCTGGGAAAATAAAAATTTGGGGGGCTAAAAATCATTTTTGTGGGAAAAAAAGGATTTTTTATTTTCACGGCACTGCGTTGTAAACTGTAGTGAAACACTTGGGGGTTCAAAGTTCTCACAACACATCTAGATAAGTTCCTTGGGAGGTCTAGTTTCCAATATGGGGTCACTTGTGGGGGGGTTGTACTGTTTGGGTACATCAGGGACTCTGCAAATGCAACGTGACGCCTGCAGACCAATCCATCTAAGTCTGCATTCCAAATGGTGCTCCTTCCCTTCCAAGCTCTGCCATGCGCCCAAACAGTGGTTCCCCCCCACATATGGGGTATCAGCGTACCCAGGAAAAATTGGACAACAACTTTTGGGGTCCAATTTATCCTGTTACCCTTGTGAAAATACAAAACTGGGGGCTAAAAAAATAATTTTTCTGAAAAAAAAAATAATTTTTAGTTTCACGGCTCTGCGTTATAAACTGTAGTGAAACACTTGGGGGTTCAAAGCTCTCAAAACACATCTAGATAAGTTCTTCGGGAGGTCTAGTTTCCAATATGCGGTCAATTGTTGGGGGGTTGTACTGTTTGGGTACATCAGGGGCTCTGCAAATGCAACGTGACGCCTACAGACCAATCCATCTAAGTCTGCATTCCAAATGGCGCTCCTTCCCTTCCGAGCTCTGCCATGCGCCCAAACAGTGGTTCCCCCCCACATATCGGGTATCAGCGTACTCAGGACAAATTTCACAACAACGGTTGTGGTCTAATTTCTTCTCTTACCATTGGGAAAATAAAAAATTGGGGGCGAAAATATCATTTTTGTGAAAAAATATGATTTTTTATTTTTACGGCTCTGCATTATAAACTTCTGTGAAGCACTTGTTGGGTCAAAGTGCTCACCACACATCTAGATAAGTTCCTTAAGGGGTCTACTTTCCAAAATGGTGTCACTTGTGGGGGGTTTCAATGTTTAGGCACATCAGGGGCTCTCCAAACGCAACATGGCGTCCCATCTCAATTCCAGTCAATTTTGCATTGAAAAGTCAAATGGCGCTCCTTCCCTTCCGAGCTCTGCCATGCACCCAAACAATGGTTTACACCCACATATGGGGTATCGGCGTACTCAGGACAAATTGCAAAACAACATTTGGGGTCCAATTTCTTCTATTACCTTTGGGAAAATAAAAAATTGGGGGCGAAAAATCATTTTTGAGAAAAAATATGATTTTTTATTTTTACGGCTCTGCATTATAAACTTCTGTGAAGCACTTGTTGGGTCAAAATGCTCACCACACATCTAGATAAGTTCCTTAAGGGGTCTACTTTCCAAAATGGTGTCACTTGTGGGGGGTTTCAATGTTTAGGCACATCAGGGGCTCTCCAAACGCAACATGGCGTCCCATCTCAATTCCAGTCAATCTTGCATTGAAAAGTCAAATGGCGCTCCTTCCCTTCCGAGCTCTGCTATGCGCCTAAACAGTGGTTTACCCCCACATATGGGGTATCGGCGTACTCAGGACAAATTGTACAACATCTTTTGGGGTCCATTTTCTCCTGTTACCCTTGGTAAAATAAAACAAATTGGAGCTGAAGTAAATTTTGTGTGAAAAAAAGTTAAATGTTCATTTTTATTTAAACATTCCAAAAATTCCTGTGAAACACCTGAAGGGTTAATAAACTTCTTGAATGTGGTTTTGAGCACCTTGAGGGGTGCAGTTTTTAGAATGGTGTCACACTTGGGTATTTTCTATCATATAGACCCCTCAAAATGACTTCAAATGTGATGTGGTCCCTAAAAAAAATGGTGTTGTAAAAATGAGAAATTGCTGGTCAACTTTTAACCCTTATAACTCCCTAACAAAAAAAAATTTTGGTTTCAAAATTGTGCTGATGTAAAGTAGACATGTGGGAAATGTTACTTATTAAGTATTTTGCGTGACGTATCTCTGTGATTTAAGGGCATAAAAATTCAAATTTGGAAAATTGTGACATTTTCAAAATTGTTGCCAAATTTCTGTTTTTTTCACAAATAAACACAAGTTATATTGAATAAATTTTACCACTAACATGAAGTACAATATCTCACGAGAAAACAATGTCAGAATCGCCAAGATCCATTGAAGCGTTCCAGAGTTATAACCTCATAAAGGGACAGTGGTCAGAATTGTAAAAATTGGCCCGGTCATTAACGTGCAAACCACCCTCGGGGCTTAAGGGGTTAAAGAACATGAGGATAGGGTCTATTACTGGGCATATTGGACAAGTTTTAAACTTATAGAAAAAATGCCACAAACGGACAAAGTGATGCCGCGCTTAGGGGTAAATGCTATATGCTACTAAGATGCAAGTAGTCAATGTATAAATACAATGCGCAATTGTTCCGTGGTGAGAGGGTGCTTACCCTAAGTATAGATGCGCTGATTGTTCCGCTGCGATGCCCCGAGGAGTAGTTTGATCCGGTCCCCGCTGCTGGTTCTTGCAGCATCGGAGGGAAATAGAAGGGGAGAGCGGGAGGTAGTATAGTAGCTAGCGCGATACCTGGGAGCCCCGGCCGAAGGCGTCCCTGGTAACCGCGAGGAGAGAAATGGCTGCTGGCGCCGGCTCGCAAGTGCCTGAACTGTGACGTCACACAAGGTACGGAGCGGCGTTGGGGCCAAAAGGGATGACTAAACCAACGCGTTTCGAAGGTGCACGGCCTTCTTCATCAGGGTTACGGTGTATCACTCCATCCTCTCCTTTTATGGGTTGTTAATTAGCTGCTATTCTGCCCGCCCCCCATCCCAGTGTATGACTCCTTTGAATCTTGATCATAATGAGTCTGCTATATTAATTACGCGGCGTTCAAGAGGCCTAACTGATCTGGACCACCCTAAATAGCCTATCTATTCATAAATAAATATAAATTAAGAATCAAATACTTTATTAGAACTGCATGATTAAAACCTGAATGAGTGTAAATTCAAAATCAAATGCTTTATTAAAACTACATGATTAAAACTTAAAAACCTAGAACTTTATCCTGTGCCTCATTGGTGATATGCAAATTCCTCTGTTTATATTACGTAGCCGTTACCCCGGGGCTCACGTAAAAAACTTAAAAGAAAGACGCTAACTAAAACTACTTGGTATTAAAATATTTAAAACGTTTGTTTGACAAAAGCGCTAATAAGAATCCCTAGCTTAAAAACATAGCTCAATCCCTTTGCCTCCCACTATTAATAAAGCGCTTAGGGTACTGTTTGTATCTGTGTACGCTGGAAGGTGAACCATACCCCTTACTTGGTTATACGTGTCTATGTCCTTATTAAGGGAGTAGAACAGGGAACCACGCAAAAAAAGAGAGAGAGGGACGGGGAGGGCGATGTTACTCTATGTGCCTGTTGCGTGAGGAGAAGGGGTAAGGGATAGATGAGACGGGATACAGACATGGAGGAGTACTCTCCACCTTTCACAAGAATTATGTGCCTATAATGCATGTGTGTTTATACCACATTAGAATTATTTTCAGTCTTACTGCCTGCTTCAGAGGGCATGCAATTCCAACTCCTGGTTGAGACCCCTTGGGGATAGGCTGTCCAATAAGAATATCCACTTAGATTCAATTCTCGACATCTGTTTGAGGAAGTCCCCTTTTCTTGAGTTAGGTTTGATCTTTTGAATTCCACAGAACTGTATGTCCTTAATCTTCCCCCCATGGTTCTCCACAAAATGTCGTGACAAGGGATGTCCTAAAAATCCCTTTTGGATGTTAGTAAGATGTTCCTTGATCCGTATCCTGAGTTCCCTCTTGGTACGACCAACATACAGTTTCTTGCATGGACATATGATAATGTATATCACTCCCGAGGAAAAACAGGAGATTTTATTCTTAATGCTGTATGTCTTTGTGTTGTTGGTGTCCATGAACTGGGTCTGACAGGTTTTCTTGAAGGTTGTGTTGATGCAACTGAAACAACTGCCACAAGGTGTAAATCCCATATTGGAACTTGAGGGAATCCCACTGTTAGATGCTGGTTTACTAAGGGCCAGTTTGTTTGTTGGGGCAAGAAGATTGCCCAAAGTACGGGCTTTCCTGAACACGAACTTAGGGTGAGGTGGCAAAAATTCTCCCACCACCTTATCCCTAGATAGAATCGCCCAATGTTTGCGTATGATGTTCTGGAATTTCCTATACCCTGCGTGGAATTGTGTTATGATTGGTAGGGACTTTATCGGTTCTGGAATACTGATGGTATCCCCAACTCTGTTTCTGTTCCCCTCAATCAGTGAGTCCCTCGATATATCCCTTACCTCGTTCCTAACTCTTTCCAATGCAGGTAGCGGATACCCTTTTTCCACAAATTGATTTGTCAGATGTTCTGATTCGTTCTCATAGTCCCTTATGTTGGTGCAGTTCCGTCGGACTCTAGTAAACTGGCCTTTCGGTATGTTATTTAGCCAAACGGGCAGGTGACAGCTAGTTAGATGGATGTAGCTGTTTACATCAATTTCCTTACGATAGCATTTGGTATGTAACCTGCCTTCCTCAATGTATATGGTAAGGTCCAAAAAGTTGATACTACTGGAGCTTATAGTAGGCGTGAACTCGAGTCCAAAGTTGTTATCATTTAGGTTGGACAAAAACCTCTCTAATGAGGACCACGAGCCGTCCCAGATGATTATCACGTCATCTATGAATCTGCGCCAAAGTTTTAGGCCTTCCTGTAGGCGTCCATTCTTATATATATAGGATTCTTCCCATTTGGCTACGTATATATTTGCGAAACTGGGCGCAAACCGCGTGCCCATCGCGGTCCCCCATGTTTGCAGGAAGAACCTATCTTCGTACATGAAGTAATTGTGTTTTGTGATGAACATAATCCCCTCTTGAATAAACTGTACCTGGGACTCCTGGTATGTCCCTAATTTCTGGAGAAAGCAACCCGCCGCTTCGCATCCCTTTTCCTGGTTGATCACAGTGTATAAGGATTTTATGTCCAGGGTTGCTAGCAGGTATTGAGGTTTCCAGTCAATGTTGTTTAACACCTGCAGAACGTGCCCTGTGTCCTTCAAGTATGCCGGGATGAGTGGCATGCACTTCTGCAGGTGGGTATCTACATACCGGGATAGATTAGCTGTCAGGCTATCTATCCCGGAAATGATAGGTCTTCCTGGAGGTTTTGTTTTGCTCTTGTGTAATTTAGGTATATGATAAAACACTGCTATCCTGGGGTTCTCCTTACATACAAATTGGTACTCTTTTTTATTTAAAATGCCCAGAGATTTGCCCCTCATACACAGGACCTTGAGTTTGCTTACATAATGTGAAGTAGGATCTCCTAGTAATTTTTTGTATGTTGTCCCATCGCTCAGCAATCTTTCTGCCTCGTCTTGGTACATTGTGCGGTTAAGGACCACTATGCCACCTCCTTTGTCCGCTGGGCGAACAATAATATCGTTGTTTGTCTGAAGTATTCTCAAGGATTCTCTCTCTTGTCGGTTCAGGGTGTGAGAGGCATTATGTGGACCTTTGTTCCTTATGGTGTAGTTTCCTGATGTCCGCTGTTACCAGCGTGTCAAACGTGTGGAATGCATGGGAGTATTCCTGTACTGGATTGAATGCAGAAGGATTGGCTAGTGAGGTATGAATATAGTTAGACACCTCTTGAGTGTTACTTCTAGTTGCCATTCGTTCTTTTTTAATGAAGTATTTCTTCAGTGCTAGATTTCGTAGGTATTTTTTCATACTCACAAACAGGTTGAATGGTTTAGCTGAGCTGGTAGGAGCAAATTTCAGTCCTCTTTGTAGTAGGGCAACCTCACTGTTCGTAAGTCGATGTGAACTTAAGTTGTATATTTCTTGGCATTCAATAGGTGAATTTATTTTCTTTTTGGAGAGTTGCCTACCCCTCTTGCCTCTCCTTGTTTTTTGTTGTTTCCTACCCGGAAAAAATCCCGGCTTACAGATGGGTATGCAATTGGATTATTCGCTTTCTTCTTCTGAATTGGGCCTGAGGTTTTCTTGTTGTTATTATTGGTTGTAATTTTATTCCTATTTGCTGTAATGTGACCCTTGTTAGACACTCCTGCCACTGAAGTCGGATTCCTGTGTAGGAGGAAACTCTTTTTGTTTTTCTGGGCTTCCTTATTAATACGATTCACCTGGGTGGTTGTAAGCATTGGGATGGTGTTAGGACCTACTGGTGTTCCCTCCATATCCCCACACCTAGTAAGGGGAGAGTATCTATTGGTAATACAAGTAGGTAGAGGGGTTGGGTTGTTCACCCCTGCCCTGGGGCTAGAATGTATGTCAGATGGTGTGCCTGGATATACTGAAAAATCCAAACTCCTGTCAGGGCTGTCAGGATTCCGAATTACGCCTTCCCCTACAGTTGCCTGTTCCAGCATTAGGTCTGAATCAAGCTGGTCCCTTCCACGTACTGGCGTATATTGTGTTGAATTGGATTTGGCACATGAAAAATTGAGGGGTACATCCCCCTCCCCTTGGGTTTCCACAGAATTATATTCATCAAGAACCATCAGTTCACTAGTGTTAATCTGAGAGATGTTCCATCTGTCCGTTCCTGAGTTTGAAGCAGGATAATCCATGTACGCTTGCTCTGGGATATGGTCACGCTGGAACTTTCTCACTTTTTTATTTATAATTTCTGTTTCTCGTTCTCTCAATCTATGTGTAATACTATCTGCTAATTCCTGTGCTTCGTCAGTCATGGTACATGTTTTTAACTGTGTAACAGTGTCCATGATTTGTTTGTTGGTTTTTTTCAAGTTAAGCACTCTTTTGTCAATGATAAATTGTAATGCCCTAAAGGAAAAATCTTCAAACATATTCTCCCATTCCTGCTTGGTGGCAGGGTCACCGAAGTCCCCAGTAAGGGTCTTATGGATAGTTAGCCCTCTGGGGATAATTCGGGATTGTAAGTATTTTTCTAAGGATACCACTTCCCACATATCCCTCATTTCGGTAAAAAGTAACTTTTCCAAAGTTTTGAGGAGATTAGTTGCCTTATTATATGTAGGGAAAATGGGGGTGTTAGTGCTGAAGCGTTCTTTGATGAAACGCAAACGAGAATTTCTATCATCCAGTAATCCCTGAAACACCATGGTGGGGCTGCCTGTTAGTGTGGAGGCACAGAAACAATAACGATTGAGTGATAGAAGAAATTGACACACTGGCGCTCACCACGTTTAGAGACAAAAGGATGGTGACAGGGAAAATGGATAGTGATTGGAAAACCCTAGCTGCTGGGATCACTGACAGGATCTGTGCCTATCCTGAGATATAGATATATAGAAAAAATGCCACAAACGGACAAAGTGATGCCGCGCTTAGGGGTAAATGCTATATGCTACTAAGATGCAAGTAGTCAATGTATAAATACAATGCGCAATTGTTCCGTGGTGAGAGGGTGCTTACCCTAAGTATAGATGCGCTGATTGTTCCGCTGCGATGCCCCGAGGAGTAGTTTGATCCGGTCCCCGCTGCTGGTTCTTGCAGCGTCGGAGGGAAATAGAAGGGGAGAGCGGGAGGTAGTATAGTAGCTAGCGCGATACCTGGGAGCCCCGGCCGAAGGCGTCCCTGGTAACCGCGAGGAGAGAAATGGCTGCGTTTTAAATATTTTAATACCAAGTAGTTTTAGTTAGCGTCTTTCTTTTAAGTTTTTTACGTGAGCCCCGGGGTAACGGCTACGTAATATAAACAGAGGAATTTGCATATCACCAATGAGGCACAGGATAAAGTTCTAGGTTTTTAAGTTTTAATCATGTAGTTTTAATAAAGCATTTGATTTTGAATTTACACTCATTCAGGTTTTAATCATGCAGTTCTAATAAAGTATTTGATTCTTAATTTATATTTATTTATGAATAGATAGGCTATTTAGGGTGGTCCAGATCAGTTAGGCCTCTTGAACGCCGCGTAATTAATATAGCAGACTCATTATGATCAACATTCAAAGGAGTCATACACTGGGATGGGGGGCGGGCAGAATAGCAGCTAATTAACAACCCATAAAAGGAGAGGATGGAGTGATACACCGTAACCCTGATGAAGAAGGCCGTGCACCTTCGAAACGCGTTGGTTTAGTCATCCCTTTTGGCCCCAACGCCGCTCCGTACCTTGTGTGACGTCACAGTTCAGGCACTTGCGAGCCGGCGCCAGCAGCCATTTCTCTCCTCGCGGTTACCAGGGACGCCTTCGGCCGGGGCTCCCAGGTATCGCGCTAGCTACTATACTACCTCCCGCTCTCCCCTTCTATTTCCCTCCGACGCTGCAAGAACCAGCAGCGGGGACCGGATCAAACTACTCCTCGGGGCATCGCAGCGGAACAATCAGCGCATCTATACTTAGGGTAAGCACCCTCTCACCACGGAACAATTGCGCATTGTATTTATACATTGACTACTTGCATCTTAGTAGCATATAGCATTTACCCCTAAGCGCGGCATCACTTTGTCCGTTTGTGGCATTTTTTCTATATATCTATATCTCAGGATAGGCACAGATCCTGTCAGTGATCCCAGCAGCTAGGGTTTTCCAATCACTATCCATTTTCCCTGTCACCATCCTTTTGTCTCTAAACGTGGTGAGCGCCAGTGTGTCAATTTCTTCTATCACTCAATCGTTACTGTTTCTGTGCCTCCACACTAACAGGCAGCCCCACCATGGTGTTTCAGGGATTACTGGATGATAGAAATTCTCGTTTGCGTTTCATCAAAGAACGCTTCAGCACTAACACCCCCATTTTCCCTACATATAATAAGGCAACTAATCTCCTCAAAACTTTGGAAAAGTTACTTTTTACCGAAATGAGGGATATGTGGGAAGTGGTATCCCTAGAAAAATACTTACAATCCCGAATTATCCCCAGAGGGCTAACTATCCATAAGACCCTTACTGGGGACTTCGGTGACCCTGCCACCAAGCAGGAATGGGAGAATATGTTTGAAGATTTTTCCTTTAGGGCATTACAATTTATCATTGACAAAAGAGTGCTTAACTTGAAAAAAACCAACAAACAAATCATGGACACTGTTACACAGTTAAAAACATGTACCATGACTGACGAAGCACAGGAATTAGCAGATAGTATTACACATAGATTGAGAGAACGAGAAACAGAAATTATAAATAAAAAAGTGAGAAAGTTCCAGCGTGACCATATCCCAGAGCAAGCGTACATGGATTATCCTGCTTCAAACTCAGGAACGGACAGATGGAACATCTCTCAGATTAACACTAGTGAACTGATGGTTCTTGATGAATATAATTCTGTGGAAACCCAAGGGGAGGGGGATGTACCCCTCAATTTTTCATGTGCCAAATCCAATTCAACACAATATACGCCAGTACGTGGAAGGGACCAGCTTGATTCAGACCTAATGCTGGAACAGGCAACTGTAGGGGAAGGCGTAATTCGGAATCCTGACAGCCCTGACAGGAGTTTGGATTTTTCAGTATATCCAGGCACACCATCTGACATACATTCTAGCCCCAGGGCAGGGGTGAACAACCCAACCCCTCTACCTACTTGTATTACCAATAGATACTCTCCCCTTACTAGGTGTGGGGATATGGAGGGAACACCAGTAGGTCCTAACACCATCCCAATGCTTACAACCACCCAGGTGAATCGTATTAATAAGGAAGCCCAGAAAAACAAAAAGAGTTTCCTCCTACACAGGAATCCGACTTCAGTGGCAGGAGTGTCTAACAAGGGTCACATTACGGCAAATAGGAATAAAATTACAACCAATAATAACAACAAGAAAACCTCAGGCCCAATTCAGAAGAAGAAAGCGAATAATCCAATTGCATACCCATCTGTAAGCCGGGATTTTTTCCGGGTAGGAAACAACAAAAAACAAGGAGAGGCAAGAGGGGTAGGCAACTCTCCAAAAAGAAAATAAATTCACCTATTGAATGCCAAGAAATATACAACTTAAGTTCACATCGACTTACGAACAGTGAGGTTGCCCTACTACAAAGAGGACTGAAATTTGCTCCTACCAGCTCAGCTAAACCATTCAACCTGTTTGTGAGTATGAAAAAATACCTACGAAATCTAGCACTGAAGAAATACTTCATTAAAAAAGAACGAATGGCAACTAGAAGTAACACTCAAGAGGTGTCTAACTATATTCATACCTCACTAGCCAATCCTTCTGCATTCAATCCAGTACAGGAATACTCCCATGCATTCCACACGTTTGACACGCTGGTAACAGCGGACATCAGGAAACTACACCATAAGGAACAAAGGTCCACATATGCCTCTCACAACCTGAACCGACAAGAGAGAGAATCCTTGAGAATACTTCAGACAAACAACGATATTATTGTTCGCCCAGCGGACAAAGGAGGTGGCATAGTGGTCCTTAACCGCACAATGTACCAAGACGAGGCAGAAAGATTGCTGAGCGATGGGACAACATACAAAAAATTACTAGGAGATCCTACTTCACATTATGTAAGCAAACTCAAGGTCCTGTGTATGAGGGGCAAATCTCTGGGCATTTTAAATAAAAAAGAGTACCAATTTGTATGTAAGGAGAACCCCAGGATAGCAGTGTTTTATCATATACCTAAATTACACAAGAGCAAAACAAAACCTCCAGGAAGACCTATCATTTCCGGGATAGATAGCCTGACAGCTAATCTATCCCGGTATGTAGATACCCACCTGCAGAAGTGCATGCCACTCATCCCGGCATACTTGAAGGACACAGGGCACGTTCTGCAGGTGTTAAACAACATTGACTGGAAACCTCAATACCTGCTAGCAACCCTGGACATAAAATCCTTATACACTGTGATCAACCAGGAAAAGGGATGCGAAGCGGCGGGTTGCTTTCTCCAGAAATTAGGGACATACCAGGAGTCCCAGGTACAGTTTATTCAAGAGGGGATTATGTTCATCACAAAACACAATTACTTCATGTACGAAGATAGGTTCTTCCTGCAAACATGGGGGACCGCGATGGGCACGCGGTTTGCGCCCAGTTTCGCAAATATATACGTAGCCAAATGGGAAGAATCCTATATATATAAGAATGGACGCCTACAGGAAGGCCTAATACTTTGGCGCAGATTCATAGATGACGTGATAATCATCTGGGACGGCTCGTGGTCCTCATTAGAGAGGTTTTTGTCCAACCTAAATGATAACAACTTTGGACTCGAGTTCACGCCTACTATAAGCTCCAGTAGTATCAACTTTTTGGACCTTACCATATACATTGAGGAAGGCAGGTTACATACCAAATGCTATCGTAAGGAAATTGATGTAAACAGCTACATCCATCTAACTAGCTGTCACCTGCCCGTTTGGCTAAATAACATACCGAAAGGCCAGTTTACTAGAGTCCGACGGAACTGCACCAACATAAGGGACTATGAGAACGAATCAGAACATCTGACAAATCAATTTGTGGAAAAAGGGTATCCGCTACCTGCATTGGAAAGAGTTAGGAACGAGGTAAGGGATATATCGAGGGACTCACTGATTGAGGGGAACAGAAACAGAGTTGGGGATACCATCAGTATTCCAGAACCGATAAAGTCCCTACCAATCATAACACAATTCCACGCAGGGTATAGGAAATTCCAGAACATCATACGCAAACATTGGGCGATTCTATCTAGGGATAAGGTGGTGGGAGAATTTTTGCCACCTCACCCTAAGTTCGTGTTCAGGAAAGCCCGTACTTTGGGCAATCTTCTTGCCCCAACAAACAAACTGGCCCTTAGTAAACCAGCATCTAACAGTGGGATTCCCTCAAGTTCCAATATGGGATTTACACCTTGTGGCAGTTGTTTCAGTTGCATCAACACAACCTTCAAGAAAACCTGTCAGACCCAGTTCATGGACACCAACAACACAAAGACATACAGCATTAAGAATAAAATCTCCTGTTTTTCCTCGGGAGTGATATACATTATCATATGTCCATGCAAGAAACTGTATGTTGGTCGTACCAAGAGGGAACTCAGGATACGGATCAAGGAACATCTTACTAACATCCAAAAGGGATTTTTAGGACATCCCTTGTCACGACATTTTGTGGAGAACCATGGGGGGAAGATTAAGGACATACAGTTCTGTGGAATTCAAAAGATCAAACCTAACTCAAGAAAAGGGGACTTCCTCAAACAGATGTCGAGAATTGAATCTAAGTGGATATTCTTATTGGACAGCCTATCCCCAAGGGGTCTCAACCAGGAGTTGGAATTGCATGCCCTCTGAAGCAGGCAGTAAGACTGAAAATAATTCTAATGTGGTATAAACACACATGCATTATAGGCACATAATTCTTGTGAAAGGTGGAGAGTACTCCTCCATGTCTGTATCCCGTCTCATCTATCCCTTACCCCTTCTCCTCACGCAACAGGCACATAGAGTAACATCGCCCTCCCCGTCCCTCTCTCTCTTTTTTTGCGTGGTTCCCTGTTCTACTCCCTTAATAAGGACATAGACACGTATAACCAAGTAAGGGGTATGGTTCACCTTCCAGCGTACACAGATACAAACAGTACCCTAAGCGCTTTATTAATAGTGGGAGGCAAAGGGATTGAGCTATGTTTTTAAGCTAGGGATTCTTATTAGCGCTTTTGTCAAACAAACGTTTTAAATATTTTAATACCAAGTAGTTTTAGTTAGCGTCTTTCTTTTAAGTTTTTTACGTGAGCCCCGGGGTAACGGCTACGTAATATAAACAGAGGAATTTGCATATCACCAATGAGGCACAGGATAAAGTTCTAGGTTTTTAAGTTTTAATCATGTAGTTTTAATAAAGCATTTGATTTTGAATTTACACTCATTCAGGTTTTAATCATGCAGTTCTAATAAAGTATTTGATTCTTAATTTATATTTATTTATGAATAGATAGGCTATTTAGGGTGGTCCAGATCAGTTAGGCCTCTTGAACGCCGCGTAATTAATATAGCAGACTCATTATGATCAAGATTCAAAGGAGTCATACACTGGGATGGGGGGCGGGCAGAATAGCAGCTAATTAACAACCCATAAAAGGAGAGGATGGAGTGATACACCGTAACCCTGATGAAGAAGGCCGTGCACCTTCGAAACGCGTTGGTTTAGTCATCCCTTTTGGCCCCAACGCCGCTCCGTACCTTGTGTGACGTCACAGTTCAGGCACTTGCGAGCCGGCGCCAGCAGCCATTTCTCTCCTCGCGGTTACCAGGGACGCCTTCGGCCGGGGCTCCCAGGTATCGCGCTAGCTACTATACTACCTCCCGCTCTCCCCTTCTATTTCCCTCCGACGCTGCAAGAACCAGCAGCGGGGACCGGATCAAACTACTCCTCGGGGCATCGCAGCGGAACAATCAGCGCATCTATACTTAGGGTAAGCACCCTCTCACCACGGAACAATTGCGCATTGTATTTATACATTGACTACTTGCATCTTAGTAGCATATAGCATTTACCCCTAAGCGCGGCATCACTTTGTCCGTTTGTGGCATTTTTTCTATATATCTATATCTCAGGATAGGCACAGATCCTGTCAGTGATCCCAGCAGCTAGGGTTTTCCAATCACTATCCATTTTCCCTGTCACCATCCTTTTGTCTCTAAACGTGGTGAGCGCCAGTGTGTCAATTTCTTCTATCACTCAAGTTTTAAACTTGTTGTTTGTGACAAAGTTGGCAACACAACGCTTTTCTATTCCCATCTCCAAGATCCTATCCCAATATGTAGAACGTGTAATAATAATAATAATAACAATAATAATAGGAAATACCTCCAATTAGAAATGTAGTATAATTCTTCTGATGTAGCTTACCTCATGCAGTGACAGTTAGTTGTAAGTGGTCGGTCGTAAATGTAATCATGGATACCTAAACTACTGCAATGCCCTGCACATGGGATAAGAGACATAGCAAATCAGAAGAACCATACTACATTTCTAATTGGATGTATTTTATAATATTATTATTATTACACCTACTACATATTGAGATAGGATCTTGGAAATGGGAATACTATTTTAAAGATGTGATCTAGGTACACAGGTTATAAAAAAGCAGGTAAAATTGTGAATGACTACAGTTTAGCTACATGTCAATGAAAATAAAGTGCTTATTTTATCTATGATCATAATTTACATGGCCAGTACTCTAAAGAAATAGTTTAAATATTGTTTGATGTAAATACTGTCCTTGGTCACTGTTAATCTAAAAGGAAAAATAACAACCTCCACGTAAGATACAGTACGGTACACAACGGTACCATGATGTAAGAAGTGTTACAATAACACAAGAGTCAAGGGTGGTGCCGTCCCTCCCTGGAGGTGGTGCAATGGACAGCTGAGGTGGAGCCAGTTTTAAAGCTCAATATTCACACAGTTTGCTCTCTTCTCAATGTGAAAGGAAAGGCTTAGGGACGTCTCTCCAGTGACAGGTGCTGTCAGATCGCGGAGTGTGTGTAGGGCGACTGTTTGCTGTCATTTAGCCCTATCTGAGCCTTGACATTTTCTCTGCTTACTGCAACATCACAGCTTAAGACCACATCTGATCTAAAAGGGTAAGTTGTGCTGAAACTTTTATTCTGCCTTTTGTGTCTACTCTAACTTCTGTTTTATCAAAAGCAAACTGATGTCAGGATGTCACCGAATATATACAATCCTTGTATATTACTATAATCAATGACAAATATGATTGTATTAACACAATTTTATTATTTATACTATGTGGCCAGCATCTATCTATCTATCTAGCTATCTATCTATCTATCTATCCCATATCTATCTATCTATCTATCTATCTATCAATCTATCTATCCCATATCTATCTATCTATCTATCTATCTATCTATCTATCTATCTATCTATCTATCCCATATCTATCTATCTATTAATTTATCTATCTCTCTATCTCTCTAATGACTTTTAGACATATATTCTTTTCTGTCTTTACAACAATGAGACTTTTGCTTTGCACATGAACTGGTAGGAAGCCATTGGAATGTGTTGGTGTTGAGACGATTTGAGCAGTGACCTATCTTTGGACGTTCGCTATCTGGCCACTCCATACTGCTATTTCTAGAACTGAGGCTGATCTCCTGTAACAGATGCAGCTAGTGGAATGTGAAGTAGGGGGGCTGAAGCTCAGTGTTGGGAGGTTGAGAAGATCTCAGTCAGCAGCTGATGTACAGAAAACAGTTTGTATACAGCTAGGCCTTTCACACTGTCACTCCTTAAAGACAGTATAGCTGAACCAAATCCAAAGTAAAATGATCCCAGAACCAAATGAAAAATAAAGTGATCTCTTCTTTTCCTCCTATTTTCATTGGCTATGACTGCTTATTCCATACTATTCCATATGTCCAAGTGGTGGAACAGTCTACTACAAGAGCTGGACACTGTGGACATAGTAGGAACCATCTATGGTTTCAAGAAATTATTGGGGGGATTATAAGAACATAATATAAATACTTATGTAAATGTGTAAAGTTCTTGATCTGAGTGTTCATCAGGATCAGGAGGAAAATCTTTGCTCTTTTGGGGCAGACTAGATTGTGTATCATAGTTGTACCTATAGCCCTTCTCTTTATCAATTCCCAAACCTCAGTTGACATTTACAAACATGTCTTTTTTTGCATACTGACTATGTAACTATTTAACTATGGATGCTTACAGTGGCTACTAAATTAGAAAAGTACATCGTTCTATTTCACCTTTCAGATAGTTGTGTTCAGTATATATACACAATTATATTTAACCTATCTCCACGGCACCAAGAAAACCGACACATGTTCAGGGACAAAAATTTCCAGGAAGACTCGTTTGAAACTGGATACTTTCTCTTGAAATGTGGGACAGCTGATGACCATGCCGGGATGTGTGACAGCATAGGCCCAAACATATGCATGGTTATTCAATTTAAAGACCATTTTGGCAGTCATCCTCCAGATAGAAATACAACATTACAAATGATATTTCATATTTAATTTTAGCAAATGTAATTTAAAAAGTGTCTAGCCTGAGGAGATTATGTATAAACCATGATCTCAGGTGCATATTTTATTACATTAAATCACAACTGCATTACAAATTAGTCCTTTATTAGTTTAAGAAGAACATTATTTAGATCCTACATGATGAATCATCAAGTGTTATAATTTTGGTTTAGGGCTCTTTCAAACAAACGTATTATACTAACTTTTGCTGTCCGTTTGCGTTATGGACCACAGCACCCATTATAACCAATGTGCCAATGACTGATTTTCCATACGTACCAACGGTCTGCATTGAAAAGAATCACAGAACCACTCCTGTGTAAATAGCAGGCAGCTCCAGCTTTGTGGAAATGCACATAGATCTGCACCGAGTCGATCATGGTCCCAATTTGCGGACATGACATGCCAGAATATTAGTTTGGCCATCTGAACTCGGCTTGGCAGTGGAAATTTTATTGTTGGTTTCTAATTAATCCGAACTGACTGTTGTGCCCATTCACTTATTTGATAAGGTTTTAGCATTCTTGATGGTAAGAACATTGAATGCATACTGCCATGGAAAAGTATAATGTTACAGGGTATATACACTAGATTCCTTGATAGGGCGTTGATCCAGGGAACTAGTCTGATTGCCGTATGTGGGGTCGGGAAGGAATTTTTTTCCCCATGGTGGAGCTTACTCTTACCACATGGGTTTTTTTTGCCTTCCCCTGGATCAACATGTTAGGGCATGTTAGGTTAGGCTATGGCTTGAACTAGATGGACTTAAAGTCTTCCTTCAACCTTAATAACTATGTAATATTAATGAATACTGCCATATTCCTATTATCAAAAATGGCAGGAGCACTCCAGAACTCACAGCATAGGTTCTCCGCTCAAGTGTAGATACTGCCCAATTATTAAAGCGTAATTGTCATATTCATTTCTATTTAATAAATCAATAGTCCACATGAAAATAAGAAACTTTGTAATATATCTAATCTAAGAAGTCTGCTTCTTTCTTCTTCTAGACTCATCTTTTACTCTCAATTTATAGGTAAAATCTGAATTCAGACCCAGGTTTTCATATTACTTTTAAAAATGTATCGAAGAGGGGAGGAAGAGAATCGAAGCGCTAGAGGCAGACACAGACATTTTGCTGCAAGTTCTAATGTTCTCCTGTCTCAGTAATGGGAAAATCTGTATCAACTGAAGGTTCATCCAATTAAAATGATAGTAGTCATGATCGGTATATCTATTTTGTGCACTAAATAGTTGCCACAAATCCATTAAGACCTGTTTCACACGTCTAATATTCGTGGTCCAGGTAAGGACCATGATGTCTTGATTAGCCATGGGTTTCCTGACCCTAGATCAACGGACTAAGTTCAGTTCAAGAGACCTGCAAACAGTCCGAACATTTTGGTCCGTTAATGGATAGTGAATGTTGGACGAGTGCACCAGCCTAAGACAGAGGTCAAAGGTAAAATATAATTGTTAAGGCTATGATAGGGAAAGTGAAATAATGATGAAAAATTGTTCTTAGCTCTCAGTTGTTAAAATTCAACTCAGAGGGGAGAATTTGTTAAGTCCGATTTTGTACATTTATAAAAGATGGACTATGCTTGCATCACAACACACAATCAAATCATCGGGTTCCCTGAGCAGAGCTAGTTGTATAAATACCACCATTATCTTAGAACGGGAAACCTGGATGTTGCGCCATGTATTATGAGCAATCCGAGCATGGTCCATGTTTCATAGACATGTGAAATGAGGCTAAGACTGGCTTTTCATAAGCTAATCGTAATATGAAGTACACTGAAGTAAAGACCACCTCACACAGTAGATAGCTGTTGAGAGCACCTGTGTTCTCTATTGGAGAACCGTTATACAGTAACTACAAGAGATGATACGATCAGCATTCTGATATTGGACATGACGGATTGGTATTTCCCTTGACAATCAATTGTCCAGTGCTCCCTTAAACATTGTATTGTCAGCTGAACCGACTGAAATCGGCGGGCTCTGCTGACATTAGCCTAAAGTAAATTAGGTGATGACTGCATAATAAATTAGACACATCTCTAGCTTTCTGTGTACCATAGATTTGCACTAGAATTTATACCAATTTATGGCATAAATGACAGTTAATATGTTGGGCTGTGCATGGTTGTGTCCTATCTCTAAGATCCAACAAAATTCAAAAAACTGGGGAGACCAGAGGAATACAGCAAAAAAAAAAAAAGTTTATTCACATTATTTTTCCCATTATAACGGTTTCTTAAAGCAATTTATTAAGTCCCCCTATAGCAGGGGTGTACAGCCTATAGCGGCAGATCATGCCGTTGCTATGGGGCCTGAGCAGCACTGCGCCCTAACCACTTCCCCTTTCCACCACATCAGGATGCAGATACCATTGAATACAATGATGGATGAGGATGTTGAGGCTCTCTACTTCATCATTCTCCCTGTGTGTCTGAGCTCTTAATCTCTCGATAATGACACTGCACCACACACGTCGCCACAGCACAGACTACAGCAGTAGGGAACAAAAACCTATACAGAAAGAAATACCAGAAATAACAACTTATATACACTAATGAAAACCACCATAGAAATTAACTCTTAAAAAATTCCATCAGACCAAAGATAATTCCATTAAATATATTTTTATTTAAAATTAATTGCAATCACAATATATATCACCAAAATATATGGAAATTTTTTATTAAAATTTTTTTTATTAAAAAATCAAACAATTTAAAACAAATTATTATTGATAAGAATATAAAATGTATAAATAATAATTAATTATAACTCCTCCAATCAAGGATTTCTAGGGGATTTAATAATATTTAATATAAAACCCCGTATGCGCAGGACAGGGCAATTCCAAACTGATCAGTACATAATTCATAAATATAAAAAAATCAATAAATATAATGCAGCAAATTATATTACTTTTTAATAATAAAATATGTGATGAAAAATAAATAAAAAAAATTGTGTATATAATATGCATGTGTATATACACTCACCGGCCACTTTATTAGGTACACCATGCTAGTAACGGGTTGGACCCCCTTTTGCCTTCAGAACTGCCTCAATTCTTCGTGGCATAGATTCAACAAGGTGCTGGAAGCATTCCTCAGAGATTTTGGTCCATATTGACATGATGGCATCACACAGTTGCCGCAGATTTGTCGGCTGCACATCCCAAAGATGCTCCATACAAGGCAGGATGGATCCATGCTTTCATGTTGTTTACGCCAAATTCTGACCCTACCATCCGAATGTCGCAGCAGAAATCGAGACTCATCAGACCAAGCAACGTTTTTCCAATCTTCTACTGTCCAATTTCGATGAGCTTGTACAAATTGTAGCCTCAGTTTCCTGTTCTTAGCTGAAAGGAGTGGTACCCGGTGTGGTCTTCTGCTGCTGTAGCCCATCTGCCTCAAAGTTCGACGCACTGTGCGTTCAGAGATGCTCTTAGGCCTACCTTGGTTGTAACGGGTGGCGATTTGAGTCACTGTTGCCTTTCTATCAGCTCGAACCAGTCTGCCCATTCTCCTCTGACCTCTGGCATCTACAAGGCATTTCCACCCACAGAACTGCCGCTCACTGGATTTTTTTTCTTTTTCGGACCATTCTCTGTAAACCCTAGAGATGGTTGTGCGTGAAAATCCCAGTAGATCAGCAGTTTCTGAAATACTCAGACCAGCCCTTCTGGCACCAACAACCATGCCACGTTCAAAGGCACTCAAATCACCTTTCTTCCCCATACTGATGCTCGGTTTGAACTGCAGGAGATTGTCTTGACCATGTCTACATGCCTAAATGCACTGAGTTGCCGCCATGTGATTGGCTGATTAGAAATTAAGTGTTAACAAGAAGTTGGACAGGTGTACCTAATAAAGTGGCTGGTGAGTGTATATACACACATACACAATACTCCCAAGTGTACAACAATCAAATATTCAAATATAATAAAGTGCAAAAGTGCATTTCAAAAATTAATCAGATTGCATACAAAACATACCAATGTGATCACAAAAATGGTGAATGAAAAAATCCAACACCCTAGTAATTATATTATTTCTATCACAATACTGCGAATTATACCAGACCTAGTGCAAGCAAAAATTTGTTTATACTGACCAGTTGGAGATGCCACTGCCCCGCACACGCCACCCCAAAGCAGTAGGGAAACAGGATTAAGTGAGGATTTTTATTTTATCTTGTAAATCAAAAGATGGATATTTTGTGGCTATCATACATGGTATGGATGAATGTGAGGGTCCATCACACTGTGCAAGGACCTGTGAGAGTTATCATACATGATGTGGGAGACTGAGGAGGCCATTATTTTGTGTAGGGTGCTTTAGGATTCATCATAGTGTATGAGGGACTAAAGGGGCCATCATAATTGGTGTGAGAGGGAGTGGGGGTAAATTGTACTGTGTGGTGGCCATTAGGGACCATCATATAGTGTGAGATGCTGTGGGGTCAATCATACTGTGGTTAAAGGCTGTGAGACGATCAAGAATAGTGTAAAGGGCTTTGGGATAATCCTACATGGTTTGGGTGACCGTGGGGATCCATCATACTGTGTAAGGGACTGTGGAAAGCCATCACACATGGTTTGGTGGGCTGAATGGGTTCATCATAATGCGTGAGGGAGTGTAGGGTCCATCATACTTGTGAGGGGCTATGAGACCATCATATTGTGTGCAGAGCTGTGGCACCATCATAATATGTAGAGAGCTATGGGAGACATCATAATGTGTAGAATGGCTGTGGGCCACCATACTGTGCAAACGTCTGTGGGACCACCATACTGTGTGCAGGGCTGTTGAGCCATCACACTGTGTGGGGGATGTGGAGCAATCACACTGTGTGAGGGGCTGTGGGGGAACATCATACAATGTGAGGGGCTGTCAAGGCCATCTTACATTGTGTGATTGTATTCTGTGTGAAAAACTGTGTAGAGATTGTGCATGTACATGGTGTGGGGGGCTAAGAGGGTCCATCACACTGTGTTAGGGGCTGTGGTGGGTAATCATACATGGTGGGGGTGCTGCGGAGACCCATCGTACTGTGTGAGGGACTGTAAGGGGCAATTGTACATGGTATGGAGGTTGGTAGGGGTCGATAATATTATGTAAGGGGCTGTGGGGCCATCATGCATGTTGTTTGGTGCTGAAGGGTCCACCATACTAAATGGAGAGCTCTGGGGCCATCAAACTGTGTAAGAGCAGTGGAGCCATCATACTTTATGGAGTGCTTTTTGGCTATTATACTTTGTGGGGGGCTGTGGCTCCATCATACTGTGTGAGAGGGGCTGTGTAGTCCATCATACTCTATGGGGGCACGTGCGGCATCATACTGTGTGAAGAGCTGTGGGGATCATCTGTTTGGAGTCCTGCGGGGCATCAGGCTGTGTGTGTGGGTCTGTCTGGCATCATACTGAGTGTGGAGGCTGTGCAATGTAATAAAATGTGATGAACTTTGGGACCAATATACTGTGTGAGGTTACTGTGGGAACAAATGATGTGGGTGAAGTTACTGAAGTATTATACTGTCTGTGGGGGAATTTTTGTCAGCTTCATACTGTTTGAAAGGAGTGCATGGTGAGAATACCAAGAGGCTTTAGCAGGGCACTATTTTTGTGTACATGCCACACAAAAAATCTGTCTCTCTCTGTTAAAAAAAATGTTGGGAGGTAAGCCCTTCTGTGACTGCACCTATGTGTTTCATCCCCATCTACTCCGTTTAAGTTTTTTTGGGGGGAGGGGAACCTTACGCACTCTAACTATTGGGTTCCGCTCCATGATTTCTATGTAAGTCTCTGACTTACAGAATTTTCTTTATAGTTTTTGCCTATCAAACTGCGAGATAAGGGGAAGTCAAGTGGTTTTAAAGATAATGTGTCATCAAGAAACAGTCTATTTAAATCAGGTACAAACAACCACAAGAGGGCAGTCCAATTACTGTCATCCCAAAGAAGCCAACCATTTATATAAAAATTTAGATATATTTTATTAGAAAACAATAAAGACAATACAAAAACATGTTAAAAGATTACCTCATTTAAACCGGATAATACCCCATAGGAAAGCCCAGAGAAGCACACTGTTATGTTACATCCAGACACAATGAAATCAAGTACATATAGTAAACGCTGCCTATATCTATTGACCAACACATAGATTATATACAAGGTGCTGAACATCATCCCCTTAGTAATACCAGTGTCTTTAATCTATACAACAGCACTTCATGCCAAGAAACTACCCGTGTCACAGATAGTAATATCACTTGCTCTAAATGCCTACAGATGTCATTACCTTGATGGAATATTATATCGCGTGCTTCCTCCCCTGGCTTTTCCCAGCGCCCCGACGCGCGTTTCACCCTTGCTTCTTCCGGGGGCATGTCCATACCCAGGCAAAGTGACGTATATATTAAACCCCTGAGCCAATCCCCTTATTGCTGTGATTAAAACTAAAACTAAAGTTGCCGTCAGCTCCGTGAATGACCTTTCGGCGCATGCGCAGATCCACCTTGCTCCGGAAGTAAAGTCACTTTGGGACATCCGCCGGGTGATACGCAAGCCGGTACGCAAGCCAATAACACCAATGGCGCTGTCCCAAGTGTACGGAGGAGGAGATCCACGCATGCGCACTATCATCCGGAAACCAGGCTAGGAATAAGAAATGACGCCTTATTCATATGGAAAGTGCTACAGTGCCGATTTATATCAATACGTGACTAAAAGTGAATAAGTAAAAAATTCTATATCCAACAAGGAAGAATGGATAAAATAAAATAAAATAAAATAAAGTGCCCCGTGAACAGGTAATCTCCTGTTTTAATCTATAAAGTGCGTGAATGTGCATAATCCTGATTTTACAATTGCAAAGACCATGCGTAAAAATACATGTCCGAGCAATGATAATGAATAAGATATAAAGTGCAAGACAAGACCCTAATAATAAAACAGAGTGAAAAGGTGAAGTGAATAAAATTTATTAATTAGTCACATATAATATTACCATGAGAAGTGCTATATAAGGTGATGTTATAAAATGTGAATATAAAAATATTTATTACACCCCCTTGACATTAAATATATCAAACCTGACCCATGTTGAAACCAATACAAAACAAGTGTATACACAAATAACTAACTTATACATATTCATAGAATCTCCTAAAAATGTGAATGTGCAGTATTATATACTATTATATACTTATATAAATAGAGCACCCCATCCACATATGATTATCACTCAGGCAGTCACATATATCATACCTATATCAGCCTAGTCTATATATATATATATATATATATATATATATATATATATATATATATATATATATATATATATATATATCTAATAATACCAAACTACATCATAATTGTATAATAAATAATAAATAATAAATATAACAAAAATAATAAATAACAGCATCTGTTGTTTTATTCTTGATAGAGATCCATTCACAGGAACCGGCGTGAGAGAATATCCAAATCTCCATAGAACAGCAATAGGAAAAGGATCATGAATTTATACTATAAATAAGAAAAAAATACATAATTAATATACAATATAAAATAACACATAAATATCCCCATTAAAATCACCCTTGCCCTAAAAAATACCTCTCAGAATACAACTGCCACTATCTACAAAAAAGACGCAAAACCAAAATTCTCATTGAGGCCATTGGGACTTAGAGTTCCCAGGCGATATATCCATTTACTCTCAGCCTGGGCAAGAATTTTTGGCAAGTCCCCCCCTCGAATACCTAACGTGACCTGATCTATTGCCTTCACACTGAAACCCCTAGCATTGCACCCATGATGAAACTTAAAATGTCTAGCAATGGGTTTCAGGGACACAGCATTATCCACCCCTTTCGCCTTTTGAATATCCTTAACTTGCTCCCTTGTTCTTACCTTCAATTCTCTTGTTGTGAGGCCGATATACACTTTTCCGCACGGACATTGCGCATGATAAACAACTCCTTGTGAACTACAGGTTAGATGTTTTCGGATTTCATACTGTTTGGATCCATCAAAATTGCAAAACTTTGTTGCCTTTGTATGATTGTAGCAACCTTTACATAGACCACAAGGGAAGAAACCAGGTCTTCCCTTATTTTTATCACTTTTCTTCCGTTCATAATGGCTATGTACTAGAGTGTCTTTCAAATTTGCAGATCTTTTAGCCACAAAGGATGGACGATCAGGTAAAACCTGTCGTAAAATAGGGTCCACCTGTAGAACTTTCCAATGTTTTAATATAATTCCTTTTAATTCATTCCACTTATTGTTGTAAGTTGAAATGAAACGTACTTGTTCTTGACCCTTTTGTTCCCTAGTGGTAAAGGCATCTTTATACAACAGTTGATTGCGTGGTGTTTTGGAGGCCCTGAGATATCCTCTTTTAATCATTCTTTTGCTATAGCCCCTTTCGGTAAATCTTCTTGTCAAATCCATAGCTTGTTTTTCAAAATTATTTTCATCCGAACAAATTCTCCGAGCCCGGAGAAACTGTCCGACCGGAATTCCTCGGACTGTAGAGATGGGATGGGAGGAATCTGCACATAGAAAGGAATTAGTTGAAGTAGACTTCCTAAAGATATCCGTATTGACCACCCCATCAGGACCTACTGAAATGTTAATGTCCAAAAAATCAATTTCCCTTCCATATTTAAATGACAACTTGATGTTCTTGATGTTATTATTAAGCTGTTGCATCATACGCTCCAAGCCCTCCAAGGGGCCCTCCCATATAAACAGAACATCATCGATGTATCTCATCCAGTTGTGAATCTGACACATATCCTGGATGAGATCATCTTGGAAAATCTTCCTCTCCCAGGCCCCCAAAAATAAATTGGCATATGAGGGGGCACAAGAGGCCCCCATCGCAGTGCCCTGTAATTGTAAATAGACCCGGTCATTAAAAGTAAAAATAATGTGAGTCAATAAAAATTCAAGTAGAACCATGATTAATTCCACCAATTCGACCTCTAATGAGCCTGAGCTTAGAAAAAATCGTGCTGCCTCCAAACCATCCTGATGCCGTATAGATGTATAAAGCGACTCCACGTCGGCCGTTACAAAAATCATATTTTCATCCAGATACAATTGATCAAGACGCTGTAACGCCGACGTGGTGTCTTTAATGTAAGATGGCAAATTAGCCACCAAAGGTTTCAGGAAATAATCAATGATATTCCCAATTAACTCACAAAGTCCACCCTTACCTGACACTATAGGACGACCAGGGGGATCCAGCTGGTTTTTATGGATTTTCGGTATTAAGTAAAGGGTGGGAAGCTTGGGATGGCTACCCCGAATCTGTTCCACCAATTTCTTGGTAATCAGACCTTGTGTCAGAGCCTTTTCCATAATATCACCCAACTCATCCTGAAAAGAGGACATGGGATTAAAAGATAATTGACGATAACACTTAGGCCATGTGCACACGTTCAGGATTTTTTGCGTTTTTTTCGCGTTTTCTCGCTATAAAAACGTGATAAAAACGTGAAAAAAACGCTAACCTATGCCTCCTATTATTTACAGTGTATTCCGCATTTTTTGTGCAAATGTTGCGATTTTTTCCGCGAAAAAATCGCATCGCGGAAGAAAAAGCAACATGTTCATTAAAAATGCGGAATTGCGGGGATTCTGCACACCTAGGAGTGCATTGATCTGCTTACTTCCCGCACGGGGCTGTGCACACCATGCGGGAAGTAAGCAGATTATGTGCGGTTGGTACCCAGGGTGGAGGAGAGGAGACTCTCCTCCACGGACTGGGCACCATATAATTGGTCAAAAAAAAAAGAATTAAAATAAAAAATTGTCATATACTCACCTTCGATGTCCCCGGAGTGTTCCCGCCTCTCACCGCTGCATGCTGCCGCTTCTGTTTCTATAGATGGTGTGGTTCAGGACCTGCGATTACGTCACTGTCTTGTGATTGGTCGCATGACCGCTCATGTGACCGCTCGCGACCAATCACAAGCCGTGACGTCACTGAAGGTCCTGAACCACACTGGCATCTATAGGAACGGAGGCTGCAGAGGGTGAGTATAACCATTTTTTTATTTTTTTTTAAATTATTTTTAAACATTCTATCTTTTACTATAGATGCTGCATAAGCAGCATCTATAGTAAAAAGTTGGTCACACTTTGTCAAAAAAAAAAATGCGGATTTCTTGCAGAAAATTTCCGGTTTTCTTCAGGAAATTTCTGCAAGAAATCCGGACGTGTGCACATACCCTTAGAGTCATTCAGAAGTTTATTGGCCTGTTTCTCATATTGGTTGGTAGGCCAAATCACCAAATTCCCTCCTTTATCGGCAGGTTTGAATACAATGTCATCCCATGTTTGCATTTCCCTTAAAGCCAACCATTCTGATTTAGAAAGATTGGGTTTGCTCCATTGTTTCCGTGCCAGATCCTCTATATCCTGTATAACTAATTTAGTGAAAATCTCTACCGCAGGGCAGAGATTCAAAGCTGGAAAAGTTTTACATTTAGTAAATAAATGTTTGGGGATTATACTTACATCCGATGTTCTCATATTTTCCTCCTCCAAGGAGATCAGGGCCTCCAAAGCTTCTTCAACTGTTGTCGATACAAGATCTCTTTCCATCTTAGATGCATGTAGCCTTTTCAGAACCAATTTCCTAGCAAACAGGTGAGTGTCCTTTACCGATGTGAACGAGTCTAAATTGTTAGAGGGAGAAAAAGTCAGACCACGTTGTAAAACATCCATCTGTTCCTCAGTGAGAACATGATTGGATAAATTACCCACCTGATAGCGATCTCCCGGTCTGCCATTCCTTTGTGCTTTCTCAAACATATCTGGGAATTTCTTTGTTTTCTCATTTCCTTTAGATTGATGGTCTCGTACAGCTTCCACATCGCTTGTTGATGCTCCACTATCCCCCTCCGAGACATAGGATCTATCAGATTGTGTTCTAATTCTGCTTCTTTGACTCTTTTTGGTTCCTTTTAATTGCCACCTAAAAATTCTATTAGAGTCATAATCTTCAACATCACGCTGATACTTTTTTAATTTCTCCTGGCTAATTTTCTCTTCCCATTTTAATGCGTCCATTTCAAGATCTTAAGACCATTTATTAAATTGATCAGTGGTCATATCTTTAGCCAGTGATTTCGAAACAGATTCCAATTCCTTGTCCAATTCCAATAACGAGGATGCATTATTTTCAAATAAAATCTGGATGAACTCTAGAGAGCATCTAGATGCTGCTGTAGTCCATCTTGTAACTAAGTCCTTATCTCCCAGTTCATATGTGGGATATAGCTGGATTCTCAATCCTCTGGGGACTATCTTTTTATCACAATAGTACTCAAGTGTGGTCATATTCCACCATATTTTGGTTTTACGTTGCAAAGTGTATCTATATTTGTGCATTAGATCTTTCACTTCATGAGAGGTATTTTGCGAAACAACCGGGGTACTCCGAGAAAAAATATCAGTAGCTTTAGACCGCCAAGCACTCTCCCTGGCTTTCAAATCCATATTCAAACGGACAATCTGTTATCAAAACAGCAATTAAAGTTATTCCAATAAATCCAACCATATATCGTTAATGGTACTTCATTAGTACATACAAACAACCACAAGATGACAGACCAAAGTCCTAGCCAAATCAGTTCTCATGCTTCGCACTGACGAGGGCCAACAGCCCGAAACACCGTGTCTGCGAATTGAGATACTGATTTGGCTTTTATCCTAAGTCATATTGCACGACTCGTTAAAGGGTTGATTGTGACTTGTAGGATCGCTACTTCCAATAGGTGGCGCTATAGAGTTAAGTCCTCTTTTTTTCAGCAGAGGCAATTTGCATATTTAAATTCCCAGAGGAGCATTGCACGGCGAATAAGCCTCCTTACCTTGACAAGCCAGCTGGTATGTCAATCTCCATAAGGAGAAACGTTACTCCTTAGACCCCAGTCCAGAGCCTCTCACCTAGCCAAATCAGTTCTCATGCTTCGCACTGACGAGGGCCAACAGCCCGAAACACCGTGTCTGCGAATTGAGATACTGATTTGGCTTTTATCCTAAGTCATATTGCACGACTCATTAAAGGGTTGATTGTGACTTGTAGGATCGCTACTTCCAATAGGTGGCGCTATAGAGTTAAGTCCTCTTTTTTTCAGCAGAGGCAATTTGCATAGTCCAATTACTGTCATCCCAAAGAAGCCAACAATTTATATAAAAATTTAGATATATGCACTTGCGTATTTATATAGGCCACCACTTTAATCTTTGCATATTTTAAACTTTGTCTCCCCTAGCCTCATAGGCTTATCTGCTTGAATATATATTCTTGGTATACCTCCTCACAATTTGTACTGTATATAAAATATTTTGCTGAGCATAGCACATTGGTGTCACTACCCCTGTTATTTTTTCTTTCTTTCTTTATTTTTTCTTTGTTATAAATTTTAATGGTTACTATTTGTGTTAACTCTTAATAAAATAATATATTTTATTATACTTTGCTCTGTGATTCACCTTTTTTGTTTGGGAAACATATTGTATATGACGTGATAGAGCTATATAATTTTGGCCGTCGTCTGGTAAATAGTTTACTTTGGAACTACTATTTTTTTTCTGTTTCTTGTAACTTTCTGGAGTGTACAAGCCTAAAGAGAACCTGCCAGCACAATATTGGAAAGTAACGACATCGCTGTAATGGTTCTTTAATACTGATTAAATTGATACCTTTGGTGAAGAAATCTACTTTGTGGTTCCTTATTAATCACCAATTAATATTTTGTAATTAGATTTTGGTGCATGGGGCCGGCCTGTGCACTGGGGCCGCTCCTTCCTGCCTGTGATTCCGCAGCCCCTCTACCTGTCTCCCTACTGTGAGTTACCTGCCTCCTCTGCTTGAAATCTTAGCAGCGACCTGTCATTCATAGACTGGAGGCAGGCAGAGGGGGTGGGGAATCACAGACAGGGTGGAGAAACCCCAGTGCACAGTCTGGCCCCTGTGCACCGAAATCTAATTAGCAGAAAACTTTAAACGTTGATTAAAGAAGAACAACAAAGCGGATTTCTTCCTCAATGGTATCAGTTTTGTCAGCATCACAGCACCGTTACAGCCATGTCTTTATTCTACGTTGCAAAATCATGCCAACAGGATTCTTCAGTCGGCTCCACACAATTTACCCTCTTGGAAACAACATAAAAGTTAGCACTAAATAAAAAGACTCATATCTTTGGGACTGGATGGTGGATTTTAATAAAACTAAAACTAAGAGAACAAACTGTCCACTTTTGACATTGCGACTGTTCCTCCTTAAAGGATTTTCTACGTATAACACTGATGGTATATTCTTTAGATTTGCCATCATTGTGTCTTTGGTAGAGCTCTGACCAGTAGAATCCCCTTGACAGGATGAAGGAGCCATCGTTCAGATATTCTGTCTGGTATTACATCTCAGTCCCATTTGATCCCTGTGTTCTCCTTTCTTCATGTCAGCAAACACTTGTGGTTACCCATAAATCTGCCTATAAACTACCTACTGGTAGTGCGTATAACTGTGTACAACCTATAGTTGTTACACAGGGTGTAATGTGCCATAAGGCAATTTGTAGTTTGCTGTCATGTGAGTATTGAGGAACATTAAAGGGAATATGTCAGCAGGTTTTTGTTATGTAATCCGACAACAGCATGATGTATGGACAGAAACCCCAATTCCAGCGATAAATTATTTAAATCATTTACTGGGTGCAGCAATTATCATAGAGTCACAGATATCTCCACTGCAATTCTAGCAGGGCTTAGAGTATCGAGACCTTTGTAATGCTACATACCACAGCTGTCCATGTACAATGTAATCAGTGGTTGGGGCGTGATCGGACCAGGAGGCATGAGGGCAGCTGGTCCTGTAGTGATTATCTCCTGTTGATAAAGCGCTGATTGTATTGAAACAGGAAAACACAGCCCAGTAAGTGATACATTGCTGTAGTCAGGCTCTCTTCTATGACACTATGGTGTTCTTAGATGACACCGCAAGAATCTGCACCATTCTTATTGTCTTAGCCACATTTAGCAGAATTTGAAATGTAGACAAATAAACATGAAAAAGAAAACATAACGCAAGCATGAAAGCACTACCACAGTACCCTCAAGCATGAAATATAGTAATATTTTCCTAGTAACATTTTCCCTTTAGCTTTTTTGAATGCTTTTATTGAGGTGTGCTCAGAACACATTTATAAGGCTTCCTTTATCGCAGCTTCAGCAAGTGGTGTAATAGAATAAACCCAGCTGTTCTGCCGTGTAACATTACAAATTATATATCACAGGAGGGAATGGACAAGAGACGCGAATTACACATACAACCAGTGTGCTGTGAGGTCTGCAAGGGATTAAAGGGATTCGCTCAATTTACATCGGTAAAATTGCAAAGTGCTCTTAAAAAAAAACTTTGCTAATTAACTCTTAATAAAAATCTCTGTTCTCAAGAACAGATGGATTTTTAATATTATAGTTTACTGCTCATTACTAGCAACCTTTGCGATCCATCAGAGGTGTCTGTTTTCTTAGGCAAGGGTTACAAACTTTCAGGCACAGTCTTGAATCTTTTGAGATTGCTAGATCTGTCTTCAGTGCTCTTGCGCTCCTTCAATGTTTTAAAGCTAAGCTGAAAGCAGCATGGACCACTGGTGTGAACATTTAGTCTTCAAAAGCACAGTGCCCCCCAGCAAGCAGGAGTCAGGGGACGAGAGTGGTGCACTCCTACAGAAAGAAGAAAGGGCAGGCCCTTTAAATGTAATTCTATACTCCTAAATTTTGCATCTCTGCCACTTGCACAATCTTTATAAAGTAGAACATTTTTTTTCAAGGCTGTTGACAAGACTACAAAGCTATCTAGAGCAAGTTGTCACTTTTTTTTTACTAAGTGAATGTGACCACTGTCGTAAAGATTTTGTATCTGGTGCCCTTTAAACTGATGGCTCTAGCGTTTCTCCCATCAGTTATAGAAACATTTTCTGCAGAGTATAAGCTTGTTGTGTACTTTTTAATTAAAGTTCTAATTCTTGAAGCAGTGATCCATATATCTCATGGGTAATCAGCAAATCTGACAAGTCATTTGCCAGCAACAACATGTACAAGAAGGAAATTAATCATAGGATAAAAGAATTAAGTTACACTTATGATTAATAAACTTTATGATATATATAAATCTCATCTTCTTATAGCCTTTGATTACCTTTAATTAACTAACAAAGCCCTAAATGAATTGTGGATGGTGCCAAGTGTTTATGGTCTCTTCTCGGGATTACAAAATTGGTTGTCTACCTCTCGGATAGAACCAGATCGGCAAAGGTCCGGTTCTCAGTTCCCAGCTGTTTTCAGGGGTAACAGTTGTTATGCAAATGCTGATAACCATTTAAAGTTGACATTGCTACGTGTACCGGCATGCCATCTACATAGTGCATATGGAGCGATCAGGAACACTCTCATATCAGATGGATGCAGAGAACGTAGACCATGGTTAACCAGATCCAGTTCATGAGAGCTACCAACAGATCATGTTTCAGTATTTCCTTAGTATTGTGCAAGTGATAAACTTATCACATGGGCAATACTAAGGAAATCCCGAAAATGTGATCTGCTCTTGAGAACTATAGTTGAGGGACACTGTCATAGACAAAGAAAGCCCACTTGGTAAAAATCCACAGACACAGATAAGTAGGCAACTTCCTAATGTGTAGTAGAGATTTTGAGTCTTTATCAAACATTTACCTTTTAACAATCCAGTAATTTATGTCAATAAGGCTGCTTTCACACATCAGGTTTTTTGTTTCAGGCACAATCCGGCAATTTTAGAAAAAAACGGATCCGTTTTTTTTACACGCCGGATTCATTTTTTTCCCATAGAGTTGTATTAGCGCCGGACTGTGCCTGAAGGACATGCGTTTCATCCATTTTGTGCCGGATCCGTCCCTTCAGGCTTTTTTGCCGGACACAAAAAACGTCTACTGAAACGTTTTGTCTGTGCGGCGAAAAAGCCTGAACGGACGTTTGCGGCAATAAACGCATGGAACGGATGTGTGAATGAACCTTTCCGGTTTCTCTCTCTCTCTCTCTCTCGTTTTTAGCAAATTTGCTGGATTTAGCCTGAAACAAAAAACCTGATGTGTGAAAGCAGCCTAAGACTATGTGCGCACATTGAGTATTTGCTTGCAGAAATTTCTGCAAGCTTTCTGCATCTCTTGGCAGGAAAAACGCTGAGGCAAAAACGCACATTTTTCCACATCTTTGTATGTGTCTTTGCATGCATCTTTGTTCAGCAATGAAGGCTTTTTTGAATTAAATAAACTTTTTTCTGAAAGTTTTGTGATGTAATGTCTTCGTTCAACACCACTTTTCTCATGCTGATGCAGTGGCATCAGGGTAATGGGATTAGGGCTTGGTGTCAGCAGCTGTCATTGACACCTTGCCAAAGGCTTAGTAATGAAAAGGTATCAGCCCAACACCCTCATTACTAAGCTGATAAGTAAACAAAAACACACACAAACCCACACGCACATTGTCACCAGCCTATGTAGGAGAGTTAACAGAACGAACCCACATAGGCTGTAACCAAACAGCAACTGTTAATTTTAAAGAAAAAAAAGTGAAAAAGCTAACTGTTGAGGGCTAATGTTAATATTCTGGGAAGGAGCCAATAGCCATAAAGGTTCCCAGGCTATTAATATCAGCTCACAGCTGTTTGCTTAGCCTTCACTGGCTAGTCTACAGGGAGACTCCAGAAAAAAATTGACATAGGGTCCCCCTATAAAATCTAACCAGCAAAGGCTAGGTAGACAGCTTCAGGCAGATATTAATAGCCTAGGAAGGGGCCATGGATATTGTCCCCATCCCAGACTAAAAAAAAGCCCTCAGCCGCCCCAGAAAAGGCGCATCTATAAGATGCACCAAATCTGATGCTTAGCCTCGCTCTTCCCACTTTCCCTGTAGCGGTGGCAAGTGGAGTTCATATTTGTGGGGTTGATGTCACCTTTGTATTGTCAGGTGACATCAAGCCCACAGGTTAGTAATGGAGAGGCGTCTATAAGACACCTATCCATTACTAACCCCATAGTGATCTTGTATAAAAACACAGACATCCAAAATAAACATCTTTATTTAAAATAATGACACAGACTCCTTTAATGAGTCTTAATTAAACCATACATACCAAACACCTAATCTACCAACGCCAAAGTCTCCAACAAAAATAAAATAATAAACCACAATATTCCTCACCAGAGAAGATAATCTATAATGTCTCATGATGACCCTGATGACTTTGAGACCAGTCACTGATGAGACTGCTCTCAAAGACAGCCAGCGATACACTGACAGGAGGTAATCGCTCCTGCAGTGTAGCAGTGAGCTGCCATGAGAGAGTTCACTGGAGTTCATCAGCTGATCAGCTCCGATGTTCTCACTTACTGCACCACTGCTGCATGGGAAAGTTCTCACACAGCGGTGCCGTAAGTGAAATCACCGGAGCTAATCAGCTGATGATTTCTGGTGAACTCTCAATTTTACTGTGCTAAAGCAAGGAAATGTGCGATACATGAAATGTGAATAGCATACTGGCTTGTGAAATCTATGAAAAAACACATGAGATGCTTAGCACAAGATTTGGCCAAAACGTCAAGGTAATCTCAGATCGGATGGGTAACTAACCTGTCTGCCTAGTGTGAACATATTAGCCATAGGTAAGTGTTCACACTAGGCAGACAGGTTAGTTACCCATCCGATCTGAGATTACCTTGACGTTTGGTGGATGGGCTCACAATTTTTGGCCAGGTGAGTGTAATTATTTTTAATTTTTATTTGAACATGTATGTAATTATTTTACTTTTTTTTAACTGTGAGTACAGGCGCTGGCTGATCAGCGGTACCTGCTGTCACTGTTATCAGTGACAGCAGACGTAGCCCAATGGGAGCAGTAGTCTCATCAGCCCATGCCAGCTGACCTGTGGTAAGCTTTTTACCGCAGGTTACCGCTGCAGGGTCACGCTAACATCTGACAGCATGACCCCGCAGCACTCTGACCGATGGTCTTACCGGTGGTAGGGTTACCGTCGATATGAACCTCCGTGATGGTGTTTCCCATGCTGTAATACCGATGACAACGTGAAACACCATAGGAAGATGGTAAAAATGCAAACAAAAACTCAGCAAATCCACAGCAAATCTGCAAAATTTTTATACCTGCGTTTTTGCTGCTGATTAGAGTGACTCAGTTGAAGTCAATGGATTAAAAACGCTGCAGAAACGCACAAAGAATTGACATACTGCAGAAAAAAAATATCAAGAACCCTGATGCAGACTTGCAGCAGGAGTCAGTGCACGAGATACAGAAGGACACGGGGGTGAGAAGGGGGGCGCTGCAGTGAGCTTACCTGCTGGAGCACGGGACCTGAAACACGTGACCACCGGTGGAGGGGCCGGAGGCAGAGCCAGACGCCGAGTAGCGGTGGTGACTGGCGAAACCGGAGAGTAGTCTGCACGTGCCAAAGTCAAGCCAGGAGGTCGATGAAGAGCTAAAGAGTGAGATGCTGAGAGTGGTCAGAATGTAGCAAAAGGTCAGGTAGCTGGAGATAGCAGTGCAGTACAAACAGGGCAGAGAGAAGATTAGTAAGAGTACCAAGTCGAAAGTCAGAGCCAGAAAAAGACAGTTATTACAGAATCACAAAGCAATGCACAGAACGAAAACCCGGACCGGATCATACACGAGAAGGCAAACGGACTACACAGTATGCAAGCACACTAGGGGAAGAGAAAGCAACACGATGGAGAACCATAAAAGTCCCAGGCAAGAGTAATGATTAAAATGCCTTTATTAATACCAGTAGCAATAGTAGCAAAAAATAATACATTAAAAGTTTGCACACAATATAGCGACAATAGTAATAATAATACAGACTTAAAATAAAATAATATATTAGGACCAAAAGGTGACTCAACAGGCCCCAATGTAATGCCTGTAATGTAATTGGCCCCAATATATTATTTTATTTTAAGTCTGGTATTATTATTACTATTGTCGCTATATTGTGTGCACACTTTTAATGTATTATTTTTTGCTACTATTGCTACTGGTATTAAGAAAGGCATTTTAATCATTACTCTTGCCTGGGACTTTTATGGTTCTCCATGGTGTTGGTTTCTCTTCACTTTATGAGAAATGATTTACTCACTGGTTTTTTAGTACACCGGGTACTTTTAATGTAATATTATATATTTTTTTGGTGAAAAAATTCTGTGTTATCCCGAAAGGTGTTACTATTGTGGTTCTAAGCACACTAGGGGGTCAGACACACAGCCAGAACAGATGTATCAGTGACAAGGATCCCCAGATGAAGGCAGGTAAATATAGCCCTCCCCAAACCAAAAGGAGGCCATATAAAATTAATCTTGAGAGGACAGGGAAGGACCCTGTCTACAACCATGACAAAAATGCATTGCAAATTCTCAAAGGAAATTTACTGATCATGTGCACAACACTTCAGGATTGCCATTGAATTACCTTGCATAAGGATTCCATAGCCATAGCCTTTTTGACCCATTTCTGAGCGAAAAATAACACCACAAAAATGCATAAAAATGCTCTGTGTGCACACAGCCTAAGACTGCTGAAATGTGATCAGTACAGAACAGGAAGTATGTGTCTAATACTTGGCCTAGTGGCAAGTGAAACAATTCCAAGATTTCTGATGTTTTTTAACATAACTAGTTAATTGTAAAATTGGAAAAACAAACATTATAAAAACATTACATTATAAAAATAGGGACCCATTAAGATCTGTTTTGTAGCTGTGTTCAAACGAAAGGTATGCATGTCCGCAATAGAAATTCAAGGCAGAGCCTTAGCTGAAGGACTTGCCCCATTTAAAGAGGATATCTTGTACTTTAGAAAAAAAAGGCATGTAGTTGCTATCAGAGGCATCAACCTGTCTGTTGTATCCAGAGTCGGTCATTGACCGCTCCTGGAAGAAATTCAGTTTCTCTTCCTGTTGACAGGGCGGGACTACTGGTGTCATGAAGATTGAAAGGTTGCCTAATTGGAGGATGTGGGCTGTCAATGAGCATGACACTGATAGTCCCGCCCTGTTGAGCCCTGAAGAGAAACTCCTGCTCTGTTGACAGGAAGTAGCTGAATTTCTGGCAAGAGTGGTCAATGACAGGCATCAGGTACAACAGGCAGATAGTTGTCTCTGTTAGCAATTTTATGCCTTTTTTTTTAAATCTCGGATATCCCCTTTAAATGTGGCTAACTAGTGTGTTGTTAGCTCAACCACTGAACAAATTAGTGCCATAGTCCAATAATAATAAAATTCATAGAAAAAGTTTATTAAATAAATACACAACAAAGAACATGGTCAGCAAATCGGGAATGTGTAACAACATACAGCACGGAAGATAGGAGGGAGGTAATGATCCCCAAGTGACAACTAATCAATGGTACCAAACAAGGCACATCATATAGGGTACATAGTAAGTTCACATAAATAGTAGTATAGCAATATCATGTATAAAGATCAGGAACAAACTGTGTCAGATCAAAGTATATAAAGCTGACAGTATTGCACAGAAGTTCACATAGTGTATCGGTGTCATATTAAGAAATCCAAGACATGCATATGTATAAGCAAAAGAATATGAACATACCAATAGTGCACAGGGGGTCACACCAGCTCCAGCCCACCCCGATGCGCATTTCGCTACAATCCTTCCTCAGGGAGCATGAGTTGTTGTTAGCTGTCTGATTTTCATCCAGAAGCCACATGGAAACCACTTTCAAAAGTGTTATGAAGTGATGTACTTTGTGAAGCAGAGGTCTGTCATTTTGAGTGGGAAAATAAGCAAGCAGCTTTAATCCTCTCGGACAAATGTCTGTCCAGCCTCTGTTTGAAGACTTCCATTGAATGAGAACTCACCACTTCTCGCGGCAGCCTGTTCCACTCATTGATCACCCTCACTGTCAAAAAGTTTTTCATATCTAATCAGTATCTTCTCCCTTTCATTTTTTTTTCCATAGCTTGTCATGTTACCATGTGCAAATGAGAATAAGGATGATCGCTCTTTTCTGTGACATCCCTTCAGATATTTGTAGACAGCTATTAAGTCTCCTCTTAGCCTTCTTTTTTGCAAGCTAAACATTGCCCTATCGTTTAACCATTCGTTGCTGGACATAGTTGTTTTTAAAATGTAGTGCCCAGAACTGGACACAGGATTCAGGATGAGGCCTGACCAAGGAGGAGTTGAGGGGGATAATTACTTCATGTGATCCAGACTCTATGCTTCTCTTAATGCATCTCCAAACTGTGTTTGACTTTTTTGCTGCTGCATCACACTGTTGATTCATGTGCAATCTGTGATCTATTAGTATACATTCTGACAGTAGATCAAAAAATCACAAATTGTAAAAATTGGAAAATCTTGCAATTTTGACTCTTTAAAGGGAATTTGTCTGCAGGTTTTTGCTATGTGATCTGAGGACAGCATGAGGTAGACCACCCGGTAGGGGGTAAAACACTGAACTCAATGATGTATCACATGTTCAGTGCTGTTGTTCATATTAACAGAAGGTTTAATCCCTTTATGATAAACATTGCTGTGACAAGGTGGATGTGTGAGTTCTGGTCTGACTCCACCCTCTCTCTCTGATAAGCACCTCACTGGCTGTAGCTATGCACATACAGAGCCTGGTGGAGGTGGGGTTAGCTTTCTTAGCTTTGCTGCATTGTTAAATCTAAAAGCTCTGATTGTGCCAGAACCCAGTACACTAAGTAATACATCGCTAGATTCAGCGTGTCTTTGCCTACATTATGTTGCTCTCAGATAAGACAGCGAAAAAACCTGCAGATAGATTCACTTTAAGGCAATATTATTATTTTTTAACATTCCTAGCATATTAGATTATCTAATATATATTTTAAAAATATAACATTATTAAGGCTTAATTAATTTTTCTTATTTACATTATAGCATAAATTTCCAATTGTTATTATTTTTTTATCTTACAGGAAGGTCTTTGGCTGTGATTCCTCTATTGCAGTCATGGCACCAAAAAAGAAGAATGTCAAGAAAAGCAAATCAGACATCAACGAGATGACTATCATCGTAGAAGATAGTCCCCTAAGTAAACTCAATGGGCTTAGTGGCTTAATTGATGGGGGAAATGGCTTTAGTTACATCTCCACAGAGGTTTCTGACTCATCATATGGAACCAATCTCATGGAAGGGTTAAGCAGCATGAGACAAGACAGTTTCCTGTGTGACCTTACCATTGGTACCAAAACAAAATCATTCATGGCCCACAAAGTTGTGATGGCGTCCTGCAGTGAATACTTCCACAATATTCTGAAGAAGGATCCGTCCACTCAGCGAGTTGATCTTAATGATTTATCTCCTCTTGGTTTAGCTACAGTAATTACCTATGCGTACACTGGTAAATTTACTTTGTCTTTGTACACAATTGGTAGTACCATATCTTCAGCTATCTCCCTGCAGATAAATAGCCTTGTAAACATGTGCTGTGACTTTTTAATGCAAGAAATCAATGTTGAAAATTGCATGTATGTCGCTAATATTGCAGAAACCTATGGACTTAAAAGCACAAAAGAAGCAGCACAAAAATTCATCAGGGACAACATTATTGAGTTCTCCGAAACTGATCAGTTCCTAAAGCTAACATATGATCAAATAAATGAACTTCTTATAGATGATGAGCTGCAATTACCATCTGAGATTGTTGCCTTCCAGATTGCAATGAAGTGGCTAGATCACGATGAAAAAAGAATAAAGTATGCCTCCGGACTTTTAGGCAATATTAGATTTGGCACTATTTCAGCTCAAGACTTGGTTAACTATGTCCAATCAGTGCCAAGAATGATGCAAGATACAGATTGTCATAGGCTACTGGTTGAAGCCATGAATTATCATCTGCTTCCATATCATCAAAACACCTTACAATCACGAAGAACCAAAATACGTGGAGGGACAAGGGTCCTTGTAACTGTAGGAGGCCGTCCAGCACTGACGGAAAAGTCTCTTAGCAGGGAGATCCTGTATAGGGATCCTGAGAATGGATGGAAAAGGCTTGCAGAGCTGCCAGCCAAAAGTTTTAACCAGTGTGTCACAGTGATGGATGGCTTTCTCTACATTGCTGGTGGTGAAGACCAGAATGATGCTAGGAACCAAGCGAAGCATGCAGTCAGCAATTTCTGCAGGTAATTGCAGATTTTAAAAAGCAAGCTAGCATTTGAGAATATGTTGAATGTGTGTGTATATAAATATACAAACAGTACAGACCAAAAGTTCGGACACACCTTCTCATTTAAAGATTTTTCTGTATTTTCATGACTATGAAAATTGTAAATTCACACTGAAGGCATCAAAAATATGAACTAACACATGTGGAATTATATACTTAACAAAAAAGTGTGAAACAACTGAAAATATGTCTTATATTCTAGGTTCTTCAAAGTAGCCACCTTTTTCTTTGATGACTGCTTTGCACACTCTTGTCATTCTCTTGATGAGCTTCAAGAGGTCATCACCGGAAATGGTCTTCCAACAATCTTAAAGGAGTTCCCAGAGATGCTTAGCACTTGCTGGCCCTTTTGCCTTCACTCTGCTGTCCAGCTCACCCCAAACCATCTCGATTGGGTTCAGGTCTGGTGACTATGGAGGCCAGGTCATCTGCCGTAGCACCTCACCACTCTCCTTCTTGGTCAAATAGCCCTTACACAGCCTGGAGGTGTGTTTTGGGTCATTGTCCTGTTGAAAAATAAATGATGGTACAACTAAACACAAACCGGATGGAATAGCATGCCGCTGCAAGATGCTGTTGTAGCCATGCTGGTTCAGTATGCCTTCAATTTTGAATAAATCCCCAACAGTGTCACCAGCAAAGCACCCCCACATCATCACACCTCCTCCTCCATGCTTCACGGTGGGAACCAGGCATGTAGAGTCCATCCGTTCACCATTTCTGCGTCACACAAAGACACGGTGGTTGGAACCAAAGAAGGCCTGCTGCAAAAAGTCTCCTCTTAACAGTTGTAGAGATGTGTGTGCTGCTAGAACTCTGTGTGGCATTGACCTGGTCTCTAATCTGAGCTGCTATTAACCTGTGATTTCTGAGGCTGGTGACTCGGATAAACTGATCCTCAGAAGCAGAGGTGACTCTTGGTCTTCCTTTCCTGGGGCGGTCCTCGTGTGAGCCAGTTTCTTTGTAGAGCTTGATGGTTTTTGCCACTGCACTTGGGGACACTTTCAAAGTTTTCCAAATTTTTCGGACTGACTGACCTTAATTTCTTAAAGGAATGATGGCCACTCGTTTTTCTTTACTTTGCTGCTTTTTTTCTTGCCATAATACAAATTCTAACAGTCTATTCAGTAGGACTATCAGCTGTGTATCCACCAGACTTCTGCTCAACACAACTGATCGTCCCAACCCCATTTATAAGGCAAGAAATCCCACTTATTAAACCTGACAGGGCACACCTGTGTAGTGAAAACCGTTTCCGGTGACTACCTCTTGAAGCTCATCAAGAGAATGCCAAGAGTATGCAAAGCAGTCATCAAAGTACAAAAGGTGGCTACTTTGAAGAACCTAGAATATAAGACATATTTTCAGTTGTTTCCCACTTTTTTGTTAAGTATATAATGCCACATGTGTTAATTCATAGTTTTGATGCCTTCAGTGTGAATTTACAGTTTTCATAGTCATGAAAATATAGAAAAATCTTTAAATGAGAAGGTGTGTCCAAACTTTTGGTCTGTACTGTATGTGTATATGTATATACACTTTCGACACCTTCACATTTGGACAATTCAACAATTTATTAATTTATTGGACACATCAATTCCTACATTAATGGGGGTTTCCTCCATCTTTAACTTGCCATAATCAAGGGATCATTATAAAATGAGATGTGTTACCTACCAGTACAACCCTGGCCTTGTGATTATGTCTCCAGTGATGGTGTCATGTCTATATAGTCATCTGACCTTTTAGACCACTGATTGTCTGCAGACTAAGCTGTCTGATAGATGAGAATCATCCCTTTTGGTGGAATGTCTGGAGCCAATCACTAACTTAGGGTATGTGCACACGTCCGGATTTCTTGCAGAAATTTTCTGCAAGAAATCCGCATTTTTTTTTGCATTTTTTTTCCGTTTTTTTCGCGTTTTTTTAGCATTCTGCAAGCGTAATTAGCTTGCAGAATGCTAAAGTTTTCCAAGCGATCTATAGCATCGCTTGGAAAACTGACTGACAGGTTGGTCACACTTGTAAAACATAGCGTTTGACAAGTGTGACCATCTTTTTACTATAGATGCAGCCTATGCAGCATCTATAGTAAAAGATAGAATGTTTAAAAATAATTAAAAAAAATTAAAAAAAATGGTTATACTCACCTGCAGGCGTCCGTTCCTATAGATGCCAGTGTGGTTCAGGACCTTCCATGACGTCGCGGTCACGTGAGCGGTCACATGACCGGTCTCGACCAATCACAAGACCGTGATGTCATCGCAGGTCCTTCACCGCACACCAGCTATAGAAACCGAAGCGTCAGCATGCAGCGGAGAGGCGGGAAGACATCGAAGGTGAGTATAGGACTATTTTTTATTTTAATTCTTTTTTTTGGACCAATTATATGGTGCCCAGTCCGTGGAGGAGAGTCTCCTCTCCTCCACCCTGGGTACCAACCGCACATAATCTGCTTACTTCCCGCATGGTGTGCACAGCCCCGTGCGGGAAGTAAGCAGATCAATGCACTTCCAGGTGTGCGGAATCCCCTGCAATTCCACATTTTAATGAACATGTTGCTTTTTTTTCCGCGATGCGATTTTTTCGCGGAAAAAAAGGCTACATTTGCACAAAAAATGCGGAATACACTGAAAATAATGGGAGGCATGTGTTAGCGTTTTTTTTGCGTTTTTATCACGTTTTTATAGTGAAAAAACGTGAAAAAAACGCGAAAAATACTGAACGTGTGCACATGGCCTAAAAGTTAGGTGACAGTATGGACATGACACCATCACTTCCAGTCCTGATAGAGACTCCCATAATGCTGGCATTAGGGTGGTTGATATACAGACTGGTAAGTTAAGTTTTATATAACAATCCTTTATCTTTTCAGGGAAAATCTCCTTTCATTCTGTTAATTTTCTATTTATGTTTTCTTTTGTATTTCTAGGTATGACCCACGTTTCAACACATGGATTCACCTTGCAAACATGAGCCAAAAGCGTACCCATTTTAGCTTGAATGTTTTCAGTGGTCTCCTTTTTGCAATTGGTGGTCGCAATTCTGATGGTTGCCTAGCTTCAGTTGAGTGTTATGTGCCTTCAACTAACCAGTGGCAGCTGAAAGCACCACTGGAGGTTGCAAGGTGCTGCCATTCCAGTTCAGTTGTTGATGGTAAGATCTTGGTCGTAGGTGGATACATAAATAATGCATACTCTCGCTCTGTCTGTATGTATGACCCATGTAATGATATCTGGCAAGACAAGGCAACTCTGAGTACCCCAAGAGGATGGCATTGCTCTGTTTCACTTGGTGATAGAGTGTATGTGATGGGTGGAAGTCAACTTGGTGGCCGTGGTGAGAGAGTTGATGTCCTCCCAGTTGAGTGCTTTAATCCACACACTGGTCAATGGAGCTACGTTGCTCCTCTACAGAATGGAGTGAGCACTGCAGGTGCTTCTGCACTAAATGGTAAAATCTACCTGGCTGGAGGCTGGAATGAAGTGGAAAAGAAATACAAGAAATGCATTCAGACCTACAACCCTGATCTTAATGAATGGACTGAGGAAGATGAATTACCCGAGGCAACAGTGGGAGTATCTTGCTGTACAATCACCATGCCACATTTTAAAACACGGGAGTCCAGAGCAAGCTCAGTTTCTTCAGTGCCAGTCAGTATATAAATGTTTACTACTAATAGAGCAATAATAAAATAATTTAATTACCAACTTTAGCACATTGCTTCTCAGGCACCAGGTCAATATAACAAAAAAACAAAAAAATGTAATTATATTATTCTTTAAGTTGTCTCAGCTTGCCCATTTTTATAACTTGGTGCTTGAAATATCAAGAACATGATGTTGACAAAGCATTATTTATTAGTAACAGTGATGGGAAATAATAACTGATCCATCAGAAAATATATCTATAAAAACCTTAATATTGCTTTGGAAATTGTTTGCCCATAAGGCATTGTAGCATGCTTTTAATTTACAATGAAGATTAAAAAAATGTAATAAATAAGTTGGACCGATATTTCACGATAATGAGAACTGCCAGTGAAAACAAGATGGTGTAGACTATCTTGGTGCATGAAACGTGATAGTTTTTCTTGTAAATTAGTGTTATTGCAGCCTGTATGCAGTGAGTAATATCTGGATGATTTTTTTGTGAAAAATAATCTTAATTTTAAAAGGCATTTTAAATGTTAGGGTCTGGGATAGCGTTTCGTTTCTAGGTGTACTATACTAACAAGAAGGAGTATTATAGGATTCCGTTATTGTAGTTAACAACACAAACATAAAATCACCCTAAGCATTTGTATATAATATTAATCTATTGACCCTTCTTAACAAAACTGACAAGCTATTTTTACCAATGAAATAATTTCTTTTTAACCATGTCTTTTTAGTGAAATGTTTCCATTCTTTTCCTTTTTGGAGCATGATCATGGCTGCAACCATGAATTATAACCTACTAATTAGTCTTTAATTACTTAAAACCTAAGGACCCAAAGCACAATTTTCCTCAACCCAATGACATACTTACAAGGGTCCAGAACACTAATATATGGAGAGAGGTTAGTGGATAGTTTGAAGATGTCCTCACACTATAATGATGTAAAAGTCGTCACTTATAAATTAATTTTATTTTCCAGCTCCATCAAATACTCCAATCTAGGTTTTATCTGACCCCTTAGTGGCACCGTATTCACTACTGACCACCTGTTTTGCCCCAGTGGTTCTATGTTTTTATTTTCCTGGACCCCTGTCACTATGACATTAGAAGTTCGAGATATTATAATTGGAACTGCTCTGTAATTAAAATGTAACTAAACTTTGGTACAATGTTCTTCCTTAAATTACCTACAGATCTTTGGGAGCGCTTGGTCCTGAGATCCCACCGATTGCTCAGAAGTATGCAGGTCCGGCGGTAGTAACATACAGCTCCTGCCTGAGTGCACACACGGCGCTATGTACAGCTGCTCACTTCTGAGTTTTGAACAATCATTGGCGGTCTTAGTATTAGGACCTGCACCAATCTGCCGGGAATTTAAGGGACTGTAAAATCTAAAAAGCTAGTCCAGAGTTTATTTACTCCTTACATGACAGCAAAAAGTAGCAAATTTATGTATTAACATGAAAATCCCCATGCAGAAAGGACAGTTTTTGTACAGTATTTAGTTAAAGTGCTGCTTAAAATTATCTATGGTATGTATTATAGATGATTGGACCCCAATCTTTGGTCCAGTGGACAGAAACTCTGGCTGTGGACAGGAGCTTGGCGAATTTCCTGACCCTCCAGAATCCCACGCTCTGCTTACAATTAGCCAGCCTGGTAATACATAACTTGTGCGCTGCCCAAGTTACGTCATGCCAGGCCTTCGAATCAATCGGGGAAACGCAGGAAATTCGTGCAGCTCCTGTTTACAGCCAGAGAGCACTGACCGGGATTGTACAAAGCGATCCACTCATCTCTAGTATATATACTATACAATATATAATAGACGGTATATCTCCATATTATAAATACTAATATGCACTAAATTCTGCTAATTTCTTTATTTTTTAGAACCTAACCCTGACATGTCCTTATTACTAACTGTGTTAAGTTTATTTATTGTTCTTTGATACTGAGTAATAATGAATAAACCACGTTCAGCTTGGATTCATTGCATACAATCATCTTTTTAGTGACCATATTAAGGTGCTCTGTAAGCTTCATGGTGAATAAAATTGCTGGCATTGCCGTTCTCGATTAATGAAAAAACCAATGAATTTGCAAAGCAATATAATGCTGGTTTGGTGCAATACTGCAAAACGCAAGATAGAAAAATGCATTCATAATGCAGACATTAAATTCCCATTACTGTTTCCATATCTTGACTTTTCAAACAGGCTGAAAACATAATAAAATATTACACTTGCTTTCTAAATGAAACATATTCACGGTAGCGGAACATAAAAATGCAAATTGAAATCCAAATAGCAAATGAAAATTATGAAAAATATCAGAATGTAATTTAAATGTCACGATAAACAGCAATAGAGGATCTATATATATATATATATATATATATATATATATATATATATATATATATATATATATATATATATATATATATATATATATATATATATATATATACATATATATATATATATATATATATATATATATATATATATATATATATAAAATCTTCTACATTTCTCAAAATACAACAAAAAATTGGCTATCATTGAAAATTGAGCTAACTAAAAAATGTTAGAAAAATAAACTTGTATTAAAAAAAAAAACCTTAGTAAAGGAAAAATGGATAATTGGGAAAGTTGAGAATCTTCTGCTTTCACTGTGGCTGGAGCAAGGAAACTTGGTTTGCTTCTTCTCTAAAACTCATCATTTATTTTTCTACCTAAGAGATATGGACACAGCCATAGTTTCAGTTAGGTTACATCCATATATTTCTACATATTTCATATAAAAAGGTGAGCTAATCCATTCAAAAGAAATTAGAAAACCATTTAGTTCAGGAAATGTCTCCTGTTTTCTTGGTTGAATTTCTTATTTTTTTGGCCAAGAAATATACTAATGTAGCACGGGCCGAAAAGACGGCTGTGTAAATGCATCTTTATGGGGATATTTGGCCTTGCCTGACGTAGGTTTTTGTGTTAAGAAACTATTTATTCAATATGCAAATTAAAGTATCCCACATTAATGTGAATATCTTTTATTTTAATGGTACTAATCCTTAAAGGGAAGTTTCCAACTTAGAACGTTTGTCAAGTACAAAGATCAGCAACAAATGTTAGATTGTTAGGGGCCTTTCTGCTGGGAACCCTACCAAAGACTACTGAAGAAGATCCCAGTGTCCTGGTCCTTATCACCAACATGTCCACAGTGAGGAGGAATAGCAAGAAATGGGCAATCAAGCGCTCTCACCACTGATCTGTAGAAATCTGTAGAACAAACAGCCGTGCGAGCGCTCTCATTGGCATCTCCAGTGATCTCACTTTTATTTTGATCCTCTAAATATTGAAAGTGACAAATGCCCTTTAAAGAATTCTTTCCCAAATTCGGAACATTATTTGGAAATATAACTCTTGAGTTGTCCTCTTGTGTGCAGTCTATTAAAAGCCACTTTGCTATCACACATGGAGCAGATGCTGGGACACAGACACGACGGTGGCCATAGGTTTTCATTGAGCTTAACATAGACCCTGAACTGACCTTGTCATAAAAGAAATATGTGACAATGGAAAGCCTACTAATGGTTGTCACTCAGAATCTGTAAGCTGTGTAGGAGGCCACGATAACTCATGAATAACTGAAAATCTTAGGAGAAAACATTACCCGAGAGGACAATCGGCTTTTATCTTTTAGAAGCACGTGCTTTAGGAAACATATTCATTCATTTGGATGAAACAAGCTTTACCAAACGTATCATTTAGTGCCATAAACTCAATTTCTTTAATTCCCCATTTGTGCTAAGAATGTTGGATTAGAAGGTTGAGGATGTATTGACTTTCCTAAATCAATGTCGATTTATTGAAATTAATATTCCTTTAATGAAAAGCTTTGTCCATTTGATTTATAATGGAATTGAATGAAGTGAAGGAGTTGGAATTAGACAAGTGGTAAAAAAGAATTAAGCGGCAATCCATGGATCGAGCTGTGTAGGTCGTAGATTAGGATACACTTCCGATGATCAGTATTCACTATCACATACATAGATTTTATACCATGTAGAAATCTGTGTAAATCGGTGAGCTTTTCCCCTCATGCAGCTCATGTACGTCCATTATCTGCAATGTAAACATGATTCTGAAATCTGCTAGCTCCTAAAGGGGCCTGCTGACAGCAGTGAATAGGAGACATGTAGAGTTGTACAAGCATACCAACCTGTAGGGTTTTAGCAGCTGTGTATAGTCCTGCCCACAACACAGTAGTGGTGTGGTTGGACTAGGAGGCACAAGGCAGCTTGTCCTCTAGTGATAATCTCCTGCTTATAAAATACTGATTGTATTGAAACAGTAGAACACAGCCGAGTAAGTGACAAATAGCTGTAATCAGTCTCACTTCCTTTACATCATGATGCTCTCAGATTACATACCAAAAAAACAGCTGACAGATTCCCTTTAATCTTACACACAGAGGTCTATTAACAACTCAACTAATGCGAATGTGCCCATGAATCTGTGTAGTAAGCACTTCACCATCTCTCCCTGTTCTTGAGTGATGCCTTTCACAGGCTCCTTTATGGGGTCATCAGCAGAGGTGAGAGGTTGTGGAGCAATTACTGCACAGACGCTGCACTTCAGGGTTAGGGGCTGACCAGAAATCACTTGCAGGAAAGTTGCACGTCATATTAAAGCTAAACTTTCTCATGCTGCTACTTAAACCCTACGAAAACTATGTTTAAGCCCCTCTACACATCTCCTATCTAGCTTTGTCTGCAGTGCGGAAGCTTCAGTTGAACAGGGAGAACCTCACTATAGCAAAATATATTATTGGGAGCAGCACAGAAATGTGTAATTACAACAGATTGTTGGTGATTGACAAGTGAATTATAAGCTATACGATTAAGTTTATTAATTGGGAGTTAAAGAATCAAATTTCACAAAGGTTGAAATCATAAGGCCTCTTTCACTATATTGTTGACTTTGAGTCCTATAAGGCAAATAACACCATATATTACTTATATTATCAGCTGATAAACTAAGGTGTCTACACATTTTCATTCTCTCTTTCTGGAGGACCAAGCATTTCCATCCTTTACATGGTCAGCCCATTGATTTTAGTTGGATCTGTGTGATACCTCATTTCCTCTGCGGGGGCACTGCAGATTAATGAAACACTTTCCTGAAAGTTCATTTTTAGGAACTTCTCTGCAAAAAAGAGTTTGTTAAAAGCAGATAACCCCTATAAATACCTAATATAAATATTAAGAAAAAATCAACATATCTACGGTGCAAAAAGTGAAATGAGCCTTATGATATTTCCTAAAATGATAATAGATGTAGTAACAGGTTGGGAAATCTCATAATTTGTCAGTAGATTAATATAGGAAAACAAAAGATTAGCTGCTGTCACCTACACAGTACACTGTATTGAATAATATCTGCTTTAGGGTATTGTCATATATGATTCTCATAACATCAGTTGTATTAAAATATATTTATAAAATCATTAAGTGATATTTTACCATAAGGGAACAGAAAGCTTTATACTATTTAGTAAATTGTAAAGAAAAAAACCTTTTTTAATGAAAACTATTATTTTAAGCTTGACTAAAGAAATGATTATACTTACCCAGTATGAAGAATCAAATTTATCCATCTGGATTTGGTCCGTACAAAACTAATTCATCAGCTTTGACGCCCATATAGGCGGCAATAAAAAATAGACATCAGTGTGAATTGTTCTTCTATATGTTATTATTGAATTATACAGTGACACTTTGGTATAATGATAATGACTGCTATATACAAATCTGCTGAAAACAAAGAATAGAGAATGTAAACTGTGGAATAATCATTGACAGAATGAATAGTATTGATATTCATGCAAATAAAGGAAAAATGTATCATACAGTATGTGTCTCTGAGTTTATCCAGCCTTAATGGCTTTCCTGGAGTGACACAATGATGTCAGAAAACCAGCTCCGTCCTAATCACACAAATTTTCTTATTCTTATATCAGATATGAAAAGTGTAGGAATTGTAATAAAAATATAGAAAAAACAAAGTAGTTGAAAACAAAGTAGTTTATCTGGCATTATGACTATGATGGTGGTCTATCTGGCCGAATCATGACCACATTGTCTCCTGTAGTTACAGAATCTGCTTTGACAAGCCATTAGAAAGCCCATGCAACTTAAAGAGTTGGATATTATCTCCCCACTCCCCAAACATATAAATGTGGAGGTGAGAGAAAGTCACTGCCAAATACTTCTGGCAATGGCTTATCTATCTAGGAAACAACAGGTAAGTATTGAAGTTTAAACTGCTCATTCCTTCTCTCAGAAAGTCTAATTCACATCAGATGGTCATCTATTCCTTCTAAAATCAGCACACTTTAATTTAACATGTATAGGGTGCCTTAAAGGGAACCGATCACTATGTTTTAATATATGACAATAGTGGTTTGGCTTCAGAGGTGCTTGTTTGCCAATAAAAATTATATCTTCTTGTAGAGATTGAATGTGCTAGTCATGAGACATCTAGGTGTAGAAGTCATATGCAAATCAGGCTGGAAGTGCACATGGGACATGTTAATGCACAGACTGTTTGGTTCAAGTGAATTGACAGAACCCAAGTGCGCTTCCATTCCGATTTGCATCTAGACTAAATTTGTCATGCCTGGTACATTGAATCTTTATACAACAGGCATAATTTTGGGGGGGGTACATGTGCCTATATAGCCATACTTCCACTTCCATTTGTAAGGCTGCTCTGCAAATTTTGACTTAATTTGTCTCTGCTGTTAGTTACTACAGCTTACATAGTTACGTAGATACATAGTTACAAAGGTTGAAAAAAGACCTAGGTCCATCAAGTTCAACCTTCCTCCACCAATTGTACATTTTGTCACAAATTTAACTATAACCCACAATGATATTGCTGATGTACACTCACTGGCCACTTTATTAGGTACACCTGTCCAACTTCTTGTTAACACTTAATTTCTAATCAGCCAATCACATGGCGGCAACTCAGTGCATTTAGGCATGTAGACATGGTCAAGACAATCTCCTGCAGTTCAAACCGAGCATCAGTATGGGGAAGAAAGGTGATTTGAGTGCCTTTGAACGTGGCATGGTTGTTGGTGCCAGAAGGGCTGGTCTGAGTATTTCAGAAACTGCTGATCTACTGGGATTTTCACGCACAACCATCTCTAGGGTTTACAGAGAATGGTCCGAAAAAGAAAAAAAATCCAGTGAGCGGCAGTTCTGTGGGCGGAAATGCCTTGTTGATGCCAGAGGTCAGAGGAGAATGGGCAGACTGGATCGAGCTGATAGAAAGGCAACAGTGACTCAAAACGCCACCCGTTACAACCAAGGTAGGCCTAAGAGCATCTCTGAACGCACAGTGCGTCGAACTTTGAGGCAGATGGGCTACAGCAGCAGAAGACCACACCAGGTACCACTCCTTTCAGCTAAGAACAGGAAACTGAGGCTACAATTTGTACAAGCTCATCAAAATTGGACAGTAGAAGATTGGAAAAACGTTGCTTGGTCTGATGAGTCTCGATTTCTGCTGCGACATTCGGATGGTAGGGTCAGAATTTGGCGTAAACAACATGAAAGCATGGATCCATCCTGCCTTGTATGGAGCATCTTTGGGATGTGCAGCCGACAAATCTGCGGCAACTGTGTGATGCCATCATGTCAATATGGACCAAAATCTCTGAGGAATGCTTCCAGCACCTTGTTGAATCTATGCCACGAAGAATTGAGGCAGTTCTGAAGGCAAAAGGGGGTCCAACCCGTTACTAGCATGGTGTACCTAATAAAGTGGCCGGTGAGTGTATATATCCTATGGCTGATGGAGATTTCATGCCTGTAGATTCCCATGTACTCTAGACTAATGTTGACTGAAGCCACCGATATCAGTGGGATTGACAGTTTAATGTGTATGAGGACCTCCCGACTCTCCCCATCAGATGATGTTGACAGGGAGAATGATCCAGAACTATGGGTTTACGACATCCAATTCTTTTGACCTCCAGCAAATAAGCTGCTGCTGAAGCAGTCTGACAGCAGCTCTCTCATAGAGAACATAAGAGCACTTGGCTAAGCAGAATGTCTCTTTGTGGCCACAATTATAAACGTTACATTTTGAGAGAGATCAACAAGGCCTATGATGAAAGGAACACTATTCCTATTTTCCTATTGTAAAGCACGGAGGTGGATCGCTGATGTTTTGCGGATGTGTGAGCTACAAAGGCACAGGAAACCTGGTCAAACTTGAAGAAAAGATGAATGTAGCATGTAATCAGGAAATACTGGAGCAAAATTTGCACTCATCAACCCGGAAGCTGCACATGGGACGTACTTGGACGTTCCAACATGACAACGATCCAAAACACAAGGCCAAGTCAACCTATCATTGGCTACAGCAGAACTAAGTGAAGGTTCTGGAGTGGCCATCTCAGTCTCTTGACCTCAATATCTTTGAGCCACTCTGGGGAGATCTCAAGCACGCAGTTCATGCTAGACAGCCCAGGAATTTACAGGAACTGGAGTCTTTTTACCAAGAAGAGTGGGCAGCTTTACCATCTGAGAAAATAAAGAACCTCATTCACAACTACCACAAAAGACTTCAAGCTGTCATTGATGTTAGAGGGGGCAATACACGGTATTAAGAAATGGGGTATGTGAACTTTAGGTCATTTGGATGCTTTGGGTTTTGTAGTGCAGTGGGTGGGTGCAGTGTGACAGGCAGTGACCACAGGGAAAGTTCACAGCAAAATGTGTTTAATTTCAAAAACTCACACAAGTGTACAGCACTTGGTATCCTCGGAATCGCAGCCGGGAAACAAGACAGTCCATATATGCATCCGGTTGCCAAGGGCGACTGCACCACTGTATCATGCTGCGGGGTGCCAGGAGTTCACTCAGCTGGGCTCTGTTGCTCTCACACAGGTTGAGCTTTTGCAGAGCCGACTGCTCTGCTCACTGCAAAACTCCACTCTCACTGACACACCCAACCCTCTGACAAGGGTTTATACAATAACCTGTGGCCACATGGAAAACCCGGCCCGTGGGAGGAAACCGACCAACCCCACTACCTTCCTGTAGTCCATTTCAAAAACAAAAGCCCATGACAGATTTTTCTAAATCTACCTTGAACAAATAGCGTGCCCAAAGTCAACACTGACTTTTATTCTGCATTGCAACCACAGCTATACCGGTGACTGCAATGCACTCCCACAGCCTTAATACTCTTTGGCGCGCATCCTGGGAGACACATGGTGACCCTCATAAATAACACCAGTCGCTGCTTCACAGTTGTTATTCACAGTAGTTTGACAATAAATGGCTTCACCTAACCACTAACCATGAGTGGTGAGTAAGTTTTTGGTGAAGAAAGCAAAAACTCTGCTTGGATATGTAAACTTTTGAGCACAACTGTATAATAACATGGGAGCAATAGCCAAACATACATACAAATTTTACATATTTTATTGAACAATTCCACAACTATTAAAAAATCACATTTAAAAGGCAGAATGTTAAACATAGCCATAAGCCATACAAGGTACCTAAAGGAAAGACACAGCCATTTTGGATGAATATACATACAAAAATTTTTGATACGCAAAAAAAGAGGCTATTCATCAATCATTATCTAAATATTGTGGAATAAAAACCCACAAAAATAATGATAAATGCCTCAAGAAAATAAAAGCATATGAAAAAAATCAATAATAAAGGATTAAGCCACTAGGGAGTGAGGACTGTGAGATCTATAATATAACGCTGGGAGCGTCACTCTGTCCGAAGCCTTTATAGACTGCGCAAGCGCAAGCGCCGGCGCAGTCTGGACCCCACAGAGTGATGCTCCCAGGAGATTGCGGTATGCGTAAGCACTGAATGCACACCGCGATCTCCAACGGAGAAGCAGGGACGAGCCAGGAGGGTGAGTATATTTACCTGTCCCGTTCCACTGCTGCGCGCTGCTCCATCCTCCACCTCGGACCTCCTCTGCCTGCGACGTTCAGTTCAGAGGGCGCGATGACGCGCTTAATGCGCGCCGCCCTCTGACTGAACAGTCACAGGCAGAGGACCCCGGAAGACAGAGAGGCGCGCAGCAGTGGAACGGGGGACAGGTAAATATAGCAAGTGCCGGGGGCCTGAGCTAGCGGCGACTCCGGCACCTGACCCCCACAGCGCGCCGGTGTCCCCGCCTGCTCAGGCCCCCAGCACTCGGCGTCCAGCACAGCCGCCTGCACTCTCAGCACCACCCCGCACAGCCGCCCGCACTCACTACCGCCACGCACAGCCGCCCGCACTCACCACCGCCACGCACAGCCGCCCGCACTCACCACCGCCACGCACAGCCGCCCGCACTCAGCACAGCCACGCACAGCCGCCCGCACTCAGCACAGCCACGCACAGCCGCCCGCACTCACCACCGCCACGCACAGCCGCCCGCACTCTCAGCATCTCAGCACCACCCCGCACAGCCGCCCGCACTCACCACCGCCACGCACAGCCGTCCACACTCACCACCGCCACGCACAGCCACCTGCACTCACCACCGCCACGCACAGCCACCCGCACTCTCAGCACCACCCCGCACAGCCGCCCGCACTCACCACCGCCACGCACAGCCGCCCGCACTCACCACCGCCACGCACAGCCGCCCGCACTCACCACCTCCACACACAGCTGCCCGCACTCTCAGCACCACCCCGCACAGCCGCCCGCACTCACCACCGCCACGCACAGCCTCCCGCACTCACCACTGCCATGCACAGCTGCCCGCACTCACCACCGCCACGCACAGCCGCCCGCACTCAACACCGCCACGCACAGCCGCCCGCACTCACCACCGCCCCGCACAGCCGCCCGCACTCTCAGCACCACCCCGCACAGCCGCCCGCACTCACCACCGCCACGCACAGCCGCCCGCACTCACCACCGCCACGCACAACCGCCCGCACTCACCACCGCCACGCACAGCCGCCCGCACTCACCACCGCCACGCACAGCCGCCTGCACTCTCAGCGCCGCCCGCACTCTCAGCACCACCCCGCACAGCCGCCCACACTCACCACCACCACGCACAGCCGCCCGCACTCACCACCGCCACGCACAGCCGCCCGCACTCACCACCGCCACGCACAGCCGCCCGCACTCTCAGCACCACCCCACACAGCCGCCCGCACTCAGCACAGCCGCCCACACAGCCGCCGGCACTCAGCACAGCCGCCCGAACTCAGCACAGCCGCCCGCACTCAGCACAGCCACCCGCACTCAGCACAGCCGCTGTTATGATCCGGTGACTTCGGAGCCGCATTAACTTTCTCTGGAGTAGGTGGAAACTGTACTGACCGCAAAACCTGAACTAACACCGCAACTAGAAGTAGCCGTGGGGTGTGCCTAACAAACCCTAGACGCCTCGACACAGCCGGAGGACTAAATACCCCTATAGATGGAAATAGGAATACTACCTTGCCTCAGAGCAGAACCCCAAAGGATAGGCAGTCCCCCACGAATATTGATTGTGAGTAGGAGAGGAAAGACACACGCAGGCAGAAAACAGGATTCAGCAAAAGAGGCCACTCTAGCTAAATAGGGAAAGATAGGACAGAATACTAAATGGTCAGTATTAAAACCCTTCCAAAAATATCCACAGCAGATAATACAAAAAGTTCCACAATCTAACTAAAGACATGGAATGTACACTCACTGGCCACTTTATTAGGTACACCTGTCCAACTTCTTGTTAACACTTAATTTCTAATCAGCCAATCACATGGCGGCAACTCAGTGCATTTAGGCATGTAGACATGGTCAAGACAATCTCCTGCAGTTCAAACCGAGCATCAGTATGGGGAAGAAAGGTGATTTGAGTGCCTTTGAACGTGGCATGGTTGTTGGTGCCAGAAGGGCTGGTCTGAGTATTTCAGAAACTGCTGATCTACTGGGATTTTCACGCACAACCATCTCTAGGGTTTACAGAGAATGGTCCGAAAAAGAAAAAAAATCCAGTGAGCGGCAGTTCTGTGGGCGGAAATGCCTTGTTGATGCCAGAGGTCAGAGGAGAATGGGCAGACTGGTTCGAGCTGATAGAAAGGCAACAGTGACTCAAATGGCCAACTGTTACAACCAAGGTAGGCCTAAGAGCATCTCTGAACGCACAGTGCGTCGAACTTTGAGGCAGATGGGCTACAGCAGCAGAAGACCACACCGGGTACCACTCCTTTCAGCTAAGAACAGGAAACTGAGGCTACAATTTGCACAAGCTCATCGAAATTGGACAGTAGAAGATTGGAAAAACGTTGCTTGGTCTGATGAGTCTCGATTTCTGCTGCGACATTCGGATGGTAGGGTCAGAATTTGGCGTAAACAACATGAAATCTTTGGGATGTGGTGGAACGGGAGATTCGCATCAGGGATGTGCAGCCGACAAATCTGCGGCAACTGTGTGATGCCATCATGTCAATATGGACCAAAATCTCTGAGGAATGCTTCCAGCACCTTGTTGAATCTATGCCACGAAGAATTGAGGCAGTTTTGAAGGCAAAAGGGGTCCAACCCGTTACTAGCATGGTGTACCTAATAAAGTGGCCAGTGAGTGTATATCTGCCACTCCAGAGAATCCAACAAGACTGAGAAAATACTGACACAATCTAAGCTGGACAAAAAAAAACACTGAATAGCACAGAATTATTGAATTATTAAGCACACAGCATGTGTGCCACAGAAACAAAACCAGACACTTATCTTTGCTGATTTGGCAGAAGGCAGAAGGAACCAAACCAGAACCAAAACCTCCCAACAACCATGGACAACTGGCAAGGACTAATGAATCCTGCACGCCTAAATACCCCAGTCAGAACTGCAATCAGCAGATACACCTGACCAGGACTGCAACTCAGAGACAACTGCATTACCACCTAAAACCACCGGAGGGAGCCCAAAAGCAGAATTCACAACAAGCCGCCCGCACTCAGCACAGCCGCCCGCACTCAGCACAACCGCCCGCACACAGCACAGCCACGCAGTCGCCCGCACTCAGCACCGCCACGCACAGCCGCACGCACTCAGCACAGCCACGGCACAGCTGCCCGCACTCAGCACAGCCATGCACAGCCGCCCACACTCAGCACAGCCGCCCGCACTCAGCACAGCCGCCCGCACTCAGCACAGCCGCCCGCACTCAGCACAGCCGCACTCGGGCAGTAGAGCCGGAGAGAGAAAGATGAGAGCAACATATGGCAGAATGGAAACAGGAACAGGCAGAATTGGTGCAGCACATTACAACAGAATGGGGGCACAGGATGGGAGCAGCACATAACAGAATGGGGGCGCAGGATGGGAGCACCACATGACAGAATGGGGGCGCAGGATGGGAGCAGCACATGACAGAATGATTGCGCACGATGGCAGCAGCACATGACAGAATGGGGGCGCATACATGACAGGATGGGGGTGCAGGATGGGAGCACATGACTGGATGGGGCGCAGGATGGGAGCACATGACAGAATGGGGGCACAGGATGGGAGCAGCACATGACAGAATGGGGGCACAGGATGGGAGCAGCACATGACAGAATGGGGGCGCACACACATGACAGGTTGGGGGTGTAGGATGGAGCAGCATATCACAGGATGGGGGCGCAGGATGGGAGCACATGACAGGATGGGGATGCAGGATGGAGCACCACATGACAGGATGGGGGCGCAGGATGGAGCAGCACATGACAGGATGGGAGAGCAAGATGGGAGCAGCACATACCAGGATGGAGACCATATACCAATATAAATGCTCACCACCCGGGTGTAGAACGGGTTCAATAGCTAGTATTAAATATTGGTAGATGTAAAGAACATCAAATAACAGTAGTCACATGTCTCTCAGAGAGATAGATGAATGCTGCTGCTCAAAAATATAAACATACAGCCAATCATAGATAAATACGTATACAACTAGTCAGAATTGGACCTTAGTGGGCAGCACGGTGGCACAGTGGTTAGCACTGCAGCCTTGCAGCGCTGGAGTCCTGGGTTCTAATCCCACGCAGGACAACATCTGCAAAGAGTTTGTATGTTCTCTCCGTGTTTGCGTGGGTTTCCTTTGGGTACTCTGGTTTCCTCCCACATTCAAAAGACATACTGATAGGGAATTTAGATTGTGAGCCCCATCAGGGACAGCGATGATAATGTGTGCAAAATTGTAAAGCTCTGCGGAATATGTTAGCGCTATATAAAAGTAAAGATTATTATTAGTGGAAGTCAATCAAATGCAGAGGCTAGGAAAAAATAACAGCAACTATGGACATTAGCGAATACGCAACCTGTGTGGCAGCCAAAGAAGCACCACTGAACTGCATTTTGCGCACTGCTTCTTCCGAGGGTCCAAACATACTGGGTACTACAATGTATAGGCAATGGCAGATTTGCAATTTTCACTTATCAACTACCACTGCTGCTCATTTCTGGAAAACATCCATGGAGTCAAATTCATCACTACACCTGTAGATAATTTCCAGATGGGGTGTAGTTTCCAAAATTGGGTAACTTGAGAAGGGATTCTGCTCTTCTGGCACTTATGGACTCTGTTTATGGAGTCTACAAACTATTCTAGAAAAATCTGTGTTCCAAGTGTTAATTAGTGCTCCTTCCCTCCCAAATCTAAGCTGTGTGGCTAAGCAGTATTGTACAGCAACATATGGGGTATTGCCACGCTCAACAGTAATTGTTCAACAAATTATTTTGCCATTTTTACCTATTTTCCCATGTTTACATTTATAAATTGGGGCTGAAACCATTTTTTTGAGGTAAAAATGTAATTAGTTTTTCTTCACTGCCCAATGGTATACAATTCTGTGACTGGCCCATGGTGTCAATATGATTAGTGCAACCTTAGATGAATTCACTGAAAGGTGTAGTTTGTAAAACATGGTCACTTATGGGGTGGTTTTGCTGTTCTGGCATCAAAGGGGCTCTTCCAGTGAGTCATGGGTCCATTTTCCCAACTAGCCCTTACAAAAATTTAAAATTTGAGGCAAAAAAACATTTTAGTGGAAAAAATTTACTTATTCTTTCGACCCCACCCAATGGTATAACATTCTGTGAGGCACATGTGGTGTCAACATGCTCACTGCACCCCTAGATGAATTTATTGGGGGATGTACTTTATAAAATGGGGTCACTTATGTGGGGTTCTACTGTTCTGGCACCTCAGGGGCTCTGCTAATGTGACATGACACCCTCAAACCATTCCAGCAAAATCTGAACTTCCTTTCTGAGCTTTGCACTGTGCCTCAAAAGTAATTTTTGACCACATATGGGGTATTGTAGTACTCAGGAAAAATTACATAACAAATTGTACCATTCATTTACTCCTACTATCTCTTTTGAAAATTAAAAACTTGGGGCAAAAGCAATATTTTAGTGGAAATATTTTAATTTTCTATTTACTAAGCACAATCTAATCACCTGTGGGTTAAAAATGCTTACACCCCTAGATGAATTCTTCAAGAGGTGTAGTTTCCAAAATGAGGTTACTTGTGGGGGTTCTGCTGTTTTGGCATGTCAGGGCTCTTCAAATGTGACATGTCATCCGCAATCTATGCTAGTCAAAATTGAGCTCAAGGATTCAATTGCTTCACCTTCCCTTCCAAACCCTGCCATGTGCCCAAACCGTAGTTTTCCAGTACATATGAGTGTACTCAGGAAAAATTGCACAACAAATTGCTTGACCTACTTTCTTCTGTTACTCTTGTGAAAATGAAACATTTAGAGCTGGAACAACATTTTTGCTTTAAAAATTAATTTTTTCAACATTATAAGATGTATAATTCTGTAAAGCACCTGTGGGTTAAAGTGGCTCACCACACCTCTACATAAATTCTTTGAGGAGTATAGTTTCCAAAAGGAGGTCATTTGTGGGGATTTCCACTGGTTTGGCACCCCAGGGGCTCTGCAAACTTGATATGGTGTCTACTATCTAATCCAGTCAATTTTGCACTCAAAACGTCAATTGCGCTCCTTCTCTTCCTAGCCCTGCCATTCTCCAAAACAGTAGCTTTCCACCACATATGGGATATTAGTGTACTCACGAGAAATTGCACAACATACTGCATGGTCCATTTTCTCCTGTTACTTTTGTGAAAATGAAAACTTTGGAGCTAAAACAACATTTATGTAGGAAAATGTAGTTTTTCATTTTCATGGCTCACCTGTGGGTTCAAGGAGCTCACCACAGAGCTAAATACATTCCTTGTGGGGTGTATTTTTACAAATAGAGTCACTTGTGGTGGCTTTCTACCATTTAGGCACATCAGGGGCTCTGCAATCACAATATGGCTTCCTCTATCTATGCCTGCAAATTTTGATTTCCAAAATTCAAATGATGCTCCTTTCCTTCCTAGCACTGCCATGCGCCCAAATAGTAGTTTTCACGATATATGCACTATAGGTGCACTCAGGAGAAATTGAACAACAAATTGTCCATTCCATTTTCTCTTGTTACACTTGTCAAAATGCAAAACGTAGAGCTAAAGTAACCCTTTTTTATGGGAAAAAGTAAAGTTTTCAATTTTTTCTTCCACATTGCTTTAATTCCTGTGAAACATCTGAAGGGCTAATACATTTCTTGAATGTGGTTTTGAGAACTTTGAGGTGTGCAGTTTTTAAAATGGTATCACTTTTGGGTATTTTCTGTCATATAGGCCTCTCAAAGTCAAATATCAAATATGATGTGGTCCCTAAAAAAATGATTTTGTATATTTTGTTGTAAAAATTAGAAAATTCTTTTTTAACTCTTCTAACTTGCTAAAAAAATAGTTCAAAAAAGTATTCTGATGTAAAGTATACATATGATAAATGTTATTTGTTAACTATTTTTTGTGATATATCTATCTGGTTTAAGGGCATAAAAATTACAAGTTTGAAAATTGTGAAGGTTTCAAAATTTTCACCAAAATTCTGATATTTTCACATATAAATGAAAACAGTATCGACCTAAATTTACCACTAATATAAAGTAAAATGAGTCACAAAAAATCTCAGAATCACTGGGACATGTTGAAGCGTTTCAGATTTATAAACTCATAAAGGGACACATCAGAATTTTAAAATTTGGCCTGGTCAGGATAGTGAAAACACACCCGGGGCTGAAGGGTTAAGTGTTATGTTAAAATTTTCTATTTATGAGATCATCTAAAATATGTAGGAAGAATAATAATGCACTTTTAGCAATTAGGGTGCCTTTACATGTACAAATATGTGATTAATTTCTGTCCAAATGGATGAACAACATGTATGTGTGTAAATGGATGGCCAACTGATCTGATTGCAATCTGTCTTATCTGCCAAAAACATCATTTGACATGTCAGTCACAATGATCGTAGTGTGAAAACAGGAATCAAAGCGTAAGCGAAATACAGTCATTACCAAAAGTGTTGGAACCATTGAAACTGTTTCAGATAATGAAGTATTTCTCATTGACAGTTATTGCAAATACATACAGTGGGGAAAAAAGTATTTAGTCAGCCACCAATTGTGCAAGTTCTCCCACTTAAGAAAATGAGAGACCCCTGTAATTGACATCATAGGTAGACCACAACTATGAGAATCAAAATGAGAAAACAAATCCAGAAAATCACCCTGTCTGATTTTGCAAGATTTATTTTGCAAATTATGGTGGAAAATAAGTATTTGGTCACCTAAAAACATGCAAGATTTCTTTCTCTCACAGACCTGTAACTTCTTTTTTAAGAGGCTGCTCTGTCCTCCACTCATTACCTGTAGTAATGGCACCTGTTTGAACTTGTCATCAGTATAAAAGACACATGTCCACACTTCAAACTCCACTATGGTGAAGACCAAAGAGCTATCAAAGGTCACCAGAAACAAAATTGTAGCCCTGCACAAGGCTGGGAAGACTGAATCTGCAATAGGCAAGCAGCTTGGTATGATGAAATCAACTGTGGGAGCAATAATAAGAAAATGAAAGACATACAAGACAACTGATAATCTCCCTCGATCTGGGGCTCCACGCAAGATCTCACCCCGTGGGGTCAGAATGATCACAAGAACGGTGAGCAAAAATCCCAGAACCACGCGGGGGGACCTAGTGAATGAACTGCAGAGAGCTGGGACCACTGTAACAAAGGCTACCATCAGTAACACTCTACGCCGGCAGGGACTCAGATCCTACAGTGCCAGATGTGTCCCCCTGCTTAAGCCAGTACATGCCCGTCTGAAGTTTGTTAGAGAGCATTTGGATTATCCAGAAGCGTATTGGAAGAATTTCAAATAGTCTGATGAAACCAAAGTAGAACTGTTTGGTAAAAACAAAACTCGTTGTGTTTGGAGGAGATAGAATGCCGAGTTGCATCCAAAGAACACCATACCTACTGTGAAGTATGGGGTGGCAACATCATGGGGTTTCTTTGGGGCTGTTTCTATGCAAAGGGACCAGGACGACAGATCCGTGTACATCAAAGAATAAATGGGGCCATGTATAGTGAGATTTTGAGTGCAAACCTCCTTCCATCAGCAAGGGCATTGAAGATGAAACATGGGTCTTTCAGCATGATAATGATCCTAAGAACACCACCAGGGCAACAAAGGAGTGGCTTCATAAGAAGCATACAAAGTGTTAGGGTTTGCAGAACGCACCGAATATATTTATTGAGGTGATTGGTGCGTTCGCAACCCGGGATCCACCGTGCAGGAATATCCTGCTGCTAAGTGGATGGCGGCACAATATGGCGGTAATAACCAGCTCTGTTAGCTTCACAGAGTGGCCTAGAAAGCAAGGCTCTGTGCCCTCTTAACTCTCACAGAGACACAGGCTAACTACCCAGACGAGAGCAGTCAGTGGTCATTCATGCATACAACACTCCTCGCCGGAGGTGCCAGCATTCTAGGGGCTTATTTCAGCCGGGTCCCTGAATACTCTCACACACAAACTCCTCGCCGGAGGTGCCAGCATTCTAGGGGCTTATTTCAGCCGGGTCCCTGAACACATTCACACAAATGACCTCAGTGGCGCAAAGCATGTAACATATGAAGATACTAGCGCATGGCCGTGCGGCCATGCGAGCCTTAAATAGCTGCAGCACATACAAGACCTTAAAGAAGAGGACCAATGAGAGATTGCCATACCTGAGCATGTGACCCTAGATCTCCACTGAGAGATCTTGCCCTGGGCATGCTCAGTGTGTGCAGAGCAGGACTTAGTCCTAGCACCTATAGGACCTTCCTGAAAGGACCAATGGACTTGGCTGCAGAAGCTGAACATGTGACCCCTGATCTCCAGTGAGATATCTTACCCTGGGCATGCTCAGTATGTGCAAAGCAGGACTTAGTCCCAGGAAAGCCTGTTCGCCGTAGATCAGTGCAGGGTACAATAGTAGAGCCTGGAGAGGCAGCAATAACCCTTTGCACTGAATCAGACTCAGTGAGACACTGGGACCGACATCTCCGCTGAGCAGGCTCCACTGCGGCCGATGGAGAATGGGAGACTGCAGCAGAGACGGATCGAGATTCCCCCTGTGCAGCAGAGGAAACTCGACTCCTAACACAAAGGTCCTGGAGTAGCCTAGCCAGTCTCCAGATCTCAACCCCATAGAAAAGCTTTGGAAGGAGTTGAAAGTCCGTGTTGCCAAGCAACAGGCCCAAAACATCACTGCTCTAGAGGAGATTTGCATGGAGGAATGGGCCAACATACCACCAACAGTGTATGCCAACCTTGTGAAGACTTACAGAAAACATATGACCTCTGTCATTGCCAAAAAAAGGAAATATAACAAAATATTGAGATGAACTTTTGTTAATGACCAAATACTTGTTTTCCACCATAATTTGCAAAATAAATCAGACAAGATTTTTTGGATTTGTTTTCTCATTTTGACTCTCATAGTTGTGGACTACCTATGATGTTAATTACAGGCTTTTCTCATCTTTTTAAGTGGGAGAACTTGCTCAATTGGTGGCTGACTAAATACTTTTTTCCCCACAGTATCTTATATCTATGTTTTTTTACGAATAGAACATGTATCCATTATAGTCTATTGGGCTGTTCACAGGTCCATGTTTCTTATTGAGGACTGAGTATTCACAAAAACATCATAGAGACATTTCCATTTTGTGTTTGTTTCATGGATGACAATGACCTACTCAAGTCTATGTGTCCAAGAAAATCAAATGCAGCACACAGATGACATCAGTGTGCAGATTGTGTGCTGTTTGTGAATAGAAAAAATGTTGTAACTTATTTAAATATTTGTCACGTGTCTACCAAGAGAGAGGGGCCAGAAGACCATGGTGTCTGATTTCTCATACTACTGTACTGATTAGAAACACTTCACCTTCATATTAAACAGAGGAGGTTTCTATGAGTAGTGCAGAGGTTAATCTGTTCAGTTGAGAGCTCCTGGAAGCTTTCCTGCTTTGATCATCTCAGCTGTTCAGTGTTGGCCACTCCTCTCTGCTATGTATACTCGCCTCTGGCAATCAAGGATAGCCAGTATTAGTTTAATACTGCCTGGTTCTGGTGTTGGTTGATAAGATCATTTTGGAGTGTTGTTCTAAAGACTGTTGCTTGGTGACTTGTCTTTATGTACAGGTGCTTCTTACAAAATTAGAATATCATCAAAAAGTTAATTTATTTCAGTTACGGAATCTGCAGCATGGATTCGGGATAAAGCATCAGCCTTCCCATTATGAGAACCTGGACGGTACGAGATAACAAAGTTAAATTGATTTAAAAATAAGTTCCAACGAGCCTGACGAGGAGAAAGACATCTAGCGGATCTAAGGAACTCTAGATTGCGATGATCAGTTAGCACTATGATCTGTTGTGCAGCGCCTTGCAGATGATGCCTCCATTCTTTGAAAGCCGCAATAATAGCCAGCAATTCCTTGTCTCCCACGTCGTAATTTTTCTCTGCTGAGGTTAGTCTAAGGGAAAAGAAAGCACAAGGATGTAGCAGACCCTTCTCTCCAGTTCTTTGTGAGAGAATAGCCCCCAAAGCATTATAAGAAGCGTCCACCTCCACAATGAAAGGATGTGTTGGATCTGGGTGTATCAACAGCGGTGCTGATGTGAAACAGATCTTAAGCCGATCAAAAGCTTCTTGAGCCTGTGATGAAAGAGCCTTTCTTTGTCAAGGAAGTAAAGGAACGGACAATATCAGAAAAATTTCGAATGAAGCGTCTGAAGAAATTTGCAAAACCAATAAAACGTTGGACCTCCTTAACATTCTTGGGTACCGGTCAGTCAAGGATAGCCTGAATCTTACCAGATTCCATGTTCAGCCCCTGGGGAGAGATGATATAACCTAAGAACTGTATCTCAGAACGATGGAACTCGCATTTCTCCGGCTTAATATACAGATGGTTCTCTTTCAGATGTCTTAAAACAGTTTTGACATGTTCTTCATGTTCCTGTAGAGAGTCAGAAAAGATTAGTATATCGTCCAAATAGATCACTACAAACTGGTCCAACAAATCTCTGAAAATGTCATTAGCAAGGTGTTGAAACGTTGCAGGGGCGTTACAAAGCCCGAAGGGCATCACAAGAGATTCAAAGTGTCCATACCGGCATCTGAATGCTATCTTCCACTCATCCCCTGGACAAATACGCACCAAATTATAAGCCCCACGAACATCCAGTTTAGAGAACACCTTAGCATGGCGGACTCTTTCCAGTAATTTGGGAATCAGAGGCAAAGGGTAATGGTTTCGTACGGTTACCTTATTGAGTTCCCGATAGTCAACACAGGGTCTCAGGGTCCCATCCTTCTTCTTTACAAAAAAGATAGGTGCCCCTGCTGGTGAGGAAGAAGGACGTATGAAAACTTTGGCCAGATTTTCATCAATATACTCCTTTAAGGCTTGAAGCTCAGGTGCCACCAAAGGGTATACGTTACCAAAAGGAATAGCTGCCCCAGGAAGCAACTCAATGGGACAGTCATAATGCCTGTGTGGAGGAAGCTGATCTGCATTCTTCTTGTCACAGATGTCAGAGAACTCTTTATATGCTGGAGGTAAAGAAAATACCTGTACATGTGGTTCCGTAGCCGTGGACTCAGGGACAGTTTCTGTTAGCGCTGAGTTGCTCCTTGTTAAGAAGATAATCTCCTTGGTCTCCCAGTTGATAATTGGGTTCTGAGAACGCAACCAAGGAATGCCTAAAATCACAGGAAAATGAGAAGAAATTAGCAAGAAAGAAAGTTGCTCCTGATGATTAGGCTCCAACAAAATTTCACAGGCCCAGAGATTAAAGGTGACCCATCCACTGTTTCCATGGTAATTGGAGAGGCTCTTTGCTGAATTTCAATACCATGTTCCTTGGCAAATGCGATATCCATGAAATTGCCACCTGCACCAGAGTCAATCATAGCTGCACTGGAAATCCACTGTCCTGAACACAGGATCTTAATAGGGAGAGAACAGTGAGAGTTCTTTTCCTTCTGCTCCTTGGGGGGTGAAGTCATAGAAAGTGAATGGAATACAGCGTTTAAAGGCAGGCTACATTCAGAGATGTCAGATTCATCATCACAGTTGTCATACTCCCCTATTGCTGCTAGCACCTTGTTAGGCCGTCTAGGACACTTCGGACAATTGATCAAGAAGAGGTCAGACTGGCCACAGTAGAAACATAGACTTTCACGAAGGCGATGCTCCCGGCGCTCATTGATCTCACTCCTCTGAATGGAATCAATTTGCATGGGCACCTCCTCCACCTCCCGAGAGGTTTTACCTGCAGGCTCTTTGGAAGGAAGGGAAAAGTTGGAAACACGGTTATATGCAGCAAATTTCTCCTGCCTACGCTCAGTAAGGCGAATGTCTATGCGAACACAATGCTGTATAAATGTCTCTAGCTCTTGTGGTGACTCAGAGCAGGCTAGTTCATCTTTTACAATACTAGACAGACCCATTTTAAAAATAGGCAGTTGTGCATAACTGTCCCAATTGGTATCTACCGCTAATCTCCTGAATTCAGTGGCATACTCAATAACAGAACGTTTAGCCTGGCGTAAAGACAACAAAGTAGATTCAGCGGTTGCACGGCGATTAGGGTCATCAAACATTAATGCCATAGCGGCCAAGAAATCATCCAAGTTATTTAACCGTGGGTCACGAGATTCAATCATCGGATTCGCCCAGGCGAGCTCTCGTGAGGTCAGTAGCATTATTACACACAATACTTTGGATCTATCAGTAGGAAAACAGTCAGCACGCACATCAAAATATAGCATACATTGATTCACAAGGCCACGAAATTTGTCGCGATCACCATTAAATCTGAATGGGGGCAACTTAGGTGGGCTAGCTGGTGGCGGTTGCCCAGAGGGTAAAGTCACTTGTGCAGCTATTTGCGTGCTTATGTCCTGAAAAGCCCGTCCATACTGGGACTCTATGCCAGCAAGTTTGTTTTCCTGGGCTGCCATGCGGTTGCTTAAGTCCTGCAAAGTTTGCCCAAACACTTGTTGATTGTGTTCAAAGCTTCCAAACTTCTTTTGCAGACCTTCCACATCTTTCTGCAGTGATCTACAACTGTGTTCCAAATTATTATGCAGATAATATTTCCTCATATTTTCTCTAAATTACCTATCTGAATTGCAGTCATTGTTATTTTCCAGTCATCTACTATTCTAGTATAATTGCAATGTTTTGGAACAAACTGCCTATGAAAACAGTATATTTTTAACCCCTTTCTGACATCTGACGTACTATCCCGTCGAGGTGGGGTGGGCCCGTATGACCGCCGACGGGATAGTACGTCATCATCGATCAGCGGCGCTCACGGGGGGAGCGCAGCCGATCGCGGCCGGGTGTCAGCTGCATATCGCAGCTGACATCCGGCACTATGTGCCAGGAGCGGTCACGGACCGCCCCCGGCACATTAACCCCCGGCACACCGCGATCAAACATGATCGCAGTGTACCGGCGGTATAGGGAAGCATCGCGCAGGGAGGGGGCTCCCTGCGGGCTTCCCTGAGACCCCCGGAGCAACGCGATGTGATCGCGTTGCTCTGAGGGTCTCCTACCTCCCTCCTCGCCGCAGGTCCCGGATCCAAGATGGCCGCGGCATCCGGGTCCTGCAGGGAGGGAGGTGGCTTACCGAGTGTCTGCTCAGAGCAGACACTTCGTAAGCCTGCAGCCCTGCACAGCAGATCGTCGATCTGGCAGAGTGCTGTGCACACTGCCAGATCAATGATCTGTGATGTCCCCCCCTGGGACAAAGTAAAAAAGTAAAAAAAAATTTTTTCCACATGTGTAAAAAAAAAAAAAAAAAAATCCTAAATAAATAATAATAAAAAAAAATATATTATTCCCATAAATACATTTCTTTATCTAAATAAAAAAAACAAAACAATAAAAGTACACATATTTAGTATCGCCGCGTCCGTAACGACCCAACCTATAAAACTGCCCCACTAGTTAACCCCTTCAGTAAACACCGTAAGAAAAAAAAAAAAAAACGAGGCAAAAAACAACGCTTTATTACCATACCGCCGAACAAAAAGTGGAATAACACACGATCAAAAAGACTGATATAAATATCCATGGTACCGCTGAAAACGTCATCTTGTCCCGCAAAAAACAAGCCACCATACAGCATCATCAGCAAAAAAATAAAAAAGTTATAGTCCTGAGAATAAAGCGATACCAAAATAATTATTTTTTCTATATTTTAGTTTTTATCGTATAAAAGCACCAAAACATAAAAAAATGATATAAATGAGATATCGCTGTAATCGTACTGACCCGACGAATAAAACTGCTTTATCAATTTTACCAAACGCGGAACGGTATAAACGCCTCTCCCAAAAGAAATTCATGAATAGCAGGTTTTTGGTCATTCTGCCTCACAAAAATCGGAATAAAAAGCAATCAAAAATGGTCACGTGTCCGAAAATGTTACCAATAAAAACGTCAACTCGTCCCGCAAAAAACAAGACCTCACATGACTCTGTGGAGCAAAATGTGGAAAAATTATAGGTCTCAAAATGTGGAGACGCAAAAACTTTTTTGCTATAAAAAGCGTCGCTGGTTTCACACTTGCGTTTTTGTCTGCAGCGTTTTTTGCACAAAAAAACGCATGCGTTTTTTCCCTATATTTAACATTGAAAACGCATGCGTTTTTTTTGTACGCGTTTGGTCGCGTTTTCAAACGCATGCGGTTTTTTTCTGCATGCGTTCATTTTCAGAAATACAACCTGCAGTATTTTCTTGCGTTTTTAAGCACATGCGTTTGTTTGCGTTAAAAACGCATGCATTTTTATCGAAAAAAAAAAGAAAACACACTGAAAAGCCACCCACCACCATCAAGGTGATAAAGGGATCCAAACCCTAACCCTAACTCTACCCCTAACCTCACCCCTAACCGTTTAATGAACATTTTCTGACAGTCATAGTGCCACGTATTTCAGTGCCACGTATTTCAGTGCCACGTATTTCAGTGCCATGTATCACGTATTTCAGTGCCACGTGTTTCAGTGCCACGTATTTCACGTATTTCACGTGTTTTCACGTATTTCAGTGCCACGTATCACGTATTTCAGTGCCACATATTTTAGTACCACGTATTTCAGTGCCACGTATTTCAGTGCCACGTATTTCAGTGCCACGTATTTCAGTGCCACGTATTTCAGTGCCACGTATTTCAGTGCCACGTGTTTCAGTGCCACGTATTTAAGTGCCACGTATCACATATTTCAGTGCCACGTATTTAAGTGCCACGTATTTAAGTGCCACGTATTTCAGTGCCACGTATTTCAGTGCCACGTATCACATATTTCAGTGCCACGTATTTCAGTGCCACGTATTTCAGTGCCACGTATTTCAGTGCCACGTATTTCAGTGCCACGTATTTCAGTGCCACGTATCACATATTTCAGTGCCACGTATTTCAGTGCCACGTATTTCAGTGCCACGTATTTCAGTGCCACGTATTTCAGTGCCACGTATTTCAGTGCCACGTATTTAAGTGCCACGTATCACATATTTCAGTGCCACGTATTTAAGTGCCACGTATTTCAGTGCCACGTATTTCAGTGCCACGTATTTAAGTGCCACGTATCACATATTTCAGTGCCACGTATTTCAGTGCCACGTATTTCAGTGCCACGTATTTCAGTGCCACGTATTTCAGTGCCACGTATTTCAGTGCCACGTATTTCAGTGCCACGTATTTCAGTGCCACGTATCACATATTTCAGTGCCACGTATTTCAGTGCCACGTATTTCAGTGCCACGTATTTCAGTGCCACGTATTTCAGTGCCACGTATTTCAGTGCCACGTATCACATATTTCAGTGCCACGTATTTCAGTGCCACGTATTTCAGTGCCACGTATTTCAGTGCCACGTATTTCAGTGCCACGTATTTCAGTGCCACGTATCACGTATTTCAGTGCCACGTGTTTCAGTGCCACGTATTTAAGTGCCACGTATCACGTATTTCAGTGCCACGTATTTCAGTGCCACGTATTTCAGTGCCACGTATTTCAGTGCCACGTATTTCAGTGCCACGTATCACGTATTTCAGTGCCACGTGTTTCAGTGCCACGTATTTAAGTGCCACGTATCACGTATTTCAGTGCCACGTATTTCAGTGCCACGTATTTCAGTGCCACGTATTTCAGTGCCACGTATTTCAGTGCCACGTATTTCAGTCACGTTTAGGGTTAGGGTTAGGGGTAGGGTTAGGGTTAGGGTTAGGGCTAGGGTTGGAGGTAAAGTTAGGGTTAGGGTTTGGATTACATTTACGTTTGGATTAGGGTTGGGATTAGAATTATGGGTGTGTCAGGGCTAGGGGTGTGGTTAGGGTTACCGTTGGGATTAGGGTTAGGGGTGTGTTTGGGTTAGGGTTTCAGGTAGAATTGGGGAGTTTCCACTGTCCAGGCACATCAGGGGCTCTCCAAGCGCGACATGGCGTCCAATCTCAATTCCAGCCAATTCTGCGTTGAAAAAGTAAAACAGTGCTCCTTCCCTTCCGAGCTCTCCCGTGCGCCCAAAAAGGGGTTTACCCCAACATATGTGTTATCAGCGTACTCGGGACAAATTGAACAACAACTTCTGGGGTCCAAGTTCTCTTGTTATCCTTAGGAAAATAAAAATTTGGGGGGCTAAAAATCATTTTTGTGGGAAAAAAAAGATGTTTTATTTTCACGGCTCTGCGTTATAAACTGTAGTGAAACACTTGGGGGTTCAAAGTTCTCACAACACATCTAGATAAGTTCCTTGGGAGGTCTAGTTTCCAATATGGGGTCACTTGTGGGGGGTTTGTACTGTTTGGGTACATCAGGGGCTCTGCAAATGCAACGTGACGCCTGCAGACCAATCCATTTAAGGCTGCATTCCAAATGGCGCTCCTTCCCTTCCGAGCTCTGTCATGCACCCAAACAGTGGTTCCCCCCCACATATGGGGTATCAGCGTACTCAGGACAAATTGGACAACAACTTTTGGGGTCTAATTTATCCTGTTACCCTTGTGAAAACACAAAACTGGGGGCTAAAAAAATCATTTTTGTGAAAAAAAAAAAGAATTTTTATTTTCACGGCTTTGCGCTATAAACTTTAGTGAAACACTTGGGGGTTCAAAGTTCTCAAAACACATCTAGATAAGTTCCTTGGGAGGTCTAGTTTCCAATATGGGGTCACTTGTGGGGGGTTTGTACTGTTTGGGTACATCAGGGGCTCTGCAAATGCAACGTGACGGCTGCTGACCAATCCATTTAAGTCTGCATTCCAAATGGCGCTCCTTCCCTTCCGAGCTCTGTCATGCGCCCAAACAGTGGTTCCCCCCCACATATGGGGTATCAGCGTACTCAGGACAAATTGGAAAACAAATTTTGGGGTCCAATTTATTCTGTTACCCTTGTAAAAATACAAAGCTGGGTGCTAAAAAATCATTTTTGAGAAAAAAAATAAAAATTATTTTCACGGCTCTGCGTTATAATCTGTAGTGAAACACTTGGGGGTTCAAAGCTCTCAAAACACATCTAGATAAGATCCTTAGGGGGTCTACTTTCCAAAATGGTGTCACTTGTAGGGAGTTTCAATGTTTAGGCACATCAGGGGCTCTCCAAACGCAACATGGCGTCCCATCTCAATTCCAGTCAATTTTGCATTGAAAAGTCAAATGGCGCTCCTTCCCTTCCAAGCTCTGCCATGCGCCCAAACAATGGTTTACACCCACATATGGGGTATCAGCGTACTCAGGACAAATTGGCCAACATTTTTTGGGGTCCAATTTCTTCTCTTACCCTTGGGAAAATAAAAAATTGGGGGCGAAAAGATCATTTTTGTGAAAAAATATGATTTTTTATTTTTACGGCTCTGCATTATAAACTTCTGTGAAGCACTTGGTGGGTCAAAGTGCTCACCACACATCTAGATAAGTTCCTTAGGGGGTCTACTTTCCAAAATGGTGTCACTTGTAGGGAGTTTCAATGTTTAGGCACATCAGGGGCTCTCCAAACGCAACATGGCGTCCCATCTCAATTCCAGTCAATTTTGCATTGAAAAGTCAAATGGCGCTCCTTCCCTTCCAAGCTCTGCCATGCGCCCAAACAATGGTTTACACCCACATATGGGGTATCAGCGTACTCAGGACAAATTGGCCAACATTTTTTGGGGTCCAATTTCTTCTCTTACCCTTGGGAAAATAAAAAATTGGGGGCGAAAAGATCATTTTTGTGAAAAAATATGGTTTTTTATTTTTACGGCTCTGCATTATAAACTTCTGTGAAGCACTTGGTGGGTCAAAGTGCTCACCACACATCTAGATAAGTTCCTTAGGGGGTCTACTTTCCAAAATGGTGTCACTTGTAGGGAGTTTCAATGTTTAGGCACATCAGGGGCTCTCCAAACGCAACATGGCGTCCCATCTCAATTCCAGTCAATTTTGCATTGAAAAGTCAAATGGCGCTCCTTCCCTTCCAAGCTCTGCCATGCGCCCAAACAATGGTTTACACCCACATATGGGGTATCAGCGTACTCAGGACAAATTGGCCAACATTTTTTGGGGTCCAATTTCTTCTCTTACCCTTGGGAAAATAAAAAATTGGGGGCGAAAAGATCATTTTTGTGAAAAAATATGATTTTTTATTTTTACGGCTCTGCATTATAAACTTCTGTGAAGCACTTGGTGGGTCAAAGTGCTCACCACACATCAAGATAAGTTCCTTAGGGGGTCTACTTTCCAAAATGGTGTCACTTGTAGGGGGTTTCAGTGTTTAGGCACATCAGGGGCTCTCCAAACGCAACATGGCGTCCCATCTCAATTCCAGTCAATTTTGCATTGAAAAGTCAAATGGCGCTCCTTTCCTTCCGAGCTCTGCCATACGCCCAAACAGTGGTTTACCCCCACATATGGGGTATCAGCGTACTCAGGACAAATTGTACAACAACTTTCGGGGTCCATTTTCTCCTGTTACCCTTGGTAAAATAAAACAAATTGGAGCTGAAATAAATTTTGTGTGAAAAAAAGTTAAATGTTCATTTTTATTTAAACATTCCAAAAATTCCTGTGAAATACCTGAAGGGTTAATAAACTTCTTGAATGTGGTTTTGAGCACCTTGAGGGGTGCAGTTTTTAGAATGGTGTCACACTTGAGTATTTTCTATCATATAGACCCCTCAAAATGACTTCAAATGAGATGTGGTCCCTAAAAAAAAATGGTGTTGTAAAAATGAGAAATTGCTGGTCAACTTTTAACCCTTATAACTCCGTCACAAAAAAAAATTTTGGTTCCAAAATTGTACTGATGTAAAGTAGACATGTGGGAAATGTTACTTATTAAGTATTTTGCGTGACATATGTCTGTGATTTAAGGGCATAAAAATTCAAAGTTGGAAAATTGCAAAATTTTCAAAATTTTCGCCAAATTTCCATTTTTTTCACAAATAAACGCAAGTTATATCGAATAAATTTTACCACTAACATGAAGTACAATATGTCACGAGAAAACAATGTCAGAATCGCCAAGATCCGTCAAAGCGTTCCAGAGTTATAGCCTCATAAAGGGACAGTGGTCAGAATTGTAAAAATTGGCCCGGTCATTAACGTGCAAACCACCCTTGGGGGTGAAGGGGTTAAAAAAAAATAAACACTCAAAATACATGTTCCAAATTATTATGCACAGCAGAGTTTTCAACCTTTTTTTTTTATTTTGAACAAAAAAATGGTTAATTGTGAACTTATAAGCATTATCAGCTTATTACAAAATGAAATCAAACAGTTTTCAAGTGAAAACTTTATTCTAGGTGATATTACATTTGCACATAGGACCCCTTGTTCGAAAGAAGCTTCTGAACTCTCTTGTCCATTGAATTTGTCAGTTTTTGGATGGTTTCTGCTTCAATTGTTTTGCATGTGGACAGAATACCCTCCTAGAGCTGTTGCTTAGATGTGAACTGTGTCCATCATAAACACTCCTTTTGATGATGCTCCAGAGGTTGTCAATGGGGTTGAGGTCAGGGGAAGATGGTGGCCACACCATAAGTTTGTCCTCTTTTATGCCCATAGCAGCCAGAGATGCAGATGTGTTTTTTGCAGCATGAGACGGTGCATTATCATGCATGAAAATGATCTTGCTGCGGAAAGCACGGTTCTTCTTCTTGAACCATTGCAGGATGTGTTGTTTTAGAAACTCCACATAGATTATGGAGTTCATTTTTACCCCTTCAGGGATCATAAAGGGGCCGACAATCTCTCTCCCCATGATTCCAGCCCAAAACATTACTCCACCTCCTCCTTGTTGGCGCCTTAGCCGTGTTTTCATGAGGTGTCCATCAACCAGCCATCCTTCACTCCATCCATCTGGACCATCGAGCATTGCACGGCACTCATCGGTGAACAAAACAGTTTGGAAGTCAGTCTTCATGTATCGTTTGGCCCACTGGAGCCGTTTCTGCTTGTGCGCAGTGGATAGAGGTGGTCGACAGGATGGCTTACGCACAGCTGCAAACCTCTGAAGGACCCTGCATCTTGTTGCTCTGGGGACGTTGGAGGCACCAGCAGATCCAAAACTTGTCTGCTGCTATCACAAGGCATTTTTGCAGCTGCTCTTTTAACCTGACGCAATTGCCTTTTGGAAAGAGTCCTCAATTTTTCCTTATCAGCACGCACACGTGTGTGCTGGGAATCGGCTACATACTTCTTGATTGTGCGATGATCACGATGAAGTGTCTTGGCAATGTTGATTGTAGTCATGCCTTGACCTAAATACTCCACAATTTGTTGCTTCTCAGCAGCCGACACATCCTTTTTCTTTCCCATTTTGGCAAAAAATGTAGGCTGCTTAATAATGTGGAACAACCTTCTTAAGTAGTCTTGCCTTTATTTGGACACACCTGCCAAACTAATTTGCACAGGTATCTGCAATTGCTTTCAGTTATATAAAGAGCCCTGACACACATCACCATCAATGAGTTTAAATGACAAACAAAAAAATTCTAACCTTATCACTCCTAAACTCTTTGTGCAGAATCATTTGGAACACAGTGTAATTATGGAAAACACCTGCTCTAATCTGCTTTCTGCAGTCATTGTTCCAGCAGTCTGCTTTTTTTATGGCTAGAGTGTCCTGTAATAATTATAGAGGACAACTCAGGAGACTCTTTGCATGGAACAAGACAACTACAGGACACAGTTTTATAAGTGGTAAAGTCTATATTATCACACGGTGATTCAAACAGGTGCAGAGAGAAACTCAAGTCCACAACACTTGGTGCAAATAATAATTGCAGCTTAGCAGTCTATAGAAAATTTCAGAGGGAAATGCAATCAAGCAGAAAGTCTATGAAGCACAATTATTCTTGAGGAAACTTGACACGAATAAATCCTTGTCTTAGTCCAAACACAGATAGATATGCTTATAAGGCAGTTCAAATCATGTCTTAGCTCAACCAGGGAGGCCTGGTTAATAGTCTCAGGTTATTGCAGAGCAGAAGCAGCTTACATGTCCAGCAAATGCAGATGGTGTAAACACGAGCAGCAGATGAAGTAAACACGAGCAGCAGATGAAGGAGGATTACTGGAAACTTTTGTATGCAGCAGGAACTCAGAGCAGAGTAGCAGGATCACCACACAGGTTCACAGGAGCAGGTTTATAGCCAGGGAGTAATCAGAGGTCAGGAGCTGGATGCAAGGCAGAATACTCTAGCACAGACTGAAGGCTGGGGTGGAGTCCTGACAACAGGAAATTAACAAGAAAGAGAGTTGCTCTTGATGATTAGACTCTAACAAAATCTCAAGGGGTGCGGTCTCCTGATCCACAGGCCCGGAGATTAAAAGGTGACCCATCCACTGTTTCCATGGTAATTGGAGAGGCTCTTTGCTGAATTTCAATACCATGTTCCTTGGCAAATGCGATATCCATAAAATTGCCACCTGCACCAATCAAGTCAATCATAGCTGCACTGGAAATCCACTGTCCTGTACACAGGATCTTAATTGGGAGAGAACAGTGAGAGTTCTTTTCATTTAGCTCCTTGGCAGCTGAAGTAATAGAAAGTGAATGGAATACAGCGTTTAAAGGCAGGCTACATTCAGAGATGTCAGATTCATGATCATAGTTGTCATACTCCCCTACTGCTGCTAGCACCTTGTTAGGCCGCTTGGGACACTTGGGACAGTTGATTAGAAAGTGGTCAGACTGGTCGCAGTACAAACACAGACTTTCTTGAAGGTGATGCTCCCGGCGCTCATTACACTCGCGCCTCTGAACAGAATCAATTTGCATGGGCACCTCCTCTACCTCTCGAGATGTTTTACCTGCAGGCTCTTTGGAAGGAAGGGAAAAGTTAGAAATACGGTTACATGCAGCAAACTTCTCCTGCCTATGCTCAGTAAGGCGAATTTCAGTGCGCACATAATGCTGTATAAATGTTTCTAGCTCTTGTGGTGATTCAGAGCGAGCTAATTCATCCTTTAAAATGCTAGACAGACCCCTTTTAAAAATAGGTAATTGTGCATAACTGTCCCAATTAGTATCTACCGCTAATCTCCTGAATTCAGTAGCATACTCAATAACAGAACGTTTAGCCTGGCGTAAAGACAATAAAGCAGATTCAGCGGTTGCACAGCGATTAGGGTCATCAAACATTAATGCAATAGCGGCCAAAAAAATCGTCCAAATTATTTAACCACGGGTCACGAGACTCAATTATCGGATTCGCCCAGGCGAGCGCTCGTGCAGTCAGCAGCATTATTACACACAATACTTTGGATCTATCATTAGGAAAACGATCAGCATGCACATCAAAATATAGCATACATTGATTCACAAAGCTACGAAATTTGTCATGATCACCATTAAATCTGAATGGGGGCAACTTAGGTGGGCTAGCTGGTGGCGGTTGCCCAGATGGTAAAGTCGCTTGTGCAGCCATATGCGTGCTTATGTCCTGAAAAGCCCATCCATACTGGGACTCTATGCCAGCAAGTTTGTTTTCCTGGGCTGCCATGCGGGTGCTTAAGTCCTGCAAAGTTTGTCCAAACAGTTGTTGATTGTGTTCAAAGCTTCCAAACTTCTTTTGCAGACCTTCCACATTTTTCTGCAGTGATCTAATTATGGAGAACACCTGCTCTAGTCTGTTTTCTGCAGTCATTGTTCCAGCAGTCTCCTCTTTTGAGGCTAGAGTATCCTGTAATGATTATAAGGGATAACTCAGGAGACTCTTTGCATGGAACAAGACAACTACAGGACACAGTTGTATAAGTGGTAAAGTCTATATTATCACACGGTGATTCAAACAGGTGCAGAGAGAAACTCAAGTCCACAACACTTGGAGTAAATGTTAAACGCAGCTTAGCAGTCTATAGGAAACTTCAGAGGAAAATGCAATCACACAGAAAGTCTATGAAGCACAATTATTATTGAGGATACTTGACACGAATAAGTCCTTGGTAGTCCAAACACAGATAGAAATGCTTATAAGGCAGTTCAAATAATATCTTAGCACAACCAGGGAGGCCTGGGTAAAAGTCTCGGGTTTAATCTTAGCAGCAACAGCTTACATGTCCAGCAAATGCAGATGGAAACAAACACAAGCAGCCAGATGGAGGATTACTGGAAACCGATGTATGCAGCAGAAACTCAGAGCTGAGTAGCAGGATCTCCACACAGGTTCACAGGAGCAGGTGCAGGTGCAAAGCCAGGGAGTCATCAGGAGTTGGATGCAAGGCAGAATACTCTAGCACAGACTAAAGGCTGAGGTGGAGTTATATAGCAGGAAGACACAGTGCACGAGACCAAAGACGCCATCTTGGAAAAGGGCAGTAATGCAGAAAAGGTAATCAAAATGTTCAGAGTCCTGACAATATGCTTGGATACAGCACTCTGTGAACAGCCAGCTTCTTTAGGATTGACCTTTTGTGGCTTACCCTATTTTGGAGTGTGTCAATGACTGCCTTCTGGACATCTGTCAATTCCGCAGTCTTCCCCATGATTGTGGAGCCTACTGAAACAGACTAAAGTACCTTTTTAAATGCTTAGAAAGCTGTTGTGATTTTGCTTTTTGCTCCCTCTAGTGGTCATTAGTGATTTGACTCTGGAGCGTCTGTCTTTTCCTATATCCTCACCTGGGCCGTTAGTTCAGGGGCGTTGCTATATAAGCTCCCTGGACCTTCAGTTCAATGCCTGGCATCGTTGAAATCAGAGCTAATCTGTTGTGCTCTTGTCCTCTGATCCTGGTTCCTGTTTTTCAAGCTAAGTCTGCTTCTTTGCTTTTTGCTTTTGTTTTGTTTGGTATTTTTGTCCAGCTTGTTCCTATCTTTATCCTGACCTTTGCTGGAAGCTCTAGGGGGCTGGTGTTCTCCCCCCGGACCGTTAGACGGTTCGGGGGTTCTTGAATCTCCAGCGTGGATTTTTATAGGGTTTTTGTTGACCAGATAAGTTATCTTGCTATATTCTGCTATTAGTAAGCTGGCCTCTCTTTGCTGAACCTGGTTCATTTCTGTGTTTGTCATTTCCTCTTACCTCACCGTTATTATTTGTGGGGGGCTTGTATCTTGCTTTGGGGTCCCTTTCTCTGGAGGCAAGAGAGGTCTTTGTTTTCTTCTCCTAGGGGTAGTTAGATTCTCCGGCTGGCGCGAGTCATCTAGCGATCACCGTAGGCATGATCCCCAGCTACTTCTAGTGTTGGCGTTAGGAGTAGCTATTTGGTCAACCCAGTTACCACAGCCCTATGAGCTGGATTTTTGTATCTTGCAGACTTACACGTTCCTCTGAGACCCTGTCCACTGGGGTCATAACAGTATGCCAGGACAGTATTAAATGTTTAATGCATTGCAGAAGTGGGATTATAAGAAAGAAAATTTTTTTCCCTCTCTCATTTTTTTTTTTCTTTTCCCCTTTACCTCAGAGTGGCTTAAGCTTGCTGCAGACATGAATGTCCAGACCTTGATTACAAGTGTGGACCAGCTTGCCGCTCGTGTGCAGGGTATACAAGATTATGTTACCAGAAATCCTAGGTCTGAACCCAAGATTCCGATTCCTGAACTGTTTTCAGGAGACCGATTTAAGTTTAGGAATTTCAGGAATAATTGTAAATTATTTTTGTCCCTGAAACCTTGTTCGTCTGGAGACTCTGCTCAACAAGTAAAAATTGTTATTTCATTCTTACGGGGTGACCCTCAGGATTGGGCTTTTTCGTTGGCGCCAGGAGATCCGGCATTGGCTGATATTGATGCGTTTTTTCTGGCGCTCGGTTTACTTTATGAGGAACCCAATCTTGAGATTCAGGCAGAGAAAGCCTTGCTGGCTATGTCTCAGGGCCAGGACGAGGCTGAGGTGTATTGCCAAAAATTTCGGAAATGGTCCGTGCTGACACATTGGAACGAGTGTGCACTGGCCGCTAATTTTAGAAATGGCCTTTCTGAGGCCATTAAGAATGTTATGGTGGGTTTTCCCATTCCCACAGGTCTGAATGATACCATGTCCCTGGCTATTCAAATTGACCGGCGGTTGCGGGAGCGCAAAACCGCAAATTCCCTCATGTTGTTGTCTGAACAGACACCTGATGTGATGCAATGTGATAGAAAAACCGCAAATTCCCTCATGGTGTTGTCTGAACGGACACCTGATTTGATGCAATGTGATAGAATCCTGACTAGAAATGAGAGGAAAATTCATAGACGCCGGAATGGCTTGTGCTACTACTGTGGTGATTCTACACATGTTATCTCAGCATGCTCTAAACGTATATCTAAGGTTGTTAGTCCTGTCACCGTTGGTAATTTGCATCCTAAGTTTATTCTGTCTGTAACTTTGATTTGCTCACTGTCATCTTATCCTGTCATGGCGTTTGTAGATTCGGGTGCTGCCCTGAGTCTTATGGATCTCTCATTTGCTAAGCGCTGTGGTTTTATTCTTGAACCATTAGAAAATCCTATCCCTCTTAGGGGTATTGATGCTACGCCATTGGCAGAAAATAAGCCGCAGTATTGGACACAGGTTACCATGTGCATGACTCCTGAACACCGCGAGGTGATACGTTTTCTCGTTCTACATAAAATGCATGATTTGGTTGTTTTGGGGCTGCCATGGTTACAGACCCATAATCCAGTCCTTGACTGGAAGGCTATGTCAGTGTCTAGTTGGGGCTGTCGTGGTATTCATGAGGATTCCCTGCCTGTGTCTATTGCTTTTTCTACGCCTTCGGAAGTTCCGGAGTACTTGTCTGATTATCAGGATGTCTTTAGCGAGTCCAGGTCCAGTGCATTGCCTCCTCATAGGGAATGTGACTGTGCAATAGATTTGATTCCAGGCAGTAAATTTCCTAAGGGAAGACTGTTTAATCTGTCGATACCTGAACATACCGCTATGCGTTCATATATCAAGGAGTCTCTGGAGAAAGGACACATCCGTCCGTCTTCTTCCCCTCTTGGTGCGGGATTCTTTTTTGTGGCTAAAAAGGACGGATCTTTGAGGCCTTGTATTGACTATCGGCTTTTAAATAAGATCACTGTCAAATTTCAGTATCCTTTGCCGCTGTTGTCTGACTTGTTTGCCCGGATTAAAGGTGCCAAGTGGTTTACCAAGATAGACCTTCGTGGTGCGTACAACCTTGTGCGCATTAAGCAAGGGGATGAATGGAAAACCGCATTCAATACGCCCGAAGGTCATTTTGAGTACTTGGTGATGCCTTTTGGGCTCTCTAATGCCCCTTCAGTTTTTCAGTCCTTTATGCATGACATTTTCCGGAACTATCTGGATAAATTTCTGATCGTTTATCTGGATGATATTCTGGTTTTTTCTGATAATTGGGACTCGCATGTGGAGCAGGTCAGGATGGTCTTTAAAATTTTGCGTGAAAATTCTTTGTTTGTCAAGGGCTCAAAGTGTCTTTTTGGTGTACAGAAGGTTCCCTTTTTGGGGTTCATTTTTTCCCCTTCTGCTGTGGAGATGGACCCAGTCAAGGTCCGAGCTATTCTTGATTGGACTCAGCCCTCGTCAGTTAAGAGTCTTCAGAAGTTCTTGGGTTTCGCTAACTTCTACCGTCGTTTTATCGCTAACTTTTCTAGCATTGTGAAACCTTTGACGGATATGACCAAGAAGGGCTCCGATGTGGTTAATTGGGCTCCTGCTGCCGTGGAGGCTTTCCAGGAGTTGAAACGTCGGTTTACTTCGGCGCCTGTTTTGTGCCAGCCTGATGTCTCGCTTCCCTTTCAAGTTGAGGTGGATGCTTCAGAGATTGGAGCAGGGGCCGTTTTGTCGCAGAGAGGCCCTGGTTGCTCTGTTATGAGACCTTGCGCCTTTTTCTCTAGGAAGTTTTCGCCTGCGGAGCGAAATTATGATGTGGGCAATCGGGAGTTGTTGGCCATGAAATGGGCATTTGAGGAGTGGCGTCATTGGCTCGAGGGTGCTAAGCATCGTGTGGTGGTCTTGACTGATCACAAAAATCTGATGTATCTCGAGTCTGCTAAACGCCTGAATCCTAGACAGGCCCGCTGGTCATTGTTTTTCTCCCGATTTGACTTTGTTGTCTCGTATTTACCAGGTTCAAAGAATGTGAAGGCCGATGCTCTTTCCAGGAGCTTTGTGCCTGATGCTCCTGGAGTCGGTGAACCTGTTGGTATTCTTAAGGATGGTATTATCTTGTCAGCTATTTCTCCTGATCTGCGACGTGTGTTGCAGAGATTTCAGGCTGATAGGCCTGATTCTTGTCCACCTGACAGACTGTTTGTGCCTGATAAGTGGACCAGCAGAGTCATTTCCGAGGTTCATTCCTCGGTGTTGGCAGGTCACCCAGGAATTTTTGGCACCAGAGATCTGGTGGCCAGATCCTTTTGGTGGCCTTCCTTGTCTAGGGATGTGCGGTCATTTGTACAGTCCTGTGGGACTTGTGCTCGAGCTAAGCCTTGCTGTTCTCGTGCCAGCGGGTTGCTCTTGCCCTTGCCTGTCCCTAAGAGACCTTGGACACATATCTCCATGGATTTCATTTCTGATCTTCCGGTGTCTCAGGGCATGTCTGTTATCTGGGTGATATGTGATCGCTTCTCCAAGATGGTCCATTTGGTTCCTTTGCCTAAACTGCCTTCCTCTTCCGATCTGGTTCCTGTGTTTTTCCAGAACGTGGTTCGTTTGCACGGCATCCCTGAGAATATTGTGTCAGACAGAGGATCCCAGTTCGTTTCCAGATTCTGGCGATCCTTTTGTAGTAGGATGGGCATTGACTTGTCGTTTTTGTCTGCTTTCCATCCTCAGACTAATGGACAGACGGAGCGAACTAATCAGACTTTGGAGGCTTATTTGAGGTGTTTTGTCTCTGCTGATCAGGACGATTGGGTGACCTTCTTGCCGTTAGCTGAGTTTGCCCTTAATAATCGGGCTAGTTCCGCCACCTTGGTTTCGCCGTTTTTCTGCAACTCTGGTTTCCACCCTCGTTTTTCTTCGGGTCATGTGGAACCTTCTGACTGCCCTGGGGTGGATTCTGTGGTGGATAGGTTGCAGCGGATCTGGAATCTTGTGGTGGACAACTTGAAGTTGTCACAGGAGAGGGCTCAGCGCTTTGCCAACCGCCGCCGCGGTGTGGGTCCCCGACTACGTGTTGGGGATTTGGTGTGGCTTTCTTCCCGCTTTGTTCCTATGAAGGTTTCCTCTCCCAAATTTAAACCTCGTTTTATTGGTCCTTACAAGATATTGGAAATTCTTAATCCTGTATCCTTTCGCCTGGATCTACCTGTGTCGTTTGCTATCCACAACGTGTTTCATAGGTCCTTGTTGCGGCGGTACGTTGTGCCTGTGGTTCCTTCTGCTGAGCCTCCTGCTCCGGTGTTGGTTGAGGGCGAGTTGGAGTACGTGGTGGAGAAGATCTTGGATTCTCGTCTCTCCAGGCGGAGGCTTCAGTACCTGGTCAAGTGGAAGGGCTATGGTCAGGAAGATAATTCCTGGGTGGTCGCCTCTGATGTTCATGCGGCCGATTTAGTTCGTGTCTTTCACGCCGCTCATCCTGATCGCCCTGGTGGTCGTGGTGAGGGTTCGGTGACCCCTCACTAAGGGGGGGGTACTGTTGTGATTTTGCTTTTTGCTCCCTCTAGTGGTCATTAGTGATTTGACTCTGGAGCGTCTGTCTTTTCCTATATCCTCACCTGGGCCGTTAGTTCAGGGGCGTTGCTATATAAGCTCCCTGGACCTTCAGTTCAATGCCTGGCATCGTTGAAATCAGAGCTAATCTGTTGTGCTCTTGTCCTCTGATCCTGGTTCCTGTTTTTCAAGCTAAGTCTGCTTCTTTGCTTTTTGCTTTTGTTTTGTTTGGTATTTTTGTCCAGCTTGTTCCTATCTTTATCCTGACCTTTGCTGGAAGCTCTAGGGGGCTGGTGTTCTCCCCCCGGACCGTTAGACGGTTCGGGGGTTCTTGAATCTCCAGCATGGATTTTTATAGGGTTTTTGTTGACCAGATAAGTTATCTTGCTATATTCTGCTATTAGTAAGCTGTCCTCTCTTTGCTGAACCTGGTTCATTTCTGTGTTTGTCATTTCCTCTTACCTCACCGTTATTATTTGTGGGGGGCTTGTATCTTGCTTTGGGGTCCCTTTCTCTGGAGGCAAGAGAGGTCTTTGTTTTCTTCTCCTAGGGGTAGTTAGATTCTCCGGCTGGTGCGAGTCATCTAGCGATCACCGTAGGCATGATCCCCAGCTACTTCTAGTGTTGGCGTTAGGAGTAGCTATTTGGTCAACCCAGTTACCACAGCCCTATGAGCTGGATTTTTGTATCTTGCAGACTTACACGTTCCTCTGAGACCCTGTCCACTGGGGTCATAACAGAAAGCCTTTGCAGGTGTTTTTTGTTAATTATTCTAATTTACTGAGATAATGACTTTTGGGTTTTCACCGGCTGTAAGCCATAATCGTCAACATTAACAGAATTAAACACTGAAATAGATCATTCTGTTTGTAATGACTATGTAATATATGAGTTTCACTTTTTGTATTGAGGAACTGAAATAAATTAACTTTTTGATGATATTCTAATTTTGTGAGAAGCACCTGTATATCCTCAGTATCGCCTATTTAGTTTTTCCTCCCTTTAATTCCCGGTGTTCCACTCTTGTTTGTGAGTGCTTATTTGTATGTTTGGCATTCTCATTTATCCTTGTACATATTCCCCTGTTACTCTGGTGTATTTGTATACACTGCTACTCACCACTTCACTGGGTAGGGGAGGGGACAGATAAGGGCTGATTTAGTAGCTCAGTAAGGCACATGTCCCTGGTGTTTTCACCATCAGAAGTAATCCGGGAAGCAGGGATAGCTAAGGCGCCCCTAGCTTTAGAGATAGGAAAGGAGCCCCGCGATCTCCTGCAACTGTTCAGTGACATTAACACTGGTACAAACCATTTTTTTCATCCATCATGGATCCATTGACTACTCTGGAAGGGCAACTGCAGCAAATCCGACTGGAGGTGGCAGACCTATGCACTGTAGTTTTGCAGCACCTTAGCTCGTCTGGTGTAGCGATTGAGACTCCCAGACAGCCCTAATGGAGCCCAGGATCGCTTTGCCTGACAGACTCTCAGTGGGGCAAGACAAATTTGTTGTTTTCAGGGAGGCCTGTAAGCTTTACTTTAATTTACGTTCTCACTCCTCAGGAACCGAGGAGCAATGGAAGGGGATTGCAATATCTCTCCTTCAGGGTGACTCCAAAGCCTGGGAATTTTCTCTCCCGGCAGACTCTCAGTCACTTCAGACAGTTGAGGAATGTTTTCAAGTGCTGGGTCATATGTATGTCAACCTTGACTGAGTCTTCATGGCTGACCGGCCAGCAAAGGAGAGTATTGCTCAGAGGTGGTCAACCAATGCACCAATGCTAAATGGAATGACCCTGTGCTCCATTGCATGTTCTGTCAATGGCTATCTGTATATGAGACTCCAGCTTCCCTTGAGGCGGCCATGTCTCTGGCTATTCCTATGGACCGCTGTCTTCACCAGAGACATAAAGAGGCACTCCATTTTGCAAGGGGGGGCCAGGGTCAAGGGAAGTTTGGTTTGAGTCTACTATGGAGCCTTTGTTTCGTTGGGAGGATGGCAATCTGGGTGTGCATATTTCCTCCATAGATAGGTCACAATTTTTTTACCGGCTGAGATCCACCTAGGCAAAAATAAGGTGATTATTCCCGCCTTTATGGACAGTGGGGTGGGATTTAATTTGATCAATGCTAGGTTCGTCCAGGTCCAGGGCCTATAACCACATAAAATGTCTAGACCGATACCCATAATCACCATTTACTCTACACCCTTAAGCTAGGGTTATTTTAGTCAGGTTGTCTGAGGGATATGCAGCGCCCCAGAGTCCTGGTCGTTGCAGTACTGATGCTCCGCCGCTAAGGGGGGCTATGGTACGTCTGATGGCACTGAAGGAGTTCACCTGACCACGTATCACAGACACCAATACACTTCACAGTCTGGCCTCCAGGGGGAGCTAAGGGTGCTATGTATTAGGCCACTCCTCACAATCTGGTAAAACTGGGGGTTAGATAGGAAGTTAGACAGAAGCTGACTGGGTTGGAACCAGGCAACATCCTGTGGCAGAGGGTGTTGCAGGGGAAGACTCAGGGGGGTCCCTGTCAGGGGTGGGATCCTGACAGAGGCCTAGCGAACAGAAAGAACGTTACGGGACCGCGCCTGCACTTCATCGCGGCGGTACCCCAAGAAAGGACAAGAAGCGAGGTTTATTGTGCTGAGTGAGAAACGAGATCAACGCAACAAGGAGAAATACCAGTAGGAGTCGTGCTGTAAGACGAGGCAACATCCTACTGAGGCGCGTAGCCGGTGGCCGGAAACGCCGAGGAAGTATTGAGCTCCAGGCCTTACTTCAAACCTACAGCAGGACAGTCAGTTATATGCGGGCTGTCTCACTCAAATCACCTAAGAAGACATAGGGGGCAACATTTGGAGAGGGGCGACTCTAGGGTCCTGGAAGAGCTCCGAGCCTACCCGTCATACGGGTGCGTCCTAGCCATATCATCTGGGGGGACGAAGAAGAACATCATAATCGAGTTGTGAGGGAACTTCAGAAACAGACACAACAGTTGTGGGGACTCTCCCGTAAGCACAGCAGGGAAGGATCACAACACACAAGCGCTAGAAGGTAGGCACAGATTTCCACCTGCAAAGGGAACTCTGGAGGTGCCATTGGACCGGCCGGACTCAGGTAGCCCGGTTAACCGTATTCCGGACTGAGGATCCTGAAGCCTTCAGTAAAGAGGTAAAGAGACTGCAACCTGGTGTCCTCGTTATTCACCGCGACCTGCACCACACCACAACATCATCACATTCTCAACTTTCACTGGACGCCCCTCAGCAGGGTCACGGACCGGGCCTAGCCACCGTGACAACCCCAGAACCGAGACAATGAGGCCCGGTACCGGGTGCCCCTCGGCCCTGCGGCAGTGGGGGCGCTCCAACTTGGCGTCACGAACAGGATCTACTTAAGCCTGAAGAATCAGGTCATGTGTGCCTTGGAACTGTGATTTATTGTGCTTGGACTGTGACTTATTGCAAAGACTGTGTATTGCCACTTGCCGCCAGAAGTTCCCGCCAAAACCGCTGCCATTACAGCGCTGAGGAGAGCGCAGGAGAAGAAGAGGGGCGTGGAGTGGGCGTAGACGAGCTGAAGAGCGCGAAAGACAATGGCCGCCCAGTCTAAATATTTCGGCCCTTTGAGGACGTGTCCGTCAGCAGCCGAGATCCGCCTCCTGATCCTCAATGGTGGGCAGAGACAAAGAAAGCGAAACCACCCACGAAGGAGAGAGCGGGAAAAGGACCAGGAAGAAGAAGTCAGCGACATGGAGGACGCCATGGCCAGCCACCCGGAGCCGGAGCGTGGGGTAGGAGCAGAGGACTCCCCCAGCTACCCGGAGGGGCACCGCAACCAGGCCTCCACCGCTGATATTGACTTCCTGCAGGCCGGAGTGGATGAGCTCAGCGACCAACTTCGGCGGACGCAGCTGAGCACTGAGGCCGGGTGGAAGAAGACCTTCATCGGGAGCCTCATCAGACGTCTGTCGGCAGCCTCGTCTGGTCCGGAGCAAGAAAGAAGTTCCAGCGCTCCGAAGCCAGAAAGCAAGGCCCTGCCGGAAACCGAGATGCTGCAAACGGAGATGACAATGCCGCAGCGCACGGCCCTGCAACTAGCGTTCCAGACCCCAGCGGAGACGGAGCAGATCTGCACCGGAGGGACCGCATCTGAAGCAGGTATGAAGAACGACCCTGCCTCGCCAGCAGAGGACTTGCTGACAGGCCCCGTCGCAGTACCCCCTCTCCCTGGGACCTATAGACTCCGGCGCCTTACACCCTGGGATCGGGCCACGGGTATGGAGCACTTCTTAAAGGCCCCGATCTCGCCGATCACCTTGCCGAGCGAGGTCTAGGCGGAGCTACGGCCGCCAGAGCGAGAGTAAACCTCGATGCCATGGAAATGTAAATAGTTAACTGTTTGTTTCCCTGATTTTTGCTGCTTTAAACCCGACTAGGGTTATTCTTAAAGGGATCCCTTCGTTTACCCGGGATCCCTATTGCTTTTATTTTTGCTTTTATTTTCCTTTTTGCTCCCTGTTCACCCATGTTATAAAGACTACCGAATCATGGACGGTGAATGATTCACAAACTGTTTTGTAAATAGTTCGCACCTTATTAAAGGTGCCCTCTACTGGTTTTACAAAGAAAAGGACTCTTTGCGAAGAAACTGTTCTTGGAAACAGCACCGGAGTCCTTGCTGTATACGAACTTGCAGCTTGAGAAGTTGCACTACCTCCGAGAGACTTGGTCCCCTCTTAAAGGGGACGTTCACCAATAGCACTTAAAGTCGAATAATAATTACATGTCGAAGTTATATGTAGATAGCTAGTTAATTGTGAGAAATGTTTAATAATGTGTTAAGAGAATGAGGACAGGAAGTGAACCCGTACGGGGTTAGTTGGTGAGTCCTCCTAGGAGCCATACAGAGATGGCTCAGTGATCTTGAACTGAGAGAAGGTTGATAAGTTCTATACTGTGTATAGTAGCAGAAAGGCAGTAGGCCCGGGTGAGAAGGGGCGGTCCTGCAACAGAGCGAGAGGCAGTAGGCCTGGGGCAGATAGACAGGCGGTCCTGCAGATGTAAAGGTGGAAAATGAAGAAAAGTTGATTAGCCTTATAGTGTTGTATAAGAAGGTCTTTAGTGGATTCAGTGTGTACGTCCTTAAAGGCAACGTTAAATTATTGTTCAGAAATTGCACTAAGTAGAATACCCGGTTAGGTAAGAGAAGTTATTTATAGTATGTTATTTAAAATATCTAAACATGTTTGTAACGTTCAAGTGTCCTCACCTCCCATAAAGGGAAGCTCTGTTCAAATTTACTTGTTATTGCATTTCAAAAATTGTATGTCTTTTTGCTGACATGTATTGTTGTTTTCTTCCCAGTCCAGGAGTACTGAATTTAACCGGGGGGGGGAGTGCAGCGCCCCAGAGTCCTGGTCGTTGCAGTACTGATGCTCCGCCGCTAAGGGGGGCTATGGTACGTCTGATGGCACTGAAGGAGTTCACCTGACCAGGTATCACAGGCACCAATACACTTCACAGTCTGGCCTCCAGGGGGAGCTAAGGTGTTATGATCCTTAGTGGCTGAGGATCACAAATAGACCAGCAAGTGAATAAACTAAGGACGAGCTCTAGGGAGATGGTAACTGGACTGATCGCAAATCTGAACCTATCCAACACAACTGAGGTAGCCGGTGAACGTGCCTAAAAAATTCCTAGACGTCTCGAGCCAGCCTGAGGAACTAGCTACCCCTAAAGAGAAAGAAAGACCTCGCTTGCCTCCAGAGAAATAATCCCCAAAGATATAGAAGCCCCCAACAAATATTAACGGTGAAGTAAGAAGAAGGCACATACATAGGGATGAAATCAGATTCAGCAAAAGAGGCCCACTAGTACTAGAAAGCAGAAAATAGAGCAGGGGTCTATGCGATCAATAAAAAACCCTTACAAAATATCCATCCTGAGATTTCAAGAACCCACACACCAACTAACAGTGTGTGGGGAGAAACTCAGCCCACTAGAGCAACCAGCAAGCGAGGAAATTACATTTTAGCAAGCTGGACAAGAAAACATGATAAACACTGCTGATCAAAAAATGAGCAAACAAAACTTAGCTTATCCTGGATGGACTGGGAGCAAGGTAGTCAGAAGGAATCTGAGTAGCACTGATTACATCGACAGCCGGCAACAAGTGGAAGTAAAACAGAGCTATATAGGAACCACCCAGAGGATAACGAACCAGCTGATAGCCAGAGACCAGCAGGATAACAGACAAAGCCACCAGGGGGAGCCCAAAACAAAAGTAACACCATACCACCAGTGACCACAAGAGGGAGCCTGAAAACAGAGCTCACAACAGTACCCCCCCCTTGAGGAGGGGTCACCGAACCCTCATGAAAACCGCCAGGGCGATCAGGATGAGCCACATGGAAGGCACGAACCAAATCGGGCGCATGAACATCAGAGGCGACAACCCAAGAATTATCCTCCTGACCATAGCCCTTCCATTTAACCAAATACTGGAGCCTCCGTCTAGAAATACGAGAATCCAAGATCTTCTCCACCACGTATTCCAATTCTCCCTCAACCAGCACCGGGGCAGGAGGCTCAACCGGAGGAACCACAGGCACCACATACCTCCGCAACAACGAGCGATGGAACACATTATGAATAGCAAATGATGCTGGGAGGTCCAGACGAAATGACACAGGGCCAAGGACTTCCAGAATCTTATAAGGACCGATAAACCGAGGCTTGAACTTAGGAGAGGAGACCTTCATAGGAACGAAGCGAGAAGACAACCACACCAAGTCCCCAACGTGAAGTCGGGGACCCACACAGAGACGGCAGTTGGCAAAGAGCTGAGCCTTCTCTTGAGACAGCTTCAAATTGTCCACCACATGATTCCAAATCTGATACAACCTATCAACCACAACATCCACTCCAGGACAGTCAGAAGGCTCCACCTGACCCGAGGAAAAACGAGGATGAAACCCCGAATTACAAAAAAAAGGAGAAACCAAAGTAGCAGAACTAGCCCGATTATTAAGGGCAAACTCGGCCAACGGCAAAAAAGTAACCCAGTCGTCCTGATCAGCAGAAACAAAACATCTTAAATAAGTCTCCAAGGTCTGATTAGTTCGCTCGGTTTGGCCATTAGTCTGAGGATGGAAGGCCGATGAAAAAGACAAATCAATGCCCAATTTAGCACAAAAGGTCCGCCAAAATCTAGACACAAACTGGGATCCTCTGTCAGAAACAATGTTCTCAGGAATCCCGTGCAAACGAACCACATTTTGAAAAAACAGTGGAACCAACTCGGAGGAGGAAGGCAACTTAGGCAAGGGCACCAAATGGACCATCTTAGAAAAACGATCACACACCACCCAGATGACAGACATTCTCTGAGAGACAGGGAGATCTGAAATAAAATCCATGGAAATGTGCGTCCAAGGCCTCTTCGGGACAGGCAAAGGTAACAACAAACCACTGGCTCGAGAACAGCAAGGCTTAGCCCGAGCACAAATTCCACAAGACTGCACAAAGGAACGCACATCCTGCGACAAGGAAGGCCACCAAAAAGACCTGGCCACCAAGTCTCTGGTACCAAATATTCCAGGATGGCCTGCCAACACCGAAGAATGAACCTCGGAGATGACTCTGTTGGTCCATCTATCCGGGACAAACAGTCTCTCCGGTGGACAGCGATCAGGTCTATCCGCCTGAAACTCTTGCAGCACACGTCGCAAATCTGGGGAGATGGCAGACAAAATCACCCCTTCTCTAAGGATACCAGCCGGCTCAGAATCTCCAGGAGAGTCAGGCACAAAACCTTTCTGTTATTCAACCGCTTGGCCGACTCGAGGTAAATCAAATTCTTGTGATCAGTCAAGACCACAACACGATGCTTAGCTCCCTCGAGCCAATGTCGCCACTCCTCAAATGCCCACTTCATAGCCAACAACTCCTGATTACCGACATCATAATTCCGCTCGGCAGGCGAAAACTTTCTTGAAAAGAAAGCACATGGCTTCATCACAGAGTCATCGGAGCTTCTCTGCGACAAAACAGCCCCCGCTCCAAGATCGGAAGCATCAACCTCCACCTGGAAGGGAAGTGAGACATCTGGATGACATAAGACCGGAGCCGAAGAAAACCGGCGCTTCAGCTCCCGAAAGGCCTCCACAGCCGCAGAGGACCAATTAGTCACATCAGAACCTTTCTTGGTCAAATCCGTCAAAGGCTTAACAACACCAGAAAAATTAGCTATGAAGCGACGGTAAAAATTAGCAAAACCCAAGAACTTCTGAAGACTCTTAACAGATGTAGGCTGCGTCCAGTCATGAATAGCCTGAACCTTGACTGGGTCCATCTCAATAGTAGAAGGAGAAAAAATGAAACCCAAAAAAGAAATCTTCTGGACTCCAAAAAGACATTTTGAGCCCTTCACAAATAAAGCATTGTCACGCAGGACCTGAAAGACCATCCTGACCTGCTTAACATGAGACTCCCAATCATCTGAAAAAAACAGAATATCATCCAGATACACAATCATAAACTTATCCAGATATTCACGGAAGATGTTGTGCATAAAGGACTGAAAGACTGAAGGAGCATTAGAAAGTCCAAAAGGCATCACCAGGTACTCAAAATGGCCTTCAGGCGTATTAAATGCAGTTTTCCATTCATCACCCTGTTTTATACGCACAAGGTTATACGCACCACGAAGATCTATCTTGGTGAACCAACTAGACCCCCTAATGCGAGCAAACAAATCAGTTAACAATGGCAAAGGATACTGAAATTTGACCGTGATTTTATTCAAAAGGCGATAATCAATACAAGGCCTCAGGGAACCATCCTTCTTAGCCACAAAAAAGAATCCTGCACCAAGAGGGGAAGAGGATGGGCGAATATGTCCCTTCTCCAAAGACTCCTTTATATAACTCCGCATGGCAGCATGCTCTGGCACAGATAAATTGAAAAGTCGTCCCTTAGGAAACTTACTACCAGGAATCAAATTTATAGCACAATCACAGTCCCTATGAGGAGGTAGAGAACTGAGTTTGGGCTCCTCAAATACATCCTGGTAGTCTGACAAAAACGTAGGGACTTCAGAAGGAGTGGACGAAGCAATTGACACCACAGGAGCGTCACCATGAATTCCCTGACAACCCCAACTTGACACAGACATAGCTTTCCAATCCAGGACTGGATTATGAGTCTGCAACCATGGTAGACCCAACACGACGACATCATGCAAATTATGCAATTGTCATGGTTCCCAATGGCAGGGACTCAGGCAAAAACGGACTAGCTCTAGGAATGATGGAATCTCAGATGACCGCGACGCTGAACCTAACACGCAACTAATAGTAGCCAGGGGGTGTGCCTACGATTATCCCTAGACACCTCGCACCAGCCGGAGATCTAGTTACTCCTAGTAGAGGAATACACAGACCTGGCTTGCCTCCAGGGAAACCCCAAAAGTGATAGTAGCCCCCCACATATAATAACGGTTAGGTAAGAGGAAAACACGTACGCAATATGAATATAGATTCAGCAAAGAGAGGCCCTCTGACTAGATAGCAGAAAATACAAAAGAGGACTTCGCGGTCACCTCAAAACCCTAAACAGCCATCCTGAAATTACTTTAACTCCGTTATCAACTCATGACACCAGAGTAGTAATTTCAGATCACTAGAGCTTCCAGCAGCAAGAGAAATATAAATGCATGCTGGACAAACAAACACAAAAAATGCCAAAGATCCAACTTAGCTGAATTGCAGACTTGGAGCAGGTAGCAAGCAACAGAGGTGCTCTGGTAACATTGATTGCCGGCACTAGAATGACTGAGAAGCCAGACTAAATAGGAAACTCCCAGATTCCTGATGGGAACAGGTGCAAGACAAAAGTCAGCCAGTACCACCAGTAACCACCAGAGGGAGCCCAAAAACAGAATTCACAACAGTACCCCCCCCTTAAGGAGGGGGCACCGAACCCTCATGAGAACCACCAGGGCGATCTGGATGCGCCCTGTGAAAGGCGCAAACCAAATCAGAGGCATGAACATCGGAGGCAGTCACCCAAGAATTATCCTACTGACCGTATCCCTTCCATTTAACCAAATATTGAAGTCTCCGTCTGGAAACGCGAGAGTCCAAAATCTTCTCCACAACATACTCCAATTCACCCTCCACCAGCACAGGAGCAGGAGGCTCAACAGAAGGAAAAACCGGTACCTCGTACCTCCGCAACAACGACCGATGGAAGACATTATGAATGGTGAAAGATGCTGGTAGGTCCAAACGAAAAGATACAGGATTAAGAATCTCCAAAATCTTATAAGTGTGATGCTGTAAGAATCAGGCTGCACTCAGATGTCATCCGAGTGCAGTTCCATTTGAGAGAGTGGATTCAAACAGGGACAACGGAGAGTGGACCCACTGGACCGTGACGACGAACCCCTCTCGGACGAGCTGACCAGGTGGACCGCCCCCTATACAGGGAGCGTTAGGGGCAGGCCCGTGAGGGACTATCGCCACGGAAGCTGGAGGGTCGACTGAGATAAGAAGGGTACACTGCAGGAACACAGGGACCGAAGGAAACAGCGGAGGAAACAGAGGGAATGGAAAGGAACTACTGAGACGAGGGAGAAGATGGGAATACTACAGAGACACGGAGGCTGACGAGACAATATGGAGACACAGAGGCTGACGGGAGCAAGGAAATGGTAAAGGAGCCGGGCAGGTACCGCACAGAAACAGGAACTGAAGGAACAAAGCAGGAACACAGGAAAATCAGGCAGGTACTGCAGAGGAAGGAGGAGTCCCAAGGTCAGAAAGCTAGGAATGCACAGAGACCACAGGTGACCAGAAGCACTTGTAAACACAAATGATCATCAGGCACAGAGGAGCAGCAGGAAGCAGCTTATATACCAGCATGAGAGCTACTTCCGGGTTACAGTCCTCCAGGATGACGGAGAGGACAGGAAGGAGTGCCAACAGAGGAATCAGATGTGCGCACGCGCAGAGCTGAATGCGCCGTGCGCGCGCACCCGGCGAGCTGCAGAAGCCGGGGGCGAGCGCTGCATGACAATAAGGACCTATGAACCGAGGTTTAAACTTAGGAGAAGAGACCTTCATAGGGACAAAACGAGAAGATAACCACACCAAGTCCCCAACGCGGAGATGATGACCCACACGACGATGACGATTAGCAAACTGCTGAGTCTTCTCCTGAGACAACTTCAAATTGTCCACCACATGACTCCAAATCCGGTGCAGTCTATCCACCACCGTGTCCACTCCAGGGCAATCCGAAGATTCCACCTGGCCAGATGAAAAACGAGGGTGAAACCCTGAATTGCAAAAGAAAGGAGAAACCAGAGTGGCAGAACTGGCCCGATTATTGAGGGCAAACTCTGCCAACGGCAAAAAGGCGACCCAATCATCCTGATCAGCAGACACAAAACACCTCAAATAAGTCTCCAAGGTCTGATTAGTTCGCTCCGTCTGGCCATTAGTCTGAGGATGGAATGCAGACGAAAAAGACAAATCAATGCCCATCCTGGCACAGAACGCTCGCCAGAACCTAGACACAAATTGAGACCCCCTGTCAGAAACGATGTTTTCCGGGATACCATGTAAACGAACCACATTCTGAAAAAATAACGGAACCAACTCAGATGAAGAAGGCAATTTGGGCAAGGGTACCAAATGAACCATCTTAGAAAAACGGTCACACACCACCCAAATGACGGACATTTTCTGAGAAACCGGGAGGTCCGAGATAAAGTCCATAGAGATGTGCGTCCACGGCCTCTTCGGAATAGGCAAGGACAACAACAATCCACTAGCCCGAGAACAGCAAGGCTTGGCCCGAGCACAAACATCACAAGACTGTACAAAGGCACGCACATCCCGAGACAGGGAAGGCCACCAGAAGGACCTGGCCACCAAATCTCTGGTACCAAAAATTCCAGGGTGACCTGCCAACACAGAAGAATGAACCTCCGAGATGACTCTACTGGTCCATTCATCTGGAACAAACAGTCTCCCAGGCGGACAACGATCAGGCCTATCAGTCTGAAACTCCTGCAAAGCACGTCGCAAGTCTGGGGAGACAGCAGACAAAATCACCCCATCCTTAAGGATACCCGTAGGCTCAGAATCACCAGAGGAGTCAGGCTCAAAACTCCTAGAAAGGGCATCTGCCTTCACATTTTTTGAACCCGGCAAGTATGAAACCACAAAATTAAACCGGGAGAAAAACAACGACCAGCGCGCCTGTCTAGGATTCAGACGCCTGGCAGACTCAAGGTAAATCAGATTCTTGTGATCAGTCAAGACCACCACCTGATGTCTAGCACCCTCAAGCCAATGACGCCACTCCTCAAATGCCCACTTCATAGCCAAGAGCTCCCGATTACCGACATCATAATTTCGCTCGGCAGGCGAAAACTTTCGAGAGAAGAATGCACATGGTCTCATCACTGAGCAATCGGGACTTCTCTGCGACAAAACCGCCCCCGCTCCAATCTCGGAAGCATCAACCTCGACCTGAAAAGGGAGCGAAACATCAGGCTGGCGCAACACAGGGGCGGAAGAAAAGCGGCGCTTAAGCTCCCGAAAGGCCTCCACAGCCGCAGAGGACCAATTGGCAACATCAGCACCCTTCTTAGTCAAATCAGTCAGAGGTTTAGCAACACTTGAAAACCCAGTTATAAATCGACGATAGAAATTAGCAAAGCCCAAGAACTTCTGAAGACTCTTCAGGGAAGTAGGCTGCGTCCAATCACAAATAGCCCGAACCTTGACAGGATCCATCTCAACAGAAGAAGGGGAAAAAATATACCCCAAAAAGGAGATCTTCTGAACCCCAAAAATACACTTTGAACCCTTTACAAACAAAGAATTGGCCCGCAAAACCTGAAAAACCTTCCTAACCTGTTGAACATGCGACTCCCAGTCATCCGAAAAAATCAAAATATCATCCAAATACACAATCATAAATTTATCCAGGTATTTACGGAAAATATCGTGCATAAAGGACTGAAAGACTGAAGGAGCATTAGAAAGACCAAAAGGCATTACCAAATACTCAAAATGGCCCTCGGGCGTATTAAATGCAGTTTTCCACTCATCTCCCTGCTTAATCCGCACCAAATTATACGCACCCCGAAGATCAATCTTAGAGAACCACTTTGCCCCTTTAATACGAGCAAATAAATCAGTCAATAGTGGCAAAGGATACTGGTATTTGACTGTAATCTTATTCAACAGGCGATAATCAATACAGGGCCTCAGGGAGCCATCTTTTTTACCCACGAAAAAAAAACCTGCTCCTAAAGGGGATGAGGATGGACGGATATGTCCCTTTTCCAAGGACTCCTTAATATACTCTCGCATAGCAGCATGTTCAGGCACAGACAGATTAAACAAACGACCCTTGGGAAAATTGCTGCCAGGAATCAAGTCTATAGCACAATCACAATCCCTGTGAGGGGGGAGAGAACTAAGTTTGGGCTCCTCAAAAACATCACAATAGTCAGACAAAAATGCCGGAATTTCAGAGGGAGTAGATGAAGCAATGGAAACCAAAGGTACTTCCCCATGAGCCCCCTGACATCCCCAGCTTAACACAGACATTGTTTTCCAGTCAAGGACTGGATTATGAGTTTGCAACCATGGCAATCCAAGCACTAAGACATCATGCAAGTTATGCAACACAAGGAAGCGAATCACCTCCCGATGGTCAGGAGTCATACACATAGTCACTTGTGTCCAGTATTGTGGTTTATTCCTAGCCAATGGTGTGGAGTCGATACCCTTCAGAGGGATAGGAACTTCCAAAGGCTCTAGGCTAAACCCACAGCGTCTGGCAAAGGACAAATCCATAAGACTCAAGGAAGCGCCAGAATCCACATAGGCATCCACAGTAATAGATGATAATGAACAGATCAAAGTTACAGACAAAATAAACTTAGACTGTAAAGTGCCAATTGCAAAAGACTTATCAACCTTTTTTGTGCGTTTAGAGCATGCTGATATAACATGAGCAGAATCACCACAGTAGAAGCACAACCCATTTTTACGCCTATAATTCTGCGTTCACTTCTGGACAGAATTCTATCACATTGCATAATCTCCGGTGTCTGCTCAGAAGACACCGCCAAATGGTGCACAGGTTTGCGCTCCCGTAAACGCCGATCAATCTGAATAGCCATAGTCATGGATTCATTCAGACCTGTGGGCGTAGGAAACCCCACCATGACATCTTTAACGGCGTCAGAGAGACCTTCTCTGAAATTCGCCGCCAGGGCGCACTCATTCCACTGAGTAAGCACAGACCATTTTCGAAATTTTTGACAATATATTTCAGCTTCATCATGCCCTTGAGAGAGGGCTATCAAGGCCTTTTCAGCCTGAATCTCCAAATTAGGTTCCTCATAGAGCAACCCCAGTGCCAGAAAAAACGCATCCACATTGAGCAGCGCAGGATCCCCTGGTGCCAATGCAAATGCCCAATTCTGGGGGTCACCCCGCAACAAGGAAATCACAATTTTAACCTGCTGAGCGGAGTCTCCAGCGGAGCGAGATCTCAGAGAAAGATACAATTTACAATTGTGCTTAAAATTCAAAAAACGAGATCTATCTCCAGAAAAGAACTCAGGTATAGGAATCTTGGGTTCTGACATAGGAGCATGTATAACATAGTCTTGGATATTTTGAACCTTAGAAGCAAGAGCACTCAGGCCTGTAGCTAAACTCTGGATATCCATTTCTCAACAGCTGAGATCTGAGCCATTCAGGGGTTAAGAGGAGAGAAAAAAAGCAGCAGATAGCAATTATGGCTAGACAGAACTTCTGAGTAAAAAAAAAAAAAAAAGTGTCAGAAACTTCTTCTTTTCTCTCTTTCTTCAGCCAATACCTTTAATACATTTGCGGCCGGCAATACTGTCATGGTTCCCAATGGCAGGGACTCAGGCAAAAACGGACTAGCTCTAGGAATGATGGAATCTCAGATGACCGCGACGCTGAACCTAACACGCAACTAATAGTAGCCAGGGGGTGTGCCTACGATTATCCCTAGACACCTCGCACCAGCCGGAGATCTAGTTACTCCTAGTAGAGGAATACACAGACCTGGCTTGCCTCCAGGGAAACCCCAAAAGTGATAGTAGCCCCCCACATATAATAACGGTTAGGTAAGAGGAAAACACGTACGCAGTATGAATATAGATTCAGCAAAGAGAGGCCCTCTGACTAGATAGCAGAAAATACAAAAGAGGACTTCGCGGTCACCTTAAAACCCTAAACAGCCATCCTGAAATTACTTTAACTCCGTTATCAACTCATGACACCGGAGTAGTAATTTCAGATCACTAGAGCTTCCAGCAGCAAGAGAAATATAAATGCATGCTGGACAAACAAACACAAAAAATGCCAAAGATCCAACTTAGCTGAATTGCAGACTTGGAGCAGGTAGCAAGCAACAGAGGTGCTCTGGTAACATTGATTGCCGGCACTAGAATGACTGAGAAGCCAGACTAAATAGGAAACTCCCAGATTCCTGATGGGAACAGGTGCAAGACAAAAGTCAGCCAGTACCACCAGTAACCACCAGAGGGAGCCCAAAAACAGAATTCACAACAGCAATACAAGAAAGCGAATCACCTCCTGATGAACAGGAGTCATGCACATGGTCACTTGTGTCCAGTACTGAGGTCTATTCGTAGCCAATGGTGTAGAGTCAATTCCCCTTAGTGGAATAGGGAATTTTAAAGGCTCCAAATCAAAACCACAGCGCCTGGCAAATGACCAATCCATCAGACTCAGAGCAGCACCTGAATCTACAAAGGCATTAACCGGGTAAGATGACAGGGAACAAATCAGGGTAACAGACAAAATGAACTTAGGCTGTAAAGTACCAATGGTGACAGATTTATCAACCTTTTTTTTGCGCTTAGAGCATGCTGAGATAACATGAGCTGAGTCACCACAGTAAAAGCACAACCCATTTTGCCGTCTATAATTTTGCCGTTCACTTCTGGTCAGAATTCTGTCATATTGCATAGATTCAGGTGTCTGTTCAGAAGACACCGCCAAATGGTGCACAGGTTTGCGCTCCCGCAACCGCCGATCAATCTGAATGGCCAGAGTCATTGACTCATTCAGACCTGCAGGCGTAGGGAACCCCACCATGACATTCTTAATGGCTTCAGAAAGACCCTCTCTGAAATTTGCAGCCAGGGCACACTCATTCCACTGAGTAAGCACCGACCATTTCCGAAATTTCTGGCAGTACACCTCTGCTTCATCTTGCCCCTGCGAGAGGGCCAATAACGCTTTTTCAGCCTGGTTCTCAAGATTAGGTTCCTCATAGAGCAATCCAAGGGCCAGAAAAAACGCATCTACACTAAGCAATGCAGGATCCCCTGGCGCCAATGCGAAGGCCCAATCTTGAGGGTCACCACGCAAAAAGGAAATGACAATCTTAACTTGCTGAACAACATCACCAGAGGAACGAGGTTTCAAAGAAAGAAACAACTTACAATTGTTCTTAAAATTCAGGAACCTAGATCTATCTCCAGAAAACAACTCCGGAATAGGTATTCTAGGCTCAGACATAGGACTGTGAACAACAAAATCCTGAATACTTTGAACCCTAGCAGCAAGATGATCCAGACTGGAAGCCAAGCTCTGGACATCCATGTCAGCAGCTGAACTCAGAGCCACACCAAGATTAAGAGGAGGAGAGAAGCTAGCACAGCAGCTAGATACACGGCAACAACAAGAAAAAAAAAAAAATTCTCAAGGCTTCTTTTCTCCTGCTTCTGCCATGCAATTAACACTTTGTGGGCCGGCTGTACTGTTATGATCCTTAGTGGCTGAGGATCACAAATAGACCAGCAAGTGAATAAACTAAGGATGAGCTCTAGGGGGATGGTAACTGGACTGATCGCAAATCTGAACCTATCCAACACAACTGAGGTAGCCGGTGAACGTGCCTAAAAAATTCCTAGATGTCTCGAGCCAGCCTGAGGAACTAGCTACCCCTAAAGAGAAAGAAAGACCTCGCTTGCCTCCAGAGAAATAATCCCCAAAGATATAGAAGCCCCCAACAAATATTAACGGTGAAGTAAGAAGAAGGCACATACATAGGGATGAAATCAGATTCAGCAAAAGAGGCCCACTAGTACTAGAAAGCAGAAAATAGAGCAGGGGTCTATGCGATCAATAAAAAACCCTTACAAAATATCCATCCTGAGATTTCAAGAACCCACACACCAACTAACGGTGTGTGGGGAGAAACTCAGCCCACTAGAGCAACCAGCAAGCGAGGAAATTACATTTTAGCAAGCTGGACAAGAAAACATGATAAACACTGCTGATCAAAAAATGAGCAAACAAAACTTAGCTTATCCTGGATGGACTGGGAGCAAGGTAGTCAGAAGGAATCTGAGTAGCACTGATTACATCGACAGTCGGCAACAAGTGGAAGTAAAACAGAGCTATATAGGAACCTCCCAGAGGATAACGAACCAGCTGATAGCCAGAGACCAGCAGGATAACAGACAAAGCCACCAGGGGGAGCCCAAAACAAAAGTCACACCATACCACCAGTGACCACAAGAGGGAGCCTGAAAACAGAGCTCACAACACTAAGGGTGCTATGTATTAGGCCACTCCTCACAATCTGGTAAAACTGGGGGTTAGATAGGAAGTTAGACAGAAGCTGACTGGGTTGGAACCAGGCAACATCCTGTGGCAGAGGGTGTTGCAGGGGAAGACTCAGGGGGGTCCCTGTCAGGGGTGGGATCCTGACAGAGGCCTAGCAAACAGAAAGAAGGTTACGGGACCACGCCTGCACTTCATCGCGGCGGTACCCCAAGAAAGTACAAGAAGCGAGGTTTATTGTGCTGAGTGAGAAACGAGATCAATGCAACAAGGAGAAATACCAGTAGGAGTCGTGCTGTAAGACGAGGCAACATCCTACTGAGGCGCATAGCCGGTTGCCGGAAACGCCGAGGAAGTATTGAGCTCCAGGCCTTACTTCAAACCTACGGCAGGACAGTCAGTTATAGGCGGGCTGTCTCACTCAAATCACCTAAGAAGACATAGGGGGCAACATTTGGAGAGGGGCGACTCTAGGGTCCTGGAAGAGCTCCGAGCCTACCTGTCATACGGGTGCGTCCTAGCCATATCATCTGGGGGGACGAAGAAGAACATCATAATCGAGTTGTGAGGGAACTTCAGAAACAGACACAACAGTTGTGGGGACTCTCCCGTAAGCACAGCAGGGAAGGATCACAACACACAAGCGCTAGAAGGTAGGCACAGATTTCCACCTGCAAAGGGAACTCTGGAGGTGCCATCGGACCGGCCGGACTGAGGTAGCCCGGTTAACCGTATTCCGGACTGAGGATCCTGAAGCCTTCAGTAAAGAGGAAAAGAGACTGCAACCTGGTGTCCTCGTTATTCACCGCGACCTGCACCACACCACAACATCATCACATTCTCAACTTTCACTGGACGCCCCTCAGCAGGGTCACGGACCGGGCCTAGCCACCGTTACAACCCCAGAACCGAGACACAGAGGCCCGGTACCGGGTGCCCCTCGGCCCTGCGGCAGTGGGGGCGCTCCAGATACATCTACAAGTTGGGACCATGCACTCAGAGTCTATTGATTGTTATGTGCTAGAGGGCTTTCCTTCTCCTGTGGTTACTGGACTACCTTGGTTTACACTGCACTACCCTTTGGTAGATAAGCAGACTCAGGAAGTGGTAAAGTGGAGCGAGTTTTGTCAAGGACACTGCTTGGGCATTGGGCTGGCCAGGACTATCTATCTGACTTTAGAGATGTGTTTTCAGAACAGGGGTGTTCAGAACTTCCTCCCCATCATCCTTTTGATTTGTGGGTCTAAGCTGCTAAAAATCAGTCTATATAACATCTCTGGTCCAGAGAGGCAGGCCGTGAAGGACAATTTTCTGTAAGTCTGGCAAGGGATATATCAGACCATCCTTATCTCCTGTTGCTGCAGGTTTTTTCTCTGTAAAAAAAACATGGGTGTCTCTATTTCCGCTAACTTAATCGGATCACAGTCTGGGATCCCTATCCTTTCCTTCTCATCCTGGTCCTCTGTAACCAGATCGTAAAAGCATAGTGGTTTTTTATACTGGATCTCAGGTTTTTTATACTGGATCTCAGGGGGGCATACAGTCTCATTCAAATTAGGAGGGGTATGAGTGGAAGACAGCCTACAATACATGTGAGGGACACTATGAAAATCTTGTGATGCCATTTGGGTTTACTACTGCTCCCACCATCTCTCAGCATTTTGTGAATGACATGTTTAGTCACCTGGCAGGTAGATTTGCCTGTGATCTATCTTGATGACATATTAATTTATTTTCCTTACCTCAAGTTACATCAGGTACATGTCAGGCAAGTCTTACAGATACTCAATAACAATAAATTATTTGTCAAACCAGAGAAATGTATGTTCTCAGGTCAGGAGATCCCTTTTCTGAGTTATTCCTTATCATCCACCAGTTTTCCTGTGGATCTGGAGAAAGTCCAGACGGTACTGGATTGGGATCTTCCTGAGAACTTAAGGGCATTACAAAGGTTTCTCGGTTTTTCCAGCTTCTACGTTAAGCTCATCAAAAACTTTTCAGTAGTGGCCAAACCTCTGATGGATATGACCAGGAAAGGGATAGACTTTTAAAAATGCTCCAGTCCAGCCAGGGAGGCATTTGATACCTTGAAAAAGTGTTTTGCATCTGCGCAAATTCTTATACGGCCTGACATCACACAGCCTTTTATTGTAGAAGTTGACGCGTCTGAGTAGGGGATGTAATGTCGCAGGGTGCATCTCCTGGTAAATGGCATCTGCTGAGAAAAACTATGACATTGGTAACAGGGAACTCTTGGCAATTAAGTCGGCCTTTGAAGAGTAGCGTCCTTTTCAGGAGGGGACAGTTCATCCGGTCATGGTAATCACGGATCATCAAAATCTTTTATATTTAGAATCTGCTAAGCATCTGATGCCTAGACAGTTAAGATGGTTGTGGTTCTTTACAAGATTTATCCTTTTTGTGACATATAGACAGCAGAATAAGAACATTAAGGCCTTATCTCATTGTTTTCATGGGGGTGGAGATAATTGTGAACGGTTGGTATACTACAAAAAGGAATGGTTATTGCATCTATATGCTCTGATGTTGAGAAAGAGGTCATAGAGGCTCAGGGGGATGCCCCTGCTGCCTGTTCAGTATGAAAACTGTTTGTACCTGTGAATCTCCATCTTAAAGTTTTAAGTGAACATCATGATTCAGTCCCGGCCGGACATTCTGGTAGTTAAGCCATCTCAGATCTCCTTACTCTGCATTTTTAGTGGTCTGTGGTACACCTTAATGTTCGGGAGTATGCAGCTGCCTGCAGTGTTTGTGCGCTTTCAAAATCCCCTCATACTCATCTGTCTGGGTCTCTGCAACCATTGATGATTCCCAGTAGACCTTGGACTCATTTATCGGTAGATTTCATCACTGGTCTACCCATGTCTGCAGGTAAGACTGGAATTTTTGTATAGATGAACAGATTCAACAAGATGTCTCCTTTCATTGTGCTGCCTGCTTTACCCAATGCCAAGACCTTGACGCAAATTTTCATCAGAGATATCGTAAAATTACATGGGATTCCTATCGATATTGTTTCTGATCCGTCCAATCAATTTTGGAAATTTTGGAAAGGGTTTTGCACTTGTTTGGGGATTCATCTGTCATTTTCTTCAGCCTTTAATCCACAGTCTAATGAACAAGCTGAACATGGTAACCAGGATCTTTAAACTTATCTTAGGTGTTTTGTGTCTGTGAATAAGGAGGATTGGGTTACTTACTTACCTCTAGCTGCATTTGCGGTGAAAAAAAAATTGTCATGAGTCTACTGGTAAGTTCCCGTTCTTTGGGGCATATGGATTTCCTCCTCAGTTTTGCTCTTTTAATAGGAATCAAACTTCAGGAGTACCTGAATAGAAATGGTTTTCATCATCTATTACATATGTGTGGCAAGGGTTTTTGAATAATTTGAAAAGGATGGGGTCCAAATATAAGTGCGTGTCTGATCGGAGATGTTTGGTACGTCCAAACCTCTGTGGTGGCGATTTGATGCAGTTATCCTCGAGGAACATTAAGTTGAAAGTTCCTTCTTGTACTTTATATGTATGGGGCAGATTATATATGGAGAAATATATGGGGCCCATTATATACTGGAGAAATATATGGGGCCCATTCTGAATGGAGCATTATATGTGGTCCATTATATATGGAGCAATATATGGGCCCCATCATATACCTCATGGAGCAATTTATGGGGCTTATTATGTATGCAGCATTAAGTGAGACACATTATGTATGGAGCATTATATGGGGCCCTTTATATATGGAGCATTATATGGGGCCCATCATATACTGTATGGAGCATTATATAGGTCCCAATATGCATGGTGCATTATATGGAGTCCATTATATGTGGAGCAATATATGGGCTCCAACATATACTGTATGGAGCAATATATGGGGCTAATTATGTATGCAGCATTATGGGAGATCCATTTTGTATGAAGCATTATATGGGGCCCATTATATATGGAGCATTATATGGGGCTCATTATATATGGAGCAATATATGGTGTCCATCATATACAATTTGGAGCATTATATGGGGCCCATTGTGTATGGAGCATTATATTGGGGCCATTATGCATGAAGCAATATATAGATCTCATTACATATAAAGTGATATATAGGGCCAATTATGTATGGAGAATTATATGGGTCTCATTGTGTATGGAACAATATATGAGATCCATTATTCTGTATGGAGCATTATATGAGGTCTATTCTTCTGCATGGAGAATTATATGGGGTCCATTATACTATATGGAGCAATTTGTGGAGCTCATTATACTGTATGGAGCAATATATGGGTTTGTTATACTGTATGGATGGGGTCCATTATTCTGTATGAAGCAATATATGGGGCTCATTATTCTGTATGGAGCACTATGCGGTGCCCATAATACTGTATGGAGGACTATATTGTCCGGTTTCTGAGCTATTGTAGAATTTACAATAGATATAACTCATGTAATGTATTAAGTAAATGAAATCTTTGGCAATGTACTATACCTATATTTCTTTGCCATATCTGTGCATCATGAATCGTATGTGTTAAAGGGCCCCATTGAGACTATTTCACCCGGAGCCCACAAAAACCCGGAGCCAGCCCTGCTTCCCGGTGTTCCACTTTGCTGTTTGTGAGTGCATATTTCTATGCTTGGTATTTTCATTTATTCCAGTACTCTTTCCCTGTTTGTCTGGTTTGAGTATTCGTATACACTGCTACTTCCCCCTTCCCTGGGTTGGGGAAGGGACAGATAAGTGCTGATTTAGGAGCTCAGTAAGACACATGGCCATGGCGTCTTAAAGAGAACCTGTCACCCCCCCAGGCGTTTGTAACTAAAAGAGCCACCTTGTGCAGCACTAATGCTGCATTCTGACAAGGTGGCTTTTTAGTTACAAACGCCTGCACACGCTGAAATAAACACTTAAAAAATGTGCCCCCACATACCCTGAAATCGTCCCGGGGGCAGGACTTTCCTTCCTAATCAGACGCAGCACAGCTGTCACTCCGGAGCTGTGCGCGCCGGGCGCCGCCTGCTCTTGCTGCATTATCGTCCCGGCGCAACATTTATATTTTGTAAAGAACTGACATGCAGCAGATGTGAAACTGATGTGCAAGTAAAAAATAAGCAACGTGTGCATGAGACTTTAGGAATCTTATTTTACATTGCTGGCGCAAGGAAATCATTCTGTTTTTGTGACAAAACACTGTGGAAAAAAATGTGACAAAACGTAGCAAATAATTAAGGCTACATTCACATTAGCGTCTTTGGGCACAGCGTCGTCGACGCAATACACAACGCAGCGTTTTTTGACGCATGCGGTCAACGCAAAACAACCCAATAAAAATTAAATAAACCACCATAAATTGCAAGAAAAAAAAAATGTCACACACATAAAAAAAAACAAAACAACAAACATTGCAAAGAATAAAAAAAAAATGGGCAGAGAAATTATATACTTACATCTCTTGAAGGCAGAGCTGTGTCTCGTGTACTCTCTGTTTCTAGATGTGCAGGCAAGTGAAATACAATGGAATCACCCTTTTTTATATCTATGGGGTGGTCTTGTCACTGTCTAGACACTTCATCACTTCTTTTTTACTCAAAAGGCGCATGCGTCGAACAACGCGGGTCAACGCAGGCACCTGTGCCCTATGCGTTTTACATAGACAGTAATGTGGTTTTTTGACGCATTTACGACGCAAGTGCGTTGCATGCGTTGTTTACCGGAAATTTGGCGCAGGAAAAATGCTACATGTAGCGTCGGCCGCACCCTGTCTGGTGCGCCCAAATGACGCATGCGTCGTACAACGCTTGACAACGCATACCGGCGCATGTCCATGCGCCCCCATGTTAAAGATAGGGGCGCATGACGCATGCGTCGGTATCCGTCGACGATGCTGCGCCCAAAGACGCTAATGTGAACGTAGCCTAATATGTGCACATACCCCAAGAGTTCTTTGGATAAATAAAAAAACAGGATGGCGACCCTTGTAAGAATTGTTTTCACGTATGTAAGGTATATAGTGCGCACTTGGCATTACGTTCAATGTACCCTCACAGTACCTTCAAAGGTCTTTGTGGTGAAAGCTTCAGACTGTAGAACAAACCACAGGAAAGAGAACTAAACTGGATTTTGAAAATAATAGGAGAACAAACATTACAAAGCCAATTGGCCACCAAAATCCACAAGGCACAAATAACATGAAATACGAGGCAGGAGGACCATCCGAAATTAAACATTAAGTATCAGGCCACTTAAGGTGCCATATTTCATGTCCCTTATGTAAAGGAAGAAATGCATACCTAGCAAATAAGGTCATGATCATATATTACAGATCCACTGAGTATTACAATGTTTTAGGTATCTTAAATGTCACTTTTATGGTCATGCACGTTAGTTTTGTTGCAATATTCCACTTGACGAGTGTTTGTTAGATTTAATCAGCCATTTTCACCAGCTTTCGTCTCATGTGTGGGAACCTTAAGGGTATGTCTCCACGTTCAGGATTGCATCAGGATTCGGTCAGGATTTTCCATCAGTATTTGTAAGCCAAAACCAGGAGTGGGTGATAAATGCAGAAGTGGAGCATATGCTTCTATTATACTTTTCCTCCGATTGTTCCACTCCTGGTTTTGGCTTACAAATACTGATGGAAAATCCTGACCAAATCCTGATGCAATCCTGAACGTGGACACATACCCTTAGGGTACGTCTCCACGGTCCGTTTCGCCGGCGGGATCGCCGCAGCGGCGAAGCCGCTCGGCGTAAGCCCCTCCCCCTTAATGGGACGCGATGGTGCCGGATGTGTACAGTACACATCCGGGATCATCGCACCCCTCGCCATAGGGCCCTGTGATATGCCTTGCGGGGATGCTGCGTCCCCGGAAGGTGTACGGACATGCTGCGTTCTGAAAAGACGCGCAGCATGTCCGGAGTCGCAGGGCCGCCGCGTGCGGGTTTCCACGCATAGTGGAGATGGGATTTCATAAAATCCCCTCCACTATGCTGGAACATCTGGACGCTGCTTGTTTGACGCTGCAGCGTCAAACAAGCAGCGTTTACTGACCGTGGAAACATACCCTTAGAGCCCATGAAAATGAGCACCTGTATTGCTATCAGTTTTCTGTAACCTCCTGGCAAAAAAAACAAAAAGATTATCATGGTAAATAATCCGACCATAAAAGAGAACTGTCACTAAATAACTCCATGTTTATGACTCTAAAGCTGTTGGCTCACACCCAGGGAAATTCCAACAATAGTAACTGGCATAGGACTGGTTCTATATTTCTATCGTTCATAATCATTACTGATTAAACCCTATGATCATGATGTTGAATAATTTACCCTATGACATAATAAATGAGTAATTGGGAACACAAACAATATTGGCAACAAGCAATGAGAAGTATTCCAATCTTTGCAGATAATTCGCAGCGTATGCTCCAATGGATAAAAATGTTGGGCAGATAAAACTGACATACAGAATACCGTAGACTTCTGAGCAAAGCTCTAGGAGGAGACCCAAAAACTACAGGTAGGCCACATTGCATGGTTTGCTTGGGTGGGACCATGCATTTTTTAATTTCCATTGTTTTGCAGGTATCACCCCCTTTTTTTTAATTGTATGAACATATATTTTAACATCATATAAGAATGAATAGTGAACAATAAACAGTGATTGAAAAGGAAGAAAGGAACAGAGGTTAGAGTCGAATATCAAGATTTTCTATGTATGCAATAACATTGTCATTTCAGTGTAGAAATCATTCTCATCACCAGTGTAAGTGCAGCGCCCCAGGGTCCTGGTCATTGCAGTAATATCATTTTCCTCTAGGGGGAGTGATGTTACGTTTGGAGGCAATAAAGGTGATCTCTTTACCAGGTACCACAAACATACAACACATTTCATACTCCAGCCCACCAGGGGGAGCTATGCTCCTATTTATTAGGGCACTCTTCACACTTAGGTAAAACTGGTGGCCTGGAGAGGAACTTAGGCAGTTGCTGGCTGAGCTTTGCTCAGGTAGTTGGTCCCTGACAGGGGTGGGAACCTGTCAGAGGTTTAGACAGAGGATCACGGAGCTGCGCCTGCCCCACATGCGTCAGTTTCTAAGAAAGGACACGAACAGAGAACTGTATTGTAGAGAGGGTGAAGAAGTCATAGCAAAGGAGTGGATACCAGAAGGAGTTCTGCCCTGCGCAGGCTGCCTCCTTCTGAGGCGCAGGATCCCAGTAGCCGGAACACCGGTCATACGGGTTTGTCCTATCCATCTGGGGGACAGAGAGAAAGAGATAACATCGATAACATCTACATCTGTGAGGACCTTATGAGAGGCTTAGCAGTAAGGTACTACAACACCAAGGCGCTAGAGGAAGGCTACTGATTTCTATTTGGATAAGGGGACTCTGTATTTGCCTCCAAACCGGCCAACTCTGCCTGCCCTGTGATCTGCGCTCTGGACTGTGGATGCTGAAGCCTTCAGTAAAAGGTAAAGAGACTGCAACCTTGTGTCCTCGTTCTTCACTGCGCCTCACACCATCCACCATCTACATACTGGGAAGCCCTGGGGACATACTTCACCTGTGGGAAGGTATACCATCTAGCTGCCATAACATCACCCCAGCGGACCCCTTAAAGCAGAGTCAGTCACCCTGACCGAATACCACAGGTGGCGTCATGAACATTTCCCTTTTAAAGACCTTTCCCTTTATACACGGACGTCCCACGGGCCACGGACCGGGTCAGCCACCGTGACATCCCCCTGTGAACTGCAGGACCTGGTACCGAGTACCCCTTGCCCATGGGGGGCGCTCCAATCTTTGGCGTCATGAACAGGATTTACTTAAGCCTGAAAATCAGGTCATGTGTGCCTAGAGACTGTGCCAGAATCATGCTTGAACCGTGATTTACTAAAGGACTGTGTATTGCAAAAGACCGTCAAAATTCCCGCCAAAACCGCCACCATTATAGGGCCATGCGGCGTGCAGGAGGAGTGGGGCGTGTCATCGTGGGTATAGCCTGGAAGAACGGCGCGAAAATGGAAGCCGTCCCCCACAGATACTACTACGTCAGAAAAATATGTCCATCAACCAAAGGAATCCGCCTCCTAGTATGGGATGGTGGAGGAAGAAGGTACCGCCCTCCAGAAGAGGAGGAGCAGAAACCGGAGGAGGGAGCAGACACTACCCTGGTTGGCAAGATGGCGAGCGGAGGTCACCAGGAGGAGGGGGCGAATACCCGCAGTGCTGTCCGCCAATCGGAAGCTGAAGAGGCCCCGCCACCATGTATGAACCCGGAGGTTTTCGGCGCGGAAGTGGAGGAGCTGTGCCGTCAGCTCTGGAAGTCTTGGTAGGCCACTAGGCAGACTGTGGATGTCCAGGGAGAGTGGGTGACCTTCAGGTGGACCCATACCACCACCGATCTGATCGGGTTCCCTGGGGAGGCTCAGCAGGAGGGAGACAAGGGGTGGTATGCCCTCCATGTGCATAAACGTGAACTGACTGAAGGAAGATCGCCATCTCGTGACTCGGAGCCATTGCCACCAGAGGCTCCACATTGCCCAACACCGCCCTCACCTGGCCAGGTGAGGGAAACAACAACAGCCGCCCCTGAAAGAGCACCTGTCGTTCTGTGCTCCAGATGTGCTGGTGCCTTAGTGGAGCAAAGAACTGTGAGCACGCAGACTCCAATCCAGAGTGCAGATGCACTATATGTGATGCCGGGCAGTCGTTCATATCCAAGAGGACTGCCCCCGCCAGTGCTACCGCCAGAACTGTTCCAGTAACTTGAAAATCTGGAAGATTTCAAATAGTTATTAAACTTTCTTTTTGCTACTGCTTTCCAAGTTTTAAACCCGATCAGGGTTATTTCTAAAAGGGGCCCCCTGTTAAAGGGATCCTTAGTTTGCACAAGTTCATCGTTGCCTTAAGGACTGCAGAATCATGGACGGTGAATGATTCCTGAACTGCTTGTAAATAGTTCGCACCTTCTTAAAGGTGCTTCCTACTGGTTTTACAACAGGAAGCTTTTACAGAGACTGCCTCCAACAGAGACTGTTGCTGATCTTGATGTGATTGATATTGCACTACCTCATTGGGTTATCTGAGCCCATAAAGGGTTCCATGTCTAATTGTTGCACTTTGCCAGGAAGTTAATATGTTACAGGGTTAATATAGTAGATAAAGTTAAAAGAAATTTGTATCCAGATAGGATTATGTTTACCTAGCTGATAGTATGCGGCCAGAGATAGAAAAAACTTAATGATGTACTTTGAATAAACTGAAGGAAAGAAAATGCAGTGAGCCCGTGGGGGTTGATAGACAGTCCTGCATGTGGGGAGTAATAATAAAGAAAAATGTTGATTTGCACTTTCAAGTTTTAAGAGAAAGTATACCTGTAAAGGTACTTGTGTTTCATAGTTAGCTTATAACTAAATTGTTCCATTTCAAAATGTAAATATGTTTTTGTTTGCAACGTTCAAGCGTCCTCACCGCCCATAAAGGGAAGCATCAGTTCAATTAACTTGTTTCATAGCATTTTAAAAAAAATTACATGTCTTCTTGCTAATATATTGTTGTTCTCTTTTCCCAATCCCGGAGTACTGGATTTAACGGGGGGGGGGGAGGAGTGCAGCCCCCCAGGGTCCTGGTCGTTGCAGTAATATCATTTTCCTCTAGGGGGGAGTGATGTTACATTTGGAGGCAATAAAGGAGGTCTCTTTAACAGGTACCACAAACATAAAACATATTTCATACTCCAGCCCACCAGGGGGAGCTATGCTTCTATTTATTAGGGCACTCTTCACACTTAGGTAAAACTGGTGGCTTGGAGAGGAAGTTAGGCAGTTGCTGGCTGAGCTTTGCTCAGGTAGTTGGTCCCTGACAGGGGTGGGAGCCTGTCAGAGGCTTAGACAGAGGGTCATGGAGCTGCGCCTGCCCCTCGTGCGGCAGTTCCTAAGAAAAGACACGAACAGAGAACTGTATTGTAGAGAGGGTGAAGAAGTCATAGCAAAGGAGTGGATACCACAAGGAGTTCTGCCCTGCACAGGCTGCCTCCTTCTGAGGCGCAGGATCCCGGTAGCCAGAACACCGAGGGAGCAACAGTTCTTTATGCCTTGCTCCAGAGACTGGCAGGACAGCTAATTGCAGGTTACTGATCCGCCCCATACCCAGGAGGCAAGGTGGCGCCCACAAGAGGCCGGGGCATGATAGAGTCCCTGTAAAAAGCCTCTAGCCACCGGTCATACGGGTTTGTCCTATCCATCTGGGGGACAGAGAGAAAGAGATAACATCGATAACATCTACATCTGTGAGGACCTTATGAGAGGCTTAGCAGTAAGGTACTACAACACCAAGGCGCTAGAGGAAGGCTACTGATTTCTATCTGGATAAGGGGACTCTGGATTTGCCTCCAAACCGTCCGGACTCTGCCTGCCCTGTGATCTGCGCTCTGGACTGTGGATGCTGAAGCCTTCAGTAAAAGGTAAAGAGACTGCAACCTTGTGTCCTCGTTCTTCACTGCGCCTCACACCATCCACCATCTACACACTGGGAAGCCCTGGGGACATACTTCACCTGTGGGAAGGTATACCATCTAGCTGCCATAACATCACCCCAGCGGACCTCTTAAAGCAGCATCAGTCACCCTGACCGAATACCACAGGTGGCGTCACGAACATTTCCCCTTTAAAGACTTTTCCCTTTATACACGGACGTCCCACAGGCCACGGACCGGGTCAGCCACCGTGACATCCCCCTGTGAACCGCAGGACCCAATACCGAGTACCCCTTGCCCATGGGGGGCGCTCCATAAGATCTGAGGGGACATTTCTCAACAATGTGCTGAATTGTTTGACGGTCAGCTCCACAGTCACAGGCAGGATAGTCAGATTTTCCCCACTTATGTATAAGATTTACATAGACACAAAAGTTTGTTCTGATACGATTTAGAGTAACCCAGGTTTTCCTTGGTACATTGAAGCCTGGTAGTGGATTTTGTAAGTGAGGAAATGTTTGAAGCTCACCATCTACTGCACTGACCCAAAGTTCTCGCCATTTCACCCCCTAATGATGACCTTCTGAGCTCTTTTAACAGTACGTTGTCACTGCATCTGTCCTCCATAAGTTCTAATGTGGTTATGAGAATATTCAGATTCACCCAGTGACCCTGTCTAATAAAACACCTGACAGGAGCTGGTTTATAACAAATATCCAACAGATACCAGCTGCATGTGCATCTAATGCCTTCGTCTAATTTGTGAAAAACAAATGCATTAATGACCCATTCTAATAAAAAAAAATCCCCAGACTCTCCCCTGGCATCGTCATCACACTGACAGCCAGCTAGTAACACAGCTTTGCCATGCATGCAGGAACGATCATGCTCTTAAAGGGAACCTGTCATGGTGGATAACACTATCAACCTGCAGATATAGTGTTAATCTCCGGATTAATAGCATTAGGAAGGTGCCTGGCCGCTGCTCTCAAACTGTGGCTCCCTGGAGAAAATTAACTTTATTCCTCCCAGGAGCTGCCAGCTTTCAGTCATACAAGTGTGCCCGTGTGGCTACAGTCAATGCTCACAGCACTGTGATCGATGACTGGAAGCATGTCCCGGTGCTTAGATTGACAGCCAGCTCTGCAGTGCATCAACTGTAATAATAATTAATAATGTTCAGAGTGGATCACAGTCATTACATTCAAAACTATCAATGGTCACTTCATCCATATAAATAAAAAATACCCATGTTTAGATCTATGTCTATTGCGAAGCACCCAGGAGAGCAGAGGCAGTGGTCTGCATCACTCATGAGAAGAAGGTACTACTGGAAAATGTAGTTTTAGCAGATAAGACCAGGACCACATGTTGTGCTATGTGAAACTAGATACACAGAGTGGCAGATAGGGATGAAAAAAGACACAAACATAAAAGAAAGTAACTTTATGTTGGGCTTGTACTCATGGGTGTACATAGAAATCATGGGACCCCATATGACCCCAAGTACTAATTGAAGAAGTATAATGGCCCTATGCCTCACCACGCTGTATAATGGCCCCCCCTACCCCTCCAAACAGTATTATGACTCCCATACACCCATCCACACAATATGATGGACCCCAAACAGTATTATGGCCCCACATAGCCCTCCATAAAGTATAAAGGCTCCAACATAGCCCTCCAAATATTATAATGGCCCACCACATAGACCTCCATATATTATATTAGCCCCCACATAGCCCTCCATATAGTGTAATAGGCCCCATAGTAATAGATATAGCACTCTGCATCCCATAATACTCCATATAGAGTAATGCACTCCTCATAGTCCTCCATATAGTATAATGCACTCCCCATAGTCCTCAATATAGTATAATGCCCCCCATAGTGCTCCATATACAGCTCTTGCAAAAATGAAGAGACAACTGCAAAATGTTCAGTTTGTCTGAATTTTCTCTTTATAGGTATATTTTGGAGTAAAATGTAAATGTTCTTTTATTTTATAAACTTCTGACAACATGTCTCCGAATTTCAAAGCAATAATGTTTGTATTTTTTTTCTGACAAAGAAGAATGGTCAAAATTTAAAAAAAAAACTGTGCTTTCAGACTTCAAATAATGCAAAGAAAACAAGTTCATAATCATTTAGAAACAGCAATACTAATTTTTTAACTCAGGAAGAGTTTAGAAATCAATATTTTGTGGAATAACCATGATTTTAGTTCACAGCTTTCATGCGTCTTGGCATGCTTTCCACCAGTCTTTCACCCTGCTTCTGGCGGAAAAATTTAAGCAGTTCTTCTTTGTATGATGGCTTGTGATTATCCATCATCCTCTTGATTACATTCCAGAGGTTTTCAATGGGGTTCAGGTCTGGAGATTGGGCTGCCCGTGACAGGGTTTTGATGTGGTGGTCTCTTGATTATTCTCTCCCCAGGATGGTCATGCGGGGGTTAATCTTCCTGGCCTCGTTTTGGCATCTGTCTGGCTATTTAAGTCCGCTGTTACCTGCAAGCAGTGTCAGTTATAGTTCCTGTCTCAGATTTCCAGGATGTATTTGATGAGCTCAAGTTCAGTTCCCTTCCTCCACATAGGGACTGTGATTGTGCTATTGACTTGATTCCTGGCTGTAAGTTCCCTAAGGGCCGACTTTTCAATCTGTCTGTGCCAGAGCATGCCGCCATGCGGAGCTATGTTAAGGAGTCTTTAGAGAAGGGGCATATTCGGCCGTCTTCGTCACCATTGGGAGCAGGATTCTTTTTTGTTGCCAAGAAGGATGGCTCCTTGAGACCCTGTATTGATTATTGCCTTCTTAATAAGATCACGGTCAAATTCCAATACCCTTTACCTTTGCTCTCTGATTTGTTTGCTCGGATTAAGGGGGCTAGTTGGTTTACCAAGATTGACCTTCGAGGGGCATATAATCTTGTTCGTATTAAACAGGGTGACGAATGGAAAACTGCATTTAATACGCCCGAAGGCCATTTTGAATACCTGGTGATGCCTTTCGGGCTTTCTAATGCTCCTTCTGTATTTCAGTCCTTTATGCATGATATTTTCCGCAATTATCTTAACAAATTCCTGATTGTGTATTTGGATGATATTTTGATTTTTTCCAATGATTGGGAGTCTCATGTGAAGCAGGTCAGGATGGTATTCCAGATCCTTCGTGATAATGCTCTATTTGTGAAGGGGTCTAAGTGCCTATTTGGAGTTCAGAAGGTCTCTTTTTTGGGGTTTATTTTTTCTCCTTCGTCTATAGAAATGGATCCTGTTAAGGTCCAAGCCATTCATGACTGGATTCAACCCACATCTGTGAAGAGCCTTCAGAAATTTTTGGGCTTTGCTAATTTTTATCGTCGTTTCATTGCCAACTTCTCTAGTGTGGTTAAACCTCTGACCGATTTGACTAAGAAAGGCGCTGATGTGACTAATTGGTCCTCTGAGGCTGTTGAGGCCTTTCAGGAGCTTAAACGCTGATTTACTTCTGCCCCTGTCTTGAGTCAGCTGGATGTTGCTCTTCCTTTTCAGGTTGAGGTTGACGCTTCTGAGATTGGGGCAGAGGCCGTTTTGTCACAGAGGAATTCTGATGGTTCCTTGATGAAGCCATGTGCCTTCTTTTCCAGAAAGTTTTCGCCTGCGGAACGCAATTATGATGTCGGCAATCGGGAGTTGTTGGCTATGAAGTGGGCATTTGAGGAGTGGCGACATTGGCTTGAGGGAGCCAAGCACCGCATTGTGGTCTTGACCGATCATAAGAATCTGATTTACCTCGAATCGGCCAAGCGGCTGAACCCTAGACAGGCTCGGTGGTCCCTGTTTTTCTCCCGTTTTGATTTTGTGGTCTCATATCTTCCAGGATCTAAGAATGTTAAGGCGGATGCCCTCTCTAGGAGTTTTTTGCCTGATTCTCCTGGAGTCCTTGAGCCGGTTGGCATTCTTAGGGAAGGGGTGATTCTGTCTGCCATCTCCCCTGATTTGCGGCGGGCGCTTCAGGAATTTCAGGCTGATAAACCTGACCGCTGTCCTGTGGGGAAGCTGTTTGTTCCTGATAGATGGACAAGTAAGGTAATTTCTGAGGTCCATTGGTCTGTGTTGGCCGGTCATCCTGGGATTTTTGGTACCAGAGATTTGGTTGCTAGGTCCTTTTGGTGGCCTTCCTTGTCGCGGGATGTGCGTTCTTTCGTGCAGTCCTGTGGGACTTGTGCCCGGGCTAAGCCTTGCTGTTCCCGCGCTAGTGGGTTGCTTTTGCTTTTGCCTGTCCCGGAGAGGCCTTGGACGCATATTTCCATGGATTTTATTTCGGATCTTCCTGTGTCCCAGAGGATGTCTGTTATCTGGGTGGTTTGTGACCGGTTCTCTAAAATGGTCCATTTGGTACCTTTGCCTAAATTGCCTTCCTCCTCTGATTTGGTTCCATTATTTTTTCAGCATGTGGTTCGTTTGCATGGCATTCCAGAGAATATTGTGTCTGACAGAGGTTCCCAGTTTGTTTCCAGGTTTTGGCGGGCCTTTTGTGCTAAGATGGGCATTAATTTGTCTTTTTCTTCGGCGTTCCATCCTCAGACAAATGGCCAAACTGAGCGAACTAATCAAACCTTGGAAACCTATTTGAGATGCTTTGTGTCTGCTGATCAGGATGATTGGGTGGCTTTCTTGCCATTGGCCGAGTTTGCCCTTAATAATCGGGCCAGTTCGGCTACTTTGGTTTCACCTTTCTTTTGTAATTTTGGTTTTCATCCTCGTTTTTCTTCAGGGCAGGTTGAGCCTTCTGATTGTACTGGTGTAGATTCTGTTATGGACAGGTTACAGCAGATTTGGACTCATGTGGTAGACAATTTGACGTCCCAGGAAAAGGCTCAGCGTTTTGCTAACCGCCGTCGGTGTGTTGGTCCTCGGCTTCGTGTGGGGGATTTGGTCTGGTTATCCTCTCGTCATGTTCCTATGAAGGTTTCTTCCCCTAAGTTTAAGCCTCGGTTTATTGGTCCTTATAAGATTTCTGAGATTATCAATCCAGTGTCTTTTCGTTTGGCCCTTCCAGCCTCTTTTGCCATCCACAATGTTTTCCATAGATCTTTGTTGCGGAGATATGTGGTGCCCGTTGTTCCATCTGTTGATCCTCCTGCCCCGGTGTTGGTTGAGGGGGAGTTGGAATATGTGGTTGAGAAAATTTTGGATTCTCGTTTTTCGAGGCGGAGGCTTCAGTATCTTGTCAAGTGGAAGGGTTATGGCCAGGAGGATAATTCTTGGGTGGTTGCCTCCGATGTCCATGCCGCCGATTTGGTCCGTGCTTTTCATTTGGCTCGTCCTGATCGGCCTGGGGGCCCTGGTGAGGGTTCGGTGACCCCTCCTCAAGGGGGGGGTACTGTTGTGAATTCCGCTCTTGGGCTCCCTCCGGTGGTTATAAGTAGCATTTTTGTGAATTCTGCTCTTGGGCTCCCTCCTGTGGTTTTGAGTGGTATGGCTGCTTCTGGGATTTAGCATCAGCCGCTGCTTTCACTGATCGTCTTTCTTGCTTAGCTATATTAGTCTGGCCTTTTCCCTAATTCAAAGCCAGTTGTCAATTGTTGAGCTTGGAGTCATGGCTCTCTGAGGATTTCCCTGTCACTCTGACCATTTCAGCAAAGCTAAGTCCTTGCTTGTCTTTTTGCAGTTCACTGGTTGTGGACTTTGTTGTTCAGCATTTTCTATGTTTTGCTCATTTGTCCAGCTTATCAGTATTGACCTATTTTGCTAAGCTGGAAGCTCTGGGCAGCAGAGTTTGCCCTCCACACCTTAGTCAGGTGTGGAGATTTTTGCATTTCTCTGCAGTGGACTTTTTCTAGTTTTTATTACTGACCGCACAGTGATCTGTCCTGTACTAATTCTGTCTAGCTAGTAGTGGCCTCCTTTGCTAAAATCTTGTTTCATACTACATATGTCATTTCCTTCTCCTCTCACAGTCATTATTTGTGGGGGGCTGTCCTGTCCTTTGGGGATTTTCTCTGAGGCTAGATAGCTTTCCTCTTTCTGCCTAGCTAGATCTCCGGCTGTGACGAGGTGTCTAGGGAGAGACAGGAACATCCCATGGCTACTGCTAGTGTCTGTGTTAAGATCAGGAACTGCGGTCGGTATAATTTACCACCTGCTCAGAGCTAGTCGCATGTCGCTCCTTAATCACCAGACCATAACACACATCCTCACCAATCACACATTTACAGTTCCCATCACCACATAAATGGCCAGCAGCTTTTGTTTTGGCCAAAAGATTTTTTAATTCACCACCAAGACAAGGTAGACTCTTCTGGCCAAACTCTACTCTACTATAACTTACTAAACATATGTTAAAATATCCAATACAATTTAGGTATATTTTTATTTATTTTTCAATTTTTAAATGAACGATAATATCACAAACAAGGAAAAATACCGCCACACCATATTACTACCACATAATGACCTATAATACCACATACAAGAAACAAATACTGCCACACCATGTCCAGATCACATATTACCACCACATAGTGACCAATAATACCACATATAAGGGACAACTACCACCACACCATGACCAGACCACATATTACCACCACAGTGACCAAATAATAGCACATACAAGGGACAAATACCGCCACACCTTGAAAAACAACATATTACCACTGCATAGTGACTGAATACTGCAATACTGATCATTAATAAAAAAACCACAATGCTATCACCATAAGTGCCATTATACACAGGAGATCTGTACTTAGAATGCAGTGTCTGTGAACAGGTAACACACTAACTCACCAGTAGTGTTGAGCATTCGGATACTGCAAGTATCGGGTATCGGCCGATACTTGCTGTATCGGAAATTCCGATACCGAGATCCGATATTTTTGTGATATCGGGTATCGGTATCGAAACAACATTAATGTAAAAATGTGTAAAAGAGAGAATTAAAATAAAAAATATTGCTATACTCACCTCTCCGACGCAGCCTGCACCTTACCGAGGGAAGCGGCAGCGTTCTTTGTTTAAAATTTGCGCTTTTCTTTCCTTTACGTGAGTCCCGGCTTGTGATTGGTTGCGTGCCGCCCATGTGACCGGCACGCAACCAATCACAGCAAGCCGTGACGTAATTTCAGGTCCTTCAGGATTTTAAAATTACGTTCCGGCTTTGTGATTGGTTGCGTCGCAGTCACATGGGAGACGCAACCAATCACAGCAAGCCGTGACGTAATTTCAGGTCCTTAAGGATTTTAAAATTACGTCCCGGCTTTGTGATTGGTTGCGTCGCAGTCACATGGGAGACGCAACCAATCACAAGCCGTGACGTCACGGGAGGCTGGACACGCGCGCATTTTAAAAAGTGCGCGTGTCCAGCCTCCCGTGACGTCACGGCTTGTGATTGGTTAATGGCGGCCATGTTGCCGGGACGCGGACCAATCACAGCAAGCCGTGACGTAATTTCGTCACGGCTTGCTGTGATTGGTCCGCGTCCCGGCAACATGGCCGCCCTGACCAATCACAAGCCGGGACTTCACGTAACCAAGTAAAAGCGCGAATTTTAAACAAACAACGCTGCCGGTTCCCTCGCTGAGGTCCAGGCTGCGTCGGAGGGTGAGTATAGCGATATTTTTTATTTTAATTCTTTCTTTTACACATTTATATGGATCCCAGGGCCTGAAGGAGAGTTTCCTCTCCTTCAGACCCTGGGAACCATCAGGAATACCGTCCGATACTTGAGTCCCATTGACTTGTATTGGTATCGGGTATCGGTATCGGATTGGATCCGATACTTTGCCGGTATCGGCCGATACTTTCCGATACCGATACTTTCAAGTATCGGACGGTATCGCTCAACACTACTCACCAGTGATGTCTCTTGGTGAAGTCCTTCAGCCTCGCTTTCCATCTTCATCCAGCACAGACCGCCATCACTTCTTCCAGCCAGGTCTCGTCTCTGCAGGAAATAACATAGTTATCTAGAGCTCCGCTTGCAGAACACATTGCTTAATTTTTTTCCAACTTCTATACTACACCAGATGAAGGAAAAAAGGCGACCTAGTGTAGCTCTGCACAGTAACAGGACTGCCCCCCCATTTAGAACAGTATCCTCAAAAACAAAATAAATACATCACTGCAGTAATAATATCCCTTAATTAGCCCCTATGGTAATAATATCCGCATCCTGGCCCCGTGTATCTCATTCCTGGCTCCAGCCATATGTTCCCCCATCCTGCCCTCACGAGTATCCATTCTGCCCCATATGATCTCCCCATCCTGCCCCATGATCCTGACTCATCTGTCCCAATATCCTGCCGCCCCATCTGTCTCCATCGCATCCATCCTGCCCCGTGATCCTGCACCATGATCCTGCCCCATATGTCTCCATCCTGCCCTATCTGTCTCCATCCTGTCTCACATCCTGCCCCGTGTCTCACATTCTGCCCCGTGTCTCACATTCTGCCCCGTGTCTCACATTCTTCCCCTGTGTCTCACATTCTGTCCCAGTCTCACATCCTGCCCCCCTGTCTCACATCCTGCCCACCTGTCTCACATCCTGCTCCCATCTCACATCCTGCCCCGTGTCTCACATTCTGCCCCCGTCTCACATTCTGCCCCCCGTGTCTCACATCCTGCCCCATCTCACATCCTGCCCCGTGTCTCACATTCTGCCCCGTGTCACAAATTCTGCCCCATGTCACAAATTCTGCCCCCCGTGTCTCACATCCTGCCCCGTCTCACATCCTGCCCCCTGTCTCACATCCTGCCCCGTGTCACAAATTCTGCCCCCGTGACTCACATTCTGCCCCCTGTCACAAATTCTGCCTGTGTCTCACAGCCTGCCACCTGTCACACATTCTGCCCCCCTGTGTAGTTTCCATACCTGCCCCGTGTCTCACACTCTGCCCCCGTGTCTCACATTCTTCCCCCCGTGTCTCACATCCTGCCCCGTCTCACATCCTGCCCCCGTCTCACATCCTGCCCCCTGTCTCACATTCTGCCCCGTGTCACAAATTCTGTCACCGTGTCTCACATTCTGCCCCCTGTCACAAATTCTGCCTGTGTCTCACAGCCTGCCACATGTCACACATTCTGCCCCCCTGTGTAGTTTCCATACCTGCCCCGTGTCTCACACTCTGCCCCATGTCACAAATTCTGCCCCCGTGTCTCACATTCTGTCCCCCGTGTCTCACATCCTGCCCCCGTCTCACATCCTGCCCCCTGTCTCACATCCTGCCCCCATTTAGAACAGTATCCTCAAAAACAAAATAAATACATCACTGCAGTAATAATAACCCTTAATTAGCCCCTATGGTAATAATATCCGCATCCTGGCCCCGTGTATCTCATTCCTGGCTCCAGCCATATGTTCCCCCATCCTGCCCTCACGAGTATCCATTCTGCCCCATATGATCTCCCCATCCTGCCCCATGATCCTGACCCATCTGTCCCAATATCCTGCCGCCCCATCTGTCTCCATCGCATCCATCCTGCCCCGTGATCCTGCACCATGATCCTGCCCCATATGTCTCCATCCTGCCCTATCTGTCTCCATCCTGTCTCACATCCTGCCCCGTGTCTCACATTCTGCCCCGTGTCTCACATTCTGCCCCGTGTCTCACATTCTGCCCCGTGTCTCACATTCTTCCCCTGTGTCTCACATTCTGTCCCAGTCTCACATCCTGCCCCCCTGTCTCACATCCTGCCCACCTGTCTCACATCCTGCTCCCATCTCACATCCTGCCCCGTGTCTCACATTCTGCCCCCGTCTCACATTCTGCCCCCCGTGTCTCACATCCTGCCCCATCTCACATCCTGCCCCGTGTCTCACATACTGCCCCGTGTCACAAATTCTGCCCCCCGTGTCTCACATCCTGCCCCGTCTCACATCCTGCCCCCTGTCTCACATCCTGCCCCGTGTCACAAATTCTGCCCCCGTGACTCACATTCTGCCCCCTGTCACAAATTCTGCCTGTGTCTCACAGCCTGCCACCTGTCACACATTCTGCCCCCCTGTGTAGTTTCCATACCTGCCCCGTGTCTCACACTCTGCCCCGTGTCACAAATTCTGCCCCCGTGTCTCACATTCTTCCCCCCGTGTCTCACATCCTGCCCCCGTCTCACATCCTGCCCCCTGTCTCACATTCTGCCCCGTGTCACAAATTCTGTCACCGTGTCTCACATTCTGCCCCCTGTCACAAATTCTGCCTGTGTCTCACAGCCTGCCACATGTCACACATTCTGCCCCCCTGTGTAGTTTCCATACCTGCCCCGTGTCTCACACTCTGCCCCATGTCACAAATTCTGCCCCCGTGTCTCACATCCTGCCCCCGTCTCACATCCTGCCCCCTGTCTCACATCCTGCCCCCGGTCTCACATTCTGCCCCGTGTCACAAATTCTGTCACCGTGTCTCACATTCTGCCCCCTGTCACAAATTCTGCCTGTGTCTCACAGCCTGCCACCTGTCACATATTCTGTCCCCCTGTGTTGTTTCCATTCCTGCCCCCTGTTGTTTTTATTCCTGCCTCCCTGTGGTGTTTCCATTCCTGCCCCCAGTGGTTTCATTCCTGCCCCCCTGTGGTGTTTCCATTCCTGCCCCCAGTGTTTTCATTCCTGCCCCCAATGTTTCCATTCCTGCCCCCCTGATTTCATTCCTGCCCCCAGTGTTTTCATTCCTGCCCCCCTGATTTCATTCCTGCCCCCCTGATTTCATTGCTGCCCCCTGTGTTCTTTTCTTTCCTGCCCCTGTGTCCCCCATCCTGTCCTCCTGTCTTTATCATGCCCCGGGCTTGCTGCATTCAGTAAAAAATAAAAAATAAATTAAAAAAAATTAAAAAAACACCTTACCTGGCCACTGTTCAGCGCCGACTTCCATCCCGGGCATTTCAGCCCGGACTCGCCGGTGAATGACGATGATGTCATGGGCCCGCAAGGCAACACAGGACACTGAACCTGCGTCTCAGACGCAGGTTCAGTGTACTGTCAGAAGCCTGCCGCTGGGGCCGGGGCCAGATGGGCAGGTGAGACGGGGCGATGCGGGCCCCCTCTGCCCTCCGGGCCCCATATGCCTGTCAGGGCAGTAATGCCCTGATGGCGGCCGTGCACCTATGTTGTTGCTGATGTCTCCTCCCTGAATTTCTTGTTGGCTACCACCCTGAGTTCCTGATTGGTACATTCTCATTGCACACCCTATTTAAACCTGGCCTTGCTCTCAGTTCCTTGTGTGATTATTGAGCTATTTGCCTTTAGTCAAGCTTCCTGCCACCTGCTATTCCTTCAAATGATAATGCTGCTCTCTGTAAATGACCTCTGGCTTCCTTGACTACGATTCCTGCTTATTCCTTCAAACTACTTTGCTGTTCCTGTGTATCGACTCCTTGGCGATTCCAGATTATACTACCTGCCCGGTGCTGCCCCTAGTGGTTGCAATATCACTACTCCAACCAGGTCAGTCTGTAACACTATGGTTACGTTCCCACAATGAGTTTTTGATGCTGCAGATTTTCTGCACCTGTTAAATAAAGTAGAATACTTGTGCTTTTTTTTCATTGCATTTATATCGCATTTTTTACACTGATATATATATATATATATATATATATATATATATATATATATATATATATATATATATATATTCTGATTTTTTTTTTTTTTTTTTTTTTTTTTTTTTTTTTTTAAAGCTATGGATTTTCCGCATCTAATGCAACTCTTTGTTCAAAATCTGCACATAAAACTCAGCATGCTTGCAATAGAAAGAGATCCATAGCATGTTAATATCATGCACAGCAGTTCAGATTGCGCTGTGGAATGAAAATCACAATGGGCATGATATTTCCGTAAGGGTCCCTTTCCACTTGCGAGAAACACGTCCGTGTCTCGCATGTGGAAACCAAGCTGTGGAGCCAGGACTTGGGAGCGGAGCGTGCGGCTCCATGTGTTCCTATGCTGCCGCATGCTCCGCTCTGGAGTGCCGGCTCCACAGCTTGGTTTCCACATGCGAGACACGGACGTGTTTCTTGCAAGTGGAAAGGGACCCTAAATCCAATTCACTTAGCTGAGACTTTAACATTGGTTATTTAGCGCAGCGAAAATGCACAGGGTCAAATACTGAAAAAAAACCTATGGGAACTTAATCTAATACAGCTATTCCAAAGAACCACTAGGTGTCACTATTTCTTAAAAAAAAAACATTACCAGGCTTTGCAGTTTCCATATTTATTTATTTTTTATTTTTTTCAATGAATAACACTAATATAGAGGAAACAGGCGCTCCTGGTGTGAATCAGCCTGGACTGACTTACTCGAGGCCCATATTGAAAAGGCTCGCCTGGAACTGCAGCCCTCGTCATCAGCCTGCAGCTGAGGGTGAAAATACCAATCCAAATGAAAAATTTAAATAAGAATGAGGATCCAACGGTGCTGTCAGTCCATTTAATTGTTAAGAACAATGTTTTAATTAAAACAACGCGTTTCAGGTACACATAAAAACATACATTCAAATTGACCAGTATTCTTATAAACCGTCTCAACCAGGTGCGTGTGTATCTTCTAACCCCATCTCTGCTGCCCTGTAGCTCCACAGCTATCATGTCTCATTGTCAGTGTAGTGCATATTAACCTATATATTGCTGTCGCATTGCATATTAGCCTGTATGCTCTATGCATTCATTTAACCCCTCAGGGGCTAATATAATTTAAAAATCCAATAACTTTCTCTGTTTATCAGTCTTTGATATATACCGGAAAAGCTGATTGATATTTGTTCTATTATGGTAAGCTCTAAGTTGGCGGGATTTTTTTTTTTTTCCATGTACATGAAAAAAAATGTCTCGATAGGCTGCGATTCATAATTCCATTTTTAATGTTTGACCATCTTAAGATATATTGGCATCGTGGTCCGTCCCACATACTGCATTCGCACTGACAGTGTAGGACATAAATCACATCAGAAAACACTTTCGTGTGACCATTAATGTAAATTGTCTTTTTTGCCTGACTTTATCCATTTACAACTCTTACATTTCGAATTGCCACACTTAAAAGTTCCACTATTGGTCACTAAATTAGCTCCAATTACATTCTCCTCCACGATGATTATTTTTCTTCCTACTCCGACAAGGCGCTATAATAATTTTCAGATTCTTATTATGTCTGTAGACTACCACTTCATCAGTAGGTGCATTTTTTTGATAGAAGGGGATCCTCCCCCTTAAAATAAACCAATGTTTTCTGAGGCCTTCTTCCACACTTTTTTTTTTTTTTTATTTGTTAAAAAAAAAAAAATGCACACACTAGTTGCAAATTCATGGCTTTGTTGATAAGGGGGTAAATATTATTTGCATCCCCCTTTTTAAGCCTGCCTTATAGCTTTTCCTATGTGATAAATCCAATTGTGGGTTCTGTCTTGGGGCCCCTAAGACCAATTTGTCAGTGATGGGAGCAGCAGATGCAATGTTTTACATGGCTAATCCCTGGAATCACAGCTGTTTGTTTAGCATTTGCGTTGCATTAAAGTAAAAACAAAACACAAATCTTGATTTTTGGCAAAGAACCAAGCACAGTAATAATGGAAGTACGTGATATTATTCATATCATTAGTCAGAAGGGTGTGCTCAGGTATCTTCAAGGTTATTTAAGTTCATTTCATTATGCAAACTGTTACAATACGGAATATACAGCATGTGTTCATATAACAGAAGCACGTCTCTTGTATCCGTACATTATTCAGGTTACTAATAATGTAGAGAAAATAACGTGAAACGTGACATTCAGAAATTGAGTTTATGGCACTTAGGCTACTTTCACATTAGCGTTTGAATCTGCAGCGTTTAATCCGCAAACGGAAGGACACGAAAAACGCATGAAAACGCGTGTAAACGCAGCGTTTTTAAAACGCTTACGGTTACCGCATGCGTCATTAAAACGCAGCGTTTACATGCTTTTGCTTGCGTTTTCTATGCGTTTGCGTTTTTTGTGCGCATGGCGCAAAATTTCACCAGAGAAAAATTCTAGATGCAAGAACCAGCCAATGGGACTACAGAGGGCGTGTATTATGTGAAATCTATATATAGACCCTAGGACAGCTGAAATCTTCAGATTTTGCTCCTGTGTCCTGTGAGAAGATGGATCTTCACATGGATAGCTATTACTTTAAACTGGATCTGAGCATCAAGATTTTTCTGGCATGTGCGTTTGCTTGGGAGCAACACCGAAACCGGGAAAGACAGAGAAGGACAAGGCGTAGGCGGTTTTGGCAACACCCCATTGTAGAACTGCGGGAGAGCCGTGGTACATATCACACCCTGTATGGCGAGCTCAATGAGAACCCAGAAAAATTCCCAGAATATACCAGGATGTCACAAGACTCTTTCCGGGATTTGCTTGATCGTGTCCAAGGAGCCATCCGGAGACAGGACACACAGCTCCGTAGAGCCATTCCACCAGCGGAACGTCTCCTGGTTACCTTAAGGTACGTAATAATTCTAAACAAAAGCTAACCAAAATTTTTTGCAGGTCTGATGTTTTTTTGCCTATTTTGTAATTTATTTATTCTTACTACAGATTTCTTGCAACTGGAGAGAGCTTGTCATCCCTTCATTTCCAGTACCGCCTTGGGATTTCCACGCTCTCCGGAATTGTTTTTGAAACCTGCCGGGCTTTATGGACCATTCTCCGTGAGGAATTTATACCCATACCCACGGAGGACATGTGGAAAGAAATTGCTGACAAATTTTGGACTGTTTGTGATTTTCCCAACTGTTTGGGTGCGGTGGATGGGAAGCACATCCGGATTACCAAACCAGCCAGAACGGGATCACAGTTCTTCAACTACAAAAAATATTTTTCTGTAGTTCTTATGGCAATAGCCGATGCGGACTGTCGCTTCATTGCTGTGGACATTGGTGCTTTTGGCCGTGGCAACGATTCACAGACTTTTAAAACCTCTGATATGGGCCGACGTGTTTATGGCAAAAATTTTAATTTCCCACAGCCACGACCACTCCCCTACACTCAAGGCCCACCGCTGCCATTTGTAATGGTTGGGGATGAGGCCTTTCAGATGAGTGAAAATCTCCTGAAGCCCTATTCAAGTCGGGACTTGAACCGCACAAAACGGATCTACAACTACAGACTAACCAGGGCACGCAGAACAGTAGAGTGTGCCTTTGGGATTATGGTGTCCAAATGGCGCATTCTAGCAACTGCAATAAATCTAAAAATGGAGACAGTGGATGAGGTAGTTAAAGCCTGTGTGGTTCTCCACAATTTCATTCTGGCTAAGGAGCGACCCACCATAGAACTTGATGAACCTGTTGCCAACCCTTTGCCTGATTACCGTCATCATCCGCTGCGGTCAACAGTTGAAGTAGGCCACATGCGGGACCAATTTGCAGCGTTTTTTGATTCTGACATTGGACGTGTGCCATGGCAGGACAATATGGTGTAAAATGTACTGCTGGTTTCGGGTCTGCAAATTTATGTTTGGAATGTTAATGTTTTTTCAAATAAAATAATTGTGTTTTACTTTCTTCACCATGTCTCCTATCTATTTCCTTAACAAACCACTTTGGGTTTTTGGGCTTAGGTTGTTGACGTGAGTCCTGTCTTGGTTCACCATTAGCTTTTTGCCGCAGACTGTATAGACGATGTCCGTTATTGTCGCAGTATTTGTCCAGTACTTAACATCAGTATTTGTAAGCCTAAACCAGGAGCGGTAGTTAAATGCTTTTAGTGGTGCATATCTGTTTAATGTTAATGTACTTTTCCTCACATAGTTCCACTCCAGGTTTAGGCTTACAAATAGTGCTGTAAAATACAGAGCGAATACTGACAGTGTGATGGCAGCCTACACCAGAGATCTATAGTCATCAAGTCACGTGTCTGAACTAATGAATTCATGATGCTATTTGCTCTTGAATTCATTTTTCCTGACACTTGTCCGGGTGAGTATAGATATGCCATGTACATTGTTCCTTCACTTTGTGTGAAATATATGTATATGTACCAATAAGATAAAATGGAGGTAATACAATGCATTTCTAAAATCAGCAGGTCAGGGGTCATAAATAATGTTTCGGATAAGAAAGGACCTGTTGAGTATAGTTGTGCTGTGTATTACCACCATTTTGTCTTCTGTGTGCGACCAAAAGTCACGGAGTAAACAGAAAGAACTGTTTTTGGAGAAAATACAAGTGTTATTTTTGGGGGCAACCTCATATCTCTCAACCAAACACACCAAGCTTCAGTGTTCTGCTAAGTAGGTACTGGAGGTTGGAGGTGGCCCCCAAAAATGTGTTTGACGCATAATTTGTTATTGGCGCAGGCTGTGTGGTGACGGTGGCGAAATACACAATTAACCAAACCTTATTGGGGCAAAAAACACAGGTTTATTAAACACACACAAACCAAAAAATTAACTGCGCCTGCTTGGGGTTGAGTGCCGATATTGTGGGGTGTTGAGTAGTGAGGTCTGGCTTATTACTGTAGCCGACATAGGGGTGGCAGGAGAAGGCGCTATGAAACTACTGGGGTCAGGATATTCAGGGATAGGGCTAGACACATGAGAGGGTTGAGACACACTGGAAGGGTGAGACAAACCAGACATTACAGACACATTGGGAGGTGAGGGGGGAGGGATAGCTATGGTTTTTTGTTTTTTTTTGCCTTTCCCCTTTCTTGTTTTGCGCGGGCACGTTGTCGTGGTGGCAGGGAACGCCAGGGCAGGGTCCGTCAACGGCAGTCTGGTGGTGGTGGTGGCAGGGAACGCCAGGGCAGGGTCCGTCAACGGCAGTCTGGTGGTGGTGGTGCCAGGAAACGCCAGGGCAGGGTCCGGCAATGGCAGTCTGGTAGTGGTGGTGCCAGAGAACGCCAGGGCAGTGTCCGGCAATGGCAGTCTGGTAGTGGTGGTGCCAGAGAACGCCAGGGCAGGGTCCGGCAACAGCAGTCTGGTAGTGGTGGTGCCAGAGAACGCCAGGGCAGGGTCCGGCGGCGGCAGTCTGGTAGTGGTGGTGCCAGAGAACGCCAGGGCAGGGTCCGGCGGCGGCAGTCTGGTAGTGGTGGTGCCAGGAAACACCAGGGTCCGGCGGCGGCAGTCTGGTAGTGGTGGTGCCAGGAAACACCAGGGCAGGGTCCGGCGGCGGCAGTCTGGTAGTGGTGGTGCCAGGAAACACCAGGGCAGGGTCCGGCGGCGGCAGCATGCTGGTGGCAGTGGAGGAGGCCCAAGCAGGAGCAGCAGTTGTCATGGTGGTGGCGGTGGGCTGACCCACTGCACTGGGCATGGTGGTGGTGCTATAATACGGTCCGGAAGTGTTTGGAATGGAGGTGGCCGTGTAGTGGTATGCAGCAGATGTCGGCATTGATGTAAAGCGTGACAGTGTGGGCACTGTTGGAAATGCCCCCACTGTCTGCTGAAAATACCGACTCTGCTGCATAGCCTGCACGTAAGCAGCATTGCAGGCCTGCATAATAGTAATCTGGAGCTCAGGACTAAGGTGTTCCGACATGCCCTGTTCTATCTGATTAAAAAAATGATGTGCTGGCCTCTGGAGGTCGGCTTTCACTTGGGCAAGGGCTGTGGTTACCTCCTGGATACATGTGCTCATATGACGAATGGCAGTATCCAGTCAGTCACCCATCGCCTTGAGTCCCTCATGGAAGACCGAGCTCAAGTGCAAAAACTCGGGCATGAGTGACCTGTCCGCGGCCCTCTGCCGCTGCCGGGAGGAGCCCATAAAAAATTGGCTAGAGGCAGAGGACTGGGGAAGGGGAACATCTGATGGACCAGCTTCCTGGTCTCCAGGTTGTGTGGCAGGCCCACTTGCTGCAGCGCTGGAGGATGGCTGGGACGGGTCCGTGGCTGACTGATGAAGGACCGCTCCAGAACCTGGGCCAACAGTGGAGCTCCAAGTGCTGTGGAAAAAAAATAAATAAATATTACAAAACATTTACAAAAAGATAACTGAACAGTTTAGATACACATTCAGATAGGGAAAGGTCACACTACTATTTGTAGTGAATTTTACATCAGAATTTTCAAGCCAGGAGTTCAACAGTAGGAATAAAAGTTTCATAAAACAACATGCTATACTTCTGCATGCATCGACCAGTCCTTGGGGATTACAAAAACTGATGTAAACTATGAAGAGACGATGGAGGCAATACAAGCCATATCTCTATACAAGGTATTGGTAAGCCAAAACCTGGAGAGGAACTATGTGAGGGAAAGTATTCAAAGAACACGTACCCCACTGCTGCATCTATCAATCAATCAAGGTTTCGGATTACAAATACTGATGGGAAATACGAATTGACGACAGAGGACATACAAGCCACCTGTATACTCACCAGGACAAGTGTCAGGAAAAATGAATTGATGAGCCATTGGCATCCTGAATTCATTATTTCTGACACCTAACTTGCTGAGTATAGATCTGTTGTGCAGGCTGCCATCACACTCTCAGTATTTGATCAGTATTTCAAATCAGTATTGGTATGCCAAAACCTGGAGAGGAACTATGTGAGGGAAAGTATTCAAAGAACACGTACCCCACTGCTGCATCTATCAATCAATCAAGGTTTCGGATTACAAATACTGATGGGAAATAATGACCAACAACAAATTGCATTATACACCATTTTTTTTTCTTTTTTAACCAATATACTTACGTTCTTCGTGCAAGGACTGGTCTCAAAAACGCAAGGATGCGGTGGTACTTGTATTTGCGTATCCTTGCTGCAGAACCACTTGGAAGCCGGCTCTCTTGGCGCAGGTCCTTGTTGAAGCGGTCCTTCATCGATCTCCAACGTGTTTTCACTTTTGACACTGTTGGCAAAACAAAACATAATAGTTAGGACAATGGTCTTTTGACCATGGTCACACAACTGTATGTGCTGTGAAAAAGTAATGACTTTCTGACATCATACACAGTTGTGTGAGCATGGCCAAGGTATTGACTACATCACACTGCATTGCGATACTTACCAAATGCAGAACGGACCCGAGCCGGGGCATTGGCCCAGCCATCCCACAACGCTGCGGCCACCTCATTCCAAAGCCTCCGGATCGTCACATTGTTGGCGTGCAGTGGATCCCTGGTGTCCCACAATGCGACTCGCTCGTGAACCAGGGAGATGAGGTGTTCATTCTCAATTAGGTCCTCATCCTCCTCTGGAACCTAACAACAAAAAGGACATTAATATTGGAGGCATTCACATACGGAAGACAGAAAACAGAATCAGAGGAATGGCATGAATATTGAAATAAAAAAAAAACACTGGTGCTGAAGCCAAAGGGAAAGAAAGAGAGAAGTAGAAAGAAATGAAGATTCCAGAATTATAAAGTGAGGATACAATACACATTCAGCCAGCTATACTTACACGATGCCGCCGTGTTGCCCGGCCGTGACTACGCTGCTCCTGCCCAGTCTCCTGCTCAGTGTCTTCCGCTGTAGAAGAAGTGGTCTGAAAAAGGGAAAATATACATTGTCATATGTGTAGATGTGACAGTGAATACTTACCAATCTGAGGAGGTGAATACTCACTTCGCTGACATGTTCCCCTTGTGCAGGCCCAGGCGTTTCCTCATCAGAAGCAGAAGACATTCTGATGTGTGCAGAAAGAAAGGAATGACAGAAATTAGGGCACATAGACACAGATTATAGAAAAGAAATGCTTTGGATAGGATATACTCACATAGTTCTGAGGCTTGTTTGCTGATCCAAGGGGCTGTGGGGCGTCTCGTCTGCAAGGCAGTCTGCTGACTAGTGACCTGCAAATGTCCACTTCCTCCCTTTATCACCTTCTATGTGGGGGGTGGCTTATCAGTGTCTAGACATGTTTTTCTCAATTGAGACGCATGCGTCGGCAAACGCAAGCAAACGCATGTACTGGAAAACGCATGCGTTTACATAGACTACAATGCGTTTTTTGGGCGCAAACCTTGCGCAATCAGCCGCATGCGTTTCCAGGCGGCAAATTGACGCCTCTAAAAATTACTACATGTTGCATTTCCGCGCCAAGACGCAGATGGCTAGACGACGCATGCGTCGTCAAACGCGGCAAAACGCGAACATAGAAAAACGCATGCGTCCATAATGTTAAAGATAGGAATACACAACGCATGCAGATATTTGCGGAAGAAACGCTGCGGACACAACCGCAAATGTGAAAGCGGCCTTAATGTGTTTTGGTGAGGCCTGCTTTGGACTGGCCGCAGGTCTCCCAACCTGAGTGTGATAGTTTCATACAGGGCCGCCGTAAGGGCATTAATGCCCTCATTGCTGTATGGGGCCCGGTGAGCAGCAGTACACAGAGGGGCCCGCAGGTCTCCCGACCCGAGTGTGATAGCTTCATATATCCACGGCCAGTTAATGGGACAGTACTATCTGTGCAATTTATAGCTGTAGCATGAATGTATTACATTTCTTGTATCCAGAAATATAATTTCCAATATTGTTTATTATAACTCGCATCAATATCATTGTAAAATATGTCAGGGGTCTCGGATGACTTGACGGAAATATGTGAGTGCTGTCCTTTGCTATCTTTGTCAGTGACATAGTAGTGTCTATGCTCGACCACCACTTCATTCAAATAGGGGTTTGGTATTAGTATCCAAATATAATGGAAGTGGCAGAAAATATCCAAATAAAGCAAATAGATGAGGCAGCGAATCAGAGAGAAGTAATTGTTATGGGGGCTTCAACTACCCTGACACAAATTGGGGAGCAGAAACCTGCAGTTCCAGCAAAGGAAACAGATTTTTGACAATTATTTCATAACTGTTTCAGGACCTAACAAGAAGCGAGTGCACTGCTAGACCTAATATTGACCAATAGGCCAAACCACATATCAAGTATACGGGTTGGGGGTCACATGAGTAATAGTGATCACAAAATATGTTTTCATGTATAATTTAAGATGTACAAGGATGCTAAACTTCAGAAATGCGAATTTCCAACTGCTGAGAGATATTAGAGCAATAAAGGAAAATGTCCTGAGAAATAAAAGTACACAAAGTAAATAGAAGAAAATTCTCCAGCGTAGATCTTAATTGAAACATCAGTTTATTAGAAACACTAAAAGTTAGATCATGTGCAACATAGGAATGGGGTCCCTAGTGGTCCACACCGACGCGTTTCGACCACTCAGGTCTTATTCATGGTGTAAGGACAGACCCACATTACTGACATTAAATACAAAAGGACGCAAGAACAGGTGCATGTCATGTCGGACGCTGTTCAGACCAGGTCGTCCGACAGACAGCGGTAATTCCGCTTTTGACCACTATTTGCTCATTGGCGTCTGCTAGATTTTATCTAGCTGTTCCGGGGTTAATTTACCTAATCCTCGGATTGGAAGCTGGGCCATTTTCATGGCCTTTAAATAGTTCTCCTGATCATTGGGCGTCGCCGATTATAGCTTCTGTCTTCTTGCATTGTTATCTCGGTCTGTAGTGGAGAGCTGGTTGTTGGGAGTATCGTTGCTGGTGGTGTATTTCCCTTTGTCTTATTTACTCCTTCCTATATTTGTATTTATTTTGCCCTGCACATTTATAGTGTATTCCTGAGTGACTGCGGCGTGGTTTATATTTTCCTTTATCTTTGTCTGAGCTACTGTGGGTATTGGTGTATTACATCTTCACTGGGTGGTGGGCGTAGGTTTCAGCCTAGGGCTGAGCTCAGAAGACAGGGTGAGGTTCGAGGCCTGGACATGCACACCTTCAGTGTAAAACTCCAGGTAGAGGGTCAGTCAGGATTTCCCTAGTCTGAGGGAAATTGCAGGGGCCCGGGTTATTAGCTCTTGCTCACCTAGTCTCTCCCTGACAGTGCATTCATTAAAAAAAGTCAGGAGAGCAATCAATAGCACTCCTTGCATTAACCCTAAAGAAAAAACCACATGGGAAAGAGTAGTACCAATGAAATTCTTGCGGTAATGAGCCGGTAACTGAATAAATCCGCACTAATAAAAATTAATGTCAAAACAATGGTGGTGAATTTTTCCTTAAATATACCCACTAAAGATGCTAGAATTAATTAGAACTAACGAAAAAATTATATTAGTATTATTCTTAGTAAGTCTACATATCCAGAATAGTTAACTAATCAAGTTGCAATATGAGATTCAAATGTTTGTTTAAGCCTAGCGGTACCCGAGACTGTAATCTAAATAACCAAAAGATTCACGATTTAAAATTTTTCGTCTATAGTCCCTCCCCTCCCCCCCAGGTGATTTAAAGACTCTCTATAGCAGTGACTTTAATCGTATCAATACTACCCACATGGGTTAATTTACAATGATTAGACACCGCTGAGATATTGTGAGTCACAGCACTTGTAGCTTCTGAGAGGTGTTTGCGGATCCTTCTTTTTAGGGACCTACAGTACACCCCACATACTGGAGTTTGCATGTAACACATTCTACCAAATAAATGACTCCCTCAGAGTTACAGTTCACATATGTTTGAATAGGGTATGTAATACCCATTACACTGGAGGTGAAACTTTTTTTTTTTTACAAAATTACAAGTTTTGCATGGATAATGTCCACTTAAAAAATCCTTTATAGGTTAACAAAGTTCTATTTGTTATGATGGGATTGCTGCTAGAATAAAGACTTGGAGATAAAGTGTCCCGTAAAGAGGGTGCTCTTTTAGCTAAATAGCGAATATGGGTATTATCTAAGATACGTGCAATTTTCATATCATTGTGTAATATGGGAACATATTTTTTGATAATTTGGATGATTTCACCATATTGTGGACTATATGCTGTAGAGAAATTAATTGTAGCTTGAGAACGTACAGTATCTTGGGAACTAGAGCCACTAAAACTACTTTTTGTTTCTACTATTATTAGTGGCTCTTTTATCTTTTTCTAGACCTTTTTTTGGGGGGAGAGAGAATGTGGACTTACAGCTTTATTAGACAGTAATGTATTTCTATTTACCACTCTTTTTGCCCTAGATAAAATCCAGTTAGGGTGAGTGTCCACGTTCAGGAAACGCTGCGTTTTTGACGCAGCGTTGAGCAGCATGCATAAAAAACGCAGCGTCCAGATGTTACAGAATAGTGGAGGGGATTTCATGAAATCTTGTCTCTACTATGCAGTAAAAGACGCATGCGGCAGACCCGAGAAAACTCACATGCGGCGCGTCTTTTAAGAACGCAGCATGTCCTTACAATGCTGAAACAATGCAAGAACAACGCAGGTGACCTGCCAGTGACCACAGGTGCAGATTTGGTCAGGATTTTACTTGCATAAAATCCTGACCAAATCCTGAAACAATCCTGAACGTGGACACATACCCTTAAGAGGCAAATAGTACGATCAGAAACAGATTGTTCTGTGTGCATATAGTGTTATTGTTCTCGGTAGCATATGTCTTATCAGTAGTCAATGTGCTGCTGAAAACAATAATCTTTACAGCAAGCAAAAGATAATTTCACCAGATGATCAAGCATTTAGCTCATTCGTCGGGTAATCGGCAGCTTATTTGCACTGCATGACTGTCAGGTAAAGAGCGTTCTAGCTGTATTAGGCCGTGTGTCCACGGTCAGTAAACGCTGCGTGTTTGACGCTGCAGCGTCAAACAAGCAGCGTCCAGATGTTCCAGCATAGTGGAGGGGATTTTATGAAATCCCGTCTCCACTATGCGTGGAAACCCGCACGCGGCGGCCCTGCGACTCCGGACATGCTGCGCGTCTTTTCAGAACGCAGCATGTCCGTACACCTTGCGGGGACGCAGCGTCCCCGCAAGGCATATCACAGGGCCCTATGGCGAGGGGTGCGATGATCCCGGATGTGTACTGTACACATCCGGCACCATCGCGTCCCAGAAAGGGGGCGGGGCTTAGCGCCGAGCGGCTTCGCCGCTGCGGCGATCCCGCCGGCAAACCGTACCGTGGAAACATACCCTTAGAGTAACCTCGATCTTTGAGTCTGTGTGGTTAATTAAATTTTTTGGTTCATATTTCATTACTGAAGTACCATTTCTCTTTAACCTTGTCAGTTCACCCTCTGGTATATTCTTGATTACATGTTTAGGATGACAAGAATGTGCTTCCAAGATCAAATTACTGTCAGTGTGTTTTCTAAAAGGGAAATTTATGACTTTTTCTGTAGTTTCATCCACTGATAGAGATATATCCAAATAATTAATAGAAGTTTTTGACAAGGTAAAGGAAAAGTAAAATCCATTATTATTGATGTATTTAATAAAATCAGTAACCAATAGTTTCCCACTTCCAGATCATTATCAAATCGTCGATATAGCGACCAAAAAACTCTATTTTCAGAAAAAGGATTATTTTCCTTGTAAATGTATTTCTCTTCCCAGACCGCTACAGTGATATTAGCTAGTGAAGGCGAACACTTGCGCCCCCCTGTTGTGGATTCTGTTTGCGGGCTCCCTCTGGTGGTTACTGCTGGTACTGGGTGACTTTGGTGGGTTGCGGCCTTTGGTTTCCATCTGTCCATCAGAGGCTGGGTGTTTCCTATTTTACCTGGCCTCTCTGTCATTTCCCTTGCCGGCTATCAATGTGTTCAGATGTGCTCTGTTTGGTTCCTGCCTACCTGCTCCCAGATCTTTCAGGATAAGCTAAGTGCTGATTTTCAGTTGTTTGGTTTTTTGTCCAGCTTGCTTAGAATGTCTCTTTGTTAGCTGGTTGCTCTAGTGGACTGAGGTTCTCCCCATGTGCCATGAGTTGGCACATGGGTTCTTGTAATCTCAGGATGGTTTTTTTGATTAGGGTTTTTTGCTGACCGCTCAGTCCCCTTTTGTATCATTCTGCTTTCTAGTTTTCAGCGGGCCTCTATTTGCTAAAGCTATATACATCATCTCCTCTCATTTCACCGTCAATACATGTGGGGGGCAACTATATCTTTGGGGTTAATTCTTCTGGAGGCAAGTGAGGTCTTTGTTTTCTCTGCAGTACTAGTTGGCTCTTAGGCTGGTGTTTTGTTTCTGCTGATCAGGATGACTGGGTTGCTTTTTTGCCACTGGCCGAATTTGCTCTTAATAATCGGGCTAGTTCGGCCACATTGGTCTCTCCTTTTTTTTGTAATTCGGGGTTTCATCCTCGTTTTTCCTCTGGTCAGGTGGAGTCTTCGGATTGTCCTGGAGTGGACGTGGTGGTGGACAGGCTACATCACATTTGGAATCAGGTGGTGGACAATTTGAAGTTATCTCAGGAGAAGACTCAGCAGTTTGCTATTCGCCGTCGCCGCGTGGGTCCCCGACTTCTTGTTGGGGACTTGGTGTGGTTGTCTTCTCGTTTTGTCCCTATGAAGGTCTCTTCTCCTAAGTTCAAGCCTCGGTTCATCGGTCCTTATAGGATCTCGGAGATTCTTAACCCTGTATCTTTCCGTTTGGATCTCCCAGCATCGTTCGCTATTCATAATGTGTTCCATCGGTCGTTGTTGCGGAGGTATGAGGTGCCTGTTGTTCCTTCGGTCGAGCCTCCTGCTCCGGTGCTGGTGGAGGGAGAATTGGAGTATGTTGTTGAAAAGATCTTGGATTCTCGTGTTTCCAGACGCAAACTCCAGTATTTGGTTAAGTGGAAGGGTTATGGTCAGGAGGACAATTCCTGGGTGGTCGCCTCCGATGTTCATGCGACTGATTTGGTCCACGCCTTCCATAGAGCTCACCCTGATCGCCCTGGGGGTTCTCGTGAGGGTTCGGTGACCCCTCCTCAAGGGGGGGGTACTGTTGTGGATTCTGTTTGCGGGCTCCCTCTGGTGGTTACTGCTGGTACTGGGTGACTTTGGTGGGTTGCGGCCTTTGGTTTCCATCTGTCCATCAGAGGCTGGGTGTTTCCTATTTTACCTGGCCTCTGTCATTTCCCTTGCCGGCTATCAATGTGTTCAGATGTGCTCTGTTTGGTTCCTGCCTACCTGCTCCCAGATCTTTCAGGATAAGCTAAGTGCTGATTTTCAGTTGTTTGGTTTTTTGTCCAGCTTGCTTAGAATGTCTCTTTGTTAGCTGGTTGCTCTAGTGGACTGAGGTTCTCCCCATGTGCCATGAGTTGGCACATGGGTTCTTGTAATCTCAGGATGTTTTTTTTGATTAGGGTTTTTTGCTGACCGCTCAGTCCCCTTTTGTGTCATTCTGCTTTCTAGTTTTCAGCGGGCCTCTATTTGCTAAAGCTATATACATCATCTCTATGTGTGTGCCTTCCTCTCATTTCACCGTCAATACATGTGGGGGGCAACTATATCTTTGGGGTTAATTCCTCTGGAGGCAAGTGAGGTCTTTGTTTTCTCTGCAGTACTAGTTGGCTCTTAGGCTGGTGCGTGGCGTCTAGAACCAACGTAGGCACGCTCCCTGGCTATCTCTAGTTGCGTTTGTCAGGCGTAGGGCAGCGGTCAGCCCAGGTTCCATCACCCTAGAGCTCGTCCGATATTTATTATACTTTGCTCATCCTGTGCTATCCCTAGCCATTGGGGATTCATGACATCCCCCACCCCCCCCCCCCCATACTGATACCCTGTTTTTGGATATAGAGTAGGCCATCGAACGAAAAATAATTATGGGTAAGTAAAAAAAGCAACCGAATCCAGAATAAAGGATCAAATCTCCTCCTTGTAGGAGCTGTATTTATCCAAAAAGTATGACCAGCTAGATACCATGGTACGATGTGGGATGTAGGGATATAACCCCACTCCCCCCCCCCCCCCCCCCCCTTTTGGCAAGTTAACCAAGAAAAATAAGGGGACCACGAAAAACAGTCCAATGCGTAGATTACCGCTTTTGTATTTTTAATATCCCGGAAGGTTAATAACTAGAGGTAGTAAATGGTGATCGATCCATTCCCCCAAAATCTTCAGAAAGCTAACCTATCCCAGAAATGATTGCCCTGAATGGGGGAGTGAAAACAATTTTGTGGATCTTGGGAAATGCATGGTAGATGGAAAACACAGGATGTTTAATATACATAGTCATAATTTTTTTTATTTGTGTAATAGCACCTGTTGCTAACCCATCAGCTAACAAATTTCCTAGTTGGACTTGAAATTCTGTTGTAGGATCACGTGGAATTTGGGTATATGTTGAACAATCCTTGAGAATGTGGAGATTTTCAACATGATAAAGACCTGCATTTAAAATGACACCCCCCTGTCATGATCTCTGCAGGCAGAGATCATAGCAAGCCTATAGAGGGACAAGCTCTCGGAAGATGGAACTATACTGACCATGAACTAAGCCTGCCGCGCAACTAGAAATAGCCAGGTAGCATTTCCTATTTATCGCTAGATGCCCAGCTCTGGCCTAAGACCTAAATAGCTAGCAGAGGGAAATATAAGACCTGGCTCACCTCTAGAGAAATATTCCAAAGAAGACAGTAGCCCCCCACATATAATGACGGTGAGTTCAGATGAAACAACAAACGTAGCAGGAAAATAGTCTTAGCAAATTTGAGGTCCGCTTACTAGATAGCAGAAGACAGATAGTATACTTTCATGGTCAGCAGAAAAACACTAACAAAACACCATCCAGAGATTACCTTAAACTCTGGCATTAACTCATAACGCCAGAGTAGCAATCCCTGATCAACGAGAGCTTTCCAGACACAGTAACAAAACTTCAGCTGTGAACTGGAACAAATAGGCAAAACAAAACATGGACAAAAGTCCAACTTATCTAGTAGTTGTCTAGAAGCAGGAACAAGCACTGAGAGGCATCAGATAACATTGTTGACCGGCAAGAAACCACCAGAGAAATGAGCTTAAATAGCGACACCCACTACTGATGGAACCAGGTGAAACAGGAAAGAGGATGACAAGTCCAATTCCACAAGCGGCCACCGGGGGAGCCCAGAATCCAAATTCACAACAGTACCCCCCCCCTCAAGGAGGGGGCACCGAACCCTCACCAGATCCACCAGGGCGACCAGGATGAGCCCTATGGAAGGCACGAACAAGATCAGAAGCATGAACATCAGATGCATTGACCCAAGAATTATCCTCCTGGCCGTAACCCTTCCAGTTGACCAGATACTGGAGTTTCCGTCTGGAAACACGAGAGTCCAAAATTTTCTCCACAACGTACTCCAACTCACCCTCAACCAACACCGGAGCAGGAGGCTCAACTGAAGGTACAACAGGTACCTCATACCTGCGCAATAACGACCGATGAAAAACGTTATGAATGGAAAAGGACGCAGGGAGGTCCAAACGGAAAGAAACAGGATTAAGAATCTCCAATATTCTATAAGGGCCGATGAACCGAGGTTTAAACTTAGGAGAAGAGACCCTCATAGGGACAAAACGAGAAGACAACCACACTAAATCTCCAACACAAAGCCGAGAACCAACACGACGATGACGGTTGGCAAAACGCTGAGTCTTCTCCTGGGACAACTTCAAATTGTCCATAACCTGCCCCCAGATGTGATGCAATCTCTCCACCACCGCATCCACTCCAGGACAATCCGAGGATTCCACCTGACCGGAGGAAAATCGAGGGTGAAACCCCGAATTACAGAAAAACGGGGACACCAAGGTGGAAGAGCTGGCCCGATTATTGAGGGCGAACTCTGCCAATGGCAAAAAAGCAACCCAATCATCCTGGTCAGCAGAGACAAAACACCTCAGATATGTCTCCAGGGTCTGATTAGTCCGCTCGGTCTGGCCATTAGTCTGAGGGTGAAAAGCAGATGAAAAAGACAAATCTATGCCCATCCTAGCACAGAATGCCCGCCAAAATCTAGACACAAATTGGGTACCTCTGTCAGAAACAATATTCTCAGGAATACCGTGCAATCGGACAACATTCTGAAAAAACAGAGGAACCAACTCAGAAGAAGAAGGCAACTTGGGCAGAGGAACCAAATGGACCATTTTAGAGAAACGGTCACAGACCACCCAGATGACAGACATCTTCTGGGAAACAGGCAGATCTGAAATAAAATCCATCGAGATGTGTGTCCAAGGCCTCTTAGGAATAGGCAAGGGCAACAGCAGTCCGCTAGCCCGAGAACTACAAGACTTGGCCCGAGCACAAACGTCACATGACTGCACAAAGACTCGCACATCTCGTGACAGGGAAGGCCACCAGAAGGATCTTGCCACCAAATCCCTGGTACCAAAAATTCCGGGATGACCTGCCAATGCAGAAGAATGTACCTCAGAGATGACTCTGCTGGTCCAATCATCCGGAACAAACAGTCTATCAGGCGGACAACGATCCGGTCTATCCGCCTGAAACTCTTGCAAGGACCGCCGCAGATCAGGAGAAACGGCCGACAAAATTACTCCCTCCCTAAGGATACCTGTGGGTTCAGAATTACCAGGAGAGTCCGGGTCAAAACTCCTAGAAAGGGCATCTGCCTTAACATTCTTAGAACCCGGTAGGTATGACACCACAAAATTAAAGCGAGAAAAAAATAAAGACCAGCGCGCCTGTCTAGGATTCAGGCGTCTGGCAGTCTCAAGATAAATCAAATTTTTGTGGTCAGTCAATACCACCACCTGATGCCTAGCCCCCTCGAGCCAATGGCGCCACTCCTCAAACGCCCACTTCATGGCCAAAAGCTCCCGATTCCCAACATCATAATTCCGCTCTGCGGGCGAAAATTTGCGAGAAAAGAAGGCACAAGGCCTAATGACGGAGCAGTCGGAACCTTTCTGCGACAACACTGCCCCAGCTCCGATCTCCGAAGCGTCAACCTCAACCTGAAAAGGCAGATTCACATCAGGCTGACGCAACACAGGGGCAGAGGCAAAACGGCGCTTAAGCTCCTGAAAGGCCTCTACAGCATGAGGGGACCAATTAGCAACATCAGCGCCTTGTCTGGTCAAATCAGTCAGTGGTTTAACGACATCCGAAAAACCAGCAATAAATCGGCGGTAAAAGTTGGCAAAGCCCAAAAATCTCTGAAGACCCTTAAGAGAGGAGGGCTGAGTCCAGTCACAAATAGCTTGCACCTTGACGGGATCCATCTCAATGGAAGAGGGAGAAAAAATATACCCCAAAAAGGAAATTTTCTGGACCCCAAAAACGCACTTAGACCCCTTCACACATAAAGAATTAGACCGCAGAACCTGAAAAACTCTCCTGACCTGCTGGACATGAGAGTCCCAGTCATCAGAAAAAATCAGAATATCATCCAGATATATTATCATAAATTTATCCAGAAAATCGCGGAAAATATCATGCATAAAAGACTGGAAAACTGAAGGGGCATTAGAAAGACCAAAAGGCATGACCAAATACTCAAAGTGGCCCTCGGGCGTATTAAATGCGGTCTTCCACTCATCCCCCTGCCTGATCCGCACCAAATTATACGCCCCACGAAGATCAATTTTAGAGAACCACTTAGCACCCTCTATACGAGCAAACAAATCAGTAAGCAATGGCAATGGGTATTGATACCTAACAGTGATCTTATTCAGAAGCCGATAATCAATACATGGTCTCAAAGAGCCGTCTTTTTTTGAGACAAAGAAAAACCCAGCTCCCAAGGGAGAAGAAGATGGACGAATATGTCCCTTTTCCAAAGACTCCTTTATATATTCCCGCATAGCAGCATGTTCCGGCACAGACAAATTAAACAAACGACCCTTTGGATATTTACACCCCGGTATCAAATCTATGGCACAATCGCACTCACGGTGCGGAGGTAACGACCCAAGCTTGGGTTCGTCAAAGACGTCTTGATAATCAGAGAGGAACTCAGGGACTTCAGAGGGAATGGACGACGAAATAGAAACCAAAGGTACGTCCCCATGAATACCCTTACATCCCCAGCTCAACACAGACACTGCTCTCCAGTCCAAGACTGGGTTGTGAGACTGCAACCATGGCAATCCCAGTACCAAATCGTCATGTAAATTATACAGCACCAGGAAACGAATAATCTCCTGGTGATCCGGATTGATACGCATGGTTACTTGTGTCCAGTATTGTGGTTTATTATTAGCCAATGGGGTGGAGTCAATCCCCTTCAGAGGAATAAGAGTCTCCAAAGGCTCTAAATCAAAACCACAACGATTGGCAAAGGACCAATCCATAAGACTCAGAGCGGCGCCAGAGTCAACATAGGCGTCCGTGGCAATGGATGACAAAGAACAAATCAGGGTTACAGACAAAATAAACTTAGACTGAATGGTGCCAATGGAAACAGACTTATCAAGCTTCTTTGTACGCCTAGAGCATGCTGATATAACATGAGTAGAATCCCCACAATAGAAACACAATCCATTCTTCCGTCTAAAATTCTGTCGCTCGCTCCTGGACAGAATTCTATCACACTGCATACTTTCTGGCGTCTTTTCCATAGACACCGCCAGATGGTGCACCGGTTTGCGCTCCCGCAGAAGCCTATCAATCTGAATAGCCATTGTCATGGACTCATTCAGACCTGCAGGCAAAGGGAACCCCACCATAACATCCTTAACGGCATCAGAGAGACCTTCTCTGAAAGTTGCCGCCAAGGCGCACTCATTCCACTGAGTAAGCACAGACCATTTACGGAATTTTTGGCAGAAAACTTCAGCTTCGTCTTGCCCCTGAGATAGTGCCATCAAAGTTTTTTCTGCCTGAAGTTCCAAATGAGGTTCCTCATAAAGCAAGCCCAAGGCCAGAAAAAACGCATCCACATCGCGTAACGCAGGATCCCCTGCTGGCAATGAGAAGGCCCAATCTTGAGGGTCACCCCTGAGCAAGGAAATCACAATCCTAACCTGCTGAGCAGGGTCTCCAGCTGAACGAGACTTCAGGGACAAATAAAGCTTACAATTATTTCGGAAATTCTGGAAGCTAGCTCTATTCCCTGTGAAGAACTCCGGCAAAGGAATTCTCGGCTCAGATACCGGAGCATGTACCACAAAATCTTGTAAATTTTGTACTTTCGTGATGAGATTATTCAAACCCGCAGTTACACTCTGGAGATCCATTATTGTCAGGTGCACACAGAGCATACAGAGATTAGGAGGAGAGAGAGAAAAAAGACTGCAGCAAGGCAGACTGGAGGAAAAAAAAAAAAAAAAAAAATTCCAGCAGACTTCTTATAACTCTCCTTTCTCAACCTGGGTCTTTAACACTTTATGGGCCGGTCAAACTGTCATGATCTCTGCAGGCAGAGATCATAGCAAGCCTATAGAGGGACAAGCTCTCGGAAGATGGAACTATACTGACCATGAACTAAGCCTGCCGCGCAACTAGAAATAGCCAGGTAGCATTTCCTATTTATCGCTAGATGCCCAGCTCTGGCCTAAGACCTAAATAGCTAGCAGAGGGAAATATAAGACCTGGCTCACCTCTAGAGAAATATTCCAAAGAAGACAGTAGCCCCCCACATATAATGACGGTGAGTTCAGATGAAACAACAAACGTAGCAGGAAAATAGTCTTAGCAAATTTGAGGTCCGCTTACTAGATAGCAGAAGACAGATAGTATACTTTCATGGTCAGCAGAAAAACACTAACAAAACACCATCCAGAGATTACCTTAAACTCTGGCATTAACTCATAACGCCAGAGTAGCAATCCCTGATCAACGAGAGCTTTCCAGACACAGTAACAAAACTTCAGCTGTGAACTGGAACAAATAGGCAAAACAAAACATGGACAAAAGTCCAACTTATCTAGTAGTTGTCTAGAAGCAGGAACAAGCACTGAGAGGCATCAGATAACATTGTTGACCGGCAAGAAACCACCAGAGAAATGAGCTTAAATAGCGACACCCACTACTGATGGAACCAGGTGAAACAGGAAAGAGGATGACAAGTCCAATTCCACAAGCGGCCACCGGGGGAGCCCAGAATCCAAATTCACAACACCCCCCCCCCCCCTTGTCAGCCTGTCTAATTAATAAATCACGGTTATTGCGTAGGTTACTCATAGCTTGTCTTTCCAATACAGTTAAATTGTCTTAAGTAATGTCAGTATTAGTGTTGAGCGATACCTTCCGATATTCAAAAGTATCGGTATCGGATTGGATCGGCCGATATCCAAAAAATATCGGATATCGCCGATACCGATACCCGATACCAATGCAAGTCAATGGGACACAAATATCGGAACCTAATTAAGCCTTTTTTGTCCTTCTATATGCTGTTCCGGAGGGGGGAAGAGTGTGGGCGGTGTGTGGGCGGACACTGTGAGTGTCTGTGTGTAAACTATATGTAGACTTGCTAAGAATAATGGGTATTAGACCTACCGGTAATTCGGTTTCCAGGAGTCCATCCTGACATCACCGTTACTTCCCTCCCTATGTATACCATTTCATATGCTGTAATATGCCCATTTTCCAGGACGTCCCCCTGACAGCACCCTGGAGAATACCAAAGAAAACTCATTTAGGGTGGGATTACTGCCTGGAGAACTTTTCTCCCAAATGTCGTCTGCTGACCGGCTAACACGTCAAGCTTATAATGTTTACAGAATGTATTTAGCCTGGCGCAGGTCACAGCCTTGCAAATCTGTTCTAAGGATGTTCCTGCTCATTCAGCCCATGATGCTGAAATGGCCCTAGTAGAATGAGCTTTTATCCCTACTGGGCAGTCTACTCCTTCTGATGAATAGGCTTTAGAGATTACAGATGTAATCCACCTAGCTATGGATGCTTTGGAAGCTTTTTTTAGCTCTATTTTTACTCCCAAATGGGATAAATAGGTTAGGGTCCCTCCCTCCAGGTACTAGTGGCCTCTAGATAGACAAGCAGTTATCGACTATCGTCCAGGGAGTGTAAAGGCTGCTCCTTTGCATTTGAGGGGTTCTCGCAAAAGGAGGGTAAAATTATCTCTTGGTTCCGGTTTTGGACTGATGCTACCTTAGGAATAAAAGATTTGTCTAGTTTTAAAAGTATGTGGTCATCCCAAATCTGTAGATATGGGTCCCTAATGGATAGGGCCTGAATTTCCCTAACTCTTTTAGCTGTCGTAATGGCTACTAGGAAAGCTGTCTTCCATGTGCGAACTGAGAGGCATATTTTCATCAAGGGTACAAGATTCTTTAGAGAGGCCAAAGGGTAGTCCATGTAAGTACTGAGAGATGAAATCTGTACCTAAGGGTGCTAGGCCTAAGGCCCATGTTAAATCCTGCCTGGAGAAAATCCAGGACTTGAGGAACATCAGGGATCTCTGCTACAATGGCGGACCTGCCACCCTCCAGATAGAATCTTGTAGTAGATTGCCAAAGTTACTAGTTTTCTACTAGCTTGTATAGTGGAAATGACTTGGTCCGATTAAACCCCGGGCTTTCAGAATGTCCCTCTCAGGTTCCATGCTGAAAGGTGCAGCCTTCCCGGGTTCTGGTGTAAGACAGGACCCTGAAGGATGATGTCCTTCCACAGAGGAAGCTTGATTGGGTTCTCTATAGCCATGGACCCCAGCAGCGGGAGCCAGCTTCTCTTCAGCCAGATCGGGACAATCAGCAGAACTCTTGTCTGATCTTCCTGGATTTTCCTGAGCACCAAAGGAATGAGTGCCAATGGGGGGAAGGCATAGGAGAGTGGTTTGTCCCATGTCTGGCATAGGGCGTCAACCGCTTCTGGCATGTCTGAAGGATTCAGAGAATAGAATCTGGCACCTTTTTTGAATTTTTTTTTTTTATTTTTTTTCTTGTGGCAAACAAATCTATTCTGTGAGTTCCCCAACGGTGGCACAGCAGCTGGAATACTTCTTGGTTTAGTTCCCACTCTGTTGAACACTTTTATCCTGCTCAGGTAGTCGGCCAAGATATTTTGTGACCCTTCCAGGTGCACCACGGTTATTGAAAGGACCGTGTTTTCTGCCCAGGCGAAAATCTTCTGTGCTAGATCTTGTAGCGCTCTGTGTTTGGAACCTCCCTTGTGCCTCAGGAACAACATTACTGTCATGTTGTCTGTTAAGATCTTCACATTCTTGTTCTTTAACTGTGAATGGTTCCTTCTTAGGGTCTCCCAAACTGCATAAAGTTCCCTGAAGTTTGATGAGTTGCAGCTGATGTCTTTGGGCCAACTGCCCTGAAAGAAATTTCCTTCTAGGTGGGCTCCCCATCTCCACTGACTGGCGTCTGTGGTGATACCTTCTCCTTGTGTGGTTATCATGGGACACCTGTGCTTAGGCTGCTGAGTTGATTCCACCACCGTAATGATCTTCTCACTCCTGTTGATGGTCGTATTGGCCTGTCGAGAGACATCTGGCGGTGATCCCATGCTGAGAGTACTTGTCTCTGTAATCGTCCTGAGCCCACCTGACACAGGTGATACATGCTGTCATTATTCCTAGGATCTTCATGGCTGATCTTATGGTAACTCGATGCTTCAGGAACTCTGTGATTATGTTCCTTATTGACTCCTGCTTTTCTCTTGGCAGGAAGGATTGCCTGCAGGTAGAGTCCAGAAGCACTCAGGTTTCAGATGTGACTTCTTTCGATTTTTACCACCCAGCCAAGGTGCTCCATCACCGCAATTGTTCGATTTCTGTGCAGGACTTAGGTCTCTGCAGATCGGGCCACCAGGAGAAAATCGTCCAAATAAGGTATTATTGTAATTCCCTGGCTTCTTACGTAGGCAACTACCTCTGAGACCAACTTTGTAAATATTCAGGGAGCTGAGGCCAAGCCGAACAGGAGGCATTGAAACTGGAGGTGGCAGGTATGGTCCGGTACACTTACCGAAAACCTCCTGAGAAGCCGGATGGATCGGAACCCGATAATAAGCACTCTTTATGTCGAGAGTGCACATCACTGAGTTTTTTTGTCTGAGGTGGATGGTTGACCTTATTGATTCCATCCTGAACCTCTTGTATCTGACTCATACGTTTAATGGTTTCAAGTTTATGATTGTGCGTGTTTCTCCTGAAGGTTTTGGGATTGAGAATAGGGATAAGTAATGACCTCCTGCCTATTTCTGATGAGGGAACCCAAACTACGACTTTGGAGCTGATTAGCTCCTGAAGGTCCATGAACATTGTGTAATCAGCTGCTACGGTAGCCGCTGTAATATATCTCTGGGGCGGGGGAGAGAAGTTCTATTCTGTAGCCCTCTGACATTATATTTAAGACATAACCAAAAATGAATATCTGTCTCCAGTTGTTCACAAAGAGACTGAGCCTGCCCCCGATACCGATGGCATCATTGCCTTCTAGAGCTAGATCCAAAAAGGGAATTTTTGCCCCTTCTGCTCTGAGTATATGAACTTCTATAGGTTCCTCTGTTGGATCTCCCTTACTCTCTATAATCAGGTTGTTGGCGAGGGGGCGGCCTTTTCCAAAAAGGCTGAAATCTTTTGGGATTGTCCTCGGAAAACCCTTTTTTTGCTATCAGACACAAACTCTAAGATGTCATCTAGAGCCTGCCCAAATACTCTGGTCTCTGAGAAAGGGATGGCACATAATATATTTTTGGAGGCATTATCTCCCGACCAGGATTTAAGCCAAATAACTGTACGGGTTGCGTTAAAGAGCTGTTCCTGGCAGCGAATCTCACTGATTCGGCCGAAGTATCAGCCAGGAAGGCCGTGGCAGATTTTATAATGGGTAGAGAAGCAATTATTTCAGTACGAGGGGTCTTATTAGCTAAATGTTCCTCTAATTACCCCATCCACAGGAACATGGACCTAGCTACAGAGGTGGCCGCCATATTAGTCCGTATCAGGGCTGCTGATGCTCCCCAAGCTCCGCACAGGAGAATATCTGCCTTTCGATCCATGGCATCTCTGAGGCTTGATGAGTTCTCAAAAGGAATGGATGTCTTCTTTGTGATTTTGGCTACGGGTACGTCGAACTTAGGGATTTCTTCCCATGCCTTGATGTCATCTGGGTCAAATGATAGACGACCCTTAAACTCCCGGGACATCACTAGTCTACGCTCTGCCTCCTTCCATTCCTGTAATATCATGAGATGGATATGTTCGCTTACAGGGAACACAGTCTGCCTCTGAGAAGTAAGACCTCCAAACATTAGGTCCTGCCTGGACTGTGGACGCGGGACCTTCTTCATCTGCATTGTTTCTCACCGCCTGTACCAGATCTTCCATATCCTCCACTGGAAAGAGATACTTTCTGCCCTGTTCCTGATCTTCTAGTGGAAGCTCACCCTCTTCTTGGTCTGAGCCCTTAAAGTCTGATTCCTCATCCGATGATAGACCAAATTTCCTCTGCTCTGGTTCCCACCTAGGTCTCTTACGGCTCAGACCTGGACTGGAAGGCCTCTGCTGTGAAATGGTAGCCAGGGAACCTTGCACTTCCTCGCGGATTAAGTCCCTCATTTCAGACAGGAGGGATGGTTGTTCCTCCCGTATGACCTTGGAAGTGCAGGAGATGCAGAGGGCTTTTTTTTTTTTTTTTTTTTGTCATCCGGCAGCTTTACATGGCGTATTGGGCAACGGTTACTCTTTGCCGAGGCCTTGCCAGACTTTTTTGCCGTGGGTAGGGGTGCCTGTGGGATGTCCTTATCCTAGATGACACACGAATGGGGATGGTCAGGACTAGGCTGAGTGTCTAAGTGTGTGTCCAGGTGTATCTGCGCTGTGCACACTTACTCCTGCTTCCTCACTCCTCTCATCCATATCCTCCTTTGTTTCGGGCATCAGGGAGTCTGCCAGTAGACTGCCTGTATGCCCCCTGCACCAGGACGAACTCTGCCTTACTCCTTCAGCGTTGCTTCCACATTCTGTCGCTTCTGCTGAAGCTGAATCTGCGTTCCACGATGTGGAACGCACTCTGATTCGAGCGCTCCCTTTCCCGGAAGTGAAGCTCATCCTGCTCTTCTGGCCGCTTCTGCGTTCCACGATGTGGAACGCAAGCTGGATCCAGGCGCTGCCATCACCGGAAGTGACGCTTGCCACTCCTGCAGACCGCCAACCCTTCTGCGTTACCTGTGTGGAACGCATGGTCCCGGGTGCATCTTCACCTCCAGACATGGCGCCTGAACCGAGAGCCTCCCAACGGGAGGAGCGGCGCTACCCAGGAGCCCGTCTGCTCACTGGTCTCTAGGGCAGAAGGCCTCCCCACCAGGGAGTTTGGGCCCTGGGCCACTTGACAGGGGGAAGGATATTGGACCAGCCACACGATCCCCCTGAGCCCTCCGGTAAGCTCGTCCGCTCACCGCGTGATATCTCGTATGTCCCTCCATGCAGGAACAAGAAAAACACTAAGGGAAAGGGGGTGGAGTAGGACCATTTAACCTCTCATGTGTTTTTCCTGTCCCTGCAAGGAGGAAGAGGACGTCCTCCAGGGTGCTGTCAAGGGGACGTCCTGGAAAATACTAATAGAACTAAATTATAAGTAATTCTAGCATCTTTAGTGGGTATATTTAAGGAAAAATTCACTAAAATTGTTTTGACAATAATTTTTATTAGTGCGGATGTATTTAGTTAACGCAAGTATTTCATTGGTACTATTCTTTCCTATGTGGTTTTCTTAGGGTTAATGCAAGGAGTGCTATTGATTGCTTTCCTGACTTTTTTTTAATGAATGCACCTGTTCTTCCTTTAGTATTTAATGTCAGTAATGTGGGTCTGTCCTTAAACCATGAATAAGACCTGAGTGGTTGAAATGCGTCGGTGTGGACCACCAAGGACCCCATTCCTATGTTGCACATGATCTAACTTTTAATATGTTTCTAATAAACTGATATCTCAATGAAGATCTACGCTGGAGAATTTTCTTCTATTGCTGGCTTTGGACTGCACATCTGATCAGGGTGGCTCCGTGCATGGACACACATCACTCTCTACTAGAGAGCTGACTTATTTTTCTCACCCCTTTTTCCCCCTTTTCCTTCATTTACACAAAGTAAATGGGACACTTTTATAAGCATCCTGAATAGGACCTGTGCACAATATATACCCTATGGAAATAAACAAGCTAGAAATAGGAGGAAACTACCATTGCATAAATAAATGACAAAGAAGGCAAATAGAAAATTAAACAAAGATGATAGTGACGAGGGATTAAATAATTATAGAAAAACAGAGGTCCCCTATCCGCTTTGTCTAATCTTGATCCAGTGTTGTCTAAACCTTTATCCTGTTTCCATACATGATGTGGCTACCGTCTAGAGCCACAGTCTGTACCAGTTCTAGTGCACGTCCTGTCTGTTATCCAGAGCCACAAAGTCTGTACCAGTTCCACTGGATGTCCTGTCTGCTATGCAGAGCCACACAGTCTGCACCAGTTCCAATGCACGTCCTGTCTGTTATCCAGAGCGGCACAGTCTGTACCAGTTCCAGTAGTCATCTTGTCTGCTTGTATTGCAGTTTTTAACACACAGGTTCTGATACGGCTTTAAAGAAGGCTACTAGTTGCGATATAACAGTGTTATTTCAAAGTACTCAAAGGAATAGTATGACTGCGCACACAAAAATTCTTGCATTTTGACTTTTTTGTCTCATCATGCCATTTAGGGATCAGGTTAATTATTTATATTGATAGATCGGGCAATTCTGAACATGGCGATACAAAATATGTGATATATATATATATATATATATATATATATATATATATATATATATATATATATATATATATATATATATATATATATATATATATATATATATATCAGCACTCCCAATGTGAACACCTGCAAACTGCAACACATAGATAAAAAAAAAAAAAAAATCACAGCAGCACATGTGCATGAATCGGCCATGTGAAAACACAGACAAATATACATTTCTCAAAAATATGTTTTCATAAAACTTACAGTTAAAGATGAAATAGAGATTCTTAGCGCATAAATTGGCCAATTCATGTGTGCCCATCAACCACGGCAAGGTGATCTCCCCCTGATGGGTCCTACTCTACCATAGATGCCACTCTTGGATCACCAGCCTACAACTCTGGACAAAACATGTCACTCTTGGCCAATTTATGCGCTAAGAATCTCTATTTCATCTTTAACTGTAAGTTTTATGAAAAAATATTTTTGAGAAATGTATATTTGTCTGTGTTTTCACATGGCCGATTCATGCACATGTGCTGCTGTGATTATATATATATATATATATATATATATATATATATATATATATATATATATATTCTCTATCTTAGTACAGACCAAAAGTTTGGACACACCTTCTCATGTAAAGATTTTTCTGTATTTTCATGACTATGAAAATTGTACATTCATACTGAAGGCATCAAAACTATGAATTAACACATGTGGAATTATATACTTAACAAAAAAGTGTGACACACCTGAAAATATGTCTTATATTCTAGGTTCTTCAAAGTAGCCACCTTTTGCTTTGACTGCTTTGCACACTCTTGGCATTCTCTTGATGAGCTTCAAGAAGTAGTCAACAGGAATGGTCTTCCAACAATCTTGAAGGAGTTCCCAGAGATGCTTAGCACTTGTTGGCCCTTTTGCCTTCACTCTGCGGTCCAGCTCACCCCAAACCATCTCGATTGGGTTCAGGTCTGGTGACTGTGGAGGCCAGGTCATCTGGCATAGCACCCCATCTCTCTCCTTCTTGGTCAAATAGCCCTTACACAGCCTGGAGGTGTTTGGGTCATTGTCGTGTTGAAAAATAAATGATGGTCCAACTAAACGTAAACCGGATGGAATAGCATGCCGCTGCAAGATGCTGTGGTAGCCATGCTGGTTCAGTATGCCTTCAATTTTGAATAAATCCCCAACAGTGTCACCAGCAAAGGACTCCCACACCATCACACCACCTCCTCCATGCTTCACGGTGGGAACCACGCATGTAGAGTCCATCTGTTCACCTTTTCTGCATCGCACAAAGGCACGGTGGTTGGAACCAAAGATCTCAAATTTGGGGGGCGTGGCTATGTAGCCGAAGGAAGCAGACATACCATAGGAGAGCTCCTGTTATCCAGACCCCCTTTAAGCGCGGGCCTTGGACTGATTTATGGTCCCCCTGGACCTGGGAAGGTGCCTGGTTGCCGTGGGCGCTGAGTAGAGGTCCGGAGGAGAGTTGCGGTTGGCGGAGCCGGCGGGAGCACGAGGATCAGAGTTAGGCGGCGGCCATCTTGCAAGCGAGCACTCTGATAATACAGAGCAGCATCTGCTTCCATCAATGCCGGAGTTTCCCTCTGCACTTTAGAGATTTCCCGGTGAGCGCACTATAAATGGCTGGGCTTCGGTGTGCCAGACGGAGGGACCTGCGGGCGGTGCTGGCATTAGCGGTGACCCACTTATAAGCGCGCTCTCTGACAGAGGAGATGCAGCGCGGAGAATCACATTTGCAGCGCCACTGGGGAGGTGAGCACACATCCTGTTTTTATTTGAGGGGACAAGCAGTGAGTGCTCTGAAAGACTGGGCCCTGCGCTCCCCTGTTTGAGAAACATCTGTCCCACTGATGCTTGTGATTTGGAGGGTCTGGCACCCCTCCTTTTTGCTGCTTGTCGGTGCTGTGGGTCCCCCCTCTCTGGACATACCTAGCATTTCTAAGACTTCCTAACAATAACTATATATAAATATATAATCTCCCTGCGGGTTCTGCTATCTCTATCTTTGTGACAGGAACTTGGCACCAATCCATAATACAACTTGGGCCACTCTCCTGGCCCCTCATCTGTCAGCTATGCAGCACACCAGGGGGTCAGGAGCGGCTGACAAACTTAAAAAATATGCCAGGGAGGACCCATCGGAGAGCGTGCGGACCCTTCGGGGCAGTTCCTCACAGATACTACGTAAAGGCCATCCCTCTGATAGTAATGAGGAAGGGGAATAAGAGGAGTTAGCCCTTAAACAGGCCTCTGAACAACTAATGCAGGCTTTATCTCCTTAACTAGATCCTCCCTCACTGAAAAAATAGAGGATGTGCACACCGAGGTGGGCCGTCTAAGGCAAGACATGCAAACTATGGGAGGACGTATCACGGAGGTGGAGACAAGAGTGTCACAGGTGGAAGATGTCATCGCTCCCATGGAGACTAAATTGATGAAAGTGGCTGGCTCCATAAATGCTTGGAAACAGAAAGCGGATGACCTAGGGAATAGAATGCATCGGAATAATATCCGAATTATTGGTCTACCAGAATGATCAGAGGGTCAACAACCGGAGGAATTTCTGGAAGATTGGCTTAAAACTTCTTTGGGAGGCAAATTCTCCTCAACCTTCTCTGTGGAGAGGGCTCATAGGGTCCCCACGAGGCCCCTCCCTCCCGGAGCCCCGCCAAGACCCTTTTTGGCGCACCTTCTCAACTGCAAGGATAGAGACGCCATTCTACGACTGGTGCGGCAGAAGAGCCCTATCAAATTTCATAATGCCACAATCTCGATCTTTCCGGATTTCTCAATGGAGCTTCAGAAACAACGAGCACGGTTCATGGAAATTAAGAAACAACTGAGAGACCGGAATGTCATATACTCCATGATTTATCCAGCTCTTCTGCGGGTTGTCCATGAGGGTTCTTCTATATTCTTCACTGATCTGGAAGAGGCAGCGGAGTGGCTACAGGTCCACAAGATGCCCAACGCAAAAAACTCCTAATGTATTGGTGCGGATATATGCATAATAGAGCTCTTTGTGGATGTCTAACTTAACAACGATACTGGACGCTGAGTTTAGCGAGGGTATCCCTGGATTTGCTTACCAGCTGGAGTATGGGATTATACTCCTATATTGTTTGTTTTTTGCATTGCTCTTATTTCCATGTTTTTTATGTTTGTTTAATTTGTTCTATAGTTAGAATTCGCCGCCAATGGTCCTCTTGCCCTTCGCGTGTTGTCCCCAGGCCTTGCCCGGATGGCAATCCCTCTTTTGTGTTTTGATGAGTGAACATGGGGTCTGAAATGATATGTATGACCTGGAATGTGTGCGGTATCAAGTCTCCTTGGAAAAAGATCAAGGTATTTTCTCTGATCAAACGCTATCATCCACATATAGTGGTGCTGGTGGAGACACATCTGACTAGAGACACGGCCCGGTGTATGCAAAAACCATGGGTACAATGGTCTATACACGCGTTTCACACTAGCTACTCAAGAGGGGTCTCACTATTGATCCATAGGGACGTCAGGTGGGAGGTGAAAGAGGCCAGGAGAGACTCTGAGGGCCGGTTCGTCTTTGTCCATGCACTAATTAACTCTCGAATATGTCATATTATGTCTTTATAATCCTCCTCCAGCTAATATATCTATACTTAGAAAGGCGACGAGCTTTGCCCTGGGCTTCCCGGACGCGAATGTTATATGTATGGGAGTTTTCAATCTAGTTATGGATGGTCGCCTGGATAGACTGAGGTTGGGTGAGGAGATAGTTGGGGAACCATCCTCCCAAGTTCCATCCCAATTGGCTGTTTATGGAGGGGAGTGGATGGTTGGATATATGGAGAATGTGCCACCCTGGGGTGAAAGGTTATACCTGTCATTCGTCTACCAGACGTACTCTTTCCCGCCTAGACTACATATTTGTATCGGGGGAGTTGGTAACATGGTTAGATAGCATTGAGCATGGTAATAGGGGAATATCTGACCACAGCCCGGTCATCCTCAAACTCAAATATGGGCAATCCAGAGAAAGCATTGCTTGGAAACTGAACCCATTCTGGCTTAAACTATTTGACTCTGAGGATAGAACGGTAGGCCAGTTGAAATGCTTAATTTCATCCCATTCTGGACCCCAAAACACCAACATACTTTGGGATGCCCTTAAGGCATATTTAAGAGGGTGTCTATCTTCTACGATATCTTACATAAAAAGGGTAACCTCGAGGGAAGATGATGAGATGAAACAACGACTAAAAGACTCGGAGTCTGCATTTGTATCTAACACAACTAATGGTAATAAACTTGAGTGGCAAACCTCCCAGAGATTATATAACCAACACAGACGCTAAATCTAAACGTAAACTATTTTTTACCCGCCAATCCTATTTTGAAATGGGAAACCAAGCTAGCAAATTTTTAGCTTTCTTAGTACGACAACATAACGTATCCAACACTATATTACAAATCCGAACATCAGACGGTTCACTAGTATCCTCAACTGAGATACTTCACTGCTTTCATGACTATTACGAGTCACTATACACATCTAAATGTGACTTTGATGTCTTGGGAAATTTAGATTATTTATCAGATGTGACATTCCCTGCTCAGCGTGCCTTTATGGACGCTGAGTTCACCTTGGAGGAGGTCGATCAGGCCTTGACAGATATGGCCTCTGGGAAAGCCCCTGGTCCGGACGGGTTCCCCATTGAGTTATATAGAAAATACCATGATATCCTAGCGCCACTTCTGTTGAGGGTGTTTCGGGGGATGTGGGAGGAGGGTTGTATGCCAGACACCTTTTATGAGGCGAATATCATTATACTCAAAAAGGAGGGGAAGGACCCACTGGAATGTGGATCTTATCGGCCTATATCATTGGTTAATGTAGATTATAAGATCTTTACTAAAATTTTGGCCACCAGGTTGAACTTGATTATACTAAATCTCATACATCCAGACTAAACGGGCTTTATGCCAGGCAAAAATACTTCTATTAACATTAGGCGTGTCCAGTCAATAGTCCAATATAGCTCATTGGTGCCAGATAACTCTTGGGCACTGGCATCGCTTGATGCGGCCAAGGCCTTTGATTCTCTTGAATGGCCCTTTTTATTAGCATGCTTGAGAAAATATGGCTTTGGTGATAAATTCCTAAATTGGGTTGGACTGCTGTATGTGAAGCCTAGGGCCCGTATAATTATAAATGGTTCAATTTCTAAACCCTTCTCTTTATACAGAGGGACACGACAGGGGTGCCCCCTTTCCCTGACCCTCTTTGCCCTGGCAATAGAAGCATTGGCGATACGAATAAGGTCCTCATCTGCCATTAAAGGTATTCATATAGCTGGTCATGTAGACACCACTGGCCTATATGCTAATGACATGGTGATATTCATGGATCAAGCGGAAGAGACGTTGCCGTGCGTAATCGCTACCATAGATAACTTTAGTAGATATTTAGGCCTATATATAAATTGGGACAAATCCGCGTTGAGGCCCCTTTCCCATTCTCCAATGCCCGGTCTTGGGACTCTCTCCCCCTTTCCTGTTGTACCCAGTTTTAAATATTTAGGTATGTACATCTCTCAATGTAGTAGATTTGACTTGCAACTCAATATACTCCCACTGTCAGAATTGGTTAAATCCAAATTTGCGGCTTGGAGCAAACTCCCTTTATCCATGGCTGGGCGTATTAATTTAATCAAAATTATTTTGCTTCCCAAGTTCAATTGCTGCCTCCAACACAGTGCTGTGCTAATACCCAAGTCCTTTTTTGCAACGCTGAATTCCCAACTTACTACTTTTATATGGGGGAAATCTAGGCCCAAACTCAAATTATCCACATTAGAGACCAAAGCAAGGGGGAGGAGCGGTGCTTCCGAATTTTTATTTGTACTACCTGGCCGGTCAGGTTAGAGCTCTCAATAAGTGGATGCCCAATAATTGCCTTCCTAACTCAGAAAATCACTTACTTCACTGGGTCCAAACTGATTGCCCACTAAACTTTTTGGAGGTGGAGAAAACTAGTGCCCCTGGACTGCTACCCTTGCTCCGTCTGGCGCGTTCAGTCTGGAGACAAATCAAAAAAACTACGGGATTTGTAGATATTATAGCAGATGCCCTTGTGGAATAATAGTTATTTCTCCACTCTATTGCACCACCCGTCTCCTGAGTTTTGGATAGGGCATGGGGTCTCCTCAATAGGTGTTCTGTATGATGGGGGGGGTTTCGCATCTTTTGAACAATTGCAAAACAAATATGAGATACCAAGGTCTCATTTTTTTCGATACTTACAGCTAAGGTCGGCTATTCAATCATATATGAGACACGTGGGTACAGGTTGCGCTATATCTTCTTTACCTTTGATAGGAATCCTTAAATCGCAGGGCCCCCAGGGTCTTATCTCCTCCTTATACACTTATATGCTATCTTCGGGATCTACAGCCACCGTCAATTCTATTAAAGAGAAATGGGGAGAACTGCTCTCTAATATGCAGGAGGAGGAATGGGGGGACATCCTCGAATCTCCGATTAAAGTATCCCCGTCAGTTAATAACAGGATGACCCAGTTGTATATAATACACCAATCATACCTAACTCCGATACGACTTTGTAAAATGGGTTGGTTCCAAACGACAGAATGTATGCGGTGTCACTCATTAGATGCAGACTTTATCCATATGATATGGAGATGTCCTATTATCCTTCATTATTGGAAAGAGGTGACGTTACTACTAACATCATTGCTGATGATCCCTATTCCCCTTGACCCATTAGTTTGTATATTTGGAGTGCAGGAGGAGGAGACCTGGGATCACTATATTGGTATTTTCTTGCGGGAGGTGCTCTTTATGGCACATAAGGTATTAGCGTTGAGGTGGATGGGGAACTCCTGTCCTTCTATGAGAACTTTGGATTGACCTGGTTAATTCCGTTATTCCATATGAACGTACGCTATATCGGAATAGGGGCTGTCCGGGAAAATTTGACAAAATCTGGGGTCGGTGGAACTCTTCCCATCTTACCCTATAGACATATCATGATGGGTTTTCTTGGTGATGGCCGGGGGCAGCACGTGGGGGGATGGGCACAGGGTTTCGCGGCGAATTAGTAGTTAGAGAAGATTCAGTCTTAATTCAAGAGTTTTAATTTTACAGGTTTTTTTCTTACCTATGTAATGCATATGTTACAATTGACTAACAAATACAATATAACGTTGGTTGAGAGTACAAAGTACCTTTATTTCATGTTTAACACTGTGTACTTGATATGTACTATAAGTCATGTTGAACACGTTAAATACATATTGTATGTAACTCAACTTATTTTGTTACTAATAAACGAATTTAAAAAAAAAAAAAATCTCAAATTTGGACTCAGCAGACCAAAGCACAGATTTCCACTGGTCTAATGTCCATTCCTTGTGTTCTTTAGCCCAAACAAGTCTCTTCTGCTTGTTGCCTGTCCTTAGCAGTGGTTTCCTAGCAGCTATTTTACCATGAAGGCCTGCTGCACAAAGTCTCCTCTTAACAGTTGTAGAGATGTGTCTGCTGCTAGAACTCTGTGTGGCATTGACCTGGTCTCTAATCTGAGCTGCTGTTAACCTGCGATTTCTGAGGCTGGTGACTCGGATAAACTTATCCTCAGAAGCAGAGGTGACTCTTGGTCTTCCTTTCCTGGGGCAGTCCTCATGTGAACTAGTTTCTTTGTAGCCCTTGATGGTTTTTGCCACTGCACTTGGGGACACTTTCAAAGTTTTCCCAATTTTTCGGACTGACTGACCTTTTCTTAAGTAATGATGGCCACTCGTTTTTCTTTACTTAGCTGCTTTTTTCTTGCCAGAATACAAATTCTAACAGTCTATTCAGTAGGACTATCAGCTGTGTATCCACCAGACTTCTGCACAACACAACTGATGGTCCTAACCCCATTTATAAGGCAAGAAATCACACTTATTAAACCTGACAGGGCACACCTGTGAAGTGAAAAGCATTCCCGATGACTACCTCTTGAAGCTCATCAAGAGAATGCCAAGAGTGTGCAAAGCAGTCATCAAAGCAAAAGGTGGCTACTTTGAAGAACCTAGAATATAAGACATAATTTCAGTTGTTTCACACTTTTTTAGGTATATAATTCCACATGTGTTAATTCATAGTTTTGATACCTTCAGTTTGAATGTACAAATTTCATAGTCATGAAAATACAGAAAAATCTTTAAATGAGAACGTGTGTCCAAACTTTTGGTCTGTACTAAATTATATATATATATACTGTGTGTGTGTGTGTGTGTATATGTATGTATGTATATATATATATATATATATATATATATATATATATATATATATATATATATATACACACTCACCGGCCACTTTATTAGGTACACCATGCTAGTAACGGGTTGGACCCCCTTTTGCCTTCAGAACTGCCTCAATTCTTCGTGGCATAGATTCAACAAGGTGCTGGAAGCATTCCTCAGAGATTTTGGTCCATATTGACATGATGGCATCACACAGTTGCCGCAGATTTGTCGGCTGCACATCCCAAAGATGCTCCATACAAGGCAGGATGGATCCATGCTTTCATGTTGTTTACGCCAAATTCTGACCCTACCATCCGAATGTCGCAGCAGAAATCGAGACTCATCAGACCAAGCAACGTTTTTCCAATCTTCTACTGTCCAATTTCGATGAGCTTGTACAAATTGTAGCCTCAGTTTCCTGTTCTTAGCTGAAAGGAGTGGTACCCGGTGTGGTCTTCTGCTGCTGTAGCCCATCTGCCTCAAAGTTCGACGCACTGTGCGTTCAGAGATGCTCTTAGGCCTACCTTGGTTGTAACGGGTGGCGATTTGAGTCACTGTTGCCTTTCTATCAGCTCGAACCAGTCTGCCCATTCTCCTCTGACCTCTGGCATCAACAAGGCATTTCCGCCCACAGAACTGCCGCTCACTGGATTTTTTTTCTTTTTCGGACCATTCTCTGTAAACCCTAGAGATGGTTGTGCGTGAAAATCCCAGTAGATCAGCAGTTTCTGAAATACTCAGACCAGCCCTTCTGGCACCAACAACCATGCCACGTTCAAAGGCACTCAAATCACCTTTCTTCCCCATACTGATGCTCGGTTTGAACTGCAGGAGATTGTCTTGACCATGTCTACATGCCTAAATGCACTGAGTTGCCGCCATGTGATTGGCTGATTAGAAATTAAGGGTTAACAAGAAGTTGGACAGGTGTACCTAATAAAGTGGCCGGTGAGTGTATATACACACAGTGTGTATATATATATAATTTAGTACAGACCAAAAGTTTGGACACACGTTCTCATTTAAAGATTTTTCTGTATTTTCATGACTATGAAAATTGTACATTCAAACTGAAGGTATCAAAACTATGAATTAACACATGTGGAATTATATACTTAACTAGCTTTAGAGCCCAGCGTTGCCTGGGCATAGTAAATATCCGTGGTTAGTTATAGCACCTCACTTATCTTATTTTCCCATCACGCCTCTCATTTCCCCCCCCCCTCATTCCCCCCTCACTCCTCTCATTCCCCCCTAACACTTGTCATTTTGACCTCACATTTGGCATTTTCCGATCACTCCACTATTTTACCTCACTCCTCTCATTTTGCACTCACACCTCTCATTTTCCCCTCAGTATATACCTGTATGTCATCTCCCCTGTAAATAGTATGTACCTGCTGTATGTCATCTCCTCCTGTATATAGTACATACCTGTGTGTCATCTCCTGTATTAGACCTCGTTCACATGTTATTTGGTCAGTATTTTTACCTCCGTATTTGTAAGCTAAATTGGCAGCTTGATAAATCCCCAGCCAACAAGAAGCCCACCCCCTGGCAGTATATATTAGCTCACACATACACATAATAGACAGGTCATGTGTCTGACAGCTGCCGTATTTCCTACATGGTACATTTGTTGCTCTTGTAGTTTGTCTGCTTTATTAATCAGATTTTTATTTTTGAAGGATAATACCAGACTTGTGTGTGTTTTAGGGCGAGTTTCATGTGTTAAGTTGTGTGTGTTGAGTTGTGTGTGGTGGCATGCATGTAGTGACTTTTGTGAGATGAGTTTTGTGTGGCAACATGCGTGTAGCAACTTTTTGTGTCAAGTTGCATGTGACAGGTTAGTGTAGCAAGTTGTGTGTGGCGAGTTTTGCGTGTGGCGAGTTTTATGTGTGGTGCGTTTTGAGTATGTGCAAGTTTTGTGTGAGGCAACTTTTGCATGTGTTGCAATTTTTCTGCGTGTGCAAGTTTTGCGTGTGGCGAGTTTTCCATGAGGTGAGTTTTGCACGTGTGGCTAGTTTTGCATGAGCCTAGTTTTGCATGTGGTGAATTTTGCGCGTGGCGAGTTTTGAGTGGTGACTTCTGTGTTTCGACTTTTATGTGGCGGGCGACGTTGGTGTATGTGTGGTGAAATGTGTGCTGAGGGTGGTATGTGTTCAAGCACGTGTGTGTGTGTGTGTGTGTGTGTGTTCGTTCATATCCCCGTGTGTGATGAGCATCACATGTCGGGGCCCCACCTTAGCAACTGTACAGTATATACTCTTTGGCGCCATCGCTCTCATTCTTTAAGCCCCCCCTTGTTCACATCTGGCAGCTGTCAATTTGCCTCCAACACTTTTCCTTTCACTTTTTCCCCATTATGTAGATAGGGGCAAAATTGTTTGGTGAATTGGAAAGTGCGGGGTTAAAATTTCACCCCACAACATAGCCTATGACGCTCTCGGGGTCCTAATTTGCAAGGTATTTAGCTGGCTATCTGCTAGTAGTCTGTCAGTTGTAGATTTGCTGTAGGTAGGAGTGTTTGCTTGCTCTGTGTCTGACTCTGATCTTGCTGATAACCTTGCATCTTGTTGTGACTACTTTTTTGATTTTTTTTCCCTTTCTACTTTTGACGGACCCTCCAAGCATTTGAGCCCGGACTGTTACTGGTCTCAGCTTTTGTATCATCCCTCTGTACTGAGCCCTCCTGGTATCTGACCTTGGACCTTCTGACTATCTTGTCTCATGGCTTACCCATGAGTAGTGGCTCAGCGTCACACCAAGGTTAAGGGAATGGGTGGACTGCAATACCAAGATAGGTTATTAAACTTGGGGTTTTTCAGTTTAGGAAAAATGAAGGCTCAGCGCGATCTTATTACAATGTAAAAATATGAGGATAGTACAGAGATGTTTCTAATGAGGTGTTTTTTGTTTTGTTTTTTTTATGTTTAGGCCTGCGATAGGGACAAGGACATTCTCTACATCTAGAGGAAAGAAGGTTTAATCATAATTGCAGATTCTTTACTGTAAGAGCAGCAAGACTATGTAACTCTCGTCTATATAATGTTGTAATGGTTGATTCACTACTAAAATTCAAGAAGGACCTGGATGACTTTCTTAATAAATTGTCATGCTTGCACACAGACTGAATGAGGCGTGACTAAGCCGCTACCTTGGTGTTCACTGGAGACTCTGATGGTTAGGTCAGGTTTGTGCGGCAGGTAGCTGCCAGGTACCACTCGAGCGGTGTCTGGCTTGAGCAGCTGATCCCACTGAGGGACAAAACACAAGTGACAGGTGCGAGTGCAGCGCCCCAGAGTCCTGGTCGTTGCAGTACTGTTGCTCCGCCGCTAAGGGGGGCTATGGTACGTCTGATGGCACTGAAGGAGTTCACCTGACCAGGTATCACAGACACCAATACATTTCACAGTCTGGCCTCCAGGGGGAGCTAAGGGTTCTATTTATTAGGCCACTCCTCACAATCTGGTAAAACTGGGGGTTAGGCAGGAAATTAGAGGAGAAAGCTGACTGGGTTGGAACCAGGCAACACCTTGTGGCAGAGGGTGTTGTAGGGGAAGATTCGGAGGGGTCCCTGTCAGGGGTGGGATCCTGACAGAGGCTTAGAAACCAGAAAGAACGTTACGGGACCGCGCCTGCATGATATAGCGGCGGTACCCCAAGAAAGGACAAGAAGCGAGGTATATTGTGCTGAGTGAGAAACAAGATCAACGCAACAAGGAGAATACCAGTAGGAGTCGTGCTGTAAGACGAGGCAACATCCTATTGAGGCGCATAACCGGTGGCCGGAACGCCGAGGAAGTATTGAGCTCCAAGCCAAACTTCAAACCTACGGCAGGACAGTCAGTTATAGGCGGGCTGTCTCACCCAATTGACCTAGGAAGACACAGGGGGGTAACAACAGGAGTGGGGCGACGCTAGAGTCCCGGAAGAGCTCCGAGCCTCCCCGTCATACGGGTGCGTCCTAACCATAAGATCTGGGGGACGTAGAAGAACATCAGAATCGAGTTGTGAGGGAACACGAGAAACAGACACAACAGTTGTGAGGACTATCCCGTGGTGCTCAGCAGGGAAGGACTACAACACACAAGCGCTAGAGGGTAGGCACAGATTTCCACCTGTAAAGGGAACTCTGGATGTGCCATCGGACCGGCCAGGCTTGCGCAGCTCAGTTAACCATATTCCGGATTGAGGATCTTGAAGCCTTCAGTAAAGAGGTAAAGAGACTGCAACCTGGTGTCCTCGTTATTTACTGCAACCTGCACCGCACCACTACAACATCACCACCATCTCGCACACCTTTCATTGGGCGCCCCTCAGCAGGGTCACGGACCGGGTCTAGCCACCGTGACAACCCCAGAGCAGAGACTCAGAGGCCCGGTACCGGGTACCCCTCGGCCCTGCAGCAGTGAGGGCGCTGCAGGAGCAAGTATGGATAGGCACGACTGGTACTCGACAGGCATGCACTCTTGGCGGGCACAGATCACACTGAAGGAATCGGGAGGGTAACGGGTAGTGCAGGAACACAGGCAGGTACGAGTAGGGAACAGATAGGAACCAGTTCAGACTGAAGAGACAAGAACTGAGGAACCAGTTCAGACTGGAAGGACAAGGACACACAGGGCACAGAGCAAAGCTGCAGGAGACGGGAGAAGAGCAGAGCCGCAGAATGCGGCAAGCAGAGCAGAACCGCAGGATACAGAGCAAAGAGCAGAGCCGCAGGATGTGGAGCAAAGAGCAGAAGAAGTGAACACAAGGAAACACATAGCAGAATAGGAAAGGCTACAGATGGGGATAGAAACGGACACAGGACTCTCCTACTGGTCCAAGGTTCTAGAGTATAGGCTTCTCAGGGCAGAGACCGTCAGGATGTTCCACACAACCGCAGCGATACCGCATTCCCTTCTCAAGACTGGATTCAGGCTGCGGCTCTGCCAGCCCACTTTTATCAGTCTTCTTGGGTTTTGCTTGGTTGGCTGCTTTTGCAGATTGAAGAACAGGTGTGTTTTGGATGGACATGACGGTTTACCCACAGGTTTGCTTTGTCTGACCTGTCTCTGGAAGCTTGGGAGGGGACACTTTGCAGAAGTAGGCACATCGAAGACTTTACGGAAAGCCACCAGGAAGGGTCCTCTGCTTCCCAGAGGGGGTTGATCCATTCCAAAGCATCTCCTGCTGGGTTGGAAATTATGAATCCCACCTTGAACAGATCAGAGGGGAAATAGAAGTTCTGCATGCACTGCTCCAGGAACACATGGCACAGTGTTGGATCCCCATAGTATCTTGGCGGATCCGCAGGGACGGATTTAACTCTGGGAGCACAACTTTCAGGTTGAGAGAATACATCTGCAGAGATTATGACTCGGGCTGGTGCAATGAAAGTCAGAGATCCAGATCGGATAAATTCATTTGGCTGCTCATGCCGACAGGGAAAAAGTTCATCTTGCTCCGAGAGAGAAAGGCTATGGGGCTCAGTGGGGACCATGGCCTGAGCAAACAGTCACGCTCGTGCCTAGACTGGATGGCATGAGCATGGGATTGTGGCCGCACTGTGTCACAAACTAGACTACCTTTGAAGGGTAGATATATTGTGTGGGAGTGTTTTCTGTCCAGATTTGGACGTATATGTGGCTCTGTTTTAATCCAGTATATACCTTTGAAGGGGCGTGACTAAGCAGTTACCTTGGTGTTCACTGGAGCCTCTGATGGTGAGGTCAGGCTTGTGCCGCAGGTAGCTGCCAGGTACCATTCCAGGGCGGTGTCTGGCTGTAGCAGCTGATCCCACTGAGGGACAAAACACAAGTGACAGGTGTGAGCAAGTACGGATAGGCACGGCTGGCACTCATGGCAGGCGGACACTATTGGCGAGCATGGCTGGCACTATTGGCAGGCAGGTGGGCACGGAACACACTGAAGGAATTGGAATGGTAACTGGTAAGGGCAGGTACAAGTAGGGTACAGATAGGAACTAGTTCAGACAGAAGGGACAGGAACTGTTAGAAACCAGTTCAGACTGGAAGGACAAGGACACACAGGGCATGGAGCGGGAGCAGAGCAAAGGTGCAGGATGCGTAGAGCAGGGCTGAGTTGCAGGAGAAGAGCAGGTTGCAGCGAGCAGAGGGGAACTGCAGGTTGCGGTGAGCAAAGCCGCAAGGTGCACAGCAGAGCCTCAGGATGCGGAGCAAAGAGCAGAAGGAGTTAACACAAGGAAACACACAGCGGAATAGGAAAGGCTATAGACAGGGATACAAACGGACACAGGTTATAGGACTTAGTTTAGACAGGGTCAGGTACAAGACAAGGCACAGAAACAAGGATTCAGACCAGGGTATGCAGCCTCCTGGGAGGCAGAAACGAGAGACACAGGACTCAGGTACGGGCCAGGGTATGAAGCCCCCTGAGTGGCAGAAACAGATATACAGCAAGACACAAACTGAGAAAGTACGTTGCTCAGGCATCCCCCTATGGGTGGGGATGCCTTAAGTACCTGAGGCTTCTTGGCAATTGGCAGGGAACACCTTAGGAAGGTGCACATTGTCTCAATAAGAACCATGAAGTGCCAGGGCCGCTGCCCTAAGCATACAGCCAGGAAGTATGCAGCAAGCAAGGACATGAGGCCCAGAACATGGAGCCGGCAGATGACAGAACTCACAGCATGGCCGGGAGTGGTGAGTAAGATGGGGGATGGGAAGCCATACAGTGATGCCGGCAGGCTGTAAGTTGAACACAATGGACTTAGTCTACGTTCAACCTTATAAATATGAAACCTTGACTCTGGACCCCTGTTCACATGATCCATAAGGGTCCAAGTGGTCGCACCCCCACTAGGTAGACAATTGTTACCAAATGTGTGGATAGGTGATAAGATGCCAACTAGGGACAGCTCTTTTAAGGAGTTTTCCCATCTGCTTCTGCAGCCTTGTCTCTCAGCTTCCTTTTTGCTTTTGGACGGTGTACTCCTCAATGATTGGCAGTTCAAACCAATGGCAATGTAACGCCATTGCCCCGAACTGTGTGCTTTCTGATGCAGCAAACAGAGGCAATTTTGCCTCTTCAACATTTGGAGGAGTGCAGGTTATTGAAGCTGAGGGGATCCAATGATCTGGCCAACTTCAGAGTGCTTGCAAGAATTATTGGAAAATTTTGTAACCACTGTCCTCATTACCTAGGAGACCGGGGGAAGAAGAAAAAAAAAAAAGGTAATTACGGGACTCCTGTGGATGGTGCTCAAGTAGGATCCTATCCCATGTATATCTTGTAGAAAACGTGGCACTCAAGTAAATGTTGTAAGCAGATAATTTATTTTGTGCCGGCAATCCAAAAATAAAGAAACGTTTCAGTCCTACAATGACCTTCATCAGTCAAACAGATTGCAGTGTGCCCAGGGTTACAGGCAGAAACGAACACTCAGGATATGCAGCACACTTCTATCTGTCTGATTGATGAAGGTCATTGTAGGACAGAAACGTTTCTTAATTTAATTTTGTGCGAGCAATCCAAAAATAATCTGCTTACAACATTTACCTGAGTGCTTAGTTTTCTACAAGATCAGTCACAGACTGCACAGGTGGTAAAACTTCTTTTGTGCTTGAAAACAGGGTGGATTTTTAATAACCTGTAACTTGTTGTTAGGCTCTGTTCAGGCTCATTTGGTGAAGTGGACCCTACCAAGCCCCTGCTCTAAGTGGGTACATGGGCGATGAGCGTCGAAGCAGCTGGCATGATAAGACTTCGAGAGCAAGGACATGACACCCTCAGGAATTTTGCAGGATGGTTGCAGTGAAGTCATCAGGCCATCAGGGACAGAAGCAAGTACTTGGTGGACACAGGAGGAGGTGAGAAACAAACTAGAAATAAGTCTAGGATGACATCCATTCATCGCCCTCTTTGATGTGGATTAGTTTATAAGCACCAAGCATGTCTCACTTAAAAGAAGATAGAATTGAAGGTGCTACTGTCAAATAACTCAGAAATTAGGGACAATGGATAACTGTCTCAGAGATCCATCTTTCTTTTTAACAAGTGAAGAAGGCAAATTTCTACCTGCAAGTTCATCTTTGATACAACTGGACAGGCCAGCATAGAAGACAGCCAGGAGAGTGTCATTGTTAGAGGCCAATTCAGCAGACAGGGTACAGAACCAGATGACATAATGTCCCACTGAGTTAATATCTTGCCTTAGCTGTATTATAGAATCATTGACTGAGTGAATATGACCTGCTTCATCAAACACTTAACGAAATGAAGTTAGCAAAGATATTAGGGTCATCTCGTTCCCACAATGGTGCAGCCCACATCAAAGTATCTCCAGAATATTAAAAAAAAAAATGCCATTTTAGATCGATCAGAAAAAAAGCTGCTGAGGACACATCTCAGTGTACGGTGCTTTGGTTCCCAAAACCCGAGCAGGCTTTAGGATTGTCATTAAAAACGTGCATGGGTATGCAAATGTGGAGCTGTTTCCCAAACTGAGTGTTGCACATTGGGGTGTGGCAGGTGTTGAGAAGCTAGTGGTGAAACTTTATTGTGTCCCACATATTGAAGGCCCCTGCTTCTGATGAAGTACTCCACTGCCCTTAGGCCGTCACTGTGTCTTATAGACGAGTAGAGTGCCTCCACATCGATACTACAGAGCAGGGTCTCTGGTTCTAAGATTAGTCCGTCTATTTTCCTCAATAAGTCCATTGAGTCTCTTGTATATGAGTTCAATGATGTTACATATGTTTTTAACACTTCATCAAGGTAAATTCCCACATGATGACCGAGACTATTGATCCCTGAGACTATCGGTCTCCCCCTAAGGGGGACCAGGCCTTTGTGGACTTTTGGGAGGCAATAGAAGGTTGCTACCACTGGATGCTGTGGGAACAAATATTCAAATTCGTTTTTGTCAATCAAGCCGTCGATCAGGCCTCTATCAAGAATCGTTTTGAGCTGTTTTTTATATAATGAGGTAGGATTTGAGGAGATCTTCTCGTAATTTTCTGCATCTTTGAGGATTCTACCAGACATGTCTACATAATCCTCATGATTTATAATTACTGTATTCCCCCCTTGTCTGAGGGTTTAATTACGATCTTGGGGTCCTTCTCTAGACCCTTTAAGATCTCCATTTCTGATTTGGACAAGTTGTACTTCCCTCCCATTGGTTTGTTTTCCAACTTCTCCAAATCCTTGGTCACCAGCTCTTCAAAAATGTCTATTGCAGATCTATCACCTTGTATTGGGGGCATTTTTTTACTTTTACTTTTTAGTTTGGTGAAAGGCCCTTTCCCTGTATGTTCCGGGGTAGAGTCTACCAAATTATACAAAAATCTAACATCCGCTAGTAGGGCATCTGGTATATCCATGTCTCTGCATGTCTTTTTGTCTTCTCTGATAAAAAAACTTCTACTTTAACTTTCTTGTGAAAAGATGTAAATCTTTAACGCTCTCAAAGGATTGAAAATTAGAGGTGGGTATGAAATTGAGGCCTTTATTCAGAACCCCAATTTCTAAATCATTGAGGTTTCTCTCTGAGAGATTAATCACCTGTGGGGCCAGGGGTTGTATTAATTCCCGTTGGGGTTGGACCTGTTCCTCAAAAAATACTCTCGGTCTAAAAAACGAGCCCCTCCTGACCTATCGTTAGGGCATCCTCTTTGATTCCCCCTTCCTCTATATTTTCCCTTAGTATTTCTTGGGCGTGTATCAGAGTCGGATAAATCCGTATCTGTAGATGAAACGTCAGTTTCAAATGCCCTACTAGGTTGTCTATTCTGTGGGAGTTGGTACGCTTTATTTTCTTTAAATTCTTGCAAATCTCTTACAAAGTTCCTATGCTTTCTTTCTTTTAGGTGGAACTGATAGCGTTCCACAGAGTTTTGTAGAATCGTTTCCTTGGAAGCAAAATCTGGTTCAGCAGAGAACTTCTTAGTAATGTCTATTTGTACTCTGAGGTTCTCATTCAAATTTACCAGTGTCTTTTTTTTTCTTCTTCCAAGAGAAGGTTCATAAACCTCAGAGAGCTAAGGGTAGCTTCCTTTTCCCACTGTTCGCTCAGACTAGAATTTCTGTACCTAAATCCCGGTTGTAGTGTGATCCTTAAATGTCGGGGAACTATGCCCGCCTTAATGTAATTGTCCAGGCTCTGGACCTCCCACCAACTACAGATTTGGTTTTTATAAGCTTTGGTCAGTTCCTTAAAGGCATTGTTATATGTTGGCATATATTTGGGCTGTACAAAATTTCGGTCCAAAAAGACCTCTTTTGCCTCGGCCGCCCAAGACTGCTGTACAAGTATTAAGCGGTCTTACCAACACCAGAAAGAACGAAGTGCGGAGGTGAGATCCTTCCAATTTTTATATTAATCACGGCTACTGCATCTTCATGTGACGGATGGAGATAAGAAATATGCGGTTTGTGATCATATATGTCATGTGGTTATTTATATGATGTTTTTCCCCTAAGATTGGTATACCAAATGCAATATTGGGGATTTGGTGATTTTTCTATTCCCCTTGAATGGGAATCTTATCTGTGAGTCCTTTTTTCTTGTTTATTTGTGTGGTTTTTCATAACCGTTTTTAGTAAATATATTAAAAGTTAATTTTTATATTAGTCACACCCTGCTTTGACAGATCAACCAATAGAAATGGCTATCCATCCTGCTTGTCAGGAAAGGAGTACAACTTTTAGAAATAGCATGACAGTATAGCTGAGATATAGTGTTAGTTTCAAGAGGGTTACGAACTGACAATTGGAAGCAAAACTTTATGAAAATGGTACTTTGTTAGCTTAAAAACAGAGTAACTGACTTTAAATCAGTTACTGAAAGCATTTCAGTACTTTTGATAAAAATGAGTCCTACATTTTATATTCAATTTATGATCATTGTAGGAAGCAATGCCAAGTTTCATTGCAAAGTCTACACAGTGAGCTTTAGCCTCAAATTCAATAATACAGGATCCTTGAATGAAACTAATATCGCTCATCTAATCTCTCTGACAGGATCAAGGAACATCAATGTAAAAGCCAGTCAAGCAAGTTGGTGCGACTCATGGTTACAAAGGTCACAAGTCAGAAAATTAGATAGAATCAACAAAAGGAAGTCATATGCAAAGTAGAAGAAAAGCTGGTTTACAACCCTAACAGCCTGCAATAACTAAGAACAAAAGTAAGTTTTCAGAAATACTTATGTATTATGTGCCGCTGTTTAAAGGGAACCTTAAGAGTGCAGCACAGTGTCAGAAATTGTTTACTGCAGGAGAACAGTGAAAAATGGGCAAATTGGAGACTCCCTTGAGATGCATTACCTTGTTTGTAAAGTATATGTGTGAATATCACCGAGAACAGTTGTTACAGCCCGTCTAATTGAGCGCTGAATCTGTGTCAAGGAACATCACAGAAAGGAAGTAGCGGAAATGAACATTCAGAATTCTTATCAAATCCTTCATTAATTGTGCAAGCTATGTTATATTTCTGCCTCACACAAAACCTGCTTTAAAAAGCCTACACATGTTGCAGATTAAAAAAATTTTTGGTCAATAAAAAATGGATCTCGCCAGAATACGGATGTCCACTTTCCTTTATGAGATAACAAAATGTTTGGTTTGGGTCTTGATGCTAAGACTTCCACTGATTGCTAGATGAAAGGGCTGAAGAGCTGACTGTGCGTTGTTTCTGCACAGCTGTGCACGGCACTCCTCGATAAGTCTTTTTAAATTTGAGTTTATGGCATTCTTTGCCTTAAAAGTGTATTATGAAGTTATTGAATTGCTCTTATTATTTTAGTTAGGCAGCATGAAAATAAGCAAGTTACTAATTGGCTTGCTTTCCTATCTGCTGCCATTCTTCTTCTGCAATGAGAGCTTTTTTATTATAGTGCACTGATTTCTAAAAAGCAGCTAAGCTGTCAACTCATTCCCTCTCCCTCTTGTGAGAGTGATCTCTTAAAGTGAGATCAATATGATTGCTTGTACCTGACCAAATATAAGCTGAGTGCTAGCTTAGAGGCCCAGAATGTATCAGATTCACAAAGACTATACACACACAGCCTCTCTCAGCGATGGCTCACTCACAACTGCTTTATTCTGAACACAGGAAATGGGGGAGGTCGCACAACTTCAGAATAGTTGGTGTCACTCTGATTGGTTCATTCCAAGCTTAATTTCCAACTTCACTTCCAAATATGGTATTCAGTTGATTGTCCAATACCCAGCAACGTCTTCACATTCCAGAAGTTCATTCCAGTGTGCTGCTGATCAGGAAATAGACTCCATCTTGCTACACCGTATCTGAACTGACTTATATAAGGTTTCATAATTGATTTCATTAGACATTTTCTCCTTCACAGTACCCCCTAAATCAATTATTAACCTGATGTCACAATATAATATGACCCATAGGACACAGAAAAAGGGATGGAAAATGGGGAAAGGAAGGCCTTACCGATAGGGAAATGGGGAATGGTCACCACCTGAATTTAACCTGAACCTGTCCCTGCACTGCCCTAACGCCCTAAGTGGGTCCTTCCCCCCACCACCGCCAGGAACCTCGTCCCTCACTGTTACCTAACTCTAACCTGACTAGTGCACTGGCCGGCAAGGGACGCTAGCCTCACCACTGCAAATAATACACACAGGGGACAGTGACAAACACAAAAACTGACCGTTCTCTGTAACTAGGATTTCTATCTCAGACCTTGTGCACAATGCTAGGGTTCAAAGAGGTTTCTACCGTTTTTTGCACTACGTGGTTCGACCACCGGTGATTCTATCACGCCATGCTCTGCACCAGAGACTTCTAGGAGCAACTTTGCGCTCACCATATCATAGACAACCTCCGCTCCCCCTGCCTGCTACACACAGGCAGAGACTCGAAGTGTACATCCTCAATGGGCCGCAAGTTGAGCGCCAAAATGTGAGGGTGATCTCTTAAAGTGAGATCAATATGATTGCTTGTACCTGACCAAATATAAGCTGAGTACTAGCTTAGAGGCCCAGAATGTATCAGATTCACAAAGACGATACACACACAGCCTCTCTCAGCGATGGCTCACTCACAACGGCTTTATTCTGAGCAAAGGATAATACTGAACAAAGGAAATGGGGGAAGTCGCACAACTTCAGAATAGTTAGTGTCACTCTGATTGGTTCATTCCAAGCTTCATTTCCAACTTCACTTCCATATATGGTATTCAGTTGATTGTCCAATACCCAGCAACGTCTTCACATTCCAGAAGTTCCTTCCATTGTGCTGCTGATCAGGAAATAGACTCCATCTTGCTACACCGTATCTGAACTGACTTATATAAGGTTTAATAATTTATTTCATTAGACATTTTCTCCTTCACACTCTCAGCTCCTGACAAGCTGCTGTTATAAATCTTGCAAAATCAACAGATCAAAGAATTTACTGCTTTTTAGAGCTAGTCTTCTAATCATGACTCTCATTGTTCTCAATTTCTGAAGCTGTGTGTTAATTCAAATATCCTGTTATCTGCATATGCAACTATAGTGATAACTACAGAGCAAACTACCTAAGTGTTAAGATAAGATTAACACTTAAATGTTACAGCAGAACATGTGCTGTGCTTTATCACTCAAGGAGTGCCTGCCCTGCCAGATCCAGGAAGTAAGGAGACTGCAGAACTGTGATCTCCTCAAGAGACAACTAGAGAATACCACTTTAGTGCCAACTATGGAAAGTTTCCCTGAAGTATGCCAAGAACATAAAATAAGAACCCTAGTAAATAGTGTTGAGCATTCCGATACCGCAAGTATCGGGTATCGGCCAATACTTGCGGTGTCGGAATTCCGATACCGAGATCCGATACTTTTGTGGTATCGGGAATCGGAATCGGAAGTTTCCAGTGTATGGTTCCCAGGGTCTGAAGGAGAGGAAACTCTCCTTCAGGCCCTGGGATCCATATGAATGTGTAAAATAAAGAATTAAAATAAAAAATATTGATATACTCACCTGTCCGGAGGCCCCTGGACATCACCACTGGTAACTGGCAGCCTTCTTTGTTTAAAATGAGCGCGTTCAGCACCTTCCATGACGTCACGGCTTCTGATTGGTCGCGTGCCGCCCATGTGACCGCCACGCGACCAATCACAAGCCGCGACGTCATCCCTCAGGTCCTAAATTCCCTTCTAGGAATTTAGGACCTGAGGGATGACGTCACGGCTTGTAATTGGTCGCGTGGCGGTCACATGGGCGGCCGCGACCAATCACAAGCCGTGACGTCATCTAAGGCCCTTCACGCGCTCATTCTTAAGAAGGAAGGCTGCCGGAAAGAAGCAGGGCGCGTCCGAGGGTGAGTATATACCTAATAGGAATATACTCACCCTCGGCTTCTTTCCGGCAGCCTTCCTTCCTAAGAATGAGCGCGTTCAGGGCCTTAGATGACGTCACGGCTTGTGATTGGTCGCGGCCGCCCATGTGACCGCCACGCGACCAATCACAAGCCGTGACGTAATTCTCAGGTCCTAAATTCCTAGAATCAATCAGAAGCCATGACGTCATGGAAGGCCCTGAACGCGCTCATTTTAAGCAAAGAAGGCTGCCGGTTACCAGCGGTAAGGTCCAGGCTGCGTAGGAGAGGTGAGTATATCAATATTTTTTATTTTAATTCTTTATTTTACACATTAATATGGATCCCAGGGCCTGAAGGAGAGTTTCCTCTCCTTCAGACCCTGGGAACCATCAGGGATACCTTCCGATACTTGAGTCCCATTGACTTGTATTGGTATCGGGTATCAGTATCGGATCAGATCCGATACTTTGCCGGTATCGGCCGATACTTTCCGATACCGATACTTTCAAGTATCGGACGGTATCGCTCAACACTACTAGTAAATGAATGGCTTGACTTCTCCATCAGTCCTTAACATCCTTGAGACATGTCTGAGTGCTGCCCAATTTTTTTTCAGACCGCACTCTGACTGATAAAGTGGAATGGGTATATTCACACATTGGTTAAATATTAGATTCTTTGCAATGGAAGTATTACATAGAAAGTATAAACTTTCATATTCCATACCTAACCTTCTTTAATCATTTGATACGGTTATAGTTATGTAGAACAAGCAAAATCTTCCTTTAATTCAGGTTCATAGAGAGGAAACGTTTCTACATTGACCCTAAATCATTAAACTATTATACAACAATGGGTCTTACATGGGATAATATTTGGATGAATATTTGCTTTCAAAGGTATTTGGAGGGGGAAAAAAGGAAAGCTTCATGTTTTTGGAATTTGAGATTGGAGGTTAATTTGTACATAACCTGTAAGATGTCATGTTCAGTTAGTCCTGCCAGTACTAATATAGGCTGCTTTAATTTTTTAAGAAAACATGAAATGTGATATGCCCCTGGCTTTGTATCCTGGATACTAAACACAAATGTCTGTTTCCTGGTCCACTTATTCCTTTTCACTTTCCAATAGCTTACCGGAATCACATTTCTTATTTGTTTCTGTTACCATGCTATTTCCAGTGGAAAAGTAACATAACGGACTTTGCTAAATAAACACCACTTTCACACAATTTCCCAATCTTATGTACAAGCTAAAATAAATTTTCAGATTTGAAAAAAAATAACTTAACTTGCTATAGTGTTAACTTCACAACTACATACAGCAATGCCTTTTTGATTGCAAGAGATAAAATGGTGTAACAGTCCAGTATCCAATCACTTTAGCTCCTTAAAGGGACTGTCACCTGATTTTGGCGGGCCCTGTGTCTGGTCCGATGGGCGGTGTTTTCGCTGTGTTCCGGGACATAGTGCGGTGGCGCATGCGCACTAATGCTTTTCAGCTTTGCCCGCAGTTGGGCAAAGCATACTGCGCGTGCGCAAGGCAAGATTGCATTGCGCACGTGTGTACTACGGAGGAAACCAACTCTCATTCAAGAAAATAGTGCGGCCAGTGGAAAAGGAAGGGGTGCATGAAACAAAAGAAACACCGCCCATCGGACCAAACACAGGGCCTGCCAAAATCAGGTGACAGAGTCCCTTTAAGGCACAATGTGCAATGCATCCCCCAGAGTTTGCCGGTTCCAAATTTATATTCTGCAATTTCAAACATACTCTGCAATGCTTTAAATACACTGGCATCACTGTCCCCATTAGGGCTCCCAATCTGAATTCCCTGTCAGTTATCAGTATGACATTGGGTTGTTAAAGGGAACCAGAGTACTCATAACAAACATGGTGAGAGCATACAAATTCCTTGCACATGTGCAATGTTGACCATGGTTTTATTTTGCCTTGGCAGTTGCTGCCTGCACAAGCTAAAGAGCTGGCTCAAGTTAAGGGACCCACTACCTAGGGCATAAATTTATTATGTGACTGGGTACGAGAAACAATAATATAAAAAAAGTTTTTAAAAAAATTTAGGGTGAGGCCTCAATCATTAACCAACCAAGAAAAAAATAAACCCCTAAAATAACTTTTTAAAATATAGCTAAAAATTTCTGCAAACAAATATAGTAGGAATATATGTGTTTAAACATTCATTCATGGAAAATACACAACTATACAAAAAAGGGGGGCTATCACGCCGTAATAAACCCTGCGGTGTCCCTACCTGCCAGCGGTGGTTGGCACCCTAATATGCTCGATAGGGCGCCCCCAGCTCCATGTTGACTCTAACTCGGGACCCTATTACACACCTAACTCAAAAGTGCACGACCGATAAAGATTAAAAAAAAAAGTACTCTGGTGTGTCCCAACAGTACCTCAATATCACTGACACACCACCATCCACAAATTTCTGAACAGTGTGTAGAAGTAGGTAATACACACTACCGTTCAAAAGTTTAGGGTCACCCAGACAGTTGTGTTTTCCATGGAAACTCATACTTTTATTATTTTATTAAGCAAATGACTTAAAAATCTAGTCCAGACATTGACAAGGTTTGAAATAATAGTTTTCTCCTTCAAACTTTGCTTTCAAAGAATGCTCACTTTGTAGCAATTACAGCATTGCAGACCTTTGGCATTCTAGCAGTTAATTTGCTGAGATAATATGGAGAAATTTCACCCTATGCTTCCAGAAGCCCCTCCCACAAATTGGTTTGGCTTGATGGGCACTTTTTGGGTACCATACGGTCAAGCTGCTCCCACAACAGCTCAATGGGATTGAGATCTGGTGACTGTGCTGGCCACTCCATTACAGATAGAATACCAGCTGCCTGCTTCTTTCCTAAACTGTTCTTGCATAATTTGGAGGTGTGTTTGGGGTCATTGTCCTGTTGAGGGATGAAATTGGCTCCAATCAAGCGCTGTCCACAGGGTATGGCATGGCGTTGCAAAATGGAGTGATAGCCTTCCTTCAAAATCCCTTTTGCCTTGTACAAATCTCCCACTTTACCAGCACCAAAGCAACCCCAGACCATCACATTATCTCCACCATGCTTGACAGATGGCGTCAGGCACTCTTCCAGCATCTTTTCAGTTGTTCTGCGTCTCACAAATGTTCTCCTTTGTGATCCAAACACCTCAAACTTGGATTCGTCTGTCCATAACACTTTTTAACAATCTTCCTCCATCCAATGTCTGTTCTTTTTGCCCATATTAATCTTTTCCTTCTATTAGCCAGTCTCAGATATGGCTTTTTCTTTGCCACTCTGCCCTTAAGGCCAGCATCCCGGAGTCTCCTCTTCACTGTAGATGTTGACAATGGCGTTTTGCGTATACTGTTTAATAAAGCTGCCAGTAGAGGACCTGTAAGGCGTCAATTTCTTCAACTACAGACTCTAATGTACTTGTCTTGTTGCTCAGTTGTGCAGCGGGGCCTCCCACTTCTTTCTACTCTGGTTAGAGCCTGTTTGTGCTCTCCACTTAAAGGAGTAGAACACACTGTTGTAGGAAATATTCAGTTTCTTAGCAATATCTCGCATGGAATACCCTTCATTTCTAAGAACAAGAATAGACTGTCGAGTTTCGCATGAAAGTTCTTTTTCTGGCCAATTTGAGAGTTTAATGAAACCAACAAATGTAATGCTCCAGATTCTCAACTAGCTCAAAGGAATGTCAGGTTTATAGGTTCTCTAATCAGCCAAACTGTTTTCAGCTGTGCTAACATACTTGCACAAGGGCTTTCAAGGGTGTTCTAACCATCCATTAGCTGCCTTACACTGTTGGCAAACACAAAGTACCATAAGAACACTGGAGTGATGGTTGTTGGAAATGGGCCTCTATACACCTATGAAGATATTGCATTACAAACCAGCTAGAATAGTCATTTACCACATTAATGTATAGTGTACTTCTGAATTCTTTAATGTTGGCTTCAATAGAAAAAACTGCTTTTCTTTCAAAAAATAAGAATTTCTAAGTGACCCTAAACTTTTGAATGGTAGTGTAGAGAACCAGGCCCTATCAGGCAGTATACAGTACACAATGTCTCTACAGTCCAAAATAACTGTAGGAGATGGACCCTTCAAAATTGATCCAACAATCAAGTCACACAAATTATTAAACATCCAGGAACCATATTTCAAATTGCATGACTAGTTATCTTAACAATGACATGATCCAAATTCAGGGATTCCATGTCCCAAACCCAAATCTCAACTAGTTTCTCCCCAAGAATGGTATTGAGGTTTATCAGAGGATCAAAGAAAATTAGGCATGCAGTCAATGCAGCATAATCCAGTGGTCACAAACTATGATATACAATGCTAACCACTATTTCATTTTGCCTAGGAAATAGCTGCCTGTAAAACTTAAAGTGCAAGCTAGCTCACGTTAAGTAACCCATTGCTCCAGGGCATAAATTTATCATATGATTGGGTATAAGGAGCAATATTACCTGGGGTCCCTGTTTTTTGCTTTGGTCTGCTACCAATCTGCAGTTTTACGATCCTTTTCTTTCTCTTAGGCTACGTTCACACGTTCCTTTTTTTCATCCTTTTTTTTTCAGGTCCTGTTTTGAAAAACCGCAGCTAAATTCAGCGCTGATTTTAGCTGCGGTTTATGATCCTTTTTCTTCTGCGGATTCCACTGCGGGTTTCCAAATGCAGTTTCCTATTGGGGCTGCTGGAAACCCGCTGCGGAATCCGCAGAAAGAATTGACATGGTATTTCTTTTTTCTGCAGGCAAAACCGCTGCGGATTTGCCTGTGGAAAAAAGGATCGTCGGCACAGCGGGTCCTGTTTTCCATTGGGTTACATTGTACTGTAACCTACATGGAAAACTGCTGCGGATCCGCAGTGCAAATCCGCTGCGGATCCGCAGCAAAAACCGCACCGTGTGAACATAGCCTTAGGGTTCTTTCTGAGCACAGACTGCTAAAGCACGAATTTGCCGTGGATCTCCAGACTGGACCATGACAGCTTCATGTATTTCTAGGAGGCTGTCATGCTGGAGTCGGGAAACCAGCAGCCAGTCCGTGCATTGCAGTCCAAGATTTGACTGATTTGCATGCACGTCTGCATGAGTCTCTAACGTGACCGTTGCTTTGGAACTTTACATCTCCTCTCCACCAATTGTTCCATGTCACGTACTTGTTTTACCCGGTACTTTACCATCTAGCACTTAATTATTTTCTCCACAGCCTTTTAGTAATGGATGTCTAATCACAAGTGTGTAGTAAATTACTATTTGGCATCCAGTAACATTATATATATATATATATATATATATATATATATATATATATATATATATATACAGTATATATACACTCACCGGCCACTTTATTAGGTACACCATGCTAGTAACGGGTTGGACCCCCTTTTGCCTTCAGAACTGCCTCAATTCTTCGTGGCATAGATTCAACAAGGTGCTGGAAGCATTCCTCAGAGATTTTGGTCCATATTGACATGATGGCATCACACAGTTGCCGCAGATTTGTCGGCTGCACATCCCAAAGATGCTCCATACAAGGCAGGATGGATCCATGCTTTCATGTTGTTTACGCCAAATTCTGACCCTACCATCCGAATGTCGCAGCAGAAATCGAGACTCATCAGACCAAGCAACGTTTTTCCAATCTTCTACTGTCCAATTTCGATGAGCTTGTACAAATTGTAGCCTCAGTTTCCTGTTCTTAGCTGAAAGGAGTGGTACCCGGTGTGGTCTTCTGCTGCTGTAGCCCATCTGCCTCAAAGTTCGACGCACTGTGCGTTCAGAGATGCTCTTAGGCCTACCTTGGTTGTAACGGGTGGCGATTTGAGTCACTGTTGCCTTTCTATCAGCTCAAACCAGTCTGCCCATTCTCCTCTGACCTCTGGCATCAACAAGGCATTTCCGCCCACAGAACTGCCGCTCACTGGATTTTTTTTCTTTTTCGGACCATTCTCTGTAAACCCTAGAGATGGTTGTGCGTGAAAATCCCAGTAGATCAGCAGTTTCTGAAATACTCAGACCAGCCCTTCTGGCACCAACAACCATGCCACGTTCAAAGGCACTCAAATCACCTTTCTTCCCCATACTGATGCTCGGTTTGAACTGCAGGAGATTGTCTTGACCATGTCTACATGCCTAAATGCACTGAGTTGCCGCCATGTGATTGGCTGATTAGAAATTAAGTGTTAACAAGAAGTTGGACAGGTGTACCTAATAAAGTGGCCGGTGAGTGTATATATATAATATATATCTCGTCTAAGAGGCACTTCCGTCTGTTAGTCTGTCTGTCACGGAAATCCCAAGTCGCTGATTGGCCGCGACCAATCAGACGGGCACAGTCCAGCCGCAAAATTGCCGCTCCCTTCTCCCCTCCAGTCAGTGCCCACTCCATACATGGTGTGTTCTCAGAGATGCATTGCGAAATTACCCAGATGACTTAGCAGTCTCGCAAGACCGCTAATTCATCTGGGTAATTTCGCAATGCATCTCTGGGAACGGAAGCTGGAGGCAGCCTCGCCACTCGCGTGCATCGGTGGACGCTGGAGGGTGAGTATATAACTATTTTTATTTTTTTTTTATTCTTTTTTTTTAACAGAGCTATGGTGCCCATACTGCTGTATACTGCGTGACTGATATATACTATGTCGGCAGTGTTATATACTGTGTGGGCTATGTTATTTACTGCGTGGGCTGCTATATACTACGTGGCTGCTATATACTACGTGGCTGTGGGTGCGACCAATCAGCGATATTGGTGCGGTATTTAAACACCGCTTCGGTCATTGGTCATGGCCGGCCGGCTGGGCACGATCAGCGACAGGTGCAGTCCGGCCGCGAATTGGCGCCAGATTTGAACCACGCTTCGCTGATTGGTCGAGCCCGGCTGGCCAATCAGCGATATTGGCGCGTAATTTAAACCCCACTCACAGCGCTACATACATACATACATACATACATACATACATACATACATACATACATACATACATACATACATACATACATACATACATACAGGGGTTGGACAAAATAATGGAAACACCTGGAACCATCAACAAAAGTTAATTTAATATGGTGTAGGTCCACCTTTTGCGGCGATTACAGCCTCAATTCTCTGAGGTATGGATTCATACAAGGTGTGAATTGTTTCCAAAGGAATTTTAGCCCATTCAGTTAAAACACCCTCCAGTTCTTTGAATGACGATGGCGGCGGAAATAGACGTCTAACTTGAATCTCTAAAATCGACCATAAATGGTCAATAATGTTGAGGTCTGGGGATTGTGGGGGCCAGATGAGATGCTCAACTTCATTAGAATGTTCCTCGTGCCATGCTTTAATGATTCTAGCTGTATGAATTGGTGCTTTATCATCCTGAAAGATGGCGTTCCCCTCCGGGAATAGTGCTTCAACCATTGGATGCACTTTGTCACCCAAAATGCCTAAATAATCTCGGCTGTTAATTCTTCCATGAAGGGATATCATTGGCTCAGGGGATCTCCAAGAAATAGCACCCCAGATCATCACAGAACCTCCGCCATGTTTTATGGTTGGGAGAAGGCAGTCTTCTTTTGGCTGTCTCCAAACGTACACTCGGCCGGAGGTCGGAAATAGGGTAAACGATGATTCACCTGAGAATATCACATGTTTCCACTGCTCGAGAGACCAATTCTGGAGGTTTCTACACCACTCTAAACGCTTGGAAACATTTGTCATTGAGAGCAGCGGTTTTCTAATTGCAGCTTTTCCGTGGAATCCAGATTTGTGCAGCTCCCGACTAACAGTTTTCATGGAAACTGGGTTCTGTAGGTGTTCATTGAGCTCAGCAGTGATTTTCAGAGCTGTGGTCTTGCGATCCTCTCTCACAATTCGCTTTATTGTCCGACGGTCTCTCTCAGTCAACTTTGACTTTCGGCCGGACCTGTGCTTTGCTGCGGATGTTTTTCCTTCTCTTTCAAACGCAGTCATTACTTTGGAGACAGCACCTCTTGACACGCCAAACATTCGGGCACTTTCTGTTACACTAGCGCCTGCCATACGAGCACCAACAATTTGGCCTCTTTGAAAATCCGAGAGGTCTGCCATTGGTATCAGGTTCTCATCAATGTTCTTACAATTATGCAAAACAAACAGTTAAATTACATACACATATCACATAACACAAATAAACGACAAAACATTACGATATGTCACGGTTTGCATGTTTATCACATGTTCGAAGATTATGATGCCAAAACGTTAGGTGTTTCCAATATTTTGTCCAACCCCTGTACATACATATTCTAGAATACCCGATACGTTAGAATGGGGCCACCATCTAGTATAATATACATAGCTAAATTAATGGATCAATTGATTAAGCATGAACAATAGTAATAGCACTCTACTGTCTTAATTAGACATACCATGTATTGTTCTCTTGGCTTTAGTGTGTCGAAACTTTTTTTTTTTCTTTTTTTTTGTTGGTACAAGCAAGTCTTTTTGAATTTAAAAAAAACAAACATGTTGTACTATATTGGCTCCATGTCATATTCACTTCCCAGAAGTTGACACACCTTTGCACAAGCTTTCTCCTTTCAGCCAAAAAAAGAAAAAATGCTTATTACTTATAAGTAGGGTTGAGCGACCTTTGCTCTTTAGGATCGAGTTGGGTTTTGTGAAACCCGACCTTCTCGAAAGTCGGATCGCGTGAAATCGGGCGATTCTTCTCTCTCTCTCTCTCTCTCTCTCTCTCTCTCTCTCTCTCTCTCTCTCTCTCTCTCTCTCTCTCTCTCTCTCTCTCTCTCTCTCTCTCTCTCTCTCTCTCTCTCTCTCTCTCTCTCTCTCTCTCTCTCTCTCTCTCTCTCTCTCTCTCTCTCTCTCCCAACCTATGTCATCACGCTGCCCACACTCCTAAAATGGCGGGGAAGGCGTCATACAAAACGCGACTTTGGCGCCAAGATTGCCAAAAGTCGGCGACTTTTGAAAATGAACGATCCATTTCGCTCAACCCTACTTATAAGTAGTGTTGAGCATTCCGATACTTAGCGGTATCGGAATTCCAATACCGAGATCCAATACTTGCCGCGTATCGGATACCGGAATCGGAAGTTCCCAGGATTCAAACTGCACAAATGTGCACGAAATCAGCCAATGAGAATGATTCCAAGTGTGGGCATATCCTGTTAAGCATGGAGGGCATGAAACTACTGGCAAGGCTGTGATTGGCTGCTGAAATGATGTCATGATGCAGTTTAAAAGTCGCTGGCGCCATTTTGCGCTCACTCTGCTGTGAATTCAGTTAGTGACAGGACGCTGTTTGCTGACTGAGGGCCAGTTTATAGATAGCGATTTGCTTCTTTGTGCTTTTCAAAGGCTAATTTAGCAACCGCTGTGTTCACCTACTAATCACCTTGCTTTTGCCTTGTAGCGCTGTTTTCACAGCGATCTGCAAGGTCTGTGTGTGTGTGTGAGTGCAGCCCACTCTCTAGTCTGAGTGCAGCCTTAGGCCATCCATAGCTGGTTGTATTCAGTTCAGGGAGGGTGGTTCATTGCCTCATACTGTTCTTTTTTTTTTTTTTTTCAAGTAGTGTAGTCTGCTGCTCATTTTTTCAAAAAAATCCTATTAGTGTCTTTCCACCCGTCTCCAGCTAACTTGTGGAAAAACACTACATAGGATAACGTAGAGGAGGGTTTTTGGGCCTTGCAGCGCCGTTTACGGCTGTCTGCACAGTCTCCGTGTGACTGCAGCTCTCTCTCTGTTGTCAGTTCAGCCCCCAAAAAATAAATAAATAATAAAGTTCACCAAACACACCAGTGACACCACTTTACATTTGTGTAGGCCACATTAGCTCATATTAAAAGTCTAGTCCACACTTTAGAAAATTAGTGTTTCTTATACCTGTTAGTTGTTCAGGAATAAGCACACAAAGCCGTTAGTACTTTTCTGCTTATCTTTATCAGTCAACCAAGATGAAGAAGGCAGTGAGTAAGGCACGTGGGCGTGGGCGCGGAGCAGGGAGAGGATGTGGGGATTCTGTGCCTGCTGCGGGCATCGGTGACTCATCAGCACCCACTTTCACCAGGGAACAGTCCTTCATGCGCAGCTTTGTCGCAGAGCGCCGTACACCGCTGCTGCGTGAAGAACAAATTGAAGCCGTTGTCGGATGGATGGCAGCTAATGCATCAACTTCAATTAGTGCCACATCCTCTCAGACACAGAGCACTGGAGAGCAGCCATCTGTCTCTTCACCACCTGCCAAATTGCCCAGGCAGACAGAGATCCCAGGACAGGAGCCGTCTCTACTTCTGTTCTCTGAATCTCTTGGCTTGGAAACAGGGGGCCAGCCAAGCAGCATTGGAGAAATGGAAGAAGAGGCAGGGTGCAGTGATGCCCAACCGCTTTTTCTCTCTTCCTCTGAAGAGGCGGGTGGGCCAGTGCCTCCGGTCACCACATCGCAGGACGCATCCGCTGATGACACTCAGGTGCCACTTTCTGGTGCGTGCTCTGCTGCTGAGACTACCCAGGAGGAGCAGTTGGGGGCAGAGGGTAGTGTAGATGATGAGGTCCTTGACCCATCTTGGCGTGAGGGACAGGAAGGTGGTGGGAGCAGCTCTGAGGAAGAGATTCCCCGTACGGCCCAAAGAGGGAGAGGGAGGGGGAAGACTGCGGATCCTGCAGCCTCCACTTTGGCACCCGTTAGGAGCATGTCTCTTTCAAAAGCCAAAAAGGGCGCTCCCAAGACTTGCAGTGCCTGGTCCTTTTTTGACACAGTTGCAGATGACATTTGCTATGTCAAATGCAAGGTGTGTCATCACAAAGTCAAAAGAAGTCGAAATGTCAGCAACCTCAATACCTCCAACATGTGGAAACATGTGCGCACCAGGCACGCGGCGGAGTTAGAAAAACACACTGAAGAGCTAGGCCAACCAACAGTGGCAGCTACCACCTCTTCAGCTCATGTTGCCTCTTCCTCCAGCTCACACGCAGCTGGTTCGGCTTCCTCCCAGGATCGCCGTGGAAGAACCTCTGGCCCTGTTGTCCAGAGACCCGCTGTAATTCCACCCGCAGCACCACTTTCCCAGTCATCCACACACTCCCAGCCCAGTGTACAGCCATCGGTAGTACAGGCATGGGAGAAAAGGTGGCCTTTCTCGTCAAACCACCCACGAGCACAGGCTCTGACTGCAGGCATTGCCAAACTTCTGTCACTGGAAATGCTGTCATTCAGGCTGGTGGAGACTGACAGCTTCCGTGACTTGATGTCATTGGCAGTCCCACAGTACAATGTGCCCAGCCGCTTTTACTTCAGCAGGCAAGCCGTCCCTGCCCTGCACAAGCATGTGGAGGGACACATAAAACACGCGCTACTGAATGCCGTCAGTAGCAAGGTCCACCTCACCACCGATGCGTGGACCAGTCAACATGGACAGGGGCGATACCTTTCCCTCACTGCCCATTGGGTTAATGTCGTTGAGCCGGGTACAGATCGTGCGAGTGGCGCAGGACGTGTCCTGCCCACTCCAAGGATTGCAGGAATCCATTCTGTATGCATTGACTCCTCCTCTTACACCAGTTCCTCAGAATCATCGCTGCAGAAGCCGTCAGTCCACCTCCACATGGACCCGTGATGAACGTTTACCTGTTACGACCGACATGAGCACAGCCGTGGCCAAATGTCAACAGGCCGTCTTGAAATTAATTTCTTTGGGGAATCGAAGCCACACAGCGCAGGAGCTCTGGAATGCCATCAAGCAGGAGAGCGATGTGTGGTTTGTGCCAGCGAATCTCCAGCCAGGCATGGTAGTGTGTGATAATGGCCGAAATCTGGTGGCAGCTCTGGGCCTCGGCAACCTCACTCACATCCCATGTCTGGCACATGTGCTCAATTTGGTCGTGCAGAGTTTTGAGGGACTATCCGGATCTTGATGTACTGCTGCACAAGGTCCGCCTAGAGTGTGCTCACTTGCGGCGTTCCAGCACGGCAAAAGCGCGCATTGCGGCTCTGCAGCGCCGACACCACCTGCCGGAACATCGCATCATATGTGACCTACCTACCAGGTGGAATTCCACGTTACATATGTTGGAGCAGTTGTGTGAGCAGCAGCAAGCTGTAATGGAGTACCAGCTGCATCAGGCGCAAAGAAGTCGCACTCCGCGCCGTTCAGACTTCACAACCACAGAGTGGGCCACTATGAATGACGTCTGCCAGGTTTTGCGTCCCTTCGATTATTCCACGCGGATGGCGAGTGCAGATGATGCACTAGTCAGCATGACTGTCCCCCTTATCTGCCTGCTTGAAAAATCACTGCAAGCGCTAAGGGATGATGTTGTGGAAGAGGTGGAGGATGAGGATTCACCATTTCCATCATCTTCTGGACAGTCAGCGCCACGTGGTTCCTCACAAACGCGTAGGCAGGGGACACTTTGTGAGGAGGATGAGGAGGAGTCAATGGAGGAGGAAGACATCCGTCCAGAGGAGGGAGTTACACAATTGTCCAGTACTCAGTGTGTACAGCGAGGGTGGGGTGATGACGAGCGGGCAGAGATCACGCCTCCAGCAGGGGACAGCGTTTCTTGGGCAGTTGGCAGTCTGCAGCACATGGTGGATTACATGCTGCAGTGCCTGAGAAACGACCACCAGATCGCCCACATTCTCAACATGTCTGATTATTGGGTGTTCACCCTCCTCGATCCTCGCTACCGGGACAACGTAGAACCGTTGAACCGGAGCGAAAAATGCGGGAGTACCAAGACACACTGGTGAATTCCATCATCTTCTCCATTCCAAGTGAGCGAAGTGCTGCTAGTGCATTACAAAGCAGCTCAGTGCGTCCAGGCAGTGGTGGAGGCTCTGCACAAAGAGGGAGCAGAAGCAGTGCCTCTGCCCAAGGCAAGACCAGTATGGCCCAACTGTGGCACAGTTTTCTGTGCCCGCCACAAAAGTCTACACCATCACAGACGGCTCCAGTCAGCAGGAGGCAACGGTTCCGTCAGATGGTGACAGACTACATGTCTTGCCCTCTTGCTGTACTCCCAGACGGCTCTTCACCTTTCAAGTTTTGGGTCTCAAAGCTGGATACATGGCCAGAGCTAAGCCAGTATGCATTGGAGGTGCTGGCTTGCCCTGCGGCTAGTGTATTATCGGAACGCGTCTTTAGTGCTGCAGGTGGTGTACTAACTGACCGTCGCATGCGACTATCCTCCGATAACGTTGACCGGCTTACTTTCCTGAAAATGAACAAGGCCTGGATCTCGCAGGAATTTGCCACTCCTCTTCCTGATTAAATAATTAGGTGACTGTCTACGTTATCCAGGTCTCCTGTTGTGTTCATCTTTCTACCACCTGAACTGTAATTCCTGGGCTCCAACACCGCCAGTTGAGGCTCAGAAGTGCCGTCTGCACAGTCAAAACATACGACCCAGTGTTATTGGGTTTCAGTAACGTCAGCTGATCCCCAGCTGTGTCAATGTGTCCTGCGACCGCCACGCTGACACAACAACTGAAATGTAAGGGAACCTGTCCCCCCCCCCCCAAGGCGTTTGTTACTGAAAGAGCCACCTTGTGCAGCAGTAATCCTGCACAAGGAAAAGGTAGCTATTTTTGTTTAGCTCCCTGCACACGCAGAACTTAACACTTATAAAATGTGTCCACTGATACCGTAAAACCGTCCCGGAGGTGGGACTTTCCTTCGTAATATGACGCAGCACAGCTGTCATTCCTACCCCCTTGGCACCGTGCCCCGGCTCCTCAGCGTTGTTTGATTCCGTCACGGAGCCTGCGCTGTTATGTTATCCCTTGGCCAGGCACACTTAGCGCTGCCCATCTTCTGACATCATTTGGTGTCAGGCTGGCTGCGCCTGTGCGGCCGCGCTGGCCGAGAGCCCGCCTCGCATTGTCTTCTGATTTAATCCCACTGGGGGCCTGAGATCCATGGACATGCGCAGTGCATATCTGAACCTCCGCCTCTCACTCATCTCCCTATGCCTTCTTCAGACTGTGCGCCGTCAGCTGATCCCTAATAGCATGCCACGGCCATGACGCCGCACAGTCTGAAGAAGCCGTAGGGAGGGGAGTGAGAGGCGAGGATATGCACTGCGCATGGCCACGGATCCCAGGCCCGCGGTGGGATTTCATTAGACGACACTGCGAGGCGGGCTCTCGGCCAGCGCGGCCGCACAGGCGCAGCCAGCCTGACACCAAATGATGTCAGAAGATGGGCAGCGCTAAGTGTGCCTGGCCAAGGGATAACATAACAGCGCAGGCTCCGGGACGGAATCAAACAACGCTGAGGAGCCGGGGCACGGTGCCAAGGGGGTAGGAATGACAGCTGTGCTGCGTCATATTACGAAGGAAAGTCCCTCCTCTGGGACAGTCTCACGGTTTCAGGGGACACATTTTATAAGTGTTTAGTTCTGTGTTTGCAAGGAGCATAATGAAAAGAGCCACCTTTTCCTTTTGCATCTTTTTTGCTGCACAAGCTGGCTCTTTCAGCTACAAACGCCTTGGGGGGGGGGGGTTAAAGGTTCCCTTTCGACTTTCTCCAATCAGGCTTCGGCCTACATTGTGTTCCTCTGCTTCTCCTGCTGTCCCTGGGCTCCAACACCGCTAGTTGTTGCCTGGTAGTGCTGTACGCACAGTCAACAGTCACTCCTCTGTTATTGGGGTTCAGTAACGTCAGCTGTTCCCCAGCTGTGTGTGTGGCAATCCCTCCTATCTCCTCCACCTCCTCCTCCTCCTGTCCCTGGGCTCCAACACCGCTAGTTGTTGTCCAGAAGTGCTGTCCGCACAGTCCCAACAGTCGCTCCTCTGTTATTGGGGTTCAGTAACGTCAGCTGTTCCCCTGCTGTGTGTGTGGCAATCCCTCCTATCTCCTCCACCTCCTCCTCCTCCTATCCCTGGGCTCCAACACCGCTAGTTGCTGTCCAGAAGTGCTGTCCGCACAGAGCCAAACACCTCGCCAATGTGTTAGTGGGGTTCAGTAAAGCCTGCTGCTCCCCTGCTGTGTGTGTGGCAATCCCTCCTATCTCCACCTCCTCCTCCTCCTGTCCCTGGGCTCCAACACCGCTAGTTGTTGTCCAGAAGTGCTGTCCGCACAGTCCCAACAGTCGCTCCTCTGTTATTGGGGTTCAGTAACGTCAGCTGTTCCCCAGCTGTGTGTGTGGCTATCCCTCCTATCTCCTCCACCTCCTCCTCCTTCTGTCCCTGGGCACCAACACCGCTAGTTGTTGTCCAGAAGTGCTGTCCGCACAGAGCCAAACACCTCGCCAATGTGTTAGTGGGGTTCAGTAATGCCTGCTGCTCCCCTGCTGTGTGTGTGGCAATCCCTCCTATCTCCTCCACCTCCTCCTCCTCCTGTCCCTGGGCTCCAACACCGCTAGTTGTTGTCCAGAAGTGCTGTCTGCACAGTCCCAACAGTCGCTCCTCTGTTATTGGGGTTCATGTCATGGTTCCCAATGGCAAGGGAACGTAAGAAACATATAAGTAACGAACGAGCTCTCGGGTGATGGAAACTCGAGTTGACCGTGAGCTAAATCTACCACACAACTAACAGTAGCCAGGGAGCATACCTACGGCTTCCTATATGCCACGCGCCAGCCGGAGGACTAACTACGCCTGGTAGAGGAAGAAACAGACCTGGCTTACCTCTAGGGAAATACCCCAAAAGATGATAGCAGCCCCCCACATGTAATAACGGTGAATTAAGAGGAAAAGACATACACAGTATGAAAGTAGATTTAGCAAAGAGAGGTCCACTTACTAGATAGCAGAAGGATACAAAAGAGGACTTCACGGTCAACTGAAAACCCTTTCAAAAACCATCCTGAAATTACTTTAAGACTCCTGTGTCAACTCATGACACAGGAGTGGCAATTTCAGCCCGCAAGAGCTTCCAGCTACAGAGAATTACAAAAACTGCAAACTGGACAAAAGGTACAAAACAAAAGGACAAAGTCCACTTAGCTGATCAGCAGACTAGTAGCAGGAACATGCAACCGAAGGCTCTGGTTACAATGATGACCGGCAAGGAAATGACTGGAGAGCAAGGCTAAATAGGAAACTCCCAAACACTGATGGAAGCAGGTGAACAGAAGAAGCAAAGTGCAAGCAAGTCACCAGTACCACCAGCAACCACCAGGGGAGCCCAAAAAACGGATACACAACAGGTTCAGTAACGTCAGCTGTTCCCCAGCTGTGTGTGTGGCAATCCCTCCTATCTCCTCCACCTCCTCCTCCTCCTGTCCCTGGGCTCCAACACCGCTAGTTGCTGTCCAGAAGTGCTGTCCGCACAGAGCCAAACACCTCGCCAATGTGTTAGTGGGGTTCAGCACCGCCAGCTGTTCCCCTGCTGTGTATACGGCAACGTGTCATGCGACCGCCACGCAGGCACAACTTAAATTTAAGGGAACCTGTCCCCCCCCCCCCAAGGCGTTTGTTACTGAAAGAGCCACCTTGTGCAGCAGTAATGATGCAAATGGAAAAAGTGCCTCTTTTCGTGGTGCTCCTTGCACATGCTGGACCTAACACTTATGAAATGTGTCCCCTCACACCGTTAAACCGTCCGGTAGGTGGAACTTTCCTTTGTCATGTGACGCAGCACAGCCGTCATTCTTACCCCCTTGGCGCCGTGCGCCACCTCCTCAGCGTTGTTTGAATCTGTCCCGGAGCCTGCGCTGTTAGGTTAGCCCTTGGCCATGCACACATTTTGCGCTGCCCGTCTTCTGACATCATTTGGTGTCAGGCTGGCTGCGCCTGTGCGGCCGCGCTGGCCAAGATCCCGCCTCGCAGTGTCTTCTGATTTAATCCCACTGGGGGTCTGAGATCCATGGACATGCGCAGTGCATATCTGAACCTCCACCTCTCACTCGTCTCCCTACAGCTTCTTCAGACTGTGCGGTGTCAGCTGATCCCTAATAGCATGCCACGGCCGTGACGCCGCACAGTCTGAAGAAGCCGTAGGGAGGGGAGTGAGAGGCGAGGATATGCACTGCGCATGGCCACGGATCCCAGGCCCGCAGTGGGATTACATTAGACGACACTGCGAGGCGGGATCTCGGCCAGCGCGGCCGCACAGGCGCAGCCAGCCTGACACCAAATGATGTCAGAAGACGGGCAGCGCAAAATGTGTGCATGGCCAAGGGCTAACCTAACAGCGCAGGCTCCGGGACAGATTCAAACAACGCTGAGGAGGCGGCGCACAGCGCCAAGGGGGTAAGAATGACGGCTGTGCTGCGTCACATGACAAAGGAAAGTTCCACCTACCGGACGGTTGAACGCTGTGAGGGGACACATTTCATAAGTGTTAGGTTCAGGATGTGCAAGGACCATAATTAAAAGAGCTAAGTTTATATTTTCCAGCATTACTGCTGTACACGATGGCTCTTTCAACTACAAACACCTGGGGGGGGGGTTAAAGGTTCCCTTTCAACTTGCTCCAGTGCAGGCTTCGGCCTACACTCCGCTCCTCCTGCTGACCCTGGGCTCCAATACCGCCAGTTGGGGCCCAGATGTGCTAGCTGCACAGAGAAAAACACCAGCCAATGTGTCAGTGGGGTTCAGCACCGCCAGCTGTTGCCCTGCTGTGTAGCCGGCAACGTGTCCTGCAACAGCCACGCAGACACAAGAACTGAAATTGAAGGGAACCTGTCCCCCCTCCCCCAGGTGTTTGTATGTGTTTACAGCCACCTTGTACAGCAGTAATGCTGCATGTGTGCAAGGTGGCTCAGAAACTTATTCCCCTTGCACACGTGGAACTGAACACGTCTAAAATGTGTCCTCTGTGACCATTAAACCGTCCCTGAGGTGTGACTTTCCTTTGTAATGACACGCTGCAACCCCCTTGGTAGCGCTGCCCATCTTCTGGCATCATTGTTTGGCTGGCTGCGCCTCTGCGGCCGCCCTGGCCCACAAAACGCCCCTCGGTGTCTTATTTATTTTGACTGCGAGGGTGTGATTGATGGGCATGAGCAGTGCATATGTTCGCCTGTCCCTCATCTCCTTCGGCCTTCTTCAGACTGTGCGGCTTCATGGCCATGGCATGCGACAAGGGATCAGCTGACGCCGCACAGTCTGAAGCAGGTGTAAGGACCCGAGAGTGAGAGGCGAACAAATGTACTGCGCCAGGCCATGAATCACAGCCCTGCAGTGTTTTAACAATGTAAAGATACTGCGGGGCTGGGATTCATGGTCATCGCGAACCGCGCCGGCCAACATTAAATGATGTCAGAAGATGGGCAGCGCTAACAGCGCAAGGCCAAGGGATAACACGACAGCGCAGACTCCTGTGCAGCATATAATGACGCTCAGGATGCCGCGCCCAGCACCAAGGTGGGATTTTTGACAGCTGGGCTGCGTCTCATTACAAAGGGAACTCACGCCTCCAAAACAGTTTGACTGCTTAAGGGCCTAAATGTTATACGTGTTTCTTTCTGCGTGTGCAAGGAGCAAAAATAAAAGAGCAACCTTTGACTTGTGCAGCATTACTGCTGCCCAAGCTGTGGCTCTTGTAGTTTGTAACCCCTGAGGGGGGGGTTAAAGGTTACCTTTAAAATCGGTTCCATTAGGCTTCGGCCTACACTCTGCTCCACCTGCAGAGCCCGGGCTCCAACACCGCTAGTTGCTGTCTGGAAGTGCTGGCTGCACAGAGCAAAACACACGCCACTCTGTCAGTGGGGTTCAGCACCGCCAGCTGTTCCCCTGCTGTGTAGCCGGCATCGTGTCCTGCAACAGCCACGCAGACACAACAGACCTAAAGCTGCCGCCAGTGCAGGCTTCGGCCTACACTCTGCTCCCTCTACTCCTCCTGCTGACCCTGGGCTCTAACACCGCCAGTTGGGGCCCGGTACTGCTAGCTGCACAGAGAAAAACACCAGCCAATGTGTCAGTGGGGTTCAGCACCACCAGCTGTTCCCCTGCTGTGTAGCCGGCAACGTGTCCTGCAACAGCCGCGCAGACACAAGAACTGAAATTGAAGGGAACCTGTCCCCCCTCCCCCAGGTGTTTGTATGTTTTACAGCCACCTTGTACAGCAGTAATGCTGCATGTGTGCAAGGTGGCTCATAAACTTATTCTCCTTGCACACGTGGAACAGAACACGTCTACAATGTGTCCCCTGAGACCATTAAAACGTCCCTGAGATGTGACTTTCCTTTGTAATGACACGCAACAACCCCCTTGGTAGCACAGCCCTTCTTCTGACATCATTGTTTGGCTGGCTGCGCCTCTGCGGCCGCCCTGCCCGACACAACGCCCCTCGGTGTCTTATTTATTTTGACTGCGAGGGTGTGATTGACGGGCATGAGCAGTGCGTATCTTCGCCAGGCTGTCACTCAGCTCCTTCCGCCTTCTTCAGACTGTGCGGCTTCATGGCCGTGGCATGCGATAAGGGATCAGCTGACGCCGCACAGTCTGTAGCAGGTGTAAGGACACGAGTGAGAGGCGAACATATGTACTGCGCCAGGCCATGAATCCCAGCCCCGCAGTGTGAAACACTGTAAAGACACTGCAGGGCTGGGATTCATGGGCATCGCGAACCACACCAGCCGACATGAAATGATGTCAGAAGACGGGCAGCGCATGGCCAAGGGATAACGCAACAACGCAGACTCCTGTACAGCAAAATGCGATGCTCAGGAGGCCACGCCAAGCACCAAGTTGGTATTTTTGCCAGCTGTGCTGCGTCTCATTACAAAGGGAACTCCCGCCTCCCAGACAGATTGACTGTATAAGGGCCAAAATGTTGTACGGGTTTTATTCAGCTTGTGCAAGGAACAAAATTAAAAGAGCAACCTTTGACTTGTGCAGCACTACTGCTGCATAAGGCGTGGCTCATCTACTTTGTAACACCTGAGGGGGGGTTAAAGGTTACCTTTAAAATTGGTTCAATTAGGCTTCGGCCTACACTCTGCTCCCTCTGCTCCTCCTGCTGACCCTGGGCTCCAACACCGCCAGTTGGGGCCCAGATGTGCTAGCTGCACAGAGAAAAACACCAGCCAATGTGTCAGTGGGGTTCAGCACCGCCAGCTGTTCCCCTGCTGTGTAGCCGGCAACGTGTCCTGCAACAGCCACGCAGACACAACAGACCCAAAGCTGCCGCCAGTGCAGGCTTCAGCCTACACTCTGCTCTCCCTGCTGACCCTTTGCTCCAACACCGCTAGTTGGGGCTCTAGGAAGACAAGCTTGAATAGGTCCCCATCCTGGTTCCAGTACCGTCAGCTGGTTCCGGGCAGAGCCTTTGGCTTAGGTGCCTCCCTCTGGGTATCCGAGTTCCACCAACGTCAGGTGGTCCTTGGTAGTGCTTTCAGGCACGGGTACCTCCTGCTTAGTAACCAGGTTCCAGTAACGTCAGCTGGTCCTCGGTAGTTCCATTGGCTCTTGGACCTTCAGCTTCCCATCTGGGTTCCAGTGCCGTCTGCTGGTTCTCGGCAGTGTCTTTTGCTCTTGTACCTTCTGCTCCCCATCCTGGTTCCAGTACCGTCAGCTGGTTCCGGGCAGAGCCTTTGGCTTAGGTGCCTCCCTCTGGGTATCCGAGTTCCACCAACGTCAGGTGGTCCTTGGTAGTGCTTTCAGGCACGGGTACCTCCTGCTTAGTAACCGGGTTCCAGTAACGTCAGCTGGTCCTCGGTAGTTCCATTGGCTCTTGGACCTTTGGCTACCCATCCGGGTTCCAGTACCGTCTGCTGGTTCTCGGCATTTTCTCAGCCTTCTTGTACCTTCTGCTACATTTCTAAGTTCAAGACCCTAAAGACGACAACCCGGAAGACCGAGAAGCAGAAGAACAAGAGGCTGCAGAACAAAGAGCAGAAGAACATTAAGCATAAGACTAAATATCAGAGCAAAAGATATTATCTAAATTATAAGCAGAAGAAGACTAAGCAGTGTATGGGGGTGAGTCCGTTCCTCCTCGTGGTGCCCCTGGATAAAGCCTGATGCTGCAGGCCAAACTGAACGTAACTCTTTTGTGACAGGCAGAACGGAAGGTGTAATCTTCAAACTTTTATAGATAACAACTACGGGAATGCCTGTCACAAATAAGAATATGATGAAGTTGAATATGAAGAAGATAATAGTTAAATAAAAAGAATATGAACAATGTAACAAAAAAAAAAAAAGGTAGAAGATGAAGAAGATGAATAAGGTGAAGAAGTCGATGTCAAAGAAGCTGATGATGAGGATAATGAAGAAGAAAGTGTGGGAGAAGTAAAAAAGAAGGTGAAGGGCGTGGAAGTAGTGAAACATCAATATCTGACAAAATAAATAAAAAATTAACATAGTCAAAATCTTTCTAACGCCGAACGTCATAAAAAAATATAAAAATCCTGCTATTCTATTTGATTGGGCTAAACCTCTGTGCCTTTAATGTCTCCGCCACCTCCCCCAATACATCCTACATTATTCTTAGTTTTCCTTCATGTAGAATGAACCTACAAGGAAATAAAGGGTTTAGTTTAATTCCGATATTTTCGTCCCATTGACTTGCATTGGGATCGGGTATCGGATTAGATCCGATACTTTGACGGTATCGGCCATACTTTCCGATACCGATACTTTCCGATATCGGAAGGTATCGCTCAACACTACTTATAAGGCTTTTCTGAATGATACTTTATCATATTTTTAGTTATAGGAGAACCACTGAAACAGTAGGAAAACAAATGAGATGGGTTAAGGAAATGAAACATCATTTTATATAAAAATTGCAAATAAATCAAAGAAAATATTATTTTCACTGGTGCTGACCCTAAAATAAAAATCAACTGTTCTTTTTTTAATAGTCATTCTTTTAATATTCTTTTCATATTTTTCAGGTATAGAAACTAAAAAAATAAAGCTTTCGGCGCTTTGTCTTATTTCTATATTCTTTTTTTTTTTTATTTTAGGATTTAACTAATGGGTTAATTTGTTTTTAGGTTTTCATACATCAGGCTTTCTTGGATTGGCTTTAGTATATGTGTGTGTGTATGTGTGTATATATATATATGTATATATATATATGTATATATATATATATATATATATATATATATATATATATATATATATATATATATATATATATATATATATATATATATACTCGAGTATAAGCCGACCCCCCTAATTTTGCCACAAAAAACTGGGAAAACTTATTGACTCGAGTATAAGCCTAGGGTGGAAAATGCAGCAGCTACCGGTGAATTTCAAAAATAAAAATAGATGCTCCATACTGTTCATTATGGCCCCATAGCTGTGCCATATAGTGCTCTGCACCATTATTGTCCCATAGCTGTGCCATACAGTGCTCTGCACCATTATTGCCCCATAGCTGTGCCATATAGTGCTCCGCACCGTCCATTATTGCCCCATAGCTGTGCCATACAGTGCTCTGCACCATTATTGCCCCATAGCTGTGCCATACAGTGCTCTGCACCATTATTGCCCCATAGCTGTGCCATACAGTGCTCTGCACCATTATTGCCCCATAGCTGTGCCATATAGTGCTCTGCACCATTATTGCCCCATAGCTGTGCCATATAGTGCTCTGCACCGTCCATTATTGCCCCATAGCTGTGCCATACAGTGCTCTGCACCATTATTGCCCCATAGCTGTGCCATACAGTGCTCTGCACCATTACTGCCCCATAGCTGTGCCATATAGTGCTCTGCACCATTATTGCCCCATAGCTGTGCCATACAGTGCTCTGCACCATTATTGCCCCATAGCTGTGTCATATAGTGCTCTGCACCATTATTGCCCCATAGCTGTGCCATATAGTGCTCTGCACCATTATTGCCCCATAGCTGTGCCATATATATAATGCTCTGCACCATTATTGCCCCATAGCTGTGCCATATAGTGCTCTGCACCATTACTGCCCCATAGCTGTGCCATATAGTGCTCTGCACCATTACTGCCCCATAGCTGTGCCATATAGTGCTCTGCACCATTACTGCCCCATAGCTGTGCCATATAGTGCTCTGCACCGTTGCCCCATAGCTGTGCCATACAGTGCTCTGCACCATTGCCCCATAGCTGTGCCATATAGTGCTCTGCACCGTCCATTATTGCCCCATAGCTGTGCTGCTGCTGCAATAAAAATAATAAAACACATACTCACCTCTCTTGCAGCTCCTCGGCGCCATCTTCCCGGCGTCTCCCTGCACTGACTGATCAGGCAGAGGGCGGCGCGCACACTATATGCGTCATCGCGCCCTCTGACCTGCACAGTCAGTGAGGAGAGACACCGGGAAGATGGAGACAGCGCCCGGCGTGTGGAACGAGGACAGGTGATTATGACATACTTACCTGCTCCCGGCGTCCCGCTCCTTCCCCCGGACATCTGGTCTTCGGTGCCGCAGCCTCTTCCTCTATCAGCGGTCACCGGCACCGCTTCATTAGAGAAATGAATAGGCGGCTCCGCCCCTATGGGAGGTGGAGCAGCCTATTCATTTCTCTAATGAGCGGTCCCACGTGACCGCTCAGGGGAAGAGGCTGCTGCACCCGGAGACCGTGTGACAGGCAGGGGGAGCGACAGGAGTGCCGGGACTAGGTGAGTATGCATCAGCGCCCTCTCCCCCTCACCCGCCGACCCCACCGCCGACCGTGACTCGAGTATAAGCCGAGGGGGCACTTTCAGCCCAAAAATTTGGGCTGAAAATCTCGGCTTATACTCGAGTATATACGGTATATATATATTTATTTCCTTTTTTTTTTAGGTTTCACGATCTTTACCCTCTTAAGGACTGAGCCACTTTGTAGGTTAATGAACGGGCCTCATTTCTTTAAATGACCAGTTTATGAGATAATAATGCAGCGCCCCAGAGTCCTGGTCATTGCAGTAATATTATTCTCCCACCAGGGGGAGTGATGTCACGTCTGAAGGCAATAAAGGAAATCTCTTTACCAGGTATCACAAACCACACAACACATTTCACACTCCAGGCCGCCAGGGGGAGCTACGCTTCTATCTATTAGGGCACTCCTCACAGTTAGGTAAAACTGGTGGCTTGGAGAGAAAGTTGGTGAGAACCCGATGGAGTTTGGCAGAAGCTGGCTGGAGTGGGTTCCAGTCAGATCCAGACTGCGGTCTGAGGAGGACGAGGATCCACGGAGCTGCGCCTGCCCCACGCGCGGCAGCATCCTAAGAAAGAGACATTAGAAGAAGAAGTGTATTGCAGTGAGTGAGAAACGAAGTCATAGCACAAGGAGAGGAAATCAGAAGGGGTTCGGCCCTGTGAAAGGCTGCCTCCTTCTGAGGCGCAGGAATCCTGGTGACCAGAGGGAGTAAGGATCTCTACGCTTTACTTCAGAGACTGGCAGGACAGTTAATTCCACGTCAGCTGCCCAACCTTATACCCAGGAGGCACGGTGGCAACTTGTGGGGGCCGGGGCATCGTAGGGTCCCTATAAAAAGCCTCAGGCCCAGTCATACGGGTTTTGTCCTATCCATCAGGGGGACAGAGAGGAAGAGACTTAACATCTCCAATAGTTGTGAGGACCTTACCGAGAAGCTCAGCAGGGAGGTACTACAACACCCAGGCACTAGAGGAAGGCTACTGATTTCCACCTGGATAAGGGGACTCTGGATTTGCCTTCAGACCGGCTGGACTCTACCTACCCTGTGGTCCGTACCCTGGATTGTGGACACTGAAGCCTTCAGTAAAGGTAAAGAGACTGCAACCTTGTGTTCTCGTTATTCACTGCATTTTACATCAACCACCATCACCATCTACACTTCTGGGAAGCCCTGGGGATACGCTTCACCTGTGGGAAGGTACACCATCTAGCTCCCATCACATCATCCCCAGCGGACCCCTAAGCAGCGTCGGTCACCCTGACCAAATACCACAGGTGGCGTCACGAACATTATCCCTTTAAAGACCTTCCCTGTTATGATCCCAATGGCAGAGGATCTCTGATATTCCGGCAAGATAGCAAAAATATAAATACTGCTCTAGAGAGGTGGAAACTGGACTAACCGCATACCTGATCCTGACACAAACAACTAAAAGTAGCCGGTGAACGTGCCTACGTTGGTTCTAGACGTCTCGAGCCAGCCGGAGAACTGACTACCCCTAGAGGGAAAAAATAAGACCTCGCTTGCCTCCAGAGAAATTGAACCCCAAAGATATAGAAAGCCCCCAACAAATAATAACGGTGAGGCAAGAGGAAAACACAAACGTAGAGATTAACTAGATTCAGCAAAGTGAGGCCCAATAGTCTAGATAGCAGAAAATAGATAGTGGACTATGCGGTTAGCAGAAAACCCTACAAAACATCCACGCTGAACATTCAAGAACCCCCACACCGACTGACGGTGTGGAGGGAGAATATCAGCCCCCTAGAGCTTCCAGCGAGTCAAAAATCAAATGTAAAGCAAGCTGGACAAAAACACTGAATAATGCAAACGATCCAAATTGTACAAAACAGACTTAGCTTTTCTTGCATGAGGCAGACTGAAAGGAATCCGGAGGAGACCAAATAGGTCTGGATACAACGATGCCAGGCAAGAGACTGAGTCCAGAGGAGACTCAAATAGGAAACACCCGCTGCTTAATGACACAGCTGGAGCTCAGGCCTGCAACAAGACATACCTAACACAATACCGTTAGTGACCACCAGAGGGAGCCCAGAAACACAGTTCACAACACTTCCCCATTTATAACGGATGTCCCTAGGGCCACGGACCGGGTTAGCCACTGTGACATCCCCACTGAGAACCGAAGGGCCCGGTACCGAGTCACCCCTAGCCCTTGGGGGTGACCCAATAACTCTGGAATGCTTAAATGGATCCCAGTGATCCTGATACTGTGTTCTTGTGACATATCATGCTAAATGATTGTAGTAAAATTTGTTCTATATATAACTATATCAGAAATTTGGATATAAATTACACAATTTTCAAACTTTTAATTCTTATGCCCTTAAACCAGAGAGTTATGACATACAACATAGTTAAAAAATAACATTTCCCACAATTTGTTTTTTAAACATAATAATATTTTTTAGGAAGTTAAGGGTTAAAAGTTGATGAACAATTTCTCTATTTTCCAACAAAATGTACAATATCATTTTTAGGGGCCACATAACATTTGAAGTGACTTTGAGGGGTCTAAATGAAAAAATACCCAAAGGTGACACCTTTCTAAAAACTGCACCCCTCAGTCAGTCAAGAAGTTTATTAACCCTTCAGGTGCTTCAAAGGATTTAATGCAATGAGGAAGGAAAATTAACATTTTACTTTTTTCACAAAAATGTTTCTTTTAGTCCTAATTTCTTCTATTTTAACAAGGGTAACAGGAGAAAATAAACCTCAATGTGTTGGGAAGCTTTTTCTGATACCCCATATGTGTGTTTTGGCGCACAGAAGGGAAGAAGCACCGTTTGATTTGTTGAACCCAAAATGGCTGGAATCAAGAGTGGATGCCATGTCGCATTTGGAGAGCCCCTGATGTGCTTAAACAGTGGAAATCCCCCACAATTAACTCCATTTTTGGAAATTATACCCCTCAAGGAATGTATCTAGTTAAGTGCTGAGCATCTTGAAGCCCCAGGTGCTTCTCAGAAGTTTATAACGTACAGCCATAAAAATAAAAAAATCACATCATGCCACAAAAAAATTTATTATAGCCCCAATTTTTTATTTTCATAATGGTAACAGGAGAAAATCAACTGTACAATTTTTTTTTTTTTTTCAATTTCTCATTAATGCACCAATACACCATATGTTATTGAAAATTACTTTTTGAGGCACAGTGCAAAGCTCAGAAGGGAAGATGTGCCACATTGGAGTTAAGATTTTGCTGGAATGGTTTGAAGGTGCCATGTCACATTAGCAGAGCCCTTGAAGTGACAGAACAGCAGAAACCCCCATATGTGACATCACTTTTCAAACTACACCTCTCAATGAATTAATCTAGGAGTGCAGTGATCATATTGACACCATGCTTGTGTCACAGAATTTTATACTATTGGGCAGTGAAGAGAAAATATTTACATTTTTACCACAAACCTTTTGCTTTAGCCCCAGATTACCCATTTTAGAATGGGTAAAAATGACACCAAAATTTGTCACACAATTTCTGTTGAATGTGGAAGTACATCATATGAGGAGCTGGCCATGGACTTATTCCAGCATGGAGCACAGGTACGCTGATCTTATTGTTGTGTTTTATTAAAGATTTGCTTGCTGGTTAATTTTAACCCCTTCCTGACATCTGACGTACTATCCCGTCGAGGTGGGGTGGGCCCGTATGACCGCCGACGGGATAGTACGTCATCACCGATCAGCGGCGCTCACGGGGGTAGCGCGGCCGATCGCGGCCGGGTGTCAGCTGCCTATCGCAGCTGACATCCGGCACTATGTGCCAGGAGCGGTCACGGACCGCCCCCGGCACATTAACCCCCGGCACACCGCGATCAAACATGATCGCAGTGTACCGGCGGTATAGGGAAGCATCGCGCAGGGAGGGGGCTCCCTGCGGGCTTCCCTGAGACCCCCGGAGCAACGCGATGTGATCGCGTTGCTGCGAGGGTCTCCTACCTCCTTCCTGGCTGCAGGTCCCGGATCCAAGATGGCCGCGGCATCCGGGTCCTGCAGGGAAGGAGGTGGCTTACCGAGTGTCTGCTCAGAGCAGACGCTGGTAAGCCTGCAGCCCTGCACAACAGATCGCAGATCTGGCAGAGTGCTGTGCACACTGCCAGATCAATGATCTGTGATGTCCCCCCCTGGGACAAAGTAAAAAAGTTAAAAAAAAATTTTCCACATGTGTAAAAAAAAAAAAAAATATTCCTAAATAAATAATAAAAAAAAATATATATATTATTCCCATAAATACATTTCTTTATCTAAATAAAAAAAACAAAACAATAAAAGTACACATATTTAGTATCGCCGCGTCCGTAACGACCCAACCTATAAAACTGCCCCACTAGTTAACCCCTTCAGTAAACACCGTAAGAAAAAAAAAAAAAATAACGAGGCAAAAAACAACGCTTTATTACCATACCGCCGAACAAAAAGTGGAATAACACGCAATCAAAAAGACTGATATAAATATCCATGGTACCGCTGAAAACGTCATCTTGTCCCGCAAAAAACAAGCCACCATACAGCATCATCAGCAAAAAAATAAAAAGTTATAGTCCTGAGAATAAAGCGATACCAAAAAAATTATTTTTTCTATAAAATAGTTTTTATCGTATAAAAGCGCCAAAACATAAAAAAATGATATAAATGAGATATCGCTGTAATCGTACTGACCCGAAGAATAAAACTGCTTTATCAATTTTACCAAACGCGGAACGGTATAAACGCCTCTCCCAAAAGAAATTCATGAATAGCAGGTTTTTGGTCATTCTGCCTCACAAAAATCGGAATAAAAAGCGATCAAAAACGGTCACCTGTCCGAAAATGTTACCAATAAAAACGTCAACTCGTCCCGCAAAAAACAAGACCTCACATGACTCTGTGGAGCAAAATGTGGAAAAATTATAGGTCTCAAAATGTGGAGACGCAAAAACTTTTTTGCTATAAAAAGCGTCGCTGGTTTCACACTTGCGTTTTTGTCTGCAGCGTTTTTTGCACAAAAAAACGCATGCGTTTTTTCCCTATATTTAACATTGAAAACGCATGCGTTTTTTTTGTACGCGTTTGGTCGCGTTTTCAAACGCATGCGTTTTTTTTCTGCATGCGTTCATTTTCAGAAATACAACCTGCAGTATTTTCTTGCGTTTTTAAGCACATGCGTTTGTTTGCGTTAAAAACGCATGCATTTTTATCGAAAAAAAACAGAAAACACACTGAAAAGCCACCCACCACCATCAAGGTGATAAAGGGATCCAAACCCTAACCCTAACTCTACCCCTAACCTCACCCCTAACCGTTTAATGAACATTTTCTGACAGTCATAGTGCCACGTATTTCAGTGCCACGTATTTCAGTGCCATGTATTTCAGTGCCATGTATCACGTATTTCAGTGCCACGTATCACGTATTTCAGTGCCACGTATCACGTATTTCAGTGCCACGTATCACGTATTTCAGTGCCACGTATTTCAGTGCCACGTATTTCAGTGCCACGTATCACGTATTTCAGTGCCACGTGTTTCAGTGCCACGTATTTAAGTGCCACGTATCACATATTTCAGTGCCACGTATTTAAGTGCCACGTATTTAAGTGCCACGTATTTCAGTGCCACGTATTTCAGTGCCACGTATTTCAGTGCCACGTATTTAAGTGCCACGTATCACATATTTCAGTGCCACGTATTTCAGTGCCACGTATTTCAGTGCCACGTATTTCAGTGCCACGTATTTCAGTGCCACGTATTTCAGTGCCACGTATTTCAGTGCCACGTATCACGTGTTTCAGTGCCACGTATTTCAGTGCCACGTATCACGTATTTCAGTGCCACGTATTTCAGTGCCACGTATTTCAGTGCCATGTATTTCAGTCACGTTTAGGGTTAGGGTTAGGGGTAGGGTTAGGGTTAGGGCTAGGGTTGGAGGTAAAGTTAGGGTTGGGGCTAAAGTTAGGGTTAGGGTTTGGATTACATTTACGTTTGGATTAGGGTTGGGATTAGAATTATGGGTGTGTCAGGGCTAGGGGTGTGGTTAGGGTTACCGTTGGGATTAGGGTTAGGGGTGTGTTTGGGTTAGGGTTTCAGGTAGAATTGGGGAGTTTCCACTGTCCAGGCACATCAGGGGCTCTCCAAGCGCGACATGGCGTCCAATCTCAATTCCAGCCAATTCTGCGTTGAAAAAGTAAAACAGTGCTCATTCCCTTCCGAGCTCTCCCGTGCGCCCAAAAAGGGTTTACCCCAACATATGTGTTATCAGCGTACTCGGGACAAATTGAACAACAACTTCTGGGGTCCAAGTTCTCTTGTTATCCTTAGGAAAATAAAAATTTGGGGGGCTAAAAATCATTTTTGTGGGAAAAAAAGATGTTTTATTTTCACGACTCTGCGTTATAAACTGTAGTGAAACACTTGGGGGTTCAAAGTTCTCACAACACATCTAGATAAGTTCCTTGGGAGGTCTAGTTTCCAATATGGGGTCACTTGTGGGGGGTTTGTACTGTTTGGGTACATCAGGGGCTCTGCAAATGCAACGTGACGCCTGCAGACCAATCCATTTAAGGCTGCATTCCAAATGGCGCTCCTTCCCTTCCGAGCTCTGTCATGCACCCAAACAGTGGTTCCCCCCCACATATGGGGTATCAGCGTACTCAGGACAAATTGGAAAACAAATTTTGGGGTCCAATTTATTCTGTTACCCTTGTAAAAATACAAAGCTGGGGGCTAAAACATCATTTTTGAGAGAAAAAAAAAATTATTTTCACGGCTCTGCATTATAATCTGTAGTGAAACACTTGGGGGTTCAAAGCTCTCAAAACACATCTAGATAAGTTCCTTAGGGGGTCTACTTTCCAAAATGGTGTCACTTGTAGGGAGTTTCAATGTTTAGGCACATCAGGGGCTCTCCAAACGCAACATGGCGTCCCATCTCAATTCCAGTCAATTTTGCATTGAAAAGTCAAATGGCGCTCCTTCCCTTCCAAGCTCTGCCATGCGCCCAAACAATGGTTTACACCCACATATGGGGTATTAGCGTACTCAGGACAAATTGCACAACATTTTTTGGGGTCCAATTTCTTCTCTTACCCTTGGGAAAATAAAAAATTGGGGGCGAAAAGATCATTTTTGTGAAAAAATATGATTTTTTATTTTTACGGCTCTGCATTATTAACTTCTGTGAAGCACTTGGTGGGTCAAAGTGCTCACCACTAGTGTTGAGCGATACCGTCCGATACTTGAAAGTATCGGTATCGGAAAGTATCGGCCGATACCGGCAAAATATCGGATCCAATCCGATACCGATACCCGATACCAATACAAGTCAATGGGACGAAAATATCGGAATTAAAAGAAACCCTTTATACACTTGTAGGTTCATTCTACATGAAGGAAAACAACTAAGAATAATGTAGGATGTATTGGGGGACGTGGCGGAGATATTAAAGGCACAGAGGTTTAGCCCAATGTAATAGAATAGCAGGATTTTGCGTTTTTTTTTATGACGTTCGGCGTTAGAAAGAATTTGACTATGTTAATTTTTTTTTTAATGTCAGATATTGATGTTTCACTGCTTCCACGCCCTTCACCTTTTTTTTTACTTCTCCCACGCTTTCTTCTTAATTATCCTCATCATCAGCTTCTTTGACATCAACTTATTCACCTTATTCATCTTCTTCTTCATCTTCTACCTATTATTTTTTGGGTTACATTGTTCATATTGTTTTTAGTTTACTATTATCTTCATCATATTCTACTTCTTCATCATATTCTTATTTGTGACAGGCATTCCCGTAGTTGTTATCTATAAAAGTTTGAAGATTACACCTTCCGTTCTGCCTGTCACAAAACAGTTACATTTGTCCGCGTTCAGTTTGGCCTGCAGCATCAGGCTTTATCCAGGGGCACCACGAGGAGGAACGGACTCACCCCCATACACTGCTTAGTCTTCTTCTGCTTATAATTTACATAATATTTTTTGCTCTGATATTTTGTGTTATGCTTAATGTCCTTCTGCTCTTTGTTCTGCAGCCTCTTGTTCTTCTGCTTCTCGGTCTTCCAGGTCGTCGTCGTCTCCAGGGTCGTCGTCTCCGGGGTCGTCGTCATCGGGGTGGTCTCCGGGGTCGTCGTCATCGGGGTGGTCTTCAGGGTCATCGTCTCCAGGGTCGTCGTCATCACGGTGGTTGTCGTCTCTGGTGTCGTCGTCATCTTAGGGGTGGTCTTCCGGGTCATCGTGTTTAGTCTCTTGAACTTGGAAATGTAGCAGAAGGTACAAGAAGGCTGAGAAAATGCCGAGAACCAGCTGATGGAACTGGAACTCGGATGGCTACCCGAAGGTCCAAGAGCCAATGGAACTACCGAGGACCAGCTGACGTTACTGGAACCCGGTTACTAAGCAGGAGGTACCTGTGCTGAAAGCACTACCAAGGACCACCTGACGTTGGTGGAACTCAGATACCCAGAGGGAGGCACCTAAGCCAAAGGCTCTGCCCGGAACCAGCTGACGGTACTGGAACCAGGATGGGGAGCAGAAGGTACAAGAGCAAAAGACACTGCCGAGAACCAGCTGACGGTGCTGGAACCCGGATGGGTAGCCGAAGGTCCAAGAGCCAATGGAACTACCGAGGACCAGCTGACGTTACTGGAACCCGGTTACTAAGCAGGAGGTACCCGTGCCTGAAAGCACTACCAAGGACCACCTGACGTTGGTGGAACTCGGATACCAAAGGGAGGCACCTAAGCCAAAGGCTCTGCCCGGAACCAGCTGACGGTACTGGAACCAGGATGGGGAGCAGAAGGTCCAAGAGCAAGTGTCTGCGTGGCTTTTGCAGGACACGTTGCCGGCTGCACAGCAGGGGAACAGCTGGCGGTGCTGGACCCCACTGACACATTGGCTGGTGTTTTTCTCTGTGCAGCTAGCACATCTGGGCCCCAACTGGCGGTTTGTTAGAGCCCAGGGTCAGCAGGAGGAGGAGGAGCAGGAGCAGGGGGAGGGGAGTGTAGGCCGAAGCCTGCACTGGCGGCAGCTTTGGGTCTGTTGTGTCTGCGTGGCGGTCGCAGGACACGTTGCCGGCTACACAGCAGGGGAACAGCTGGCGGTGCTGGACCCCACTGACACATTGGCGAGGTGTTTGGCTCTGTGCAGCCAGCACTTCCGGACAGCAACTAGCGGTGTTGGAGCCCGGGCTCTGCAGGGGGAGCAGAGTGTAGGCCGAAGCCTACTTGAACCAATTTCAAAGGTAACCTTTAACCCCCCCTCAGGGGTTAGAAAGTAGAAGAGCCACAGCTTATGCAGCAGTAGTGCTGCACAAGTCAAAGGTTGCTCTTTTAATTTCGCTCCTTGCACACGCTGAATGAAACACGTATAACATTTAGCCCTTTATACAGTCAAACTGTGTTGGAGGCGCGAGTTCCCTTTGTAATGAGACGCAGCACAGATGTCAAGAATCCCACCTTGGTGCTGGGTGCAGCCTCCTGAGCATTGTTATTTGCTGTACAGGAGTCTGCGCTGTCGTGTTATCCCCTGGCCTAGCGCTGTTAGCGCTGCCCATCTTCTGACATCATTTAATGTCGGCCGGTGCGGTTCGCGATGACCATGAATCCCAGCCCCGCAGTGTCTTAACATTGTAAAAACACTGCGGGGCTGGGATTCAGGGCCTGGCGCAGCACATATGTTGGCCTCTCACACTCGGGTCCTTACACCCGCTTCAGACTGTGCGGCGTCATCTGATCCCTTATCGCATGCCACGGCCATGAAGCCGCACAGTCCGAAGAAGGCGGAAGGAGAGGAGGGACAGGCGAACTGATGCACTGATCCTGCCCATCAATCACACCCTCGCAGTCCCAATAAATAAGACACCGAGGGGCGTTGTGTGGGTCAGGGCGGCCGCAGAGGCGCAGCCAGCCAAACAATGATGCCAGAAGACGGGCAGCGCTACCAAGGGGGTTGCAGCGTGTCATTACAAAGGAAAGTCACACCACCGGGACGGTTAAATGGTCACACAGAGGACACATTGCAGACGTGTTTTCAGTTCCACATGTGCGAGGAGAATACGTTTCTGAGCCACCTTGCACACATGCAGCATTACCGCTGTACAAGGTGGCTGGATAACGTAAAAACGCCTGGGGGAGGGGGGACAGGTTCCCTTCAATTTCAGTTCTTGTGTCTGCGTGGCTTTTGCAGGACACGTTGCCGGCTGCACAGCAGGGGAACAGCTGGCGGTGCTGGACCCCACTGACACATTGGCTGGTGTTTTTCTCTGTGCAGCTAGCACATCTGGGCCCCAACTGGCGGTTTGTTAGAGCCCAGGGTCAGCAGGAGGAGGAGGAGCAGGAGCAGGGGGAGGGGAGTGTAGGCCGAAGCCTGCACTGGCGGCAGCTTTGGGTCTGTTGTGTCTGCGTGGCGGTCGCAGGACACGTTGCCGGCTACACAGCAGGGGAACAGCTGGCGGTGCTGGACCCCACTGACACATTGGCGAGGTGTTTGGCTCTGTGCAGCCAGCACTTCCGGACAGCAACTAGCGGTGTTGGAGCCCGGGCTCTGCAGGGGGAGCAGAGTGTAGGCCGAAGCCTACTTGAACCAATTTCAAAGGTAACCTTTAACCCCCCCTCAGGGGTTAGAAAGTAGAAGAGCCACAGCTTATGCAGCAGTAGTGCTGCACAAGTCAAAGGTTGCTCTTTTAATTTCGCTCCTTGCACACGCTGAATGAAACACGTATAACATTTAGCCCTTTATACAGTCAAACTGTGTTGGAGGCGCGAGTTCCCTTTGTAATGAGACGCAGCACAGATGTCAAGAATCCCACCTTGGTGCTGGGTGCAGCCTCCTGAGCGTTGTTATTTGCTGTACAGGAGTCTGCGCTGTCGTGTTATCCCCTGGCCTAGCGCTGTTAGCGCTGCCCATCTTCTGACATCATTTAATGTCGGCCGGTGCGGTTCGCGATGACCATGAATCCCAGCCCCGCAGTGTCTTAACATTGTAAAAACACTGCGGGGCTGGGATTCAGGGCCTGGCGCAGCACATATGTTGGCCTCTCACACTCGGGTCCTTACACCCGCTTCAGACTGTGCGGCGTCATCTGATCCCTTATCGCATGCCACGGCCATGAAGCCGCACAGTCCGAAGAAGGCGGAAGGAGAGGAGGGACAGGCGAACTGATGCACTGATCCTGCCCATCAATCACACCCTCGCAGTCCCAATAAATAAGACACCGAGGGGCGTTGTGTGGGTCAGGGCGGCCGCAGAGGCGCAGCCAGCCAAACAATGATGCCAGAAGACGGGCAGCGCTACCAAGGGGGTTGCAGCGTGTCATTACAAAGGAAAGTCACACCACCGGGACGGTTAAATGGTCACACAGAGGACACATTGCAGACGTGTTTTCAGTTCCACATGTGCGAGGAGAATACGTTTCTGAGCCACCTTGCACACATGCAGCATTACCGCTGTACAAGGTGGCTGGATAACGTAAAAACGCCTGGGGGAGGGGGGACAGGTTCCCTTCAATTTCAGTTCTTGTGTCTGCGTGGCTTTTGCAGGACACGATGCCGGCTGCACAGCAGGGGAACAGCTGGCGGTGCTGAACCCCACTGACACATTGGCTGGTGTTTTTCTCTGTGCAGCTAGCAGTACCGGGCCCCAACTGGCGGTGTTAGAGCCCAGGGTCAGCAGGAGGAGCAGGGGGAGCGGAGTGTAGGCCGAAGCCTGCACTCGAGCAAGTTGAAAGGAAACCTTTAACCCCCCCCCCCAGGCATTTGTAGCTGAAAGAGCCATTGTGTACAGCACTAATGCTGGAAAAGGTAAACTTAGCTCTTTTAATTATGGTCCTTGCACATGCGGAACCTAACAGTTATGAAATGTGTCCCCTCACAGCGTAAAACCGTCCGGTAGGTGGAACTTTCCTTTGTCGTGTGACGCAGCACAGCCATCATTTTTACCCCCTTGGCGCCGTGCGCCGCCTCCTCAGCGTTGTTTGAATCTGTCCCGGAGCCTGCGCTGTTAGGTTAGCCCTTGGCCATGCACACATTTTGCGCTGCCCGTCTTCTGACATCATTTGGTGTCAGGCTGGCTGCGCCTGTGCGGGTGCGCTGGCCGAGATCCCGCCTCGCAGTGTCGTCTAATGTAATCCCACCGCGGGCCTGTGATCCGTGCCCGTGCGCAGTGCATATCCTCGCCTCTCACTCCCCTCCCTACGGCTTTTTCAGACTGTGCAGTGTCACGGCCGTGGCATGCTATTAGGGACCAGCTGACATCGCACAGTCTGAAGAAGCCGTAGGGAGGGGAGTGAGAGGCGAGGATATGCACTGCGCACGGGCACGGATCACAGGCCCGCGGTGGGATTACATTAGACGACACTGCGAGGCGGGATCTCGGCCAGCGCACCCGCACAGGCGCAGCCAGCCTGACACCAAATGATGTCAGAAGACGGGCAGCGCAAAATGTGTGCATGGCCAAGGGCTAACCTAACAGCGCAGGCTCCGGGACAGATTCAAACAACGCTGAGGAGGCGGCGCACGGCGCCAAGGGGGTAAAAATGATGGCTGTGCTGCGTCACACGACAAAGGAAAGTTCCACCTACCGGACGGTTTTACGCTGTGATGGGACACATTTCATAGAATCATAACTGTTAGGTTCCGCATGTGCAAGGAGCACCACGAAAAGAGGCACTTTTTCCCTTTGCATCATTACTGCTGCACAAGGTGGCTCCTTCAGTAACAAACGCCTGGGGGGGGGGGGGGGACAGGTTCCCTTAAAGTAAACTTGTTGTGACTGCGTGGCGGTCGCAGTACACGTTGCCGTATACACAGCAGGGGAACAGCTGGCGGTGCTGAACCCCACTAACACATTGGCGAGGTGTTTGGCTCTGTGCGTACAGCACTTCTGGACGGCAACTGGCGGTGTTGGAGCCCAGGGACAGGTGGAGGAGGAGGAGGTTGGAGGAGGTTGGAGGAGGTAGGAGGGATTGCCACACACACAGCAGGGGAACAGCTGACGTTACTGAACCCCAATAACAGAGGAGGGACTGTTGACTGTGCGTACAGCACTTCTGGACGGCAACTGGCGGTGTTGGAGCCCAGGGACAGGTGGAGGAGGAGGAGGTTGGAGGAGGTAGGAGGGATTGCCACACACACAGCAGGGGAACAGCTGACGTTACTGAACCCCAATAACAGAGGAGCGACTGTTGACTGTGCGTACAGCACTTCTGGACGGCAACTGGCGGTGTTGGAGCCCAGGGACAGGTGGAGGAGGAGGAGGTTGGAGGAGGTAGGAGGGATTGCCACACACACAGCAGGGGAACAGCTGACGTTACTGAACCCCAATAACAGAGGAGCGACTGTTGACTGTGCGTACAGCACTTCTGGACGGCAACTGGCGGTGTTGGAGCCCAGGGACAGGTGGAGGAGGAGGAGGTTGGAGGAGGTAGGAGGGATTGCCACACACACAGCAGGGGAACAGCTGACGTTACTGAACCCCAATAACAGAGGAGGGACTGTTGACTGTGCGTACAGCACTTCTGGACGGCAACTGGCGGTGTTGGAGCCCAGGGACAGGTGGAGGAGGAGGAGGTTGGAGGAGGTTGGAGGAGGTAGGAGGGATTGCCACACACACAGCAGGGGAACAGCTGACGTTACTGAACCCCAATAACAGAGGAGCGACTGTTGACTGTGCGTACAGCACTTCTGGACGGCAACTGGCGGTGTTGGAGCCCAGGGACAGGTGGAGGAGGAGGAGGTTGGAGGAGGTAGGAGGGATTGCCACACACACAGCAGGGGAACAGCTGACGTTACTGAACCCCAATAACAGAGGAGGGACTGTTGACTGTGCGTACAGCACTTCTGGACGGCAACTGGCGGTGTTGGAGCCCAGGGACAGGTGGAGGAGGAGGAGGTTGGAGGAGGTTGGAGGAGGTAGGAGGGATTGCCACACACACAGCAGGGGAACAGCTGACGTTACTGAACCCCAATAACAGAGGAGCGACTGTTGACTGTGCGTACAGCACTTCTGGACGGCAACTGGCGGTGTTGGAGCCCAGGGACAGGTGGAGGAGGAGGAGGTTGGAGGAGGTAGGAGGGATTGCCACACACACAGCAGGGGAACAGCTGACGTTACTGAACCCCAATAACAGAGGAGGGACTGTTGACTGTGCGTACAGCACTTCTGGACGGCAACTGGCGGTGTTGGAGCCCAGGGACAGGTGGAGGAGGAGGAGGTTGGAGGAGGTAGGAGGGATTGCCACACACACAGCAGGGGAACAGCTGACGTTACTGAACCCCAATAACAGAGGAGGGACTGTTGACTGTGCGTACAGCACTTCTGGACGGCAACTGGCGGTGTTGGAGCCCAGGGACAGGTGGAGGAGGAGGAGGTTGGAGGAGGTAGGAGGGATTGCCACACACACAGCAGGGGAACAGCTGACGTTACTGAACCCCAATAACAGAGGAGGGACTGTTGACTGTGCGTACAGCACTTCTGGACGGCAACTGGCGGTGTTGGAGCCCAGGGACAGGTGGAGGAGGAGGAGGTTGGAGGAGGTAGGAGGGATTGCCACACACACAGCAGGGGAACAGCTGACGTTACTGAACCCCAATAACAGAGGAGGGACTGTTGACTGTGCGTACAGCACTTCTGGACGGCAACTGGCGGTGTTGGAGCCCAGGGACAGGTGGAGGAGGAGGAGGTTGGAGGAGGTAGGAGGGATTGCCACACACACAGCAGGGGAACAGCTGACGTTACTGAACCCCAATAACAGAGGAGCGACTGTTGACTGTGCGTACAGCACTTCTGGACGGCAACTGGCGGTGTTGGAGCCCAGGGACAGGTGGAGGAGGAGGAGGTTGGAGGAGGTAGGAGGGATTGCCACACACACAGCAGGGGAACAGCTGACGTTACTGAACCCCAATAACAGAGGAGGGACTGTTGACTGTGCGTACAGCACTTCTGGACGGCAACTGGCGGTGTTGGAGCCCAGGGACAGGTGGAGGAGGAGGAGGTTGGAGGAGGTAGGAGGGATTGCCACACACACAGCAGGGGAACAGCTGACGTTACTGAACCCCAATAACAGAGGAGGGACTGTTGACTGTGCGTACAGCACTTCTGGACGGCAACTGGCGGTGTTGGAGCCCAGGGACAGGTGGAGGAGGAGGAGGTTGGAGGAGGTAGGAGGGATTGCCACACACACAGCAGGGGAACAGCTGACGTTACTGAACCCCAATAACAGAGGAGGGACTGTTGACTGTGCGTACAGCACTTCTGGACGGCAACTGGCGGTGTTGGAGCCCAGGGACAGGTGGAGGAGGAGGAGGTTGGAGGAGGTAGGAGGGATTGCCACACACACAGCAGGGGAACAGCTGACGTTACTGAACCCCAATAACAGAGGAGCGACTGTTGACTGTGCGTACAGCACTTCTGGACGGCAACTGGCGGTGTTGGAGCCCAGGGACAGGTGGAAAAGCAGAGGAACACAATGTAGGCCGAAGCCTGAGAAAGTCGAAAGGGAACCTTTAACCCCCCCCCAAGGCGCTTGTAGCTGAAAGAGCCAGCTTGTGCAGCACAAAAGATGCAAAAGGAAAAGGTGGCTCTTTTCATTATGCTCCTTGCAAACACAGAACTAAACACTTATAAAATGTGTCCCCTGCAACCGTAAAACCGTCCCGGAGGTGGGACTTTCCTTCGTAATGTGACGCAGCACAGCCGTCATTCCTACCCCCCCCGGCGCCGCGCACCGGCTCCTCAGCGTTGTTTTATTCCGTCCCGGAGCCTGCGCTGTTATGTTATCCCGTGGCCAGGCACACTTAGCGCTGCCCGTCTTCTGGCATCATTTGGTGTCAGGATGGCTGCGCCTGTGCGGCCGCGCTGGCAGAGAGCCCGCCTCGCAGTGTCTTCTGATTTAATCCCACTGGGGGCCTGGGATCCATGGACATGCGCAGTACATATCCTCGCCTCTCACTCCCCTCCCTACGGCTTCTTAAGACTGTGCGGTGTCACGGCCGTGGCATGCTATTAGGGACCAGCTGACACCGAACAGTCTGAAGAAGCCATAGGGAAATGAGTGAGAGGTGGAGGTTCAGATATGCACTGCGCATGTCCATGGATCCCAGGCCCCCAGTGGGATTAAATCAGAAGACACTGCGAGGCGGGCTCTCTGCCAGCGCGGCCGCACAGGCGCAGCCATCCTGACACCAAATGATGCCAGAAGACGGGCAGCGCTAAGTGTGCCTGGCCACGGGATAACATAACAGCGCAGGCTCCGGGACGGAATAAAACAACGCTGAGGAGCCGGTGCGCGGCGCCGGGGGGGTAGGAATGACGGCTGTGCTGCGTCACATTACGAAGGAAAGTCCCACCTCCGGGACGGTTTTACGGTTGCAGGGGACACATTTTATAAGTGTTAAGTTCTGCGTGTGCAAGGAGCTAAACAAAAATAGCTACCTTTTCCTTGTGCAGCATTACTGCTGCACAAGGTGGCTCTTTCAGTAACAAACGCCTTGGGGGGGGGGGACAGATTCCCTTACATTTCAGTTGTTGTGTCAGCGTGGCGGTCGCATGACACATTGCCGGCTACACAGCTGGGGATCAGCTGACGTTACTGAAACCCAATAACACTGGGTCGTATGTTTTGACTGTGCAGACGGCACTTCTGAGCCTCAACTGGCGGTGTTGGAGCACAGGAATTTAAGTTCAGGTGGTAGAAAGATGAACACAACAGGAGACCTGGATAACGTATACAGTGACCTAATTATTTAATCAGGAGGAGGAGTGGCAAATTCCTGCGAGATCCAGGCCTTGTTCATTTTCAGGAAAGTAAGCCGGTCAACGTTATCGGAGGATAGTCGCATGCGACGGTCAGTTAGTACACCACCTGCAGCACTAAAGACACGTTCCGATAATACACTGGCCGCAGGGCAAGACAGCACCTCCAATGCATACTGGCTTAGCTCTGGCCATGTATCCAGCTTTGAGACCCAAAACTTGAAAGGGGAAGAGCCGTCTGGGAGTACAGCAAGAGGGCAAGACATGTAGTCTGTCACCATCTGACGGAACCGTTGCCTCCTGCTGACTGGAGCCGTCTGTGATGGTGTAGACTTTTGTGGGGGGCACAGAAAACTGTGCCACAGTTGGGCCATACTGGTCTTGCCTTGGGCAGAGGCACTGCTTCTGCTCCCTCTTTGTGCAGAGCCTCCACCACTGCCTGGACGCACTGAGCTGCTTTGGAATGCACTAGCAGCACTTCTCTCAGTTGGAATGGAGAAGATGATGGAATTGACCAGTGTGTCTTGGTACTCCCGCATTTTTCGCTCACGGTTCAACGGTGTGATGAGGCTTTCTACGTTGTCCCGGTAGCGAGGATCGAGGAGGGTGAACACCCAATAATCAGACATGTTGAGAATGTGGGCGATGCGGCGGTCGTTTCTCAGGCACTGCAGCATGTAATCCACCATGTGCTGCAGACTGCCAACTGCCCAAGAAACGCTGTCCCCTGCTGGAGGCGTGATCTCTGCCCGCTCGTCATCACCCCACCCTCGCTGTACACACTGAGTACTGGACAATTCGGTAACTCCCTCCTCTGGACGGATGTCTTCCTCCTCCATTGACTCCTCCTCATCCTCCTCACAAACTGTCCCCTGCCTAAGCGTTTGTGAGGAACCACGTGGCGCTGACTGTCCAGAAGATGATGGAAATGGTGAATCCTCATCCTCCACCTCTTCCACAACATCATCCCTTAGCGCTTGCAGTGATTTTTCAAGCAGGCAGATAAGGGGGACAGTCATGCTGACTAGTGCATCATCTGCACTCGCCATCCGCGTGGAATAATCAAAGGGACGCAAAACCTGGCAGACGTCATTCATAGTGGCCCACTCTGTGGTTGTGAAGTCTGTACGGCGCTGACTGCGACTTTTTTGCGCCTGAAGCAGCTGGTACTCCATTACAGCTTGCTGCTGCTCACACAACCGCTCCAACATATGTAACGTGGAATTCCACCTGGTAGGTAGGTCACATATGATGCGATGTTCCGGCAGGCGGTGTCGGCGCTGCAGAGCCGCAATGCGCGCTTTTGCCGTGCTGGAACGCCGCAAGTGAGCACACTCTAGGCGGACCTTGTGCAGCAGTGCATCAAGATCCGGATAGTCCCTCAAAAAGCTCTGCACGACCAAATTGAGCACATGTGCCAGACATGGGATGTGAGTGAGGTTGCCGAGGCCCAGAGCTGCCACCAGATTTCGGCCATTATCACACACTACCATGCCTGGCTGGAGATTCGCTGGCACAAACCACACATCGCTCTCCTGCTTGATGGCATTCCAGAGCTCCTGCGCTGTGTGGCTACGATTCCCCAAAAAAATTAATTTCAAGACGGCCTGTTGACGTTTGGCCACGGCTGTGCTCATGTCGGTCGTAACAGGTACACGTTCATCACGGGTCCATGTGGAGGTGGACTGTGACGGCTCCTGCAGCGATGATTCTGAGGAACTGGTGTAAGAGGAGGAGTCAATGCGTACAGAATGGATTCCTGCAATCCTTGGAGTGGGCAGGACACGTCCTGCGCCACTCGCACGGTCTGTACCCGGCTCAACGACATTAACCCAATGGGCAGTGAGGGAAAGGTATCGCCCCTGTCCATGTTGACTGGTCCACGCATCGGTGGTGAGGTGGACCTTGCTACTGACGGCGTTCAGTAGCGCGTGTTTTATGTGTCCCTCCACATGCTTGTGCAGGGCAGGGACGGCTTGCCTGCTGAAGTAAAAGCGGCTGGGCACATTGTACTGTGGGACTGCCAATGACATCAAGTCACGGAAGCTGTCAGTCTCCACCAGCCTGAATGACAGCATTTCCAGTGAAAGAAGTTTGGCAATGCCTGCAGTCAGAGCCTGTGCTCGTGGGTGGTTTGACGAGAAAGGCCACCTTTTCTCCCATGCCTGTACTACCGATGGCTGTAGACTGGGCTGGGAGTGTGTGGATGACTGGGAAAGTGGTGCTGCGGGTGGAATTACAGCGGGTCTCTGGACAACAGGGCCAGAGGTTCTTCCACGGCGATCCTGGGAGGAAGCCGAACCAGCTGCGTGTGAGCTAGAGGAAGAGGCAACACGAGCTGAAGAGGTGGTAGCTGCCGCTGTTGGTTGGCCTACCTCTTCAGTGTGTTTTTCTAACAACGCCGGGTGCCTGGTGCGCACATGTTTCCACATGTTGGAGGTATTGAGGCTGCTGACATTTCGACCTCTTTTGACTTTGTGATGACACACGTTGCATCTGACATAGCAAATGTCATCTGCAACTGTGTCAAAAAAGGACCAGGCACTGCAAGTCTTGGGAGCGCCCTTTTTGGCTTTTGGAAGAGACATGCTCCTAACGGGTGCCAAAGCGGAGGCTGCAGGATCCGCAGTCTTCCCCCTCCCTCTCCCTCTTTGGGCCGTACGGGGAATCTCTTCCTCAGAGCTGCTCCCACCACCTTCCTGTCCCTCACGCCAAGATGGGTCGAGGACCTCATCATCTACACTACCCTCTGCCCCCAACTGCTCCTCCTGGGTAGTCTCAGCAGCAGAGCACGCACCAGTAAGTGGCACCTGAGTGTCATCATCAGCTGATGCGGCCTGCGATGTGGTGACCGGAGCCACTGGCCCACCCGCCTCTTCAGAGGAAGACAGAAAAAGCTGTTGGGCATCACTGCACCCTGCCTCTTCTTCCATTTCTCCAATGCTGCTTGGCTGGCCCCCTGTTTCCAAGCCAAGAGATTCAGAGAACAGAAGTAGAGACGGCTCCTGTCCTGGGCTCTCTGTCTGCCTGGGCAATTTGGCAGGTGGTGAAGAGACAGATGGCTGCTCTCCAGTGCTCTGTGTCTGAGAGGATGTGGCACTAATGGAAGTTGATGCATTAGCTGCCATCCATCCGACAACGGCTTCAATTTGGTCTTCACGCAGCAGCGGTGTACGGCGCTCTGACACAAAGCTGCGCATGAACGACTGTTGCCTGGTGAAAGTGGGTGCTGATGAGTCACCGGTGCCCGCAGCAGGCACAGAATCCCCACGTCCCCTCCCTGCTCCGCGCCCACGCCCACGTGCCTTACTCACTGCCTTCTTCATCTTGGTTGACTGATAAAGATAAGCAGAAAAGTACTAACGGATTTGTGTGCTTATTCCTGAGCAACTCCTCCTAACAGGTATAAGAAACACTAATTTTCTAAAGTGTGGACTAGACTTTAATATGAGCTAATGTGGCCTACACAAATGTAAAGTGGTGTAACTGGTGTGTTTGGTGAACTTTATTATTTATTTCTTTTTTGGGGGCTGAACTGACAACAGATAGAGCTGCAGTCACACAGAGACCGTGCAGACAGACGTAAACGGCGCTGCAAGGCCCAAAAACCCTCCTCTACTTTATCCTATGTAGTGTTTTTCCACAAATTAGCTGGAGACGGGTGGAAAGACACTAATAGGATTTTTTTAAATTAATTAGCAGCAGACTACACTACTTGAAAAAAAATTAAAATTGATTTGGCGGTATGACGCAGTGAACAACCCTGAGCTGGAGACAACCAGGCTACGGCTGCTCACAGACTACAGGGCGAGCTGCAGTCACACGGAGACCGTGCAGACAGCCGTAAACGGCGCTGCAAGGCCCAAAAACCCTCCTCTACTTTATCCTATGTAGTGTTTTTCCACAAATTAGCTGGAGACGGGTGGAAAGACACTAATAGGATTTTTTTTTATTAATTAGCAGCAGACTACACTACTTGAAAAAAAATTAAAATTGATTTGGCGGTATGACGCAGTGAACAACCCTGAGCTGCAGACAACCAGGCTACGGCTGCTCACAGACTACAGGGCGAGCTGCAGTCACACGGAGACCGTGCAGACAGCCGTAAACGGCGCTGCAAGGCCCAAAAACCCTCCTCTACTTTATCCTATGTAGTGTTTTTCCACAAATTAGCTGGAGACGGGTGGAAAGACACTAATAGGATTTTTTTTAATAAATTAGCAGCAGACTACACTACTTGAAAAAAAAAAAAAAAAAAAAAAAAAAAACAGTATGAGGCAATGAACCACCCTCCCTGAACTGAATACAACCAGCTATGGATGGCCTATGTGGCTGCACTCAGACTAGAGAGTGGGCTGCACTCACACACACACACACACAGACCTTGCAGATCGCTGTGAAAACAGCGCTACAAGGCAAAAGCAAGGTGACTAGTAGGTGAACACAGCGGTTGCTAAATTAGCCTTTGGAAAGCACAAAGAAGCAAATCGCTATCTCTAAACTGTCCCTCAGTCAGCAAACAGCGTCCTGTCACTAACTGAATTCACAGCAGAGTGATCGCAAAATGGCGCCAGCGACTTTTAAACTGCATCATGACATCATTTCAGCAGCCAATCACAGCCTTGCCAGTACTTTCATGCCCTCCATGCTAAACAGGATGTGCCCACACTTGGAATCATTCTCATTGGCTGAATTTCTGAATTTTGAATCTTGGAACTTCCGATTCCGGTATCCGATACGCGGCAAGTATCGGAATACCGGTATCGGAATTCCGATACCGCAAGTATCGGCCGATACCCGATACTTGCGGTATCGGAATGCTCAACACTACTCACCACACATCTAGATAAGTTCCTTAGGGGGTCCACTTTCCAAAATGGTCTCACTTGTGGGGGGTTTCATTGTTTAGGCACATCAGGGGCTCTCCAAACGCAACATGGCGTCCCATCTCAATTCCAGTCAATTTTGCATTGAAAAGTCAAATGGCAATCCTTTCCTTCGGAGCTCTGCCATACGCCCAAACAGTGGTTTACCCCCACATATGGGGTATCAGCGTACTCAGGACAAATTGTACAACAACTTTGGGGGTCCATTTTCTCCTGTTACCCTTGGTAAAATAAAACAAATTGGAGCTGAAATAAATTTTGTGTGAAAAAAAGTTAAATGTTCATTTTTATTTAAACATTCCAAAAATTCCTGTGAAACACCTGAAGGGTTAATAAACTTCTTGAATGTGGTTTTGAGCACCTTGAGGGGTGCAGTTTTTAGAATGGTGTCACACTTGAGTATATTCTATCATATAGACCCCTCAAAATGACTTCAAATGAGATGTGGTCCCTAAAAAAAAAATGGTGTTGTAAAAATGAGAAATTGCTGGTCAACTTTTAACCCTTATAACTTCGTCACAAAAAAAAATTTTGGTTCCAAAATTGTACTGATGTAAAGTAGACATGTGGGAAATGTTACTTATTAAGTATTTTGCGTGACATATGTCTGTGATTTAAGGGCATAAAAATTCAAAGTTGGAAAATTGCAAAATTTTCAAAATTTTCGCCAAATTTCCATTTTTTTCACAAATAAACGCAAGTTATATCGAATAAATTTTATCACTATCATGAAGTACAATATGTCACGAGAAAACAATGTCAGAATCGCCAAGATCCGTCAAAGCGTTCCAGAGTTATAGCCTCATAAAGGGACAGTGGTCAGAATTGTAAAAATTGGCCCGGTCATTAACGTGCAAACCACCCTTGGGGGTGAAGGGGTTAAAGTGCACAAATCTCTTCTGGAAAGTGTTCAGCCTCACAAATCAATGTTTCCATTCAGTGACAATAAGCAGAGGAAGTTGTGTGGGCTGAATATCATGCATTCATAAGGCCTATATTAACCCCTTTACCCCCAAGGGTGGTTTGCACGTTAATGACCGGGCCAATTTTTACAATTCTGACCACTGTCCCTTTATGAGGTTATAACTCTGGAACGCTTCAACGGATCCCGGTGATTCTCACAATGTTTTCTCGTGACATATTGTACTTCATGATAGTGGTAAAATTTCTTTGATATTACCTGCGTTTATTTGTGAAAAAAATGTAAATTTGGCAAAATTTTGCAACTTTTAATTTTTATGCAATGAAATCAGAGATATGTCACACAAAATACTTGTAAAGTAGACATGTGGGAAATGTTACGTTTTATCAGCACAATTTTGGAACAAAATTTTTTTTTGTTAGGGAGTCATAAGGGTTAAAAGTTGACCAGCAATTTTTCATTTTTACAACACCATTTTTTTTTTTTTTTTTCCAGGGACCACATCTCATTTGAAGTCATTTTTAGGGGTCTATATGATAGAAAATAACCAAGTGAGACACCATTCTAAAAACTGCACCGCTCAAGGTGCTCAAAACCACATTCAAGGAGTTTATTAACCCTTCAGGTGTTTCACAGGAATTTTTGGAATGTTTAAATAAAAAAGAACATTTAACTTTTTTTCACAAAAAATTTACTTCAGATCCAATTTGTTTTATTTTACCAAGGGTAACAGGAGAAAATGGACCCCAAAAGTTGTTGTACAAATTTTCCTGAGTACGCTGATATCCCATATGTGGGGGTAAACTACTGTTTGGGCACATGGCAGAGCTCGGAAGCGAAGGAGCGCCATTTGACTTTTCAGTGCAAAATTGACAGGAATTGAGATGGGACGCCATGTTGCGTTTGGAGAGCCCCTGATGTGCCTAAGCATTGAAACCCCCCACAAGTGACACCATTTTGGAAAGTAGACCCCCTAAGGAACTTATCTAGATGTGTTGTGAGAGCTTTGAACCCCCAAGTGTTTCACTACAGTTTGTAACGCAGAGCCGTGAAAATAAAACTTTTTTTTTCCCACAAAAATTATTTTTTTAGCCCCCAGTTTTGTATTTTCCCAAGGGAAACAGGATAAACTGGACCCAAAAGTTGTTGTCCAATTTGTCCTGAGTACGCTGATACCCCATATGTGGGGGGGAACCACCGTTTGGGCGCATGGGAGAGCTCGGAAGGGAAGGAGCGCCATTTGAAATGCAGACTTAGGGTATGTGCACACGTTGCGGATTTTGCTGCGGATTTTTCCGCAGCGGATTTGTAAAATCCGCAGTGCAAAACCACTGTGGTTTTCACTGCGGATTTTCACGCGGTTTCTTCTGCGGATTCCTCTGCGGGTTTTCAACTGCACTTTCCTATTGGTGCAGGTTGAAAACCGCTGCGGAATCCGCAGAAAGAAGTGACATGCTACTTCTTTTTTTCCGCGTTTCCGCACGGAATTTTCCGCAGCATGTGCACTGCGGTTTTTGTTTTCCATAGGTTTACATGGTACTGTAAACTTAGGGAAAACTGCTGCGGATCCGCAGCGTCAAATCCGCTGCGGATCCGCAGCAAAATCCGCAGCGTGTGCACATACCCTTAGATGGAATGGTCTGTAGGCATCACATTGCATTTGCAGAGCCCCTGATGTACCCAAACAGTAGAAACCCCCACAAGTGACCCCATATTGGAAACTAGACCCCCCCAAGGAACTTATCTAGATGTATTGTGAGAACTTTGAACCCCCAAGTGTTTCACTACAGTTTTTAACGCAGAGCCGTGAAAATAAAAAATCTTTTTTTTTTCCACAAAAATTATTTTTTAGCCCCCAGTTTTGTATTTTCCCAAGGGTAACAGGAGAAATTAGACCCCAAAAGTTGTTGTGCAATGTGTCCTGAGTACGCTGATACCCCATATGTTGGGGTAAACCCCTGTTTGGGCGCACGGGAGAGCTCGGAAGGGAAGGAGCACTGTTTTACTTTTAAAACGCAGATTTGGCTGGAATTGAGATCGGACGCCATGTCGCGTTTGGAGAGCCCCTGATGTGCCTAAACAGTGGAAACCCCCCAATTATAACTGAAACCCTAATCCAAGCACATCCCTAATCCAAACAGTAACCCTAACCACACCCCTAACCCTAATCCCAACCCTATTCCCAACCGTAAATGTAATCCTAACCCTAATATTAGCCCCAACTCTAACCCTAACTTTAGCCCTAGCCCTAACTCTAATGGGAAAATGGAAATAAATACCTTTTTTAATTTTTCCCTAACTAAGGGGGTGATGAAGGGGGGTTTGATTTACTTTTATAGCAGGTTTTTTTGCGGATTTTTATGATTGGCAGCCGTCAACACACTGAAAGACGCTTTTTATTGCAAAAAATATTTTTTGCATTACATTTTGAGAGCAGAGCTATAATTTTTCCATATTTTGTTCCACAGAGTCATGTGAGGTCTTGTTTTTTGCGGGATGAGTTGACGTTTTTATTGGTAACATTTTCGGGCACGTGACATTTTTTGATCGCTTTTTATTCCGATTTTTGTGAGGCAGAATGACCAAAAACCAGCTATTCATGAATTTCTTTTGGCGGAGGCGTTTATACCGTTCTGCGTTTGGTAAAATGAATAAAGCAGTTTTATTCTTCGGGTCAGTATGATTACAGTGAGACCTCATTTATATAATTTTTTTATGTTTTGGCGCTTTTATACGATAAAAACTATTTTATAGAAAAAATCGCTTTATTCTGAGGACTATAACTTTTTAACTTTTTCGCTGATGATGCTGTGTGGCAGCTCATTTTTTGCAAAACAAGATGACGTTTCCAGCGGTACCAGGGTTATCTATATCCGTCTTTTTGATTGCGTGTTATTCCACTTTTTGTTTGGCGGTATGATAAAGCGTTTTTGCCTTCTGTTTTTTTTTTTTTTTTTTTTACGGTGTTCACTGAAGGGGTTAACTAGTGGGACAGTTTTATAGGTCAGGTTGTTACGGACGCGGCGATACTAAATATGTGTACTTTTATTGTTTTTTTTTTATTCAGATAAAGAAATGTATTTATAGGAACAATATATTTATTTTTTTTACACATGTGAATATACTGTATATATTTTTTTTTACACAATAGCATTGCCCCAGGGGGGGCATCTGGTAAGCCACCTCCCTGCAGGACCCGGAAGGCCCCCCCGCAGCCATTTTGGATCCAGGCCTGCTGCATTTTGCTTTTTATGCCATTCTCCGTGTCGTAAAGCTGATATGGCAGCTTTATTCTTGGGGCCAATGCAATTACAGCGATACCTCATTTATGTAATTTTTTAAATTTTGGCGCTTTAACACAATAAAAAACGTTTGTAGAAAAAATAATTTTTGCATCGTTATATTTTGAGAGCTATAAAGTTTTTATTTTTTCGTTGATGGAGCTGTATGCTGCTTGTTTTTGTGGGACAAGATGTTGTTTTAAGCTATACCATTTTTATTTAGATTCATCTATTGATGGCATTTTTTTTTTACTTTTTTCCAGAGTTATGATGAGAAATAAATTACCACCTGCATTTTTTTTTATACTTAGTCCCTCTATAAAACTTTCACTTTTTTTTTTTTTTTTTCGTATTGATCACAGGTATAGTGCAATGCATTATACATGTACAGTAGCTTTTTAGTATCATGCTGTGACTGTCTTCGGTAAGGGAGAGGGGCCTCAACCTGTCCCTGGAAATGGGACCCTAACTATCCCTGTCCCGGGGGCACTCTTGAAGGTAGAGAGGCCTGAGTCTGACTTTACTATGATCCTGTTAAAACCTGATCTGTCCCCTCTGCCACCCCATGAGGCATGGGTCAGAGATGTTATGTAAACAAGACACAAAGACAAAACGGGGAGTAACAGAGTCTCTATCATACAAAAGCACTAACCAACAGAATCGGTGGACATCTTGGGAATGCCATGGATTGTGTTGGACCGAAAAGGTTTTATTTTAATAATAAATTGCTGAACGAGGAACTATCTTGTCTTTGTCATTTACAGGGGTATTACCATATCCAAGGTTCTATCACAATATGCAGTTGGTGTAATACTAATATTAGCAAATGCCTCCAAGTAGAAATGAAGTATAGTTCTTCAGGTTCACTATGTCCCCTATCTCATGTAGGGTATTGCAGTAGCTTAGGTATCCATGGTTATGACCACTCATATAGTGAGTTAGACCGCTCTTAGCGGTCATAACCATGGATACCTAGGAGGGAGGTCCTCATCATTACAAAACACAGTTCATGCATAAATAATGATTAGTCAATGATTATGTAGTGTGAGACATATATTCAAAGAATGACTGTAATAATTATAGGGGATAACTCAGGAGACTCTTTGCGTGGAACAAGACAACTACAGGACACAGTTTTATAAATGGTAAAGTCTATATTATCACACGGTGATTCAAACAGGTGCAGAGAGAAACTCAAGTCCACAACACTTGGAGTAAATGTTAAACGCAGCTTAGCAGTCTATAGGAAACTTCGGAGGAAAATGCAATCACACAGAAAGTCTGTGAAGCACAATTATTCGAGGATACTTGACACGAATAAGTCCTTGTTTTAGTCCAGACACAGATAGATATGCTTATAAGGCAGTTCAAATAATATCTTATCTCAACCAGGGAGGCCTGGGTAATAGTCTCAGGTTTTTGCAGAGCAGCAACAGCTTACATGTCCAGCAGATGCAGATGGAAGTAAACACGAGCAGCAGATGAAGGAGGATTACTGGAAACTGGTGTATGCAGCAGGAACTCAGAGCAGAGTAGCAGGATCACCACACAGGTTCACAGGAGCAGGTATATAGCCAGGGAGTCACCAGAGGTCAGGAGCTGGATGCAAGGCAGAATACTCTAGCACAGACTGAAGGCTAGGGTGGAGTTTTATAGCAGGAAGACACAGTGCACATGAGACCAAAGACGCCATCTTGGAAAAGGGCAGTAATGCACAAAAGGTAATAAAAAATGTTCAGAGTCCTGACAATGACAATAATTAAGTAATTAAGGAGTAGAAAATATACACTCACCGGCCACTTTATTAGGTACACCATGCTAGTAACGGGTTGGACCCCCTTTTGCCTTCAGAACTGCCTCAATTCTTCGTGGCATAGATTCAACAAGGTGCTGGAAGCATTCCTCAGAGATTTTGGTCCATATTGACATGATGGCATCACACAGTTGCTGCAGATTTGTCAGCTGCACATCCCAAAGATGCTCCATACAAGGCAGGATTGATCCATGCTTTCATGTTGTTTACGCCAAATTCTGACCCTACCATCCGAATGTCGCAGCAGAAATCGAGACTCATCAGACCAAGCAACGTTTTTCCAATCTTCTACTGTCCAATTTCGATGAACTTGTACAAATTGTAGCCTCAGTTTCCTGTTCTTAGCTGAAAGGAGTGGTACCCGGTGTGGTCTTCTGCTGCTGTAGCCCATCTGCCTCAAAGTTCGACGCACTGTGCGTTCAGAGATGCTCTTAGGCCTACCTTGGTTGTAACGGGTGGCGATTTGAGTCACTGTTGCCTTTCTATCAGCTCGAACCAGTCTGCCCATTCTCCTCTGACCTCTGGCATCAACAAGGCATTTCCGCCCACAGAACTGCCGCTCACTGGATTTTTTTTCTTTTTCGGACCATTCTCTGTAAACCCTAGAGATGGTTGTGCGTGAAAATCCCAGTAGATCAGCAGTTTCTGAAATACTCAGACCAGCCCTTCTGGCACCAACAACCATGCCACGTTCAAAGGCACTCAAATCACCTTTCTTCCCCATACTGATGCTCGGTTTGAACTGCAGGAGATTGTCTTGACCATGTCTACATGCCTAAATGCACTGAGTTGCCGCCATGTGATTGGCTGATTAGAAATTAAGTGTTAACAAGAAGTTGGACAGGTGTACCTAATAAAGTGGCCGGTGAGTGTACATAATAAACAGGAATAAGAATGTGATGGGTACTATAACAGAGAAAAAGCGCATAATCAATAAATAAATAAGGAAAGGGGGGGGGAAGAGAAGATAAAAAGAAAAAAACGGCATCAGGAAAATGAGAATAACTGAATTAAATTTAAAATGAAGTGCAAAGCAAAGTGAAAAGTGATAGACAAAATGATATGAATTCCTAATGTGTGAGAGTACTTGAACGGTAGAATGTGAAAATGTCAAGGTAAATATTGTATTATTGATTAGGCCTGACATATATGACTATGTATACTAGAGTATAGGTGATTAAATAGTCATATGAAATGTGCAAAGGAGGTCCAGAGAAAAAGAAAGGGAAGGTATGGGGGAAAGAAAAAAAGGGGAAAAGGAAGAGGGGGTGAATCATAACAGACTGTATATGAAATTAGATAATAAATAAGACAGTAAAGAGAAAGGCATCAGCCGACGTTAAATTCTGTAGAGGGTCCCAAGGAAGTATTCCAAAGGCAACAAGGATAGCCCAAATGGGTAATTAAGAAAGTGTTCTAGAGAAGATAAAATATACATTAGAAATCCATATAAAAAGCACAGACATAACAAAGTAAAAAAAAAAAAAAAAAAACGGTGTGACTAAGGATGAATAACTCAGAGGAAGAAGCAAATCTCAGTCTCATTAAGGCCGAGGGGTTGCATGGATTGTAATGTCCAGATTCGTTAATGAGCGAGCACTAAAATGCTCGGGTGCTCGTTGCTCGGGTCGAGCAGATTGGTATACTCTGGTATTCGGCCAGAACAACGAGCCCAATGTAAGTCTATGGGAGACCCGAGTATTTTTACCAAAATTACCCCCCGGGGTCCTCTTAAGGTCTAAAAACATCTGAAAATGATGGAAACACTGCTCAAATGACAGAGTTCATGGGGATCGCCCCTGGAAGCATTCCTGACTCCTAGTTCACAGCTGTAAACATTTTTTCCGAGATTCATGACATTTTTCCCGGTGCAACAAAAAACACACTAAAATGAAACCAAAACGGATTTTGCTGGGAAATATGTTGTTGTGACGCCCGGGAGACCGAGGTACCCAGCACCAGATCAATGAGGTCCGTCTCTTGAGGGGGATGTCACTAGTGGCTTGACCTGGTGCTGTGGCCTCAGGTGATGCACAGTATAAGGGATATCATGAAAGAACAGACACTTACTTGATCAGCAGCAGGTCCTCTCAGCTGTGATGACCCCGATCCTGGATTGATGGCTATTGTCCAAATGAAAGACTGAGGCGCTGAAACGTTTAACCAGTTTACTTCAACAAAAAGGGATTTGTGACCAACACTGTCACCGGAGTCTGTATAAGAACTCTGAAATTACTTTGACCCTGTTAGGATTTTCACCTCTTATTATGCGCAGTTTCTGTATGGCCCTGCTGCTGTATGTGAACTGGCTGCCGGCCCAATCTGTCTCTTCTATGCTCTGGTTCGACGGACAACCCGAGTCCTTTTTGTCGGCTTACCCCCTCTGGGAGTACCGCTAAACTCTGTGTCTGTTGCTGCGTCTTACCCTGGTGAAGCTGATATCACCTCACGTCCTTCCGGTTGCTGTATTATATATAATGGATATAGCCACGGATCCGGTATCCGTCTCTGCGCCTATTATGGGTAGTGATTATTGCTACCCGGTTCTCACAATGTCCTTTTTCTCTACTCCTCTTTTCCTACTATGGGTATTACGGGCCTATAATCCGTCATAGGGCTGTTAGGAGTTCAGTTATACGACCTCTCACTTTCAGCTCCTCAGCCCAACTGCCAGTCTTTTTCTCAGACCAGAATAGATCAAGGGGAGTCTCTGGAGCTCCCCCTTCTGGCCGGAGATGGTAGTGCAGTCTTGCTATTCTAGTATTTGTATTTGGTGTCAATAACTATTTTTGTGGCAAATACCCCTAGGGGCGCCACACTCCCCCTTAGTTAAGAACAGTACTCCGGGACTGTGGGATGATTTCATTTTTAAGACTCTGTACATATCAATTGTTATTTCAAAATGTTAAGTTACAAAAACCACTCAAAGAAACAAAAAAAAATGGAATTCTGTAAAGTCACTTCAAATAGCGTCCATTAATACAGTTCTATCCTTGAAGGTACTAGGAAGCAAAGTTCACAAAGTAGTCTTTCCGGAGCTTTGATTTAGTGTTTCTGGGCTGATAAAAAGTTCAAGAATATGCAAAAAGTTCATACAGGTAAGTCTCTGTAGGTACTGGGCTTAAACGTTACAGAACGATAACAATGACTATAGTCTTATAGTTGGTAATCCGCATACCTGGCCGGTAATTGACCCTGGGTACTACGCTGGGATCTACGTAATAGCGGTGTCTCTTTATGTGGTGTACTACTGTCTACTGCGGATATAGTATCTGCCCTCTCTGCTAAAGATAATTCCACCACTATGGGGTTGGCAAGTCCACCGTGAATGGGATCACTCTGATCAGGAATCTGTTCTTCCTGACCTGGAACCTCTTGTAGTACGGGGTCAGCCTCTTCCTGTCTTGGGACTTCTAATATTGGATTCGGTGTTGGATAAAAGGCCACCATGGGAACCACTACTGCACCATGGTATGTTAGTAGGGTTTTGGGAAAGTCTCCTATACAGGTGTGATACATTTCCTCCTCTTTTTCCTTTACTGGTTGAACCTGTATAGGTTGAATAACTTCTGATTCTGGCTGGACAACTTCTGGCTCTTTCAACGTTTCCGGACATAATTTAAGATTGTCTCTTGACACTAGTACAGATGTTAAACCTCCATTTTTGCTAATGAGACACATTTTAGGATTATCCATTCTTGTTGGTAAAACTGTGTAGGGTACGGCTTCCCACTGATTATCCAGTTTATTGGTTCGACGATTCCTCTTGAGTACTTGGTCACCCGGTCTTAATGGAGTTGCTAGAGCATTCTGGTTGAAAGTTCGCTCTTGTCTTTCTCTGGTTTGCTGGAGGCTTCTTTCCACACTCTCTTGTACTTGGCGATACTGCTTTTGCCGTACGACATCCCAATTGGAGTCTTGAACTTCTGCGTCCGGTTTCAGAATTCCCATTTCTAGATCGATTGGCAATTGGCCGGGTCTTGCACGCATAAGATAAGCTGGGGTGCAGTTGGTAGAGCTCACCGGGACATGATTATACAGATCCACCAAGTCAGGCAATTTCTCTGGCCATTGATTCCTTTCCGTTTCAGGTAAAGTCTTTAGTAGGTCTATCACAATATGGTTCATCTTCTCACATAAGCCGTTTGTTTGCGGATGATAGGCCGTCGTCCGGATCTTTTTGCAACCATACATATTACAGAATTCTCTGAAGATCTCTGATTCAAAGGCTGTACCCTGGTCAGTGAGAACCTGTTCCGGATATCCATGGGGTCTACAAAAGTACGTTTGGAACGCTTTGGCTGCTGTTTTTGCAGTCAGATCTTTTACAGGTACTACTACCAAGAAGCGCGAATAATGATCCACGATGGTCAAGGCATAGACGTAACCGGACCGGCTCGGTGTCAACTTCACATGGTCCATGGCTACCAGTTCAAGTGGTTGTTTGGTGATTATGGGCTGCAGTGGTGCTCTTTGGCTCTTTTGATCGTTCCTTCTGAGGTTGCACGGGCCACAGTTTCTACACCACTGTTCGATTGATTTTCTCATCCCGACCCAATAAACTCTTTCTCTCAGAAGTACTTCTAGCTTTTTCCAACCAAAGTGACCAGCACCATTGTGGTAAGCCTCGAGGACCATCCTCGCATCTTGTTTAGGCACGATAATCTGCCAAACCAATTCATGTGTTTTCGGATTGGTGTATCTTCTACAGAGTTTCCCTTGATACAGGAAATTTTGTCTCTCTCTTTCCAGAGTTGATGCGTCTCTTCTGGGGCATCCTCATCGGGATATGCACTTTGCTCAGTCAATAGTTCCTTCACTAGCTTCACGGCCGGATTGCTATCTTGGGTGTCAGCCCATCTATGGTGTGCTAATGGATTAAAATTCACTTCTTGTTGTTTCTGATAGGTATTTGACTGACGATGTTTTACCTTGGGCTGATGAAAGGCTGGTAGTTCAATTTCTTCAAGCTCCCCCGTTTCTTCTTCTACATCTCTCAAGTGTGGCATCCGGGATAGGGCATCGGCATTTCCATTTTTACGACCTGCTCGATACTTGATCACGAAGTTGTAATTAGATAACCGGGCTATCCATCGCTGTTCTAACGCACCTAATTTAGCCGTGTCTAAGTGGGTCAATGGATTGTTGTCAGTATAGACAATAAATTCTGCACCGGTCAAATAGTGTTTGAAACGTTCAGTCACAGCCCAAACTACTGCCAGTAGCTCCAATTTGAAAGAGCTATAATTTTCAGAATTTCTTTCAGTAGGCCGGAGTTTTCTACTTGCAAAGGCGATGACTTTCTCCCGACCTTCTTGCTTTTGTGACAGCACCGCTCCCAATCCCACATTACTGGCATCGGTGTAGAGGATGAAAGGTTGATGGTAATCCGGGTACGCCAGAACTTCTTCTCCGGTTAGTGCCTTCTTTAGTTGTTCAAAGGAGTTTTCTCTTTCGTCGTTCCACTGAAAAGGAGGGTTTCGGTTTGAAGGTTTCTTCGTCTGCCCTATCAAAGTATCTTGCAAGGGCGCTGCCAATTTGGTAAATCCTTTTATAAATCTACGATAGTAACCCACTAATCCCAAGAATTGCCTCACTTCTTTTACGTTGGTAGGTCTTGGCCAATCCCTTATGGCAGTTATTTTCTCGGGATCCGGTGCTACTCCCTCCGAACTCACGATGTGCCCTAAGTATTGTACCTTTGGCTTGAGAAGGTGACATTTGGATGGTTTGATTTTCATACCATACTTGGATAAGGCTTCGAACACCTCTGCCAGGTCTGTTAAGTGCTGTTCGTAAGTCTTTGAGTAGACGATCACATCATCTAGGTACAGGAGGACGGTCTCGAAGTTCTTGTTTCCGAGGCAACATTCCATCAGTCGCTGGAAAGTACCGGATGCGTTGCAGAGTCCGAACAGCATGCGATTAAATTCGCTTAGACCCATTGGTGTGGTGAATGCCGTTTTTTCTTTATCTCTCTCAGCCACAGGGACTTGCCAATACCCGCTTGTTAAGTCTAAGGTGGAAAAATAATTAGCAGATTTCAAAGCAGTCAAGGACTCTTCTATCCTAGGCAAGGGATAGGCGTCTTTATGGGTGATGTTATTAATCCGCCGGTAGTCTACGCACATTCTCATGGTTCCGTCCTTTTTTTTGACAATCACCAGAGGGGCCGCCCAAGGGCTACAACTATCTCTTATTACCCCGGCCTGTTTCATCTCTCTCAGCATGTCCTTCGCGCATTGATAGTGAGCGGGCGGTATGGGTCTATATCTTTCTTTTATCGGGGGATGGTCACCGGTGGGGATTGTATGTTCCACCCCTTCTATCCGTCCGAAGTCTAATGGGTGTTTACTGAAGACCTGTTCATATTCCGTCACTAATCTATACACCCCTTGTCTTTGATGGGTAGGTGTTGAATCTACACCCACATCTAGCTGTTGGCACCAATCCTCCGATTCTCCATCTGAGCCGTTATTTTCCACCTGACAGGTCGATTCTAAGGGCTCAACGGTTGTGATGGCATTGTTGTCAACAGTATATAACTTTGCCACTGTAGCGTACCTTGGCAAAGTGACCTCTTCCTCTCCACAGTTCAAAAGTCGTACCGGCACCCATCCCCGGTGTACCTCGACCACCCCTCGTGCCGTGAGTATAGTGGGCCTGCTGTCGGTGTATGCTGGTTCTATTAAGGCTTGATAGTCTCGTCCTTTAGTACCAATGGCCGCTCTACACCATACCAGCATTTCTGTTTTTGGTGGGATTACAATAGACGTTGGATCACTCACCCTCACACTGCCGATTTTCTCCACCTGCAACTTCTATCTGTTGCCTTAACATTAATACTTTTATTTCCCTCCGGAGAACTCTCTGCTGGCAGGATCGGGCAGTTTCAGCAATTTGTTGTAAGACAGAAATAACTTCGGAAAAGCAGTTCTCTAACACATTCATTCCTATCAATACAGTTGGTTCACAGTTCTGTCGGTCGACATCAACGACAATTATACCCTGTTTCTTCAATTCTGCTTTACCAATCTTTATGGTCATCTCCCTGAATCCTAGTTTCGGTACCAACTTACCATTACTGGCTCATATATCTAGTTCAACATCAGAGGGTCCTTTATCAATATCTACCTCAGCCCAGTACCTCTTATAAAGGATATATGGTATAGATGAAATCTGGGAACCTGTATCCAGCAAAGCGTTGAGGGGAATTCTGTCCAGCACGATAGGGATGATGGGTCGTCCTACGATGTACCTGTCGTGCCAGGGTGTTGGGCCTTAAATTCATTCCTGCGAAGCGGCCCACATTCCCAGGGGATTCCCGTTTAAATCACAATTTCGTGCAAAGTGGCCTGGCTGCTGGCAACGGCGGCAAATGGGCTGTCCATCCGGTTGGTAGCGGTCACGGGGTCGTCCTCTCCATGTCGGGTATCTCCGGGACCTCATCCATGGAACATCCTCTCTACGGTTTGCCAACTCCATCTTGGGTTCTCTCATCTCCTGCATGGTTTTAGCCATTGAAGCAACAACATCAGTTAAAGAGTCAAGCTTTTGCTGAAGAGTCTCATTAGTAATGGGCCCCAGGGACTTAGCACTGGCACCGGACGTAGCTGATGTCACTGGTATTCCCCGTTGCTGAAGTGCATCTGCCATGGGTTGTGTGAGATCCTGATCCCGAGGTGCCTCTGCCAGCTGGAGACGTATAGCACTCTCCTTTAATTGGGCAAATGTCAATTCAGGGTTCTTAAAAACAAGCATGCTCACATGCCCCCGGTGAGAAGGGGTGTAGAGTACCTCAATAAATTGATCTCTTAGCAGTTTATCGGCTCCTGTGTTAAAAATGGGTTCAGCCAGTGTAAGTGATTTAAGGGCTTCCTGCAGGTTTAAGGCAAAATCTCTCACGCCCTCATTAGCTTTTTGTTTGCAATTAAAGAATCGTACTTTAGCTTTGCTGCTGCTAGTGGTTTCAAATGTAGCTTTTAATCCAGCAAATATGCGTTCAACAGTACCTTTTAGATCAGTTGCCCATGCCGTGACTTCTCGCTTAGCATGGCCACTTAACTGCATCATCAGGAGACTAACACGCTGAGCTTCACCCACGGGGAACATATCAAAATGAGCCAGCATCTTTTCCCTGAAACCGTCAAGGGTATTAGGTTCACATTCATACATTGGAAGCCACGGGCCACCCGGGGTATATGGCATCAACACCGGCATGATGGGCGCCACTCCTTGCACTGCTGCGCTGCCAGGCTCTCTATCGACACTCTGTCTTTCAGATGCATTAGCGTCGCCGGGTGCTGCGGCGTCTCCGTGCTGCGACATACTGTACCCCCTTAGTTAATCCAGACCCCTCCGGTCCCAGCTTCCGTCTAGATAATGTAGATTCGTTCCTCTGTGCAGCAGGATGACAATGACACGCCCCCTGCTGCCTCTAACTGCCGCACGCTCTGTGATGGTGGATTTTGAAGTTTTTCAGTTAGACTGGGGCTTGGGTAATGACGTAGCTCGATTAACAGTTTTGTGCCTGACAGTTATGAGATGATTACTTCAGGGGATGGCAGCCATTTTTACCCCATTATAACCAATGGAGAAAAGTCACTTTCAATAGTTTTCAATGGGGAACGGGATTTTCTTTAACACAGTCAATTTCCAAGATTTTTCATCCAAATTTTCACAGTTTCAGACTCCAATTACGGCACACAATACCCGGTGTACGGGCTGGCCCAATCCTGTTCGTGACGCCAGTTGTGACGCCCGGGAGACCGAGGTACCCAGCACCAGATCAATGAGGTCCGTCTCTTGAGGGGGATGTCACTAGTGGCTTGACCCGGTGCTGTGGCCTCAGGCGATGCACAGTATAAGGGATATCATGAAAGAACAGACACTTACTTGATCAGCAGCAGGTCCTCTCAGCTGTGATGACCCCGATCCTGGATTGATGGCTATTGTCCAAATGAAAGACTGAGGCGCTGAAACGTTTAACCAGTTTACTTCAACAAAAAGGGATTTGTGACCAACACTGTCACCGGAGTCTGTATAAGAACTCTGAAATTATTTTGACCCTGTTAGGATTTCCACCTCTTATTATGCGCAGTTTCTGTATGGCCCTGCTGCTGTATGTGAACTGGCTGCCGGCCCAATCTGTCTCTTCTATGCTCTGGTTCGACGGACAACCCGAGTCCTTTTTGTCGGCTTACCCCCTCTGGGAGTACCGCTAAACTCTGTGTCTTATATACGGAAACCAGCAATATATAAATTAAATTAATTCATCTGTTAACTCAATATTAACTATGATAAATTAGGAGAACTAGAGTTATTTAATAAAATTATTTTTTATTTTTTATTTTTTTTTTTTTTTATTGGTTGTATAAAAAATAAAAAATAATTTTATTAAATAACTCTAGTTCTCCTAATTTATCATAAACTCTGTGTCTGTTGCTGCGTCTTACCCTGGTGAAGCTGATATCACCTCACGTCCTTCCGGTTGCTGTATTATATATAATGGATATAGCCACGGATCCGGTATCCATCTCTGCGCCTATTATGGGTAGTGATTATTGCTACCCGGTTCTCACAATGTCCTTTTTCTCTACTCCTCTTTTCCTACTATGGGTATTACGGGCCTATAATCCGTCATAGGGCTGTTAGGAGTTCAGTTATACGACCTCTCACTTTCAGCTCCTCAGCCCAACTGCCAGTCTTTTTCTCAGACCAGAATAGATCAAGGGGAGTCTCTGGAGCTCCCCCTTCTGTCCGGAGATGGTAGTGCAGTCTTGCTATTCTAGTATTTGTATTTAGTGTCAATAACTATTTTTGTGGCAAATACCCCTAGGGGCACCACATCAAGGTACATCCTTTACAGGTTAATGACTTGTCTGTAAGGCCAAATTATTAACCCCAGACCGAAATGTTCCTCCCCCACTTGGGCTTAGTTCAGACGCAGCGTTTTTGAAGCGTTTTTCAACTTTAACATTGATTTCAACCACTACAAATGCATTCACTGGGAAATGTCATTGTAACATTTAACAACCCTAGCTGGCCATGTGGTGTGTGACACATAAGCAGACCCATCTTGTTTCATTTATGAAGGAGGGACTCTTAAAGTCACAGAGCCTATTTTTACTGGTGCATCAGGCGGCATTAATCTTCTTAAAGGGCCATTATTAAACAGTGGGTCTCCTAAACTGTTGTAGCCTATGCTGTGAGTGGATGGGCTGCCAAGAGTTATGACGCACCACAATACCCCTTTCATAAGATGTCCAGGAGGGCCTCCTGAAAAAGTGTTGCATTGAATTCAAGGCCTGCCCTGCTACCATCATATGCCTTTGAACCCACATACTGGATGGGCCCATGAAAATCCAATTGTATTTTTTAATGGTATATTGGTTCCCTCTTTGCAGAACTACTTACAGGAGAATTTGGCAATTTTATTTGCCAGGTTTTTAACACTAAGGTTCAGATACGGCTTTAACCCCTTCCTGACATCCGACGTACTATCCCGTCGAGGTGGGGTGGGCCCGTATGACCGCCGACGGGATAGTACGTCATAGCCGATCGGCCGCGCTCACGGGGGGAGCGCGGCCGATCGCGGCCGGGTGTCGGCTGCATATCGCAGCTGACATCCGGCACTATGTGCCAGGAGCGGTCACGGACCGCCCCCGGCACATTAACCCCCGGCACACCGCGATCAAACATGATCGCGATGTGCCGGCGATGCAGGGAAGCATCGCGCAGGGAGAGGGCTCCCTGCGGGCTTCCCTGAGCCCCCCGCAGCAACGCGATGTGATCGCGTTGCTGCGAGGGTCTTACCTCCCTCCCTGCCTGCTCCAGACCCGGATCCAAGATGGCCGCGGATCCGGGTCCTGCAGGGAGGGAGGTGGCTTCACAGACGCCTGCTCAGAGCAGGCACTGTGAAGCAGCCTGTACTTCTCGCAGATCGGTGATCTGTCAGAGTGCTATGCAAACTGGCAGATCACCGATCTGTATTGTCCCCCCCTGGGGCAAAGTAAAAAAGTAAAAAAAAAAATTTCCAAATGTGTAAAAAAAAATAAAAAAAAATATTCCAAAATAATGAAAAAAAATATATATATATTATTCCCATAAATACATTTCTTTATCTAAATAAAAAAAAAAAAACAATAAAAGTATACATATTTAGTATCGCCACGTCCGTAACGACCCAACCTATAAAACTGCCACACTAGTTAACCCCTTCAGTAAACACCGTAAGAAAAAAAAAAAAAAAAAAGAGGCAAAAAACAACGCTTTATTACCATACCGCCGAACAAAAAGTGGAATAACACGCGATCAAAAAGACTGATATAAATATCCATGGTACCGCTGAAAACGTCATCTTGTCCCGCAAAAAACAAGCCACCATACAGCATCATCAGCAAAAAAATAAAAAAGTTATAGTCCTGAGAATAAAGCGATACCAAAATAATTATTTTTTCTATAAAATAGTTTTTATCGTATAAAAGCGCCAAAACATAAAAAAATGATATAAATGAGATATCGCTGTAATCATACTGACCCGACGAATAAAACTGCTTTATCAATTTTACCAAACCCGGAACGGTATAAACGCCTCTCCCAAAAGAAATTCATGAATAGCAGGTTTTTGGTCATTCTGCCTCACAAAAATCGGAATAAAAAGCGATCAAAAACGGTCACGTGTCCGAAAATGTTACCAATAAAAACGTCAACTCGTCCCGCAAAAAACATGTGGAGACGCAAAAACTTTTTTGCTATAAAAAGCGTCGCTGGTTTCACACTTCCGTTTTTGTCTGCAGCGTTTTTTGCACAAAAAAACGCATGCTTTTTTCACTATATTTAACATTGAAAACGCATGCGGTTTTTTTGTACGCGTTTGGTCGCGTTTTCAAACGCATGCGGTTTTTTTCTGCATGCGTTCATTTTCAGAAATACAACCTGCAGTATTTTCTTGCGTTTTTAAGCACATGCGTTTGTTTGCGTTAAAAACGCATGCATTTTTATCGAAAAAAAAACAGAAAACACACTGAAAAGCCACCCACCACCATCAAGGTGATAAAGGGATCCAAACCCTAACCCTAACTCTACCCCTAACCTCACCCCTAACCGTTTAATGAACATTTTCTGACAGTCATAGTGCCACGTATTTCAGTGCCACGTATTTCAGTGCCACGTATTTCAGTGCCATGTATTTCAGTGCCACGTATCACGTATTTCAGTGCCACGTGTTTCAGTGCCACGTATTTCAGTGCCACGTATCACGTATTTCAGTGCCACATATTTTAGTACCACATATTTCAGTTGCACGTATTTCAGTGCCACGTATTTCAGTGCCACGTATTTCAGTGCCACGTATCACGTATTTCAGTGCCACGTGTTTCAGTGCCACGTATTTAAGTGCCACGTATCACATATTTCAGTGCCACGTATTTAAGTGCCACGTATTTAAGTGCCACGTATTTAAGTGCCACGTATTTCAGTGCCACGTATTTCAGTGCCACGTATTTAAGTGCCACGTGTTTCAGTGCCATGTGTTTCAGTGCCACGTATTTCAGTGCCACGTATTTCAGTGCCACGTATTTCAGTGCCACGTATTTCAGTGCCACGTATTTCAGTGCCACGTATTTCAGTCACGTTTAGGGTTAGGGTTAGGGGTAGGGTTAGGGTTAGGGCTAGGGTTGGAGGTAAAGTTAGGGTTGGGGCTAAAGTTAGGGTTGGGGCTAAAGTTAGGGTTAGGGTTTGGATTACATTTACGTTTGGATTAGGGTTGGGATTAGAATTATGGGTGTGTCAGGGCTAGGGGTGTGGTTAGGGTTACCGTTGGGATTAGGGTTAGGGGTGTGTTTGGGTTAGGGTTTCAGGTAGAATTGGGGGGTTTCCACTGTCCAGGCACATCAGGGGCTCTCCAAGCGCGACATGGCGTCCAATCTCAATTCCAGCCAATTCTGCGTTGAAAAAGTAAAACAGTGCTCCTTCCCTTCCGAGCTCTCCCGTGCGCCCAAAAAGGGGTTTACCCCAACATATGTGTTATCAGCGTACTCGGGACAAATTGAACAACAACTTCTGGGGTCCAAGTTCTCTTGTTATCCTTAGGAAAATAAAAATTTGGGGGGCTAAAAATCATTTTTGTGGGAAAAAAAAGATGTTTTATTTTCACGGCTCTGCATTATAAACTGTAGTGAAACACTTGGGGGTTCAAAGTTCTCACAACACATCTAGATAAGTTCCTTGGGAGGTCTAGTTTCCAATATGGGGTCACTTGTGGGGGGTTTGTACTGTTTGGGTACATCAGGGGCTCTGCAAATGCAACGTGACGCCTGCAGACCAATCCATTTAAGGCTGCATTCCAAATGGCGCTCCTTCCCTTCCGAGCTCTGTCATGCGCCCAAACAGTGGTTCCCCCCCACATATGGGGTATCAGCGTACTCAGGACAAATTGGAAAACAAATTTTGGGGTCCAATTTATTCTGTTACCCTTGTAAAAATACAAAGCTGGGGGCTAAAAAATCATTTTTGAGAAAAAAAAAAAATTATTTTCACGGCTCTGCGTTATAATCTGTAGTGAAACACTTGGGGGTTCAAAGCTCTCAAAACACATCTAGATAAGTTCCTTAGGGGGTCTACTTTCCAAAATGGTGTCACTTGTAGGGAGTTTCAATGTTTAGGCACATCAGGGGCTCTCCAAACGCAACATGGCGTCCCATCTCAATTCCAGTCAATTTTGCATTGAAAAGTCAAATGGCGCTCCTTCCCTTCCAAGCTCTGCCATGCGCCCAAACAATCGTTTACACCCACATATGGGGTATCAGCGTACTCAGGACAAATTGCACAACATTTTTTGGGGTCCAATTTCTTCTCTTACCCTTGGGAAAATAAAAAATTGGGGGCGAAAAGATCATTTTTGTGAAAAAATATGATTTTTTATTTTTACGGCTCTGCATTATAAACTTCTGTGAAGCACTTGGTGGGTCAAAGTGCTCACCACACATCTAGATAAGTTCCTTAGGGGGTCTACTTTCCAAAATGGTGTCACTTGTAGGGAGTTTCAATGTTTAGGCACATCAGGGGCTCTCCAAACGCAACATGGCGTCCCATCTCAATTCCAGTCAATTTTGCATTGAAAAGTCAAATGGCGCTCCTTCCCTTCCAAGCTCTGCCATGCGCCCAAACAATGGTTTACACCCACATATGGGGTATCAGCATACTCAGGACAAATTGCACAACATTTTTTGGGGTCCAATTTCTTCTCTTACCCTTGGGAAAATAAAAAATTGGGGGCGAAAAGATCATTTTTGTGAAAAAATATGATTTTTTATTTTTACGGCTCTGCATTATAAACTTCTGTGAAGCACTTGGTGGGTCAAAGTGCTCACCACACATCTAGATAAGTTCCTTAGGGGGTCTACTTTCCAAAATGGTGTCACTTGTAGGGAGTTTCAATGTTTAGGCACATCAGGGGCTCTCCAAACGCAACATGGCGTCCCATCTCAATTCCAGTCAATTTTGCATTGAAAAGTCAAATGGCGCTCCTTCCCTTCCAAGCTCTGCCATGCGCCTAAACAATGGTTTACACCCACATATGGGGTATCATCGTACTCAGGACAAATTGTACAACAACTTTGGGGGTCCATTTTCTCCTGTTACCCTTGGTAAAATAAAACAAATTGGAGCTGAAATAAATTTTGTGTGAAAAAAAGTTAAATGTTCATTTTTATTTAAACATTCCAAAAATTCCTGTGAAACACCTGAAGGGTTAATAAACTTCTTGAATGTGGTTTTGAGCACCTTGAGGGGTGCAGTTTTTAGAATGGTGTCACACTTGAGTATATTCTATCATATAGACCCCTCAAAATGACTTCAAATGAGATGTGGTCCCTAAAAAAAAATGGTGTTGTAAAAATGAGAAATTGCTGGTTAACTTTTAACCCTTATAACTCCGTCACAAAAAAAAATTTTGGTTCCAAAATTGTACTGATGTAAAGTAGACATGTGGGAAATGTTACTTATTAAGTATTTTGCATGACATATGTCTGTGATTTAAGGGCACAAAAATTCAAAGTTGGAAAATTGCAAAATTTTCAAAATTTTCGCCAAATTTCCATTTTTTTCACAAATAAACGCAAGTTATATCGAATAAATTTTACCTTTAACATGAAGTACAATATGTCACGAGAAAACAATGTCAGAATCGCCAAGATCCGTCAAAGCGTTCCAGAGTTATAGCCTCATAAAGGGACAGTGGTCAGAATTGTAAAAATTGGCCCGGTCATTAATGTGCAAACCACCCTTGGGGGTGAAGGGGTTAAAGAAGGCTAATACAACGCAATTTAATTTCTAAGTACAAAATTCAAGGAATAGTATGAGTGCATACACTTTTGTATCTGTTACCATACAAAGGTTAAGAACATAGAAGGATTAAATACATATAATGAATAAGTATATATAAAGATTAACTACATACAGTATACTTACATCATCACCAAGAGGCTTTTAAACATCATCCGTTTGGAATATCAGAGAAGCAACACAAAGACAGAACCCCTGGGAGATTACCTACATGGCATTGGTGTCCCCAATTATGCAGGTATCAGCACACTGTACATGTACAGGAACCCCAGTTTTGGCATCTGTCTTAGTCATGTTTCTCTGGTCTTATATAGTGATTTAGGGTACCGTCACACATTGAAATTTCCATCGCTACGACGTTACGATTCGTGACGTTCTAGCGATATCGTTACGATATCGCTGTGTCTGACACGCTACTGCGATCAGACACCCTGCTGAGAATCGTACGTCGTAGCAGATCGTTTGGAACTTTCTTTCGTCGCTTGATCACCCGCTGACATCGCTGGATCGTTGTGTGTGACAGCGATCCAGCGATGTCTTCGCTTGTAACCAGGGTAAACATCGGGTAACTAAGCGCAGGGCCGCACTTAGTAACCCGATGTTTACCCTGGTTACAAGCGTAAACGTAAAAAAACAAACCGTACATACTCACCCGTCGGTGTCCTTCAGGTCCCTTGCCGTCTGCTTCCTGCTCTGAGTGCCGGCCGGAAAGTGAGAGCAGATCACAGCGGTGCTGCGCTCTGCTCTCACTGTACGGCTGCACTCAGAACAGGAAGCAGACGGCAAGGGACCTGAAGGACACCGACGGGTGAGTATGTACGGTTTGTTTTTTTACGTTTACGCTGGTAACCAGGGTAAACATCGGGTTACTAAGCGCGGCCCTGCGCTTAGTTACCCGATGTTTACCCTGGTTACCCGGGGACTTCGGCATCGCTCCAGCGCCGTGATTGCAACGTGTGACCGCAGTCTACAACGCTGGAGCGATGATTATACGACGCTGCGACGTCACGAATCGTGCCGTCGCAGCGATGAAAATTTCAATGTGTGACGGTACCCTTACACTAAGCAGTAACTCTAGTTTCAGCCAGCCCTTCAAGTGGCCAGCTTTCAAGGTTGTATTAAACTGAGATATCATTGAGTCATCAGACGAGGGGCCATAAACTCCAAGAAAATAAAAGCTACAAGGATTTAGATCAAACCACCACAGGCAGAGTTTCAGTAAACCTTAATGTTTTAAAATGACAAACAGCAAACATATAGAGACTTAGAACTGTTTGTGAAGTGAATAAACAAACATTTACCAAGATTGTGTCACTATGAGCATTGTCTGTCACATCTGTAAATGTTTTACAAGAAATGCAGCTATGTGATTGTCTGAATGCATTCGATAAACAGTATTTTAATCTGGATTCCAAATTGCCATTTATATGTTCGCCATTTGTACATTTGAGGCAAAAGAACATTTGAGGACAAAGAGATATTTGTAATGAACTACTGAGCCAAACTAACAGCATTGCTTTATCAAATCTATATGAAGTGTATTGTGTCCAATGTGAGCAACCAGGCAACACAAAAAAGAGCTTTTTAAGGGAGCTCTAAGGTACACAAATGTTATGAAGTCTTTGCCAACAAGGATGTGGCTTCACCAATGGGGGGTACCTTTTTTACAAATATACTATTGCCATCACAGCCCCCCTTGCTCCAAATTCTGTGGCCTATAAAAGTACAGAACACGTTCACCCAGGTCATGTTGTCGGAGATGAGGAAGAGACATTGCAGAAGTTAAGTTAAGAAGTAGCCCAATGTAGGGGTGTGGGTCTCTGAGACTTGTAATGGAGGGCATGAGCTGACAAACAATTCCCCAATGAGGGGTCCTTTTTTTACTAAGTAAAATAGTGCCATCATAGCCCCCTTGCCCAAAATTCACCATACAGAGCACGTTCACCCTGGTCATCTTGTGGTAGTTAAAGGACACGTTGCAGGAGACTGAATGAACAAGTAGGCCCAATGTAATGCAAGCCCAATTCCCCAATGTTGGGTCCTTTTTGTTAATAAATAAAAGTGCCATCACAGCCCCCTTGCCTAAAATTCACCAGCCTATAACAGTACAAAGCACGTTCACCCTGGTCATCTAGTGGTTCTGGATGATGAAGATGAGGAGGATAAGAACAAACAGACCAAATCTGGAAGCGTATACCCATGTATGGTTGTGAAGAGGTGCCTGAGAATACACCTCCCCAAAAGAGAGAATGTATTTGAGGTTATGTTTTGCGGTTTTCACTTGGTGGTGTACTGAACTCTTTCCCAATCCAGCCCTTGTTCATTTTTATGAGTCAGCCTGTCAGCATTTTCAGTTAACAGGCAGATGCGCTTATCTGTTATAATTCCACCAGTGGCACTAAAAACCCGCTCTGACAGAATGCTAGCAGCAGGGCAGGCCAGGATCTCCAAGGCATTGTGAGCCAGTTCATGCCACGTGCCCAGCTTGGATACCCAATAATTAAAAGGCACAGAGGAATCATGGAGGAAGTTTGTACGATCTGCAAGGTACTCCCTCACCATCTTCCCAAACATTTCACTTCTTGTTACACCACCCCTTGCCTCTGTGCCATCACGATGGGATGTTCTGAGAAAACTGTCCCAGAACTTTGCCATTGTTCCCCTGCCTGAGCTGGATTGTACTTTTGTCTCTCTCGCTTGGACTCCTTGGTTGTACAACAAACCGAAGTCTGCTGCTAGCGTTCTCACATGGGAATTTTCTAAGTAATTCCTCTACAAGGGCCCTCTGGTACTGCAACATTTTAGTACACCTCTCTGCCTCAGGCAGTAGAGATTGAAAGTTCTCCTTGTAGCGTGGGTCTAAAAGTGTCACCAACCAGTAATGAGTGTCACCCAAAATGTTATAATGCGAGGGTCACATGAAACGCAGCACAACATAAAGTCAGCCATGCGTGCCAGACTGCTAACAGGCAAGACTTCCGTGTCCTCACCAACAGGATGGCTGATTATGATGTCCTCCTCCTCATCCTCATCATCCTCCTCCCAATCCTCAGGCCATGCACGCTGAACAGACGGTATGAGAGCTGTGCGTGTAGTACCATCTATAGCGCATGAAAGTAGCTCCTGTTCTTCTTCCTCCTACTCCTCATTGCCTACCAATCCACGTTGAGAAGACATGAGGCTGGGCTGAGTGTAATTCCCCTGTATGGTTCCTTGCTCCATGTCCTCGTGCTCTGCCTGCAATGCATCCTTTTTAATTGTGAGCAGAGAGGTTTTCAGAATGCTGAGAAGCGGGATGGTGATGCTAATTATGGCATCCATCATCGCCGCTCACCATCTTGGTGCAGTCCTCAAAGTTTTGGAGGATGTTGCATGTGTCTGACATCCATGTCCACTCCTGAGGTCTTATGTGTGGAGTCTGAACTAAACATCGACAGCCTTGTTAATGTTGGTAGTCAACTACTGCCCTGTTCGGCTCGCAAATCCTTTCCAACATATGCAGCATAGAGTTCCAGCATCACACACCAGCCGGTGAGTTGGAAGCTGCAAACGTTCGGCAAAGATGGCTGAAGCTGTAGCTGACTTTTTAAAATGGGCAGACGGACGGCGTACTTTCACTAGCAGCTCCGGTAGCTTTTCAGAAAACGTTGAACCACGAGGTTAAGTACATGGGCCAAGCAAGGTACGTGTGTGAGCTCACCTTGCCTCAGAGCCGCTACCAGGTTACGGCCATTGTCACATACGACCATGCCTGGCTGTAGGTTCAGCGGTGTCATCCAAATATCTGACTGCGCTTTCAGCTCTGTCCACAACTCTTCTCCATTGTGCGGTTTGTCACCTATGCAGATTAGCTTCAGCACAGCCTGCTGCCTCTTGGCTGAGGCAGTGCTTCCAGCTTCTGACTGATGTGTTGATTTCAGGGATGGAGGATGAAGAGGAGGAGGAGGTGCAGGAGCTGTAGACTGTGGAGGAAGCCTGATTGACGTAGGGCCAGCAATCCTTGGCGTGGGGAAGATGTGTTCCATCCCAAGGTCTGACTGGGTCCCGGCTTCCACTATGTTAACCCAGTGTGCCGTCAGTGAGATATACCTTCCCTGCCCACAAGCACTTGTCCACGTGTCCGTGGTTAGGTGGACTTTCCCAGTAACAGCATTGCTGAGGTCACGGGTAATGTTTTGGGACACATGCTGGTGTAATGCCAGTACGGCACATCGGGAGAAATAGTGGCGACTGGGGACAGAGTACCTTGGGACGGCCGCCGCCATCAGGTTGCAGAAAGCTTCCATTTCAACGAGCCTAAAAGGCAAAATTTCAAGTGCAAGCAGAAGAGAAACGTTAGAATTTAGGACTGTGGCCTGTGGGGCATTGGCTGGGCATTTCCGCTTGCGTTCCAATGACTGGGGTATAGACAACTGAAGGCTGTGCTGGGACAAGGACGTGGATGGGCTTTATAATGGTGCTGCTTGACTGTGGGCAACAACAGGTGCAGGGCTAGAGGCATCTTCACATGCACGGTGTACTGTGGATTAGCTTCTCCACAAAAGTCGAAGAAGCAGTGGTGTGACCTGCAGGCAGTGGTCCTGGAGCCTGGGGTTGGGCCCACAGTCGGATGCTTTGCTGCCATGTTACTAATCATGCTGGTGGTGGTCAGGCTGGTTGTTTTGCTACCACTGTGATTCGAGCTTGGCAGGTGCTGCAAATGGCCTGTTTGGGGTTATTGGCAGAGTCTTTAAAAAATAACCAGACTCAGGAAGATATAACAGTTGGAATGGCAACTTTCCTCATGTTGGTGTTTCGGGGAACGGATGCACGCCTTCTGTCTGTGGCCACCACACTGCTTCTTCCTGCCTGTTGGGGTGATATGCCTTCATATGTGTGTGTTCCCCATGTGTGCTGCTGTCCTCGCTCTGCATGTCCTCTTGCCAGGTTGGGTCAGTCAGTCATCCACCACCTCGTCTTCCACATCCGCACCCTGCTCCTCCTCCTGACTTTCTGGCAATTGTGTCTCATCATCATCCACCTCTTCTGACACTTTCCATCATCGCCTTCGTGTGACCGGGGCTGGTCAAAGCTTTGGGCATCTCTACATGCGATCTCAGCTGTCACCACTTCAAGTTGACCGGCCGAGAGTCCAGAATCTTGAAATGGAAAACTGAACAGCTCTTCAAAGTGTCCAAGTGTGATCAGTTGTCTCAGGGCACTCGGCATGGTGGAAGGAAGGAGGATCAGGGTGAGGAACATCCGGGCCACACTCACAGCTACTCAGACTTGACCGTGTGGAAGACATGGTAGTGGTGGCTAAGTGACTGGAAGCATTATCCGGTATCCAACCAACAACCGTTTCGCACTGCTCTGGCTTCAGTAGTGGTGTGCTGCGGTCCCCTAGAAACTGGAACAGGAAGGTCGAGCGAGAAGATGTGGGTCTTTGTTGTGGCACATTTTCACCTTGGCCACGGCCTCGTCCTCTGCATGCACCATCAGCATCACGTCCACTTCCCCGTCCCTTGCCCCTTGCCTTGCCCATTTGAAATGGACTACTGCACTATTTCAAAAGCTCAACACAAATGTATTTATTAGGAGCGAAATAATATCTGATCAGTATGCCTGCAAATCTATGATGTTTCAAACAGACACCAGGCAGGCCTCAGCCTGACATAACAGACTGTATTCTATTTTTTGGGGGCCTTTTTTGTGAATTTAATTTATGCAAAATAGTGCTGTAAATAAGTAAACTAACAGACAGGAAAAAAGTGTAAAACCGGCCTACAATGCCCAAACTTGGAGCACGCAGATATGAGGCGTGTCACTGAAATACCACACTGCCAAATATGTGGCCTGTTTTGTTTTTTTTAAATGCAATATGGTGCTGTATATAAGTAGAGTAACAGGCAGCAAAAACAGTGGCAAAATGGCGTAAAATGCCCAAACTTGGAGCATGCAGATATGAGGCCTTTTTTGGTGAATTTAAAACACAAGAAAAAAAAGTGGCACAAGGCTAGCACAAACAAGTATGCTATGTATGCCTGACAAACTACGATTTTTAAACAGGCCTCAGTCTAACAGAACAGTCTGTATATTTTTTTATTTTTGGGGGGGGGTGAATTTTTAGGGAAAAAAAATGCAACTAGGTATATAGTAAAGTAGCTGCAGCAGACAGTTATGGAGCTTTGGGAGGGATGTAGTGGGAGCAATGTACGCACATACAGTGTCTGAAGGCCTTGCACTGATGTGGATATGCTGTGCCCTGCCTACCTAACACTGCAATATCGGGACCCACAAATTAGCCCTAAAAAGGACTGTTGGTTTCTCAGGAGTTGTGGATTTAAGAGTTGCAGACCTACACTAACTATAAAAACCAAGATTCTGACCCTATCTCGGCAGCAGCTCTCCCTACTGTCATTGAATCAGGAGCAGAATGCGGCGAGCAGGGCGGCACCAGGTCTCTTATACTCTGGCTTGGGGATCCGCCCTTCAAGGACAGAAACCTTCAAGATAAAAGGGGCAGCTCATCTCTCCACATCAGTTGGTTTCCTGTCCTTGATGGGGAACCCTCAAGATGGAAGATCTGAAGTAAGAAGAGGATGCCTGGGTCGGATGGATTTGGCAGTCATTAGTCTGCTGCATCCATCAACAGGTACTGGTAGTCACCTCGGGGGCCATGTATTCCCATGCCCCCCTGAGCGAAGCATGGCCACAGCCGGTGAGGTGATGCCCAGGTGAAGATAGAGCCTCGGAGGCCACATTCAGTGATATTTCCCCCCTGAAGCCACAGAACCTGCTACTTTTTAAGTCCTCGGAGGTCACAGTCTTTGTGCCCTCCCTGTTGACCCATGGAGGCCATGCAGCCTGTGAGGCACATCGGTACCCGGGCAAGATAACTTTTTGGAGGTACTGATGCCCTCCCTGTTGAGCACACAGCGCAGCCACCCCCCCCCCCATGACAGTCTGGCAGTACCTGCAAGCAGCGTGGTGGTTCCTTCCAGGGGAGCAGTGTATGGAGGGGGCAGCATTGCGGGGTGTCATGGCGCTGGTATGTCAGGGTGAATACCCGCACTGAGGAGAGCGCGCATCGTTCCCTGTGGCCCCAGTCGCGGTCACATCCCCCGCCCACTGTGTCCTCCTCAGCCGGTGCCGTGTACTGCATGGCTGGAAGAAGGAAGCGCGCGCTTGCTTGCACACAGCACCCGGGATAAGGCGGCACACGGAACCTTAGTGTGCACGAGGGGCAAGGAGGACCGTAAACATCAGCGCGCACCGGAAGTGGTTGCCGGGTGCGCGTTGAGATGCGGGCGGCCAGTGGAGGCGGGATCAACCAGGTGAACAATTAATTAGATCAGCGCACACCGGACGTGACTATTGGGTGCGCGCACAGACCAAATTGTTGTGCGCAGGCATCAGGGCACTAAGCCGCCAACAAAGGCAGGAACAGCCAGGTGATCTATTAATTTAAAAAAAAAAAGAGGAAATGCGGTTATTTAAAGGCAGTCAGACGTACTGCCAGGTGTCACTAACCTGTTCAGGTTGAATGTGACTGCTCTTGTCACGTGGCAGTTGGCTAGATGGAGATTTGTTTGCACTGGAACATTTACAGCCACAGCAAGAGGTGCAAGTGAGGTGGTCTCGCTCAAGTGAGAAGAGCCAGATAAGCCATGGCAGCAGTAGAAGCCGCTCGGGCAGCGTGCAGGTGGATGACCATACCAAGGAGGAATCGTTGGTCTTACTGGGAGACATTGAGAAAACCAGTTAACCTCCGGATCCGGTACCAGTACTTTTAAGCGTCTGAGTGGTGAGTGAACTTCAAGAAAGTCCAGCACGCTAATGTCTGTTCTTTTCTCCTCTCTTGTCTCCATCTCTCCGCTCTTTTCTTGCATATATTGGGGGGGGAGGGGGGGAGTATAGGAGGTCCTCAAAAAAAATAAGTCAAAAACTAAGAATAAGGAATGTCCCTTGTGCAAAAACCCTTTAAAAGCATCCTGGAGTAAAAATCTGTGTCAGGATTGTATTAACAAAACAGTGGCAGAGGAAACACCCTCCTTTATGGAGAACCTAAGATCTCTAATCAAGTCAGAAGTATGTTGGTGGGTAAAAGTGCTAGTCGACACAGATACCAGATCTAGGGACAGATCCAGCCCCTCAGTAGCATCTCAAAGGGACTCTTAAGAATCAGAGGAAGACTCTGATACAGCTCGTTACTCAGAGTAGCTCAGAGGAGGAAGATACATTCCCAGTGGAGGCTACAGACAAGCTTATAAAAGCTGTCTGCTCTACCATGGGGCTGGTAGAGGAGAAAGCAAAAAAGACAGCCCAAGACCTTATGTTCAGTGGTCTGTAAAAGAAAAAAACGAAGATCCTTCCCTATCAACGAACAGCTACAGGGACTTGTTAGGAGGGAATGGCAAAAACCTGAGAAGAAGTCCCAGATAATCAACTCCCTAAAGAGGAGATATCCTTTTGAGGAAGAGGCATCGTCATCTTGGGATAGAGCTCCAAAAATTGGTGTAGCGATTTAAAAAGTTGCCAGAAAATCCTCCCTGCCCTTCGAGGATTTAGGTTCTCTAAAACTGGAAAACGGTTGCCTGAAAACAGCCTGGGAGGCCTCGGCTGGGGCACTAAGGCCAGCTATCGTGGCCACTTGTGTAGCCAGATCCCTAAAGATCTGGATAGATAACCTGGAGGATCAGTTAGAACAAACATTTCCCAGGGAAACTGTCCTAAAAGCAATACCGGCCATGAGCGCAGCGGCAGTATTTCTAGCTGAGGCTTCAGCGGACTCGGCTAGACTGGCAGCAAAGTCAGCAGCATTAGCCAATACAGGATGCCGTGCGATATGGCTTAAATGCTGGCCGGGAGACACATAGGCAAAAATTAAACTTTGCTCTCTGCCATGTGAAGGGAATTTCCTGTTTGGACCGGCATTGGATTAGGTGTTGGAAAAAGCCGGCGACAAGAAGAAGAATTTCCCAAAACAGCCATTCCAGGCCTTTTGCTGCTCCTCTCAGAGGGGCTGAAAGTTCAGAAGACAGCAGTACAAAGATGGAGACAAACCGCTTTGACAAGCGATCCAGGGGAGGAAAAGGTTTCTACTTTGGCAAGCCCTCCAAAAACACCAAGAAACCCTCCCAGTGACGGTCCCTTTCAGGTGGGAGGGAGGCTCTCTCACTTCCTTCCAGCCTGGGAAAGGATCTCATCCAGAGCTTGGGTCAAACAAATTGTGGGTTCAGGCCTGAAATTAAAGTTCCACCACTGGACTTCAAGAAAATACATGCAGACTCCAGTACAGTCCTCACAAGAAAAACAAAGGAGTCTGGAAGGGGAGGTAATATCGCTCCTAGACAAACATGTCCTGGAAGAGGTTCCGGTAGAGGAAAGAATGGAAGGTTTTTATTCCCCTCTTTTTCTTATAAAAAAAATAGACAATTCTTGGAGAACAATCATAAATTTGAAAGGCCTCAACAGGTATCTAATAATCCCATCATTAAAAATGGAGACGATAAGATCAACAGTGAAACTCCTATATCCTCGGTGTTACATGGCAGTCCTAGACCTCAGGGACGCTTATTACCACGTTCCGATCAGACAACAAGATCGCAAGTTTCTCAGGGTGGCAGTTTTGATGGGGTCTCAGTTACATCACTTTCAGTACAGGGCTCTGCCCTTTTGGGGTAGCGATAGCCCCATGAGTATTTACAAAATTGATTGCAGAGGTCACAGCACATCTCAGAGAGAAAGATACTCCGATAATACCTTATTTAGACGACATCCTAATAGTGGGGAAAATTTTTCTCACTGTCAAGAGCAAGTCAGAATAGTGATAGACACACTACAGACGCTAGGATGGCAGCTGAACCTCAAAAAATCCAAGCTGGAGCCCGCGATGGTCCAGAATTTCTTGGGGATAACGGTGGACTCGGTGGCGCAGGAGTGTCGCCTCCCAGAGGAGAAAGAAGAAAAAATCAAACAAATTATTGTAACAACAATAAAAAAGCCAGAAATGACTTTAAGATGAGCCATGTCAGTGTTGGGGTCCCTAACCTCCTGCATACAGTGGTAAAATGGGCCCAGTTCCATGCAAGAGAACTGCAATGGTGTGTGCTGCAAAACAACCTGGAACTTCAGGGGCAGTTAGAACAGAAGCTCTCCCTCCTGGTCTCTGTACTCAAATCACTCAGATGGTGGTTACAGATAGTTATCTCCGAGAGGAGTCCCATGGACATACAGTCTCCAAAGTAGTTACAACGGACGCCAGTCCTTGGGGGTGGAGAGCCCACCTAGACACACTATGGTTCCAGGATCCCTGGGCTCGGGAAGAAAAATCTATCCTCAAACGATTAGGAACTTCTAGCAATAGAAAAAGCGCTAAGGGGGTTACTTCCACACTTAACAGGGCATCATGTGAGAGTCCTATCAGACAACCAAACAGCAGTCGCATTTGTAAACCACCGGGGGGGGGGGGGGACCCGTTCTCGGTCATTGATGCAGATAACCAAAAGACTCATGGCTCTGGCAGAACAGCATTTCCTCTCATTATCAGCCCTGCATATCCGAAGTGTAGACAACCTGAAAGCAGACTTTCTAAGCAGGAACCACTTAAGGCAAGGAGAATGGTCCCTAAAAAAGTCAATTTTTCAACAGATGGTGCACATGTGGGGAAGACCCAGTGTAGACCTCTTTGCCTCAAAAGCCAACAAGATGGTTCAGAAATTCTGATCCCTGAACCCAGCAGACAGGCCGTTAGCAGTAGACGCCTTCAGCATAGAATGGACATCATGACTCTTGTATGCCTTCCCACCGATACGTCTGATACCAGCAGTTCTGAAGATCTGAGAGGACAAGGCCAGGGTGATTGTAATATCTCCCTTTTGGCCAAAAAGACCATGGTTTTACTGGCTAAGAGTGATGTCAGTGACAGACCCATGGGTATTCCCAGAAGATTGGGACCTTCTAACACGGGGTCCCTTCAGCCACCCACAGAATTATGGGCTGCATTTGACAGCCTGGCATTTGAAAGGTCATTGTTAGAAAAAGAAGGGTTCTCAGCTTGTTTAATATCCATCTTACTCAGTAGCAGAAAACCAGTAACTACCAGGATTTATGGGAGAATATGGAAAAAATTCTTGTCCAGGTCAGGGCCAATACGGGAAGGGGAGGTCCCGATAGTGGCAATACGGGAGTTCCTACAAAAGGGTTTAGATCTGGGATTAGCTGTTAGTACCCTCAAAGTGCACATTTCAGCTTTAGCATCATTATTTAACTATGACCTGGCAAGCAATAGGTAGGTAACCAGGTTTATCCGAGCCTGTAGTGGAGCTGACTCTGTTCCATCCCCTACTCCTCCACCATGGGATCTAAATTTAGTGTTCACAGCTTTGACAGAAAGCCCCTTTGAGCCATTAAATACAACAGATAAGATACGAACATTAAAAACAGACTTGTTAGTGGCACTTACATCGGCCCATAGGGTTGGAGATTTACACGCATTATCAGCAGATCCTCCCTTCACGCAAATTATGGACGATAGAGTTGTATTAAAATTAGATCCAGCATATCTCCCCAAGGTGGTGTCAAGATTCCAAAGGGCTCAGGATATAACCATACCTTCTTTCTGTCCTAACCCTAGCAACAAGAAAGAGGAGAGGCTCCATTGTCTAGATGTCAGGAGATGTATTTAGAGGTAACAAAATCCTGGAGGAGACAGAGGGCTTTATTTGTTTCATTCCAGGGGTCAAGAAAGGACCTTAAAGCCTCAAAACAAACTATCGCTAGATGAGTGAGAGAGGCCATTATACTAGCGTATACTAGTGCAGGCAGGGCTGTTCCACAGGGTCTAAAAGCCCACTCCACGAGAGCCATGGAGACGTCTTGGGCGGAGAGAGCAGATGCTACCATCGACCAAATCTGTAAGGCGGCCACTTGCTCCTCTCCGTCTACATTTTTAAACATTATAGGTTAGACCTATCTGCTACCTCTGATCTCTTTAGGGAGGGATCACTGCTTGTAACACTCTTCTCCCAAATGTGAGAATACAAATCTCTGTAACTCTCTCGTGGTGCCGTCATGTATGATGGAAAAATACGGGTATTACATACCTGCTAATGTGTTTTTTCATGAGACATGACGGCACCCTTATATTCCCACCCTTTTGATCACGTCATTAGTTAGGTGCATTTTTAGTATTATACACTCCCTCGGGTGTTGGCAATTAGAATTATAAATTGTGTTATTTATGTGTACACTAATCTGCGGAGTTCCCCTCGTGCTCTGTAAAACTGATGCGGAGAGAGGAGCCGCCCCATTTAGCTTGAAGGTTTCCTGTCCTTGAAGGGCGGATCCCCTCTCTCATGGTGCCGTCATGTCTCATGAAAAAACACATTATTACCAGGTATGTAGTTCTTGTGTTTCCCCACAAAAAATGTTTTTTTAGTCCTATGCCTATAGTGAATATGCCGATACCCCATATGTGAGGGTAAACTACTGTTGTGGCTCACAGCAGGGCTCAAAAGGAATGACATTTTGGAATGCAGACATTGATGGAATGGTCTGCTGATGTCATGTCTCGTTTGGAGAGCCCCTAAGATGCCTAAACAATGAAAAATCCCCATAAGTTACACTATTTTGGAAGCTAGACCCCCTCAACTAATGTATCTAGATGTGTGGTGATCACCTTGAACCACAGCTGCATCAAAGAAGTTTATAAAATAGAGCCGTAGAAATGTAAAAAAAAAATCCCACAGATGTTGTTTTATCCCCAGGTTTTTTATTTTCACAAGGTAACGGAAGAAAATGGACCGCCAAATTTGTTGTGCAAAGTCTCATGATTATGCCAATACCCCATATGTACTCAAAAACTACTTTTGAGGCACAATGCAAAGCTCAGAAGGGAAGAAGCACCATATTGGGATTCACATTTTGCTGGACTGGTTTGAGCATGCCATGTTACATTTTCAGAGCTCCTGAGGTGCCAGAACAGCAGAACCACCCATTAGAAACCCCATTTTATAAACTAAACCACTCAATGAATTTACCTAGTGGTGCAGTGATCATATTGACACCACAGGTGGATCAGAGTCTTATGCCATTGGGAAATGAAGAAAAAAATAATTACATTGGTACCACCAAATTTTTTGTTTTAGCTCCAGATTTTACATTTTCACATGGGAAAAGGGTAAAAAAATAGCACAAAGATTTGTCTCTCAATTTATGCTAAATGTAGAAATATCTCGTATGTGGCAGTACAGTACTGCTTAGCCACAAGGTTTTGGAGGGACGGAGCACTATTGACAAATAACGATCCATCCCTTCCGAGTCTCATAGTATGGCTAAGCAGTACTGTTATACAGGAGCCATCCGGGAGCGCAGAATTTTCTAAAATAGTTTGCGGACTCAATATAGAGAGCCCCCGAAGTGCTATAAGAGCAGGATTCTCCTTCGTGACCCCTTTTGGAAATTATACCACTTTGGGAATTTATCTACACGAGTAGTGACAATTTTGACTCCATGGTGTCAGGATCCAGACCCGGTTTTGAGTACTGTTTTCCCTTTTTCCCGGTCTGGTCATGTCAAGAGTTAACCTTTCCCAGCCTCTGTCTGGGTTTAGATTGGCTATTTATCGCCGCTGCTTCCTGCAGGCAATGTCAGTTATTGTTTTTTCCCTAGTGCTGCTGTAGCTGACTCTGATTGCTCTGATTTGTCCTGCTGCGTTTGCTGTCTGAACCCGTGTCTCTCTGTTTTCCCCTATTTCCGTCTTGACTCCGTGTTTCCCTTTAGTATGCTGACTCCCTGGTTTTGACTTGGCTTGTATCCTGACCTGCTTCTGTCTTTTGGCTTATCTGCTCCTGACCGTTACTGACTCCCTGGCTTGTCTCTGACCATGAGTTTGCTTATTCCTTTGATACTGCACTACAGTTTAGAATTTTACCAGCCTTGTTTGACTAATCTGCTGCCACCTGTGGTGGCCTTACTGCTGCACTGCAGGTCAGCTCTGCTTAGGTGGTCCTGCTTCCACTCTACTGCCATCTAGTGGAGCCTGCACCTCCCTGCGTTGCAGCAGTGTGACACATGAGTGTTTTCCAGAAACAAGTAGCAGTGGATGTTGCTTAGTAAAAATTGCAAATCGCCGTTGTAATGACCAGTATGCTATATTTCCTGTACATTGTGTCCAGCTCATGCACCCGGAAATTTGGTGGGTTCTCATTGCTACAGAAATGCTAAACATGTGGACTTAAAATGTGGTTTATTCACACTGTGGGGCTCGGAAGGGAGGGGAACATTTGGATTTGGGAACACAGAATTTGTGGAATTTCTTTTGGGGGTGATGGCCATTTTGCTTTTCCAGAGCCTTTGTACTACCAGTAACGTGGAAGGCCCCCACATTTCCGTTAATAGATGACGGAATCAATTGGGGACTTGCTTTTTTTTGTGGGTCTAGTTGAAGCTTTTATTGGGAACATTTTACATAATGTTTGGATCACATTAATCCTGCTCTCTACACTGAGCACTTAAATCGGGGTTTCGATCTAAATCTGAGTGACATGACAGATGAAACCCAAGGGATCCATTCACTATAATGAGGCAGCAGAGTTACTCTGGCCTCTGTTCAGCAGTGTTCTTTTGTTCAGAGGTGTAGAAAACTGTGACCGATGGAATTTTTTTGCACTCCTAATAAAATGTTGGACACTGCCGAATCACAGGCCGGATGGCATCCACAGTGCCTTAATCTGTCTCATTATAGAGAATCTTCCGCCAGGGGTTCTGTCTGAATTACGTATTTCAGAGATTTACAGAAATCCCCGGTGTAAGCGCTCAGTGTGGAGTGCAAAACAATTGTGTGCCGAGCCTTGCTGTAATCTTTGGGAGGCAGAATGAACAAATCAACAGCAGGTGAAGAATTGGTTTTATTTATTTTTTACGCAGTGTCATGCAGTATAAACAATTGGACAACTTTTATTCTTGATTGCAGCGATACCAGATTTATATACTTTTTTTAAATGTTTGGCTGCTGTTACACACTAGACGCTTTGTTTTTACAAAAACTAATTTTTGCATCTCCATATTTAGACAGCTATAATTTTTCCATGTATTGGCTGACAGTCATGTGAAGGCTTATTTTTTGCAGGATGAGTTTAGGTTTGTAGTGGTACCATTTTCGGGCTCATGACTTTTTTCATTGCTTTTTATTTTTTGGGAGGCAGAAAAAAAAACAACAATTCAGTAATTTTTTTTTTTTAGGGAGTTTTTCTATGCTCTTCCACGTATGGTAAAATCTATAAGGCAGCTTTATTCTTTGGGTCAGTACGATTAGTGATACCCCATTTATATCTTTTATGTTTTGGTGCTTTTACCAAAATCCACACTATTTTTTAGAGAAAATATACTTCTCAGAATAAAGTGATGCAAAAATAACTATAACTTTTTTTTATTTTTTGGCTGATGGAGCTGTATGGCAGTTTGTTTTTTGCGGTATAAGATGATGTTTTCAGAGATGCCATTTTTGTTTATATCCATCTTTTAGATCGCGTTTTAATCCACTTTTTAAGCGTTAGAAAAAAAGGCCAAAAAATATGCTTTATTAGTGATGAGCGAATATACTCGTTACTCGAGATTTCTCAAGCATGCTCGGGGGTCCTCAGAGTACTTTTTTAGTGCTCGGAGATTTAGTTTTTCTTGCCGCAGCTGAATGATTTACATCTGTTAGCCAGCATAAGTACATGTGAGGGTTGCCTGGTTGCTCGGGAATCCCCATATGTACTTATGTTGGCTAACAGATGTAAATCATTCAGCTGCGGCAAGAAAAACTAAATCTCCGAGCACTAAAAAATACTCGGAGGACCCCCGAGCATGCTCGAGAAATCTCGAGTAGCAAGTATATTCGCTCATCAATATTTATCATCTTTTTTAGTGAACAGTGTTCATTAAAGGGGTTAACTCGTTGGCCAGTTTTACAGGTCGAGTCGTTCTGAATGCGGGGATACCAAATATGTGTACTTTTATTGTTTTGTTTCTTTTCATAATAATAATTATTTATAGGTACAAATACCGGTATATTGTAGTTTAAAAAATATATTTTTACAACTTTTTTAAAACTTTTTTTTTCACTTTCTTAGTTATTCCTCTTATGGGACTCTCACTTTCTGCAGCCTGATCACAGTTATAAGTGTCACAGCTGTGAGAGCCCTTTATACCCGCCTCTCCACTTTCCGGTGTGATGCTGTTTGGGTTCCTCATCGTGTCTCGCCGGCACTTCCTGCCTCTCAGCTGCTCCTGGGATCCGACTGCCTGCACATGCGCCCTGGGCAGCTTAGGTCGTGGCCGCGCACTCCTCCGGCGTCTTATGCGGCCGGGATGTCTTGATCCGGAAGCGCTGTCCTGTCATGACTGCAGCTACCAGGTATATCCGGTTGCTTCTTGCTTTAGGAGGTGCCTGATTATTGTTGGTGTCTGCCCTGGTGTCAGCCTTTGTGCTTGAGCTAATCTGTACTAAGGTCCCTGCATGCTTCTCTGTATGCTAATTCTGTGTAAGCCTTATCCTGCTCTGTTCTTCTGCCTTTCAGTGCCAGTCTTCGGTCCCTGGAGGTCCTAGGATTCTGCTCTGTATCCTCGTTTCCCTAGTCCTTGGATCCTGTCCTCACACTTCCATCTCCCACCTCTGATTCCGCTTATCTGTCTGTCCCTAGTTGTTGTTGTCTGTTCCCTGGTGCTCCCTGTCTTCTCACCATCCGTCCCTTAGTCTATTCAGTCTTCTATGAGCCGCTCCCCTGGTACCAGCTGTCGCGGTATCTAGTCCCCTTGGGCCTGCCCCTGACGGTCCCTGTATAGGGGGTGGTTTCACTAGGTCAGCTCACTCGGGTGGTCCAGTATCACGACCCAGAGGGTCCCCTCAAGGAGTCGTTACTGCTTCTGCATTGCTATACCTTATTGTATCTCTGATGCCTACTTGGAACATCAATGGGTGGATACTTACTCCCAAATTCTCTGGATAAGACCCAGCTATTCAGGACCTGTTCAGGAGTATTTAACGCCAATGTTGGACTGCACATAGCTGCAGGTTGGATCTTCCAAAAATTAGAGGAAAAATAGATGACGGGGGTGTCCCCAGAAAAATAAAGATGTGCTCAACATCTGACCTTTTTTAGTGGGTTTATATAGGGACAGTAATCTAAAATGCCCTCCAATAATAGGCTCTTTCTAAAATAGAAAAATGTTAAAAACGCATTGCATACTCATGCTATGCGAGAAAAAAACCTCACAATCGCATTGCAGACATACGGAGTATCATACGGAGTACCATACGGAATGCACTCATCAGGAGCATTATTGGAGTGATTTTTTTATTTTCTGCAGATGAGTGAGCCTCTAAAGTCCCATACCCTGCTGGACTTAATGCACGCAACTGCAAGGGACAGCAGTGTTGAGTTTCCAATGTGCACAATGGATAGGTCATCAATATGCTATGACCATAGTCTCCTTAACCTCAAAACCTACTTGTAAATACATCTTGTGAACTAAGCCTAGGAAACAAACACAAAATTCAGAAGGAAAACAAAGTAATGCTTTTACTAATTTGCTAACAGACTCAACGATAAAAGTTTTGATAATCACTTGACTTTTACCTACATCTCTATTCTTTTCTAATTTTGCCTTTGTGTAAATATTTAAAGTTAGCATTTTTATAATGGCATGGCTGCCAGATATGTCTTATTCTTTATATCAGCGTTATGAAATGAAAAGCCTCCCATTGATGTAAATCTGCAAATGTTTTTGTTTCTATAGCTATGATAACATCTCTTGGAGAAGCTTTGAGAGTCCTCATTTAACCTTTATACACACAGGCATCACTGTAAAAGCTTGTTTGAATAAGAAAAGTAATCAACCTCTGGCTGACTGGCATCATGTTTTTTTCTTTGTGAGAAGTGAATGCTGTAGTCAGTAGACAGTAATAGCTACAGAAGTATTTAAAGGGGTTTTAAAGTTTCTAAAAAAAAACAAAAAAAAAAAACCCTGTCCCTGGTTGCAGATTAGTGGTTTTTTTTTAAAAACAAAACAAAACAAACCGTTCTTATTCACCCTCCCTGGGTCCATTAATGAATCTCCACCAATGCTCCAGGTGTCTTGCTGTTGTCTGAAGCGCTGCAGGCAGTCACTGAGTTCTGCAGCTCATCTGCTGACATGATGTTAACTCTGCACACAATAAGGCCGGTTTCACACATCAGGGTCTCCGGTTTGAGTGATGACAGTTTTCTTACGTACCGGAGACACTGACGCGCCTACACCCATTCAAATGAATAGGTCTATGTGCAGCGCCCCAGAGTCCTGGTCGTTGCAGTACTGTTGCTCTGCCACTAAGGGGAGTGATGGTACGTCCGATGGCACTTAAGGAGTTCACCTGACCAGGTATCACAGACACCAATACACTTCACAGTCTGGCCTCCAGGGGGAGCAAAGGGTGCTATGTATTAGGCCACTCCTCACAATCTGGTAAAACTGGGGGTTGGATAGGAAGTTAGTCAGAAGCTGACTGGGTTGGAACCAGGCAACATCCTGTGGCAGAGGGTGTTGCGGGGGAAAGATTCAGGAGGGTCCCTGTCAGGGGTGGGATCCTGACAGAGGCCTAGCAAACAAGATAGAGCGTTAAGGAACCGCGCCTGCACTACATTGCGGCGGTATCTCAAGAAAGGACAAGAAGCGAGGTTTATTGTGGAGACGTGAGAAACGAGATCATAGCAAAAAGGAGATAACACCAGTAGGAGTCGTGCCGTAAGATCGAGGCAACATCCTACTGAGGCGCGTAGCCGGTGGCCGGAACGCCGAGGAAGTATTGGGCTCCAAGCATTACTTCAAACCAACGGCAGGACAGTTAATTATAGGTTGGCTGTCTCACCTAAATCACCTAAGCAGACATAGGGGGCAATTGTGGGAGAGGGGCGACACTAGGGTCCCGGAAGAACTCCAGGCCTACCCCGTCATACGGGTGCGTCCTAGCCATATCATCTGGGGGACGGAGAAGAACATCAGAACAGATACAAGTTGTGAGAGAAGAACATCAGAAACAGACACAACAGTTGTGAGGACTATCCCAGGGTGCTCAGCAGGGAAGTACTAAAACACACAGGCGCTAGAAGGTAGGCACTGATTTCCACCTGCAAAGGGAACTCTGGAGGTGCCTTCGGACCGGCCGGTCTCAGCCAGCCCTGTTAGCAGTACTCTGGATTGAGGATCCTGAAGCCTTCAGTAAAGAGGTAAAGAGACTGCAACCCTGTGTCCTCGTTATTCATCGCGACCTGCACCACGCATCACCATCACACCTTTCATTGGACGCCCCTTAGCAGGGTCACGGACCGGGTCTAGCCACCATGACAACCCCAAGACCGAGACAGAGAGGCCCGGTACCGAGTACCCCGCGGTCCTGCGTCTGGGGGCGCTCCATATGCACATGTTAGTGTGTTTTCACGGACCATGTGTCTGTGTGCAAAACACGCTGACATGTCTGTTTTTGAGCGACAGCACGGATCACACGGACCCATACAAGTCAATGGGTCCGTGTAAACACATACTGCACACTGATGCCACACGGATGTGACAACAGGCACACTGACACGGATATCTCCAGTACCGGAAACATCAGGACGTGTGAAACCGGCCTAACAGACACAGGGTATCGCGGCAGACAATGTAAGTTCTGGATCCAAGAGGGTGAGTCAAGTACAGTTTATTTTTTAATACAAACTGCAACTGGGAAACCCGGTCCAAGTGCCTGATATCTCTTGCAGTTGTGTGCAGTAACTTCACCATATGTGCCAATACAACTTTAATAAATGAAAAATATCAGTTTTTAAGGGGAAGCTGTCACCAGGTTTTCCCCTTAGGGTATGTTTCCACGATCAGGAATGGCTCAGTATTTGCTCAGGATTTGACGCATGTAAAATCTGCACCTGAGGTCACTGGCAGGTCACCTGCATTTTTTCTGCATTTTTTTTCCATGCGTTTTTAATGCATTTTTTTCAATTCATGCTTTTTTTTTTGTCACTTGAAATAAATCTAATTGAAAGTTGGCTTCCGGAAAGGAAAAAAGTGATTTCCTGATGCAGATATACTTGGATATGTTCCTACTGTCAGTAAACGCTGCGGGTTGTATGCTGGGTACATCTGCAGCGTCCAACCCACAGCGTCCAGATTTCTAGAAATCCCATGCCCACTATGTGTGCACCAATGCCCGTGGCTCACCCGCAGAGACGGACATGCGGCGCATTTTTCCAGACTGCAGCATGTCAATTTATGTAGTGGAGATGCTCCGTCTCCACTGCGTAAATTACCCATACACTTTAATTAGATTATCTTCCTAGTGACATGCGTATTAAGTGCGGTAACACAGCTTACTATGCATGTGTACTAATTTACATAATGGTGAATCTTGTGACACAGCTGGATGTACATGACACAAAGTGGAGGAAAGCACAGTGAGGGGTCCCCTCCTTTTTTTTTTTATAAATAAATAATAATTAAAAAATAGCATGGGGTCCCCCTATATGTTAACCAGCCAGAGTAAAGAAGACTACTGTGACTGGTATTTCAGGCTGGTAAGGATCCAATATCCATGAACCTTAACAGCCTGATTATACCAGGCTGCAGCAGTCTGCTTACCTTGAATGGTTAGCAAAAATAGTGGGATCCCCTCCAAAAAAATCGGCGTGGGGTCCCCATATTTTTGTTAACCAGCCAAGTAAAAAACAGACCGCTGCGGCCTGGTATATAAGACACTTATCCATTACTAATCCCATAGTTATATGCAGGGCCGTATTTAGAGTTTCTGCTGCCCTAGGCACTTTTAGTGCTGCCTCCCCCTTTGATGAGTATGACACTATCGGCAGTGACTTTGGCAAGAATCTCTGATGTGAAAGTCGCCTTTTGCAGCAGATCCGGCAGTTTTTCTGCATGTGCCGTGTAACAGATCACTTACGGCAACACTGCGTTCGGCCTCATTCATTCCCAACTTTTGAAGAAGGGAAGGAGGTATAAAGTTTGCGGCGCCGCAGCAAATTTTAGGCCACGCCTCTGACCACAACCATTTCACAACTAGTCACACCCATATCCACGTCCCAACCACACCCATTTAGCACTGCTGATCACACTGTTTTATATACAATAATTATAAACAAAAAAAAATATGGCCACACAGTGCTCCATACTGTATAATGACCACACATGATGCTGAATACTGTATAACGGCCACCACACATGATGCTCCATACTGTATAATGGCCACACACAGTTCTCCATACTGTATAATGGCCACACATGATGCTCCATAGTGTATAATGGCAACACATGATGCTCCATAGTGTATAATGGCCACACATGATGCTCCATAGTGTATAATGGCCACACAGTGCTCCATACTGTATAATGGCCACACATAGTGCTCCATACTGTATAATGGCCACACACAGTTCTCCATACTGTATAATGATCCCACATGATGCTCAATACTGTATAATGGCCACACATGATGCTCCATACTGTATAATGGCCACACATGATGCTCCATACTGTACAATTACCATTAGCCACACATGATGCTCCATACTGTATAACGGCCACACATGATGCTTCATACTGTATAACGGCCACACATGATGCTCAATACTGTATAATGGCCACACACAATTCTCCATACTGTATAATGATCCCATATGATGCTCAATACTGTATAATGACTCCCCCCCTGTATGCATGGCTCATATTCCCCCTCCTGTATGCATGGCTCATTTCCCCCTGTATGCATAGCTCATATTCCCCCCTTGTATGCATGGCTCATATTTCCCCACTGTATGCATGGCTCATATTCCCCCCTGTATACATGGCTCATATTCCCCCCCCTGAATGCATGGCTCATATTCCCCCTCCTGTATGCATGGCTCATATTCCCCCCCCAAATGCATGGCTCATATTCCCCCCCTGTATGCATGGCTCATATTCCCCCCCTGTATGCATGGCTCATATTCCCCCTCCTGTATGCATGGCTCATATTCCCCCTCCTGTATGCATGGCTCATATTCCCCCCCCAAATGCATGGCTCATATTCCCCCCCTGTATGCATGGCTCATATTCCCCCCCTGTATGCATGGCTCATATTCCCCCCCTGTATGCATGGCTCATATTCCCCCCCTGTATGCATGGCTCATATTCCCCCCCTGAATGCATGGCTCATATTGCCCCCCTGTATGCATGGCTCATATCCCCCCCTGTATGCATGGCTCATATTCCCCCCCTGTATGCATGGCTCATATTCCCCCCCCTGTATGCATGGCTCATATCCCCCCTGTATGCATGGCTCATATCCCCCCTGTATGCATGGCTCATATCCCCCCCCGTATGCATGGCTCATATTCCCCCCCATATGCATGGCTCATATTCCCCCCTGTATGCATGGCTCATATTCCCCCCTGTATGCATGGCTCATATTCCCCCTCCTGTATGCATGGCTCATATTTCCCCCTGTATGCATGGCTCATATCCCCCCCTGTATGCATGGCTTATCTCTCCACACCCCCGCTCCCCCTCCCATCTTGCATGGCGCGCCGGCTTATGTCCCCCTTCATCTCCCCGTCCTTCATACTCACCTGTCCCTCACCGCGCAGCCATGCCGACATCCCTCCGGCTCTGTCCCGACTCCAGGCGCAGCACCTTTTTCCTGCGTGAGCTGTCATGTGATACCACTCATTAAGGTCATGAATATGCGCATATTCATGACCTTAATGAGCGGTACCACGTGACCCCTCATTCAGGACGAGCTCCAGACGCCGAGACCAGGCATCGCTGGAGCAGGGTGAGTATCATCTTCAAGGAGGGTGGGTGGGAGGCAGGCGGGGTGGCCATGGGGGGGTGCGTGGGGGGCGGGCGGGGGGGCGGTCGGTTGGGAGGTGACCCAGGACTTATTAAAAAAAAAAAAAAAAAAAACCTTGCTCAGGTGCCGCCCCCTGCATTGTCCCCGCCCTAGGCACGTGCCCTCAAGTGCCTAGTGGCAAATACGGCCCTGGTTATATGGTCAATAAACACACAGACAGAATGAAGTCCTTTAATAATCTTAATTAACCATACTTACTGCAACGCCTAATCCCCAACTCCCTCGATCTGCAAAAAAAATAAAATCAACCAACACAAATACTCCCTTGTCCGACGTAGTCCAGTTACTGAGTGTCCCATGAGGAGTCCAGCTCTGCTACATCTGGATGCCTTTCGCTGAATGGTGGCAATATGCCGCCATCCAGCCTGACATCCAGATGTAGCAGAGCTTGTAGATGACCACCGGAGATGTCTCTGGCAGGCACCTGCACTGCAGTTCTCATGATCAGCTGTATCTGCTGACCGTGAGAACTTTACTAGTGACTGGAAATAACCCCAGCGGTCACGTACACGGCAGTTCTGGCGTTCAGCTGATCTCATCACGAGAACTGTCGTGAACGCAAAGTTCCTGCTGTGGCATAGGGTAAGACATTATTTAAATGAGTTCACAGGCGTAGTAAGCTGCGTTTCCGCACTAACTACACATGTGACTATAAAGATGATGTGGTTTTAGTGGGAAATTTATGTTGTGGAGACTGAGCGTCTCCGCAACATAAATAGACATGCTGTGGTCTGGAAAGACCCGCCGCATGTCAGTTTACACAGGGAACCGCCGGTGTCTTTTAACGCAAAATGGAGATGGGATTTCTTGAAATCCCCTCCACTATGCGGTAACATCTGGATGCTGCGAATTTGACGCTGCGAATGAACACAGCGTCAAACCTGCAGCCGTTACGGACTGTGGAAACATAACCTTACAAAGTACAGGCAGCATCTTTAAGACCTCGGTATGTATGTCTTCAATTCCCTAAGCAAGGCACTAAAAAGAGCTTTCATTCTACCCACAGACATTGCAGTCTTGGCCGATGAGCGTCTCTGGTCTTGATCTGGCGCCTCCTCTCTTCTAACCATCGCCATCACCCTTCCCTCCTTCCTGTGGATGAAGTGTCCTATGTCATCCACACAGTGTCCCCCATCGTGCTCCTGTGCGGCACTTCTGTCTGCACTGGCGTGAAGGAGAAAAGCGATCGTAAAAAGGGGGATGCGCTGGAGATGCCCATTGGGTCAGACCGCACAGTAGGTAAATATAATAAAAGCTCTTTTTTGTGCCTTACATACTGGATTGAAGATATACCGTACATACAGCATACTAGCACGCGGAACCGAGCGTTTACAGATTCTGGCCATACTTTATAAGGGAAAGCCTGCTGACAGGTTCCCTTTCAATAATGAAATGAATGTATTGAATAAAAAATATGCTAAGGCCTCAGTCAGATGTCTGTTGTTCTCATGTAGAGTAAAAATGGACTGATTATTTTGATCACAATGCGGTCCAAATATCATCTGTTTTTTTTGTTTGTTTTTTGTATGTGGAGAAAGAAAAGTTTCTCTACTTTTTCCTTTCTGACAGTTTGTGAAAATCAGACTGCAATCAGATGCCATCCAGATATCATGGGCATCATGCCCAACTGACTATCATAGGCATGAGCAGTGTCGGACCGGGGTGACAAGGGCCCACCAGTAACATTGACTTGGGGGGGGGGGGGGGGGGGGGCATTTTTCACCTGCATGCAAATATTATACTACCTTCACTTACAAATTTACCTATATCTTTATTTAATAATAATAAACTGGGTAGCGTGGTTAATGAATGATGAGATGCTGCTTTTTCGTGTACAGAGTGAATTATGCCAATTACTGCCCATACAGTGGGGTTGGGGGGCCAGATCTACACAGGGGCCCACCGGGGGATTCCCCTGTTACCCTGTGGGCCAGTCTAGGTATGAGTGCTACCCATGAAAAACCCAGGCAGCACTCGTGCATGAAAATCGGATATCTGAATGAGCCCTAAATTTGTGGGGAAAAAAATGATTCTAAGATTCAGCAGTGTTGCATTTTTGTTTTTAAAAAAACAAACAAGTCTAGAAAAAATTGTTTTCAGTGTTTGCATAACCCCTTAAATCCCTTGTTGCCAAAGCCTGTTTTGACCTTCTTGACAGAGTTCAGTTTTCAAGAGATCAAGAAGATATGCACTCAAAAATTATGCAATTTCAAGTGAATGCAGTGATATGTGGTCATAATCAGTGGTGGATTATAATGAGGTCAATCTGGGCGGTAGCCCAGGGCCCAGTGGTGTGGTGGGGCCCTGGGCTACAGCCCAGATTGACCTCAGGGCCGCCATCAGGGCATTACTGCCCTGACTGGTGTATGGAACCCGGTGGGCAGAGGGGGCCCGCATCAGGCCCCATTTCATCTGCTCACCAGGTACCTACCAGCAGGCTAAACCGGGCCTTTAGCGGCGCTGCAGCAGTTTAACGCTATTGACATGCGGGTGCGCGTCCGCACGTCAATAGTTAACAGCCGCCAGCCAATCGGAGGCTGGCAGCTGAAGTCAGCCACAGTGCGCACGAGGGTGCACTTCACCGCAGGAGCACGGCCAGGTTAGATTAACTATTTTTTTAATTATTATTGAGAGCGGTGATCAAGGGGGCCTGGAGCAGACTGAGACACGGAGGCAGAATGCTGGACACGGGGGGGCAGAATGCTGGACACGGGGGGGCAGAATGCTGGACACGGGGGGGCAGAATGCTGGACACGGGGGGGCAGAATGCTGGACACGGGGGACAGAATGCTGGACACGGGGGGCAGAATGCTGGACACGGGGGGGCAGAATGTGGTGGTAATATGTGGTCTGGACATGGTGTTCCTTGTATGTGATATTATTGGTCATTTTAAAAATTTAAAAATAAATAAACCTAAATTGTATTGCATATTTTAACAAATATTTAATAGGTTACAGTAGAGTAGGGCCCGGCCAAAAGTGTCTACTGTGTTATGGTGGCAGCTTAAAAAATCTTTTGGCCAAAACAAAAGCTGCAGGCTATATGTGTGATCTGGTGATGGGAACTATTAATGTGTGATAGGTGAGAAGTGGAGTTTCACTCAGCAACTATTTTTCTGGAATAATCTGGTTCAGGTATATGCTGACCCCGTCGCATGATCCCGTTGCATGACCCTGTCGCATGACCCCGTCGCATGACCGGGGGGCCCACAGAGTCTGAACAGCCCAGGGCCCTGGCTACCCTTAATCCACCCCTGGTCATAATCTACTTTATGGGTGCCAGGCATGGCCTGAAAACAAAATGTAAACTAATTTCTTCTTCTTAGTATGCTGATAACCCATATTTGGTAGGAAACTAATGTTTGGGCACACGATATAGCACAGAAGGGAAGGCCAGAAAAGATTGTAGTCGCCATGTCGAATTTGCGGAGTCCTCAAAGTGCCGAAGCAGCAGAAACCCCCAAAAGGTGACACTGTTCTGGACCTCCAAGTGCATCCCCAAATTTTTTAACATTGGGGTGTGAAAATGAAAACTTTTTCTCCTACCCCCATGACGGCACCACGGAGAGAGGGATCCGCCCTCAGGGACAGGAAACCCACAGGTTAAAAAGGCGGGACCTCTCCTCTACCTCAGTTCGGTTTCCTGTCCCTGACGGGGATCCCACAGCTTACCACATCGTTGTAGGATTCCAGGGACCATCGGGCCGAATTCAGGCAGCGGGGGGCCCTGCCGCGGTCGCAGATGGAGGCCATCCCTGAAGGCACATCCGGAGTTGGCGGGCTCTGTGGGTATGTATCACGTATTTTGTGTGTTTCTTCGCCCCTTATTTCGTGGGCGTCGCTCTACTTACATATGCGGCGCCTTCTCATGGGTATATGCGGCGCTGATATGGATATTCCATATGAGATAGGCACCCTGCACGCCAGTGCAAGTGGGCTTATCTCAGCTAACGGCCGATCGTACCTCATCTCAATGCGCAGGCGCCGCTCTCTCTGTGTATGCGGCGCTGCCATGGCAACCCTGTACAGGCATTTTCCACGCCTGCGCACTCTGGCTTATACCAGGAAGTGATTCATAGGGTCATACACGCGGCAGACGGCGCACAGCTGTGATTGGGGAGACAAACCATGGAACTTGTATATAAGGTAAAACATGCTCAGCGGACATTACCCCTGACGAAGCCACCTCTGTGTGGCGACACGCGTTGGGTCTCCGCTCCACCTGCGCCCATGCTATTTGTTGCTATCAGGCTGTGCACGGCTAGGGATGGGCTCCTGGTATTGTATGTGAACGGCTCTACACAGGGCTCTCTACATCTGGGTTTGCAATTCAGCCCATGTGGGGGAATTGAATTGGGCTAACTATTCCTGCATATATTCACCAGGGTTATTTTGCCACCAGGGGTGGTGCCATCTATTGTGTCTATTAAGAGTGTATTAGTGCTCATTATGCCTGGTTGAGGTAGGATTGTTGCTCATTTTGCTTACCCCCAGGGACTACTCATGGGCTTGCCCTGTTACACTTTGAGTGCACGTTTAGTGGTGTCCATATAGGCACCCTCTTATACGGGTTTGCCTACTTTTCTCTGGCGCAGGTGTCAGTCTTATTACAGGCTTTGGTTCAAAGGAACAAGTATGTTACCTTTTTTAATTGTTTTTAATTGTGCGTGTTTTTCCTAATGCATGTTTCATATTTGTGTATATTTAATAATAAAGCTGTGTTCATATTTTGTTCAAATCCATCGTGTGGTGATCCCCATTTATGACCTTCCTTTTCTGTTTGTTTTTTGGGCTCTGTGGGTATGTAATGACCAGAGGTCCGAATAAGATCCAGTGAGTCACAAACCAAGACTAAGGCAGAAATCTCCAACAGTGGTTTACTCAAAGACAGAATAAGTAAGGTAATATGAGGAATACTCAGGCAGAAGCACCCAAAAGATACACTAATTCAGCAGCAGCTGAAATCACTGTGCCACTCCAAGGTCTCCTGAGAACTGTATATTCCAACAGGCTAGTAATAAATTTACCTCACAGAACAACTCAATACAAGAACAAGCGTAAATTGAATGTAGTGTTATCAAGAGGAGCCCCTGGAATGACACACTGAGTATAACTTACACACATCTAATATGCGATACACCTCTAAAGTAACGATTAAACACTCTGCAAAGGGATACCCGGGTATCTATGACTATGGTACCGTTAACCTAAGATGAGTCTTCTCTCAGGCAGGATTCCACACAGGCTGCAGCCAGTCCAAGTCTTCGGCGCCAATAAGTTACAGCACGCTTCTCCGTCTTGTCGGCCGATGTCGAGCCCAAACGCCGGGGACTTAGTTTAGTGGCCTAAAGAAGTTGTCTCTCCTCCTGTAGTTCCTAGAAATGCTCTTACAACAATCCGTCCGTCTTTATATCAGCAGTCTGTCCAAACTTGTTTCTCAACTCAATGCACAGGGACTCCACAGACTCTCAAATACGTACTGGGTTTTCAGTAAAGTCTCAGTCTTCCAAAATAAAGGTTAACTGTTTCCAGAAAAACGTTAGCAACAAAAACAAGTCTCTCTCAGAGTTGTTTCCTCTCGAAGCTTTTCTCCAACACACTGGCAGCAAATTTACACAGTCTCTTTCTATCTCACTGCTGCTTCCTCCTCTCTTCCCGCCTTTTCTTCTCTGCCCCCACTTCCTTATATGACACTTTACACACCCGACACCAGACCCCACCCACCAGCACACATAGTCTCCGGGGGCCTGGCAGTGTCTGTTCTTTGCTGCAGCAGGCAAAAACCACAGGGTCCTAGTGCCCTCTCAGTGGGACTACAGTTCACCCTCTTACATGCCACCCCACTAGAGGTTGGCGTCCTTGACATACCTTCCTACTCAAATTCATCCTGAGCATATCGCTGAGGCGGTATTCCAGCCGTAGATCGTGTAGTTCTCCTGAGTCCTACATCAATAGGTGCAACCCTAGAGGGAGCTAAAGTCACTTCCGTGGTCGTGTTAGCGGGCGCAAGTGGAGTTGCCTCCTTCTGCGGTTCGATGTTCCGTGATACAGCGTCAGGACCAAGCAGTCGATCTGATGCGCTCTCCTCAACAGCATCCTCCACATCCTCAACATTCTCATCATACAAGACCAGATTGGTCGGAGGGGGCAAATCAGCAGGCGCAGGAACAAGCACACCATCAAACTCAAAATCATTCAGAGTTCCCGCCCCTTGGGACACGGCCTCCGGCTCTGGGGGAATAGGCGCCAAATCTTCAAACCAGCACCGTTGTAGCATGTTACGGTGCAAATTACGGGTTGGCCCCCCTGTCCCCACCGGCTCGACCTCGTACACTGGAATCTCAGGATTCACCTGTTTTTTTTTTATCAGATACGGTATCGCCTCCCATCGGTCACTCAGCTTTCCTGACCGTCGTTTTGTCCTCACCAACACTCTGTCTCCCGGAGAGAACAACTCTGTTTGTATGGGTCGCGTGTCCCTATGGACCACCTGGCGAAGGCGGTCGCCCACCACCTGATGCACCACCCCCAACCGCCGCCGATGCTCTCGCACCCACTCGGATGCAGTCCGAAGGGGGGCGGAGGAGGGATCCGGCATGTTCAAATCCTCAATGTCTCGGCCAGGTCTACCAAACATCAACATGTGGGGTGAGTAACCAGTAGTACTGTGCACCCTGTTATTGTAAGCCCACATCAATTCGGGGAGATACTAAGGCCAGCGTGTCTGTTGCTGACCCTCTAAGGACCTCAACATTTGCAACAAGGTCCGATTAAAATGCTCACACGCCCCGTTACCCTGAGGGTGGTAAGGCGTTGTTCTCGACTGCTCGATACCATAGAGCTGGTGCAACTCCCTCATCAGCGTCCCCTGAAAGCAGGCCCCTTGATCTGAATGTACTCTCTGCGGACACCCGAACACTTGGAAGAAATGTCGACACACTGCCTCAGCCGCCGACTTGGCCGTCTGATCTCTTGTCGGCACCGCTACAGCATACTTGGTAAAGTGATCTGTCATTACCAGGCAATAGGAGTACCCTGACGTAGAGTACCCTATCAAAACGTAGTCAATCATGAGTAGCTCCAGTGGAGCTGAAGTCTTAATAGACTGTGTGGGAGCCTGCTGTTCAGGGCTTTTGTTGAGCCCACAAATTCGGCATTGCCGACACGCGTCGGCCACCATCCCTCCCAACTCAGGGCAATAGAGGACTCGCTGCAACCACTGAAGTGTCTTTTCACTTCCAAAATGGGCCCCCTTCTCATGCGCCTCACGAGCGACCACGGGACCCATCCCCACAGGAATTATCAGTTGGTACCGATGCTGCAGCTCAGATGGCAGGTACACCTTACGATACAAAAGACCTTGTTCCACACACAATTTATCCCATTGTCGAAGGAGTTTCATTCCTTCCATGGACAACTGAGCCTTGTCCTCTGCACTGGGCCAGACCTTGTTTAGTACCCAACGACGCACAAGTGCAACGTCCGGACACTCATCCTGGACTTTTGTCCAATCTGAGGGTGTTTTACCCAGGACACAGGGCATTCCAGTGGCCACCCCACTTGAGTGTACCACACTTTGGAAGATAGGTATCTGCCCCAAAGCTGGAGTTTCAGTGTCCTCAAGTTGTTCGTCAACATCTTCCACTGATGACCCAAGGGGCACTCTTGACAATGCATCTGCATTGCCGTTTTCTCGACCAGAGCGGAATTTAATGCGGTAATTGAACTTGGCCAGTCTGGCGACCCACCGTTGCTCCAACGCTCCCAGCTTCGCATTCTCTAAGTTAGCTAGCGGGTTGTTATCTGTCATGACTAGCACCTCAGCCCCTGTTAGATACTCGGCGAAGCGTTCTGTCATTGCCCACACCAGGGCCAGTAATTCTAGTCGGAATGAGCTGTAATTGGCCGGATTTCGCTTGGAGTCTCTTAAAGACCAGCTGCCATAAGAAATCACTCGCTCTCGGCCGTCCTGCACCTGTGCTAGTACTGCCCCCAACCCATGAAGACTACCATCGGTATACAACAAAAAAGGGGTGTCAAACCGGGCGTATGCCAGCAATGGGGCACTCGTGAGGGCGGTTTTCACTTCATCAAATGCCTTTTCCTGTAGGGGCCCCCATGGAATGGGGCGGTTTCGAGGACCCAGCGCTGTCCCTCTCAAAAGTTCGTTCAAGGGACCCACCACTTGTGAGAATTTAGGCACAAACCGCCGATAGTATCCTGCTAGGCCCAAGAAGGCCCGCACTTCTCGCAGGTTACAGGGAGGTGGCCACTCTTGTACCGCCTTAATCTTACTGGCTATAGGTAGTACCCCGTCCGGGGTCACCAGGTGTCCCAAATACTCAATCTGGTTTTGTAACATTTGACATTTTTTTGGCTTTATTTTCAGGCCGTAGCTCCTGAGCCGCCGGAGAACTTGATGCAGCTTCTCCAGATGATCTTCAAATGAGGTTCCGAACACCACAATGTCGTCTAGATATATCAGGACTGATTCAAAATTTAGATCGCCTAAGCAATGTTCCATCAGGCGTTGGAAGGTTCCCGGGGCGGTAGCGAGGCCAAAGGGCATCCGGTTGAACTCAAAGAGCCCCATTGGTAAGACAAACGCTGTTTTTCAGCCATTGGGAACTGCCAGTACCCGCTTGCCAAATCCAACGTTGAGAAATACTTGGCCCGACCCAGGGCCGACAGGGATTCTTCAATACGGGGTAAAGGATATGCGTCCCGTACGGTGTGGGCATTCAATTTTCGATAGTCCACACAAAATCGGAGTGTCCCATCCTTCTTGCGGACCAAGACTACAGGGGCCGCCCAGGGACTCCGGCTCTCTCGGATCACTTGGTCGTCCAGCATACTGTCCACCATGCTCTTCACCTCTTGATAAAGCGCCGGAGGGATTTGACGATATCTTTCTCTAATGGGTGGAGTATCCCCCGTTGGAATCTCATGCTCAATCGTCTGGGTACACCCGAAGTCCTCTCCATGTCGGGAAAAGGTCTCTTGATGGTCCCACAAAACTCTCTCCAACTGCTCCAACTGCACTGGGGTCAGCTTCTCCCGATCCACCCCCATCTGCTCCATGATCACATGACCATTCCATTCCTCAGTAGGAGGTTCAGTCCGGCCTACCTCGACCGCAAATGTCCAGGATGACTGTTGATCCGGTCGCAGTTCGAATCCTGCATTTTCTGGCACCTTTTCTGCTGGCACAAACAGTTCAGCCAGTATGGTCCCAGCGGGAATTGTAACAGCCTCATCTAAAACATTGATGCATCGGACCGGCACCCGTCCATTCTTCACAATCGCCAAAGACCGGGCCACATGTACTTTGGCAAATGAGGAACTCTCTTGGGCGGGCTCAAGTAGCACTTCAAGCCCATTCAATCTCTGTGCAGCTCCCACCGGCAGCATTAAGAGTTCCTCTTGTCTGGGTCCCAGCAGGATCGGGGCCCGCGATGGCACTTGGACCCGGCCCACCCGGCCACCTGGGACCGCACTTTTCAGTAAGTCGCAACTCAGCACTAGACGGTGTAAAATTCTCTGTGTGGGTCGGTGTCTTGTCGCCCGGGCCCAGTATCGGGGTCCTTCACTGGCATACATCTGGTGATTCAAGTCTCGCAGCACGTTCATTCCGAGTGTCACCTCCATTCCTCTTCTAGGGGGGTGATCCACCAGTACTACCCCTTTCTGCCCCAGCTCTTGACCAAACATTTTTAGCTGCATCCACACGATCCCCTTGACTAACAGTTGACCATTATTTGCGGCGGTAAGTCGTATCACTCGGCCATCCTCTGGCATCACTAGTCGACTGAAGTATCTCTCGTATACTTCTAGAGGCATTATAGTACATTCGGATCCCGTGTCAACCAAGCACCTCATCTTCCGCCCTTCAAACTCTGCTTCTATCACTGGACTACATGCAAACAAATCTTGCTCATCCCGTCGAGGGCTTTGTGCGGGTGGAGCCGCTGCTGCTTGCCCTCTCATGGCAGCGGCCGGAAGTTTAAAGCCGGCGACGGGGTTTCTGGAGCTGCCAGCGTCCGGCAGTAATGAGAGATGTGTCCCTGGCGCCCACACTTCCAGCAGGTAATTGTTCCTCGTGGACGAGGGCTCGACTCATTCTGATAGGGCGACCTGGCCATTGGTGGGGTCACCGTTCCAGGGGGTGGGGCAGAAGGCCCCCGTGAGGGGGTATAGGCGGGACCAACTGTCAGTTGAGACAATTTCAGCTTCAACTCCTTTACCTCAGCACGCAAAGCTTGTACCACGCTTACCAGCCCCTCTCCCCCTGACCTCGATGACCCACCTTCCTCCAGCTGGGCACTGTTCACTGACCCCTCGGGCACATGGGCAGATTTCTCTTCCCTTTCCACTGCAGCTCGGTAAATCTGCCAGAAAGATAATTCTGGTGCAGCCCGGGCCATTTCCAACAGTTTGTCCCGGAGAAGTCTATTGACTAACCCAGTGATGAATTGATCCCGGAGCAAGCGGTCTACTTCCCGGAACGCCCCCATGGCCCCCGGGTCTAGTCGCTGCATCTCATTCAACGTCCATTGCAAGATATTAGAGTACTGCATCAGGGACTCACACTCTCTTTGGGGACGATTAAAGAATAGGGACCGAAGCTGGGCTACACGCGCTCGGCCCCCCAAACTCCCCTCTAACAGTTCCAAAATCTTTTCTAACGTATCCCTCTCTGATTCTGGGCGCACCATCACCATACGCCTAATATCACCCTCCAGTGCATTTAATGCCAGCTCAGCGCGTAACGCGGGGGTCAAATTACACATGCGCAGAATACTCCGGACCCTCTCGGCCCAATCTTGCAACGCCATATTGCGCCCATCGTATTTCGGCATGTGCTGAAGTAAAGCTCCTACAGGCACATACCCTCCCGGAGTCGCCGCGGCTGCCCGGGGAACCTCAACCCCCGAGGAGGATGCGGATACAGCGGGGTCGTTTCTACCCTCGCCTTCGTCCATGACAAACACTGGATCCTGCCAACTACGCCAAAAATGTAATGACCAGAGGTCCGAATAAGATCCAGTGAGTCACAAACCAAGACTAAGGCAGAAATCTCCAACAGTGGTTTACTCAAAGACAGAATAAGTAAGGTAATATGAGGAATACTCAGGCAGAAGCACCCAAAAGATACACTAATTCAGCAGCAGCTGAAATCACTGTGCCACTCCAAGGTCTCCTGAGAACTGTATATTCCAACAGGCTAGTAATAAATTTACCTCACAGAACAACTCAATACAAGAACAAGCGTAAATTGAATGTAGTGTTATCAAGAGGAGCCCCTGGAATGACACACTGAGTATAACTTACACACATCTAATATGCGATACACCTCTAAAGTAACGATTAAACACTCTGCAAAGGGATACCCGGGTATCTATGACTATGGTACCGTTAACCTAAGATGAGTCTTCTCTCAGGCAGGATTCCACACAGGCTGCAGCCAGTCCAAGTCTTCGGCGCCAATAAGTTACAGCACGCTTCTCCGTCTTGTCGGCCGATGCCGAGCCCAAATGCCGGGGACTTAGTTTAGTGGCCTAAAGAAGTTGTCTCTCCTCCTGTAGTTCCTAGAAATGCTCTTACAACAATCCGTCCATCTTTATATCAGCAGTCTGTCCAAACTTGTTTCTCAACTCAATGCACAGGGACTCCACAGACTCTCAAATACGTACTGGGTTTTCAGTAAAGTCTCAGTCTTCCAAAATAAAGGTTAACTGTTTCCAGAAAAACGTTAGCAACAAAAACAAGTCTCTCTCAGAGTTGTTTCCTCTCGAAGCTTTTCTCCAATACACTGGCAGCAAATTTACACAGTCTCTTTCTATCTCACTGCTGCTTCCTCCTCTCTTCCCGCCTTTTCTTCTCTGCCCCCACTTCCTTATATAACACTTTACACACCCGACACCAGACCCCACCCACCAGCACACATAGTCTCCGGGGGCCTGGCAGTGTCTGTTCTTTGCTGCAGCAGGCAAAAACCACAGGGTCCTAGTGCCCTCTCAGTGGGACTACAGTTCACCCTGTTACAGGTATGTGCAGAGAAGAGGCAGTGAAGAGGACCGAGTCTGCCTCTTCTCTTCCGCAGCGACCGGTAATAGGTAGCGGCGGCTACCTGGTGTAATACCGCCGGTCTGAAGGGCTCATGGGAGCAGGTGACGGTGGTCACCGACAGGAGGCCCCAGCACGGTGAAGCAGCGGCGGCTGCGGTGATTCCTCCATCCCTCCTAGCCGGCAGCCAGTGGAGGTCGGCGGCAATTTACTGCGCAGGCGCAGGAGGGGGTCATTTCTGGGGCGGCACAGGGTACCTCTGGGTAGACCGGATGTTGCCTTGCGCTGCACAATATAGATAAAATAGGTGGAGAAACCGGTCACCGCTGCTCAAATTTTACCACTATGAGTGGAAAAGAGCAGTCGGTGGAGGAAAATCCGCAACCCCCGCAGGAGAAAGACCAGCAGGAGCGCCGCCACCCGCAGAAGAAACAACCCATGCAGCACCACCGCTCAGGATCCCAACGCAGCAGAGGCTCCAGTGGATCCAGGAGGAAAACGGTGGTTCAAATGGAGGAGGCGTCCCAAAGACCAGAACCGGGAAAGAAATGCCAGGCGAAAACCAAACATAGAGTGTGCCCGCTCTGCTCGGCAGATTTACCAACTGCATGGACAAAAAAGCTCTGTACCTTATGCATAGAGAACACCATTAATGAAGAGACCACAAGATTTGCGTCTGAGCTGAAAGACTTAATTAAAACCCAAGTAGAAGAAGCACTAAAGGGTGTAAAAAGCCGTAAGAGAAAATGGAAAAACAAATCCCCAAATTACAGTTCCAGCGAGGAAGATAGTGTACATTACAGCTCGGAGAGCTCTGCATCTTCATCATCATCATCATCCTCTGCATCTTCAGAAGGCGGCCGCAACTGTTTTCCAATCGAAGAAACAGATGCGTTAGTGAAAATGGTTAGAACAACCATGGGGCTGACAGACATTCGTGCTAAAAAAAAAAACGCACAAGACCTTATGTTTAGTGGCATAGAACAAAAGAAACATAGGGTGTTTTCACTAAACGAAAAAATACAGGCCCTAATAAAGGAGTGGAGGAGGCCAGATAAAAGTCCTGCTGACCCCGAAACGGAAATATCCGTTTGACGACCCAGCCTGTGCTTCATGGGGGAAAGCACCAAAATTGGATGTCGCTATTGCGAAAGCTTCTAAAAACATTTCTTTACCCTTTGAACCATGATTTGGCAGGGAACCACTGGATAAAAAGGTTTATTAAAGCTTCAACTAGATCCAGACCTGTCATACATCACACTTTTCCTCCCTGGGATCTGAACCTTGTTCTTTCGGCACTAACTAAAGAACCTTTTGAACCCGTCACAGGCTTCCTTAAAAATAATTTCCTTGAAAACCTCTCTGCTGGCAGCACTAACCTCAGCTCGCAGGATCAGTGATCTGCAGGCTCTATCAGCTTACCCACCTCTAACCCAGATATTTGAGGACAGAGTGGTCCTTAGGACTGATCCATCCTACCTTCCTAAAGTGGCATCAAGATTTCATAGAACCCAAGAAATCTCCTTACCATCCTTTTGCCCAAATCCCAAAAATGAAAAAGAAAGAACTCTGCACACGCTAGATGTGAAGAGATGTCTAGTCCATTATTTATCAGCCATGAGGGAGTGTAGGAAAGGGAGGGCTCTGTTTGTCTGTTTTCAGGGGCCAAACAAGGGGCACAAAGCATCAAAAGCCACATTGGCGAGATGGGTAAGGGATGCCATCACCTTGTCATATACCTCATCCGAAGAAGAGGTTCCAGAGTCAATTAAGGCCCATTCAACCAGATCGGTGGCAACCTCTTGGGCAGAGCGAGCGGGAGCATCGATTGACCAGATATGTAGAGCAGCCACTTGGTCCTCTCCCTCTACTTTCTTTAGGCACTACCAACTTGACCTATCTCCCTCTTCAGACTTAACCTTTGGTAGGAGAGTTCTGGAGGCAGTAATCCCACCCTAAATACACATTCTTTGAAATTCTCTCCGTGGTGCCGTCATGGGGGTAGGAGAATATCGTAGTTACTCACCGATAACGGTATTTCTCTGATACCATGACGGCACCCGTGTATTCCCTCCCTTCACATATGGGTGTGCACACTACTAATGTTTTAGTGACGCGGTGTCACAAAGAAAAAAAAATATATATATAATAATAAAAAAACAAACAAACAAAAAAAAAACATATGTATGTATATGATGTTTTTGTGCGTGTAAATAACCAATTAAATTACAGCTGATGTCCTGTTAAGGCTCTGTAAACCAAACTGAGGTGGAGGAGAGGTCCCGCCTTTTTAACCTGTGGGTTTCCTGTCCCTGAGGGCGGATCCCTCTCTCCGTGGTGCCGTCATGGGATCAGAGAAATACCGTTATCGGTGAGTAACTACGATATTCCCAGTAAAATTTTTCATTTTCTGTAGGTGTAGTACCAGAAAATAGATCCCACTATTTTTTATATACAGTATATCCATACGCATGCGCTGAATAAGGAACTTCCGGTACCTTAGCACGGACACCGCGGTTGCATGCAGCTCCAGTGAAGTAAGCTCATCAACTGTGGTGAATAGGGTTGAGCGACTTTTATTTTTATAGGATCGGGTCGGGTTTCACGAAACCCGACTTTCTCAAAAGTCGGATCGAGTGAAATCGGCCGATCGTATAAAAAAGTCGGGGTCGGCCGAAACACGAAACCCAATGCAGTGCAATGGGATACTATGGTTCCCAGGGTCTGAAGGAGAGGAAACTCTCCTTCAGGCCCTGGGATCCATATTAATGTGTAAAATAAAGAATCAAAATAAAAAATATTGATATACTCACCCTCGGACGCGCCCTGGTACTAAGCGGCAGGCTTCCTTCCTAAGAATGAGCGCGTGAATGACCTGCGGTGACGTCGCGGCTTGTGATTGGTCGCGAGCGGTCACATGGACAAGCCGCGACGTCATCTAAGGTCCTTCACGCGCTCATTCTTAGGAAGGAAGGCTGCCGGAAAGAAGCAGGGCGCGTCCGAGGATGAGTATATACCTAATAATAATAGGTAATAGGAATATACTCACCCTCGGACGCGCCCTGCTTCTTTCCGGCAGCCTTCCTTCCTAAGAATGAGCGCGTGAAGGACCTTAGATGACGTCGCGGCTTGTCCATGTGACCGCTCGTGACCAATCACAAGCCGCGACGTCACCGCAGGTCATTCACGCGCTCATTCTTAGGAAGGAAGCCTGCCGGTTAGTACCAGGGCACGTCCGAGGGTGAGTATATCAATATTTTTTATTTTTATTCTTTATTTTACACTTAAATATGGATTCTGATACCGATTCCCGATATCGCAAACATATCGGAACTCGGAATCGGAATTCCGATACCAGATTCAGAAGATCGCCGACCTCATGGCCGACCCCACACAGGGGTCGGGTCGGGTTTCATGAAACCCGACTTTGCCAAAAGTCAGCGACTTCTGAAAATGGCCGACCCGTTTCGCTCAACCCTAGTGGTGAATCATTTAATTTGTGAGTGTATATATACTGATACAATGATCTGTTAACCATACTACCTGCCCCTGATGAAGTCACTGTTGTGACAACACGCGTCCGGTTCAACAGGAGCCGGATCTTGCTCCTGCTCCTCTAACACTTACGAGTGTATCCTCTGAGCATATCCATCATGGTTGCCCACTGAGAACTACAGTAAGGGGAAGGGTCCTTTCTGCCTGCCAAACTTTGCATGCAAATGCTGGATACGGTATACTACTGATTGGTCCCTGGTATACTTACTTTTCTACTATATGGTTTCATTGAGTTATTTCCTTGGTAGTGTTCATGTTTATGTATATTTATTTATATTGGGTACCAATCTCTTGATGTATGGTATTAAGACACAGCTATATAAAGAAACTTTCCCTTTTGCATGTTTGCATTATTTAAAAGCAACTCTCACAATTTATAATTAGCATGATTCTGATGAGTATTGGCAGATTAAGTTGTATTGCACTATGTATGCTACACTATAATCATTCAGATAACCGTGTTATAATTTTTACGTTGGTAGATTTGAGGCGTTAGTCAGCAAACCGTGCTCTTGCCCTCTATGGGCATGATGATTGTATTTCTTTGTGGGTTTTTTTTTTAAATGTTTTTTAATATTTTTGTGTGGCTAATGGACACTAATAAAATTTGTACATTTTGCATGTTGATCCCTGCTAGTGCAGCGCCCCAGGGTCCTGGTCGTTGCAGTAATATCATTCTCCTCTAGGGGGGAGTGATGTTACATTTGGAGGCAATAAAGGAGATCTCTTTACCAGGTAGCACAAACATACAACACATTTCATACTCCAGTCCACCAGGGGGAGCTATGCTCCTATTTATTAGGGCACTCTTCACACTTAGGTAAAACTGGTGGCCTGGAGAGGAAGTTGGGCAGTTGCTGGCTGAGCTTTGGCTCAGGTAGTTGGTCCCTGACGGGGGTGGGATCCTGTCAGAGGCCTAGACAGAAGGACACGGAGCTGCGCCTGCCCCATGTGCGGAAGTTCCTAAGAAAGGACACGAACAGAGAACTGTATTGTAGAGAGTGAGAAGAAGTCATAGCAAAAGGAGTGGAAACCAGAAGGAGTTCTGCCCTGCACAGGCTGCCTCCTTCTGAGGCGCAGGATCCGGTAGCCGGAACACCGAGGGAGCAACATTCCTTTATGCCTTGCTCCAGAGACCGGCAGGACAGCTAATTTCACGTTACTGATTCGCCCCATACCGAGGAGGCAAAGTGGCACCCACGAGAGGCTGGGGTGTTATGGACCTGGTGGTTAGGAGCACCTGGAATGACCTGATGGTTAAACTAGACGACAGGACAAGCTCTGGGAAGTGGAATCTCTGCTGACCGCAAACCCTAATCCTATCTCACAAACTAGAAATAGCCGTGGAGCGTACCTAACTCTCCCTAGACGCCTCTTCACAGCCTAAGAGCTAACTACCCCTAAAGATAGGAAATAAAGCCTTACCTTGCCTCAGAGAAATTCCCCAAAGGAAAAGGCAGACCCCCACATATATTGACTGTGAGTTAAGAGGAAAGTCACAAACACAGGAATGAAACAGGTTTCAGCAAAGAAGGCCAGTCTTCACTAAATAGACAGAGGATAGGAATGGGATCTATGCGGTCAGCACAAAAAACTACAAAAAGCCACGCAGAGTGTGCAAAAAGACCCCCGCACCGACTCACGGTGCGGAGGTGCCACTCTGCACCCCAGAGCTTCCAGCTAGCAAGGCAATATCATGTTAGCGAGCTGAACTAGAACTTAGAAAGTACTAACAAATATATTCAGTACACAATGAACAACAAATGAACTAGCAGGGACTTAGCTTCTGCTGGAGTAGACAGGTCATCAGAAAGATCCGAGAGAGATCTGAACCAGAACTGATACATTGACAGCTGGCATGAAGTAACGATCTGAGTGGAGTTAAATAGAGAAGCCAGCCTAGCCGCAAACGAGGGCAGCTGAGGAAGCAACCTCAAGAACCAGCAGTTCCACTCACAGCCACCAAAGGGAGTCCACAGACAGAACTCGCCGAAGTACCATTCATGACCACAGGAGGGAGTTCGAGAACGGAATTCACAACACTGGGGCGTGCTAGAGTCCCTGTAAAAAGCCTCAGGCCACCGGTCATATGGGTTGTCCTATCCATCTGGGGGACAGAGAGAGAAACATAACATCTAGAACATCTACATCTAGAACAGTTGTGAGGACCTTATGAGAGGCTCAGCAGTAAGGTACTACAACACCTAGGCGCTAGAGGAAGGCTACTGATTTCCACCTGGATAAGGGGGACTCTGGATTTGCCTCCAAACCGGCCGGACTCTGCCTGCCCTGTGGTCTGGTACCCTGGACTGTGGATGCTGAAGCCTTCAGTAAAAAGGTAAAGAGACTGCAACCTTGTGTCCTCGTTCTTCATTGCGCCTCACACCATCCACCACCTACACACTGGGAAGCCCTGGGGACATACTTCACCTGTGGGAAGGTATACCATCTAGCTGCCATAGCATCACCCCAGCGGACCCCTTAAAGTAGCGTCGGTCACCCTCACCGAATACCACAGGTGGCGTCACGAACATATTCCTTTAAAGACCTTTCCCCTTTTACAACGGACCTCCCGAGGGCCACGGACCGGGTCAGCCACCGTGACATCCCCCTTGAGAACCGAAGGACCCGGTACCGAGTACCCCACTGCCCACGGGGGCGCTCCACTATGTTGCATGTCTCTTTACTATCCTCTTTACATTAGTCTATTTATGACATGCTGCAGGTTGAACACATGAGTTATAGTGCTTGATGGTGCCCTCCGTTTTGAATTCCTTTGGTGTGTATATAGATATAAAGATATTACAATTATTTAAATAAATTTCTTTTTTAAACTTTTTTTTATTGTTTCACACTGCTCCCTGCACTATAACCCCTAAATGTTGCGATCGAACTCAATTGCAGCATTCCGGGAGCTGGCAGAAGGATGGCAGCCCCTCTACCCTTGGACCAGAGACCCTGTGGTGTGATGGGGGCCCGATCATTGCCATTGACCCGATTTCATGATGACATTCAGGTCACCAGAGCTAGGAATGTTGATTGATCATGCGCAGTGTATGATCAGCAACTTTCTCTGTCAGTGCAGAGCTGACAGTTTGCACAGCATAGGGATGTTGCTGCATTCCCATGCTGTAGAAGCGATCAGCCTGCAAAAAATTATAGTCCCATAGTAGGACAAAATAAAAAAGTTAACAAGTTCATTTTTTTTTAAATAACTGTAAACATATTTAAAAAAAAAATAATAAAAAATCAAAAGGTATTGTACCCATAAATATTTGTATGAAAAAAATTAAACCAAAAGAGTACACATATTTGGTATTGCTGCGTCCAGAACAACCTGATCTATAAAACTGTGACACTAGTTATCCCCTTTAGTGAACATCATAAAAAAATAAAAACAAGGCAAACAACAATGCTTTATCATACCGCTAAAAAAAAGTGGAATAAAATGCGATTAAAAAAAGATAGAAATAAATATGGTACCGCTGGAAACCTAATCTTGTCCCATAAAAAAAACAAATCGCCATACGCTCCATCAGTGGAAAAATAAAAAAGTTAGCTCTCAAAATAAAGTGATGCAAAAATATTTTTTTTCTATAAAATAGTTTTTGTGTAAAAGCACCAAAACATACAAAAGCTATATAAGTGAGGTATCGCTGTAATCGTGCTGACGCAAAAAGAATAAAACTGCCTTATCACTTTACCACATATGGAATTCTTGAATTTCTGATTTTTGTTCACTCTGCCTCTCAAAAATCAAAATAGAAAGTGATCAAAAAATGTCATGTCTTGAAATGGTACCAATAAAAATGTCAACTCATCCTGCAAAAAAAACAAGCCCTCACATGACTGAGGGCCAAAATATGGAACAATTATGTGGTGATGCAAAAACTATTTTGTGCAATAAAAAGCGTCTTTTAGTGTGTGACAGCAGCCAAACACAAAAATCCGATATAAATCTGGGATCGCTGTAATCGGACCAGCCCGAAGAAAAGTCGCCTAATCACTTATACTCAATCTGAAAAAAAAAGCAATTTGCTTTTTACTGTAAGAGCAGTGAGACTATGGAACTCTCTGCCATATGATGTTGTAATGAGTGATTCATTACTTAAATTAAGAGGGGACTGGATGCCTTTCTGGAAAAGTATAATGTTACAGGGTATATACCCTAGATTCCTTGATAGGGCGTTGATCCAGGGAACTAGTCTGATTGCCGTATGTGGGGTCGGGAAGGAATTTTTTTCCCCATGGTGGAGCTTACTCTTACCACATGGGGTTTTTTTGCCTTCCCCTGGATCAACATGTTAGGGCATGTTAGGTTAGGCTATTGCAGCGCCCCAGAGTCCTGGTCGTTGCAGTACTGTGGCTCCGCCACTAAGGGGAGCTATGGTACGTCTGATGGCACTGAAGGAGTTCATCTGATCAGGTATCACAGACACCAATACATTTCACCGCCGGGCCTCCAGGGGGAGCTAAGGGTTCTATTCATTAGGCCACTCCTCACACACTGGTAAAACTGGGGGTCAGGCAGGAAGTTAGACAGAAAGCTGACTGGGTTGGAACCAGGCAACACCTTGTGGCAGAAGGTGTTGCGGGAGAAGATTCGGTAGGGTCTCTGTCAGGAGTGGGATCCTGACAGAGACTTGGCAACTAGAGAGAAAGCAACGGGACCGTGCCTGCTCAGTATAGCGGCGGTGCCCAAGAAGGGATTGGAAGCGAGATAGATTGTGCTGAGTGAGAAACGAGATCAAAGCGACAAGGAGATTACCAGTAGGGGTCGTGCTGTAAGATCGAGGCAACATTCTACTGAGGCGCACAACCGGGGGCCGGAACGCCGAGGGAGTATTACAATATTCAGCTTCAAGCAATACTCTAAACAGCGGCAGGACAGTCAGTCACAGGCGGGCTGTCTCACTTAAATCACCTATGCAGTCTTGGGGGGCAACTTGTGGAGAGGGGCGACTCTAGGGTCCCGGAAGAGCTCCGAGCCTACCCGTCAAACGGGTGCCGTTCTAACCGCAACATCAGGGAGGAACGGAGAATTAGCAGAACATCATCTAATTGAGTTGTGAGGGAACTTAAGAAACGGACACAACAGTTGTGGGGACTTTCCGTAAGCACAGCAGGGAAGGACCGCAACACATAGCGCTAGCAGGAAGGCACAGATTTCCACCTGCTAAGAGAACTCTGGAGGTGCCATTGGACCGGCCGGACTTGCGCAGCCTGGCTATCTGGACTCCGGACTGAGGACCCAGAGATCTTCAGTAAAGAGGTAAAGAGACTGCAACCTGGTGTCCTCGTTATTTACTGCACCGCACCACTACAGCGTCACCATCATCACCATCATCCCTCATATCTTTCACTGTACGCCCCTCAGCAGGGTTACGGACCGGGCCTAGCCACCGTGACAACCCCAGAGCAGAGACTCAGAGGCCTGGTACCGGGTGCCCCTCGGCCCTGCGGCAGTGGGGGCGCTACAATTTGGCGTCACGAACAGGATCTACTTAAGCCTGAAGAATCAGGTCATGTGTGCCTTGGAACTGTGATTTACTGTGCTTGGACTGTACTTTATTGCAAAGACTGTGGATTGTCACTTGCCGCTAAAAGTTCGTGCCAAAACCGCCGCCATTACAGCGCTAAGGAGAGCGCAGGAGAAGAAGAAGGGCGTGGAAGTGGGCGTGAACAAGCTGAAGAGCGCGAAAGACAATGGCCGCCCAGTCTAAATATCTCAGCCCCTTGAGGACGTGTCCGTCAGCAGCCGAGATCCGCCTCCTGATCCTCAATGGTGGGCAGAGACAGAGAAAACGAAACCGCCCACGAAGGAGAGAGCGGGAAAAGGACCAGGAAGAAGAAGTCAGCGACATGGAGGACGCCATGGCGAGCCACCCGGAGCGGGAGCGTGGGGTCGGAGCCGAGGACTCCCCCAGCTACCCGGAGAGGCACCGCAGCCAGACCTCCACAGCTGACGCTGACCTCCAGCAGACCGGAGCAGACGGGCTGATCCGCCAATCCCTGCAGACGCAGCTGAGCACTGAGGCCGGGTGGAAGAAGACCATCATCGGGAGCCTCGCCAGACGTCTGTCGGTAGCCTCGTCTGGTCCGGAGCAAGAAAGAAGTTCCAGCGCTCCGAAGCTGGAAAGCAAGGCCCTGCTGGAAAGCGAGATGCTGCAAACGGAGATGACAACGCCGCAGCGCAAGGCCCCGCAACCAGCGTTCCAGACCCCAGCAGAGGCGGAGCAGACCGGCACCGGAGGGACCACGTCTGAAGCAGGTATGAAGGACGACCCTGCCCTGACGACCGACACCACTCCAGTGACTGCTAGTGCCACAGCTGCTGATTCCGTTCCAGTGACTGATCTTGCAGCAGCCGCTACCTCTGCTGCAGCAAATGCCCATACTCCAGCTGCGCAGACCTCCATCGCTGCACATGATTTTGCCGTACATGAAAGACGGATTAACGGCGTTTGTCCAGCACTGGGTGTAACCCTGGACCTCACTCTTCCCAGGCCAAGAAGGGTTAAGTGCCAGGTGCAGCCCTGGAAGCCGTCCAACTAAACCTCGGAAACCTGAAACTGTACATAGTTAACTGTTTGTTTCCCTGCTTTTTGCTACTTTAAACTCGACCTGGGTTATTCTTAAAGGGATCCCTTTGTTGACCCGGGATCCCTATTGTTTTGTTTGTTTTTCCAAGTTTTGCACAAGTTTCCAGAACTGCCGCAATCATGAACAGTGCATGCTACAAACTCTCTGTAAATAGTTTGCACCTTCTTAAAGGTGCTCCCTACTGGTTTTACTTAAAGAAGGACTCTTTGTGAAGATACCGTACCGGAGCCTTTGCTGAGTATGGACTGGTAGCTTGAGAAGATCTGCTACCTCATAGAGACTTGGTCCCCTCTTAAAGGGGATGTTCACTTGTCGCATTTAAAGAATGGTATTGCTTTAAGACTGAAAGATAGCAATAATGTCTTGACAGAAAGAAAGTAATAATGCTTGCGTGAAAAAGTTATGCGTATTTAACAAGTTAATTGTGGAAAATGTTTGATAATGTTGATAGAAAGATGAGGACAGAGAGAGTGAACCCGTATGGGGTTAGTTAGTGAGTCCTCTTAGGAGCCTTGAAGAAATGGCTCATTGATCCTAAACTGAAAGTAATGTTATTTTCTATACTATGTATAGTAGTTGAAAAGACAGAAGGCTCGGGCTGAAAGGAGCGGTCCTGTAAGAAAGGAGGGGCAGTAGGTCTGGTGCCGTTAGGACAGGCGGTCCTGCAGATTTAAAGAAGGAGAATGTAAAAGTTAGATTGCCTTATAATGTGATTATAAGAAGGTCTTTAGCGGATTCAGAGTGTACATCCTTAAAGGCAATGTTAAATTATTGTTCAAGAATTTGTACTAAGTAGAATACCCGGTTGGGTAAGAAAAGTTATTTATAGCATGTTGCTATGATATTTAACCATGTTTGTAACGTTCAAGTGTCCTCACCTCCCATAAAGGGAAGCTCTATTCAAGTATACTTATTGTTATTGCACTCAACAAAATTGTATGTCTTTTTGCTAACCTGTATTGTTGTTTTCTTCCCAGTCCCGGAGTACTGGATTTAACCGGGGGGGGGGAGTGCAGCGCCCCAGAGTCCTGGTCGTTGCAGTACTGTGGCTCCACCACTAAGGGGAGCTATGGTACGTCTGATGGCACTGAAGGAGTTCATCTGATCAGGTATCACAGACACCAATACATTTCACCGCCGGGCCTCCAGGGGGAACTAAGGGTTCTATTCATTAGGCCACTCCTCACACACTGGTAAAACTGGGGGTCAGGCAGGAAGTTAGACAGAAAGCTGACTGGGTTGGAACCAGGCAACACCTTGTGGCAGAAGGTGTTGCGGGAGAAGATTCGGTAGGGTCTCTGTCAGGAGTGGGATCCTGACAGAGACTTGGCAACTAGAGAGAAAGCAACGGGACCGTGCCTGCTCAGTATAGCGGCGGTGCCCAAGAAGGGATTGGAAGCGAGATAGATTGTGCTGAGTGAGAAACGAGATCAAAGCGACAAGGAGATTACCAGTAGGGGTCGTGCTGTAAGATCGAGGCAACATTCTACTGAGGCGCACAACCGGCGGCCTGAACGCCGAGGGGGTATTACAATATTCAGCTTCAAGCAATACTCTAAACAGCGGCAGGACAGTCAGTCACAGGCGGGCTGTCTCACTTAAATCACCTATGCAGTCTTGGGGGGCAACTTGTGGAGAGGGGCGACTCTAGGGTCCCGGAAGATCTCCGAGCCTACCCGTCAAACGGGTGCCGTTCTAACCGCAACATCAGGGAGGAACGGAGAATTAGCAGAACATCATCTAATTGAGTTGTGAGGGAACTTAAGAAACGGACACAACAGTTGTGGGGACTTTCCGTAAACACAGCAGGGAAGGACCGCAACACATAGCGCTAGCAGGAAGGCACAGATTTCCACCTGCTAAGAGAACTCTGGAGGTGCCATTGGACCGGCCGGACTTGCGCAGCCTGGCTATCTGGACTCCGGACTGAGGACCCAGAGATCTTCAGTAAAGAGGTAAAGAGACTGCAACCTGGTGTCCTCGTTATTTACTGCACCGCACCACTACAGCGTCACCATCATCACCATCATCCCTCATATCTTTCACTGTACGCCCCTCAGCAGGGTCACGGACCGGGCCTAGCCACCGTGACAACCCCAGAGCAGAGACTCAGAGGCCTGGTACCGGGTGCCCCTCGGCCCTGCGGCAGTGGGGGCGCTACACTATGGGTTGAACTAGATGGACTTAAAGTTCTCCTTCAACCTTAATAACTATGATACTCAGGTCTGTCATCTGTTAATAGAAATATAGGGGGCTTCCATGTTACTTGTAGTACAAAGGCTCTGGAAAAGCGAAATGGCCCTTACCCGCCAAAAGAAATTCAGAAAATTCTCCACTGCCAAATCCAAATGCCCCCCTCCCTTCTAAGACTCACAGAGTACATAAACTACATATGCCGTCCACATGTTTGGCATTTCTGAAGCAATGAGAGCCTATCTAAGTTATGGGTGCAAGTCTTTAGAAGCATGTGCTGGGTGTAGCGTACTGGTCACTACAGCATACTAGTGACTACAGCATACTGATCACTACAATGGTAGTTTGCAATTTTCACTCGGCAACATTCATTGCTGCTTGTTTCTGGAGTCCAAATCATCACTACACCTGTAGATAAATTCCCAAATGGGTATAATTTCCAAAATGGGGTCACTTCAGAGGTGATTCTGCTCTTCTAACATTTGGGGCCTCTGTATATGGAGTCCGCTAATTGTTCTAGGAAAATCTGCTCCCCAGGAAGCAAATAGCGCTCCGTTCCTCCCGAGTCTCTTCGTATGGCTAAGTAGTGCTGTACAGCCACATATGGGGTATTGCCACGTTCAATAGAAATTGTGGGTTAAATTATAGTGCCATTTTTACCCATTTTTTGTGTGAAAATGTAGAATCTAAGGCTAAAACAAAATTTTGTTAAAAATATAATTTTTTTCTTCACTGCTCAATGGTATAAAATGCATGCTTCCGTGGTGTTAATATGATCACTGCACCTCTAGAAGAATTCATTGAGAGGTGTAGTTTGTAAAATGGGGTCACTTATGGGGGGTTCTGTGTTCTAGCACCTCATGGGCTCTCCCAGTGGGTCATGGCACCCACAAACTATAACAATAAAATCTGGCTCTCCTTGTCTTCTGAACTTTGCATTGTGCCTGAAAAATATTTCCCAATTAGGCTGCCGTCACACTATCAGTATTTGGTCAGTATTTTACATCAGTATTTGTAAGCCAAAACCAGGAGTGGGTGATAAATACAGAAGTGGTGCATATGTTTCTATTATACTTTTCCTCTAATTGTTCCACTCCTGGTTTTGGCTTACAAATACTGATGTAAAATACTGACCAAATACTGCTAGTGTGACGGCCTTACATGTAGGGTATTAGCGCACTCAGGAAAAAATGGACCTCAGTTTGTTGTAAAAAAAAAACCTATTAGCCCTTAGAAAAATAAAAACTTGGGGCTAAAACAACATTTTAGTGTTAAAGTAATTATTTTTTCCTCATCTCTCAATGGTATAAAATTCTGTGAGGCACATGGGGTGTCAATATGATCACTGCACCCCTAGATGAATGAATTGGGGAGTGTAGCTTGTAAAATGAGTTTACATATGGGGGTTTCTGTTGTTCTGGCACCTCAGGGGCTCTGCCAATGTCACATGGCACCCTCAAACCAGTCCAGCAAAATCTGAACTCCAATATGGCACCACTTCCCTTCTGAGCTTTGAACTGTGCCTCAAAAGTAGTATTCCCCACATATGGGGTATCTGCGTACTCAGGAGAAATTGCACAATAAATTATATGGTGAAATTTCTCCCTTTGCTTTCATGAAAATGCAAAATTTGGGGACAAAATAACATTTTTGTGGGGGAAAATGTGATTATTTTTTTTTTCCTTTTATATTCATGGTTCAACGTTATAAACTTCTGTGAAACACCTGAGTGTTCAATGTGCTCACCATACATCTAGATCAGTTTCCTGAGGGGTCTAGTTTCCAAAATGGTGTGTCACTTGTGGGGGATATTCACTGTTTAGGCACATCAAAGACTCTCCAAATGTGACATGATGTCCGCCAATTGTTCCAGCAAATTTTGCATTCAAAAAGTCAAATGGCGCTCCTTCCCTTCCGAGCTCTGCCGTGCGCCCAAACAGTGGTTTTCTCCCTCATGTGGAGTATCGGTGTGTTCAGGAGAAATTGCACAACAAATTTCCATTTTTTCCTGTTACCCTTGTCAAAATAGAAAATGTTGGATCCGAAATTTTTTTGGGGAAAAAAAAGTTAATTTTTTTCCCCACATTCCGAATATTCCTGTGAAGCACCTGAAGGGTTAATAAACTTCTTGAATGTAGTTTTGAGCAGCTTGAGGGGTGCAGTTTTTAGAATGGGGTCACTTTGGGGTATTTTCTGTCATATAGACCTCTCAAAGTGACTTCAAATGTGTTCCCTAAAAAAAAAAAATGGTTTTGTAAATTTTGTTGGGAAATGAGAAAATCGCTGGTCAATTTTTAACCTTTATTACTTCCTAACAAAAAAAAAATTGGGATCCAAAATTGTGCTGATGTAAAGTAGACATGTGGTAAGTGTTATTTAACTATTTTGTGTAACATATCTCTGTGATTTAAGGGCACGAAAATTCAAGGTTTGAAAATTGCAAAATTTTTGACAAATTTCCGTTTTTTTTCACAAATGCAAGTCATATCAAAATTTTTTTACCACTATTGTGCGTACAATATGTCATGAAAAAACAATCTCCGAATCACGAGATCTGTTGAAGCGTTCCACAGCTTTAACCTCAAAAAGTGACAGTGGTCAGAATTGTAAAAATTGGCCCGGTCATTAACATGCAAACCACCTTCAGGGGTAAAGGGGTTAGAGATGAGGCAATCGTATATGCTTTTTGTAGCGTAATTTTATTGTCATTATTGCCTACTGCAAAATTCTGTGTAAATATGTTTATTTTTTTAGTAGCAGTTTTACAGTGACTGTGGTCGAAGCTGCAAACACAATAAAAATGTCATGTATTTTTCTGTGATTTGCCATGGCTGAATTATGATTCTGACAGACAAAAATCAGTATGCCTCCATATAAAAATCAGCGAGGAAAAATTTTAGAATACCTTTAATATACCAACGGTGCTGATATGGAAAATAAAATGATCAAACATTTCTGAAAATAATTTTTAGCATTAAAAAATTCAAGTTACAAAAAGTAACAAAAGATTATTTTCTAGTGACATATTCCCTTTAACCCCTTTGACAGCTGCCATACATGCACAGCATGCTTAGAACACTTTCCTAAAGAAGTCAATGGGGGCAAATCATTAATTGTACACCAGAAATCTGGTGAAAATGTCTTAATAAGTTGCCAAAACTTATTTTTGCAACTGCAGTTGCACTAAAATATTGCGACTTTTGGATTTTATATGCCAAACCCTACCAGCTACACCAATATGGGCAGGATATTGGTAGGATGGGGCATGGTCGCACTCACCCGATAAATTCGTCATAAGTGAAGAATCATGTTAGCGTACTCCAGTCATAATGAATCGCCCGCATTGAGAATAGTTTGTCTAGTTTTCCTGTTTGGAGGCTGTCCTTCATTCTGCTTCTTGTCAGTAATTTTTCTCTGTACTCCCTTTTTAGAATCCAGTATTTGTGGATTTTTTAAAAGTCACATATATTTTTGTGCAATTATACTCCAGTCTCCCCCTTGAGTGTCCTTTTTTTAAGTCCTAAATTTTTGGGGCGCCATATTTTTTTTTTTTTGTACGCGATATTTGAATGAATCATACTACTTTTTGCTGTAACTACGGAAATATGAAGTCAAATACAAAACTAAAGAGCATTTTTCATATTTCGCTAAATTGTTTGTGCTTGCCGTTTTGTACAATTAGGTGCTAAAAATTGCAACAAATGCCACAAGACAAAAGAAAAGTGCCTTAAAAATACATATATGATGAATTGGGTCCTAAGTGTTCACATATAAAATCTGTGCATGAAAGTCCTCTCTCATTATGCATGAAAAATACTGTGAAATCTTTCATTGGTCTCAAAGAAAATATCTTGTGTGCACATTATATGGTGGAAATATAAAAGCTGTCATATGAAACCTGATCTCAGAGTGGTCTTGAAAAGGTGGTCTTTTAGAGAGGTTCCACTGAATGTGAATGACATTAAGCTGTGCAGATTAGAGGAACTATGACAAGCACAGGAAGGAATGGTTGCATTTTGCTGTGTCATTTTGTATCTGCATCTTTCGCTCTACACCTCATTGTGCGAACAAAGCTAACTGAGCATTGGGAAACAATCCTATTGAAAGAAGCATAGCTACTTGAGCATTGCCTCCCAACCACTCATGGTGACAGCCTTATTCTATATGTCCTATTAAGACCTAAGGTCATTAGTCATGAGAGAGCGTGCTTGGATAAGTTGTTATCAGATCATGCTCGTGTGCTAGTAATCAGGCAACCCCTGCATGTGTTGTGGCTGTCGTTGTGGCACTGGAAAATATTATTGGCACACGCCGAAGGCACTCGGTTAGCACCAGGGGAAGATTAAGGGTAGCCAGGGCCCTGGGCTGTTCAGACTCTGTGGGCCCCCCGGTCATGCGACGGGGTCATGCGACAGGGTCATGCAACGGGATCATGCGACGGGGTCATCATATACCTGAACCAGATTATTCCAGAAAAATAGTTGCTGAGTGAAACTCCACTTCTCACCTATCACACATTAATAGTTCCCATCACCAGATCACACATATAGCCTGCAGCTTTTGTTTTGGCCAAAAGATTTTTTAAGCTGCCACCATAACACAGTAGACACTTTTGGCCGGGCCCTACTCTACCGTAACCTATTAAATATTTGTTAAAATATGCAATACAATTTAGGTTTATTTATTTTTCAATTTTTAAAATGACCAATAATATCACATACAAGGAACACCATGTCCAGACCACATATTACCACCACATTCTGCCCCCCCGTGTCCAGCATTCTGCCCCCCCATGTCCAGCATTCTACCCCCCGTGTCCAGCGTTCTGCCCCCCCGTGTCCAGAATTCTGCCCCCCCCCCGTGTCCAGCATTCTGCCCCCCCGTGTCCAGAATTCTGCCTCCGTGTCTCAGTCTGCTCCGGGCCCCCTTGATCGCCGCTCTCAATAATAATAAAAAAAATAGTTCATCTAACCTGGCCGTGCTCCTGCGGCGAAGCTCCCTTCATGCAGCTGAAGCGCACACTCGTGCGCACTGTGGCTGACGTCAGCTGCCAGCCTCCGATTGGCTGGCGGCTGTTAACTATTGACGTGCGGACGCACACCCGCATGTCAATAGCGTTAAACTGCTGCAGGGCCGCTAAGGGCCCGGTTTAGCCTGCCGGTAGGTACCTGGTGAGCAGATGAGATGGGGCCTGATGCGGGCCCCCTCTGCTCACCGGGTTCCATAAACCAGTCAGGGCAGTAATGCCCTGATGGCGGCCCTGAGGTCAATCCGGGCTGTAGCCCAGGGCCCCCCCACACCACTGGGCCCTGGGCTACCACCCAGATTGACCTCATTATAATCCACCACTGGTTAGCACACGAGCATGCTCTTCTGATAACTCCTTATCTGAGCACGTTCACTTATCACTAATGGGCATCATAAAGGTCAGGGTTAAACATTCTTAAAAACACTGCAGTCAGTTATAGCACAGTTTAGTGTAAATTCTAGGAACAGTTTACGCCCATGGAGCACCCCCACCGTCGCAGGGCCGAGGGTTACCCGATACCGGGCCTCTCTGTCTCGGTTCTGGGATTGTCACGGTGGCTAGACCCGGTCCGTGACCCTGCTAAGGGACGTCCAGTAGAAGTTGAGAGTGATGATGTGTGGTGCAAGGTGCGATGAATAACGAGGACACAGGGTTGCAGTCTCTTTACCTCTTTACTGAAGGCTTCAGGACCCTCAGTCCAGAGTACGGTTAACAGGGCTGTCTGAGACCGGCCGGACCGATGGCACCTCCAGAGTTCCCTTTGCAGGTGGAAATCTGTGCCTTCCTTCTAGCGCTTGTGTGTTGTAGTCCTTCCCTGCTGAGCACCACGGGATAGTCCTCACAACTGTTGTGTCTGTTTCTGATGTTCCCTCACAACTGATTCTGATGTTCTTCTCCGTCCCCCAGATGATATGGCTAGGACGCACCCATATGACGGGTAGGCCTGGAGTTCTTCCGGGACCCTAGAGTCGCCCCTCTCCCACTGTTGCCCCCTATGTCTGCTTAGGTGATTTTGGTGAGACAGCCCGCCTATAACTGACTGTCCTGCCGTTGGTTTGAAGTAGGGCTTGGAGCCAGTACTTCCTCGGCGTTTCCGGCCACCGGCTACGCGCCTCAGTAGGATGTTGCCTCGATCTTACAGCACGAGTCCTACTGGTGTTTTCTCCTTGTTGCGTTGATCTCGTTTCTCACTCTTCACAATAAACCTCGCTTCTTGTCCTTTCTTGGGGTACCGCCACAATGAAGTGCAGGCACGGTCCCGTAACGTTCTTTCTGTTCGCTAGGCCTCTGTCACGATCCCACCCCTGACAGGGACCCCCCTGAATCTTCCCCTGCAACACCCTCTGCCACAGGATGTTGCCTGGTTCCAACCCAGTCAGCTTCTGTCTAACTTCCTATCTAACCCCCAGTTTTACCAGACTGTGAGGAGTGGCCTAATACAAAGCACCCTTAGCTCCCCCTGGAGGCCAGACTGTGAAGTGTATTGGTGTCTGTGATACCTGGTCAGGTGAACTCCTTCAGTGCCATCAGACGTACCATTGCCCCCCTTAGTGGCGAAGCAACAGTACTGCAACGACCAGGACTCTGGGGCGCTGCACTCCCCCCCCCGGTTAAATCCAGTACTCCCGGACTGGGAAGAAAACAACAATACATGTCAGCAAAAAGACATACAATTTCTAGAAATGCAAAATCAAGTAAATTTTTAACAGAGCTTCCCTTAATGGGAGGTGAGAACACTTGAACATTACAAACATGGTTAAATATTTTAAATAACATACTCTAAATAACTTCTCTTACCCAACCGGGTAGTCTACTTAGTGCAATTTCTGAACAATAATTTAACATTGCCTTTAAGGACGTATAAGCTGAATCCACTAAAGGCTTACTATAAAACACTACAATGCTAATCAACTTTTCTTCATTTTTCCAACTTTACATTCGCAGGACCGCCTGTCTATCTGCCCCAGGCCTACTGCCTCTCGCTCTTTTGCAGGACCGCCTCGTTCCTTGTCTGGGCCTACTGCCGTTCTCTTTCTATACACAGTATAGGACTTATCAACCTTCTCTCAGCACAAGATCACTGAGCCATCTCTGTATGGCTCCTAGGAGGACTCACCAACTAACCCTGTACGGGTTCACTTCCTGTCCTCATTCTCTAACACATTATTAAACATTTCCTACAATCAACTAGCTAACTACATATAACTTTTACATATTAACATTATTACTACTTCTTTTAAGGCAGCATTATACTTTAAGTGCTATTGGCGAACGTTCCCTTTAAGAGGGAACCAAGTCTCTTGGAGGTAGTGCAACTTCTCAAGCTGCAAGTTCGTGTAAGGCAGGGACTCCTGTACTGTTTCCAGGAACAGCTTCTTCGCAAAGAGTCCTTTTCTTTGTAAAACCAGTAGGGGGCACCTTTAAGAAGGTGCAAACTATTTACAATAAGTTTGTAATCATGCAGTGTTCATGATCCAACAGTTCTTTTCAACAGTGATAAATGAAAACAAAACAAAAAGGCAAAAAATAGGGATCCCGGGAAAACTAAGGGATCCCTTTAAGAGTTAACCTTAGTCGGGTTGTAGCAGCAGAAAAACACATGGAAAGACAAACAGTTAACTATATACAGTGTGTCGAGCTGTAGGGCTTCATAGTAAGTTGCAAGACATCAGCCGATAGTGGACGTTTCCTGACCGTGGAGGCTTCAGTCCCTGGTCCCCGGCTGATGCGGTGTCAATGTCAGTGGTTCGCCTCTCAGGTGCAGTCAGGCCACCCGGTGTCTGGATTCGGAGGCTAACCCTGGCTGCAAGCTCAGTAGCAGCAACAAGGCGCACGTTGGCGATAGTAGCAAGATCTGTCAAGTCCGGATCGGTCATGTTCGGAGCAACAGGTGACACCTCTGCAGGCCCACAACGTTGAACGTTCCGAGCGCACCATCCTTGTGCACTCCGGTGGCGAGTGTAGGTCACCTGGTCCCCCCTTTGCAATAATGGGTCACTATATCGGTTGCGGAAGGGAGTCTTCACATTGCAACTGGTAACGAAGATGTCAGTTGGTAGTCCCGGTTCCTGTATGGAGCCCCAACCCTGCTTTGGGTGAAAGGCTAGCACAGTTCCCCGCTTTACCACGTCTTTCCTGCCGTGCGCAGGCTTTGGGTGTTGCACTTTTGGTGGGTCAATTTGTTCTGTCTCTTTTCGGTTTTTCCAGTGTAGGATCAAACATTGCTTATACTGTTCCCAAGTGAGCACAGCAAGGGTGAGGCCCTCCTCCCGGGCTCCATCTGGCCCAATCCGGGGAGTGTCCCACTGGAAGATCACGCCCTCTGGGCTCACATCTAAATGTTCCCCCATCTTGGTCGATAGCGGAGGCACCAGCTTCTCCATCGCGTCAGGGGTTAGCACCACCAGCTCCGCTGAGAGGAACCGGTCACTGTCGGGGTGAGGAGCGGGAGCGGGAGCGGGAGCGGTCAGGAGAGCAGGATCGGTCGGGGGAGCAGGGACGCTTTCCATACCTGCATCTGATGTGATTCCACCGATGTCAATCTGTTCCGTTGACAAGGACACTGGAATCGGCTGCAGCCCGGACTGCGGCTCCTCCAAGGCGGCCTCCTGGCATGGGTCCGCTCCCCATCGCTTCGCATCGGCTGGCTCCGTAGTCTGGATAGGTGGACTCGGCTCCTCCACCGGCGGCTCCCAGGAGTTCGGGTCCTTCAGCTGCTGTAGGTTCGGGCCTGCCTCCAGCTGGTGGGGACAATCCTGGATCACTACGTCGCCGCTCAGGTACTCGCTGGTCACCTTCGCTGTCTCGAGATCGGCAGCCGTGCATGCACCTGACTCCGCCATTTCTTCGAGGCCGAGGCCACTCTGGTCTCGGCTCTTGCCGTTGCAAGCCAGGGGGCGATTCCTCTCTGTTTCTGGGCAGGTAGTCATCTCGCAGCAGAAGTCGGAGGGCATGGTCACCACTTTTGGCGCCGTTTTGATAGTCTCCGCCCATGGCACGCCCTTCTTCTTCTTCGGCACAGCAATGGCGGCGGTTTTGGCGGGAATTTTTGGCGGCAAGTGGCAATACACAGTCTTTGCAATAAGTCACAGTCCAAGCACAATAAATCACAGTTCCAAGGCACACATGACCTGATTCTTCAGGCTTAAGTACATCCTGTTCGTGACGCCAAGTTGGAGCGCCCCCACCGTCGCAGGGCCGAGGGTTACCCGATACCGGGCCTCTCTGTCTCAGTTCTGGGATTGTCACGGTGGCTAGACCCGGTCCATGACCCTGCTAAGGGACGTCCAGTAGAAGTTGAGAGTGATGATGTGTGGTGCAAGGTGCGATGAATAACGAGGACACAGGGTTGCAGTCTCTTTACCTCTTTACTGAAGGCTTCAGGATCCTCAGTCCAGAGTACGGTTAACAGGGCTGTCTGAGACCGGCCGGACCGATGGTACCTCCAGAGTTCCCTTTGCAGGTGGAAATCTGTGCCTTCCTTCTAGCGCTTGTGTGTTGTAGTCCTTCCCTGCTGAGCACCACGGGATAGTCCTCACAACTGTTGTCTGTTTCTGATGTTCCCTCACAACTGATTCTGATGTTCTTCTCCGTCCCCCAGATGATATGGCTAGGACGCACCCATATGACGGGTAGGCCTGGAGTTCTTCCGGGACCCTAGAGTCGCCCCTCTCCCACTGTTGCCCCCTATGTCTGCTTAGGTGATTTTGGTGAGACAGCCCGCCTATAACTGACTGTCCTGCCGTTGGTTTGAAGTAGGGCTTGGAGCCAGTACTTCCTCGGCGTTTCCGGCCACCGGCTACGCGCCTCAGTAGGATGTTGCCTCGATCTTACAGCACGACTCCTACTGGTGTTTTCTCCTTGTTGCGTAGATCTCGTTTCTCACTCTTCACAATAAACCTCGCTTCTTGTCCTTTCTTGGGGTACCGCCGCAATGAAGTGCAGGCGCGGTCCCGTAACGTTCTTTCTGTTCGCTAGGCCTCTGTCAGGATCCCACCCCTGACAGGGACCCCCCTGAATCTTCCCCTGCAACACCCTCTGCCACAGGATGTTGCCTGGTTTCAACCCAGTCAGCTTCTGTCTAACTTCCTATCTAACCCCCAGTTTTACCAGACTGTGAGGAGTGGCCTAATACATAGCACCCTTAGCTACCCCTGGAGGCCAGACTGTGAAGTGTATTGGTGTCTGTGATACCTGGTCAGGTGAACTCCTTCAGTGCCATCAGACGTACCATAGCCCCCCTTAGTGGCGGAGCAACAGTACTGCAACGACCAGGACTCTGGGGCGCTGCACCCACATCCATATTAGGTTAAAATTGGCTGAATTTTCCAATTTCTGCCAGACCAGATGACCATTTAACGTATCTGGCTGCTTTCTAAAAGAAGACATTGAGTAATATTGAATTGTAATGTCTGATCGTTGTGTTAGCCCAGCACATAAGCTGTCACTTAGGGTTTTCTCCGCAATGAAAGCACATGCATATTTGGCTGCAACTGTGTATATGGGGTAGTCAGAGGAGAATGGAGATACAGTGCCTTGCGAAAGTATTCGGCTCCCTGGAACTTTTCAACCTTTTCCCACATATCATGCTTCAAACATAAAGATACCAAATGTAAATTTTTGGTGAAGAATCGACAACAAGTGGAACACAATTGTGAAGTTGAACGAAATTTATTCTTTATTTTAAATTTTTGTGGAAATTCAAAAACTGAAAACTTTCGCAAGGCACTGTAGTTGTCAGCCAAACATGTTTGACTTACTTTGATCTAAGGCAGTGGTTCCCAACCTTTCTGACCTTGACAGCCACATTCTGCTTAGAGAGAGGGTCGCGAGCCACATTCAGCACGGAGAGAGGGTCACGAGCCACATCCAGCTCCCACCCCCTTCAAAGTAGTGTCAACCAAAGCCCCCATTACAGGTATAATGACAAGCAAAGCTTTTCCACAGAAATCACTCCAGAGCACTACACTGAGATCCAGGGGTTCCCACAATACCCCCATTCAGTATTCTCCCAACACACTGTCACATCCAGCTTTGAGCACCTCCTCTAACAAGTAGTACAAACCTCCAGCGTACCTAAAACATCTCTAAACCCCTAAGACCAGTAAATGTGCATCCAGATCTGAAATTCTGTGCAGGGCTTCTCACAAAATTCACCATTTTGAGATGTGCTTTTCATACCTGTTTGCTAGACCTGGACCTAATGCATCAAGCTGGCAGACAGTCGCGAGCCACAATTCATGGGGCCGCGAGCCACATGTGGCTCCCGAGCTACAGGTTGGGGAGCTCTGATCTAAGGTATATTGACACCTCTAGTCAATAGCCTGCAGGTTATCAGTCATCACTATAAGGCCGGGGTCACACGGCATACAATGGGTACGGAAAGTATTCATACCCCTTTAAATTTTTAATTCTTTGTTTCATTGCAGCCATTTGATAAAGTCAAAAAAGTTCATTTTTTCTCATTAATGTACACTCTGCACCCCATCTTGAGTGGAAAAAAAACAGAAATGTAGTAATTTTTGCAAATTTGTTTAAAAAGAAAAACTGAAATATCACATGGTCATGAGTATTCAGACCCTTTGCTCAGTATGGAGTAGAAGCACCCTTTTCAGCTAGTACAGCCATGAGTCTTCTTGGGAATGATGCAACAAGTTTTTCACACCTGGATTTGGGGATCCTCTGCCACTCTTCCTTGCGGATCCTCTCTAGTTCTGTCAGATTGGATGGTGAACATTGGTGGACAGCCATTTTCAAGTCTCTCCAGAGATGCACAATTGGGTTTAGGTCAGGGCTCTGGCTGGGCCAGTCAAGAATGGCCACAGGGTTGTTCTGAAGCCACTCCTTTGTTATTTTAGCTGTGTGCTTAGGGTCATTGTCTTGTTGGAAGGTGAACCTTTGGCCAAGTCTGAGGTACAGAGCACTCTGGAAGAGGTTTTCATCCAGGCCGCATTCATGTTTCCTTCAATGACAACCAGTCGTCCTGTCCTTGCAGCTGAAAAACACCCCCATAGCATGATGCTGCCACCACCATGTTTCAATGTTGGGACTGTATTGGGCAGGTGATGAGCAGTGCCTGGTTTTCTCCACCCATACCACTTAGAATTATCACCATTAAGGTCTATCTTCGTCTCATCAGACCAGAGCATCTTATTTCTCATAGTCTGGGAGTCCTTCATGTGTTTTTTAGCAAATTCTATGCGGGCTTTCATATGTCTTGCACTGAGGAGTGGCATCTGTCGGGCCACTCTGCCATAAAGGCCCAACTGGTGGAGGGCTGCAGTGATAGTTGACTATGTGGAACTTTCTCCCATCTCCCTACTGCATCTTTGGAGCTCAGCCACAGTGATCTTGGGGTTCTTCTTTACCTCTGTCACCAAGGCTCTTCTCCCACAATTGCTCAGTTTCGCTGGATGGCCAGGCCTAGGAAGACTCCTGATTGTCCCAAACTTCTTCCATTTAAGGATTATGGAGGCCACTGTGCTCTTAGGAAGCTTGAATACTGCAGAAATTCTGTTGCAACCTTGGCCAGATCTGTGCCTTGCCTCAATTCTGTATCTGAGCTCCTTGGCCAGTTCCTTTTGACCTCATGATTCTCATTTGGCCTGACATGCACTGTCAGCTGTGAGGTCTTATATAGACAGGTGTATGCCTTTCCAAATCAAGTCCTATCAGTTTAATTAAACACAGCTCGCCTCCAATGAAGGGGAAAACTATCACAAGGAGGATCACAAGGAAATGGAGAGCATGTGACTTAAATATGAGGGTCTGAGCAAAGGGTCTGAATACTTATGACCATGTGATATTAGTTTTTCCTTTTTTGAATTTACCAAATGGCTGCTATGAAACAAAGAGTGAAATTAAAAGGGGTCTGAATACTTTCCATACCCACTGTAATAACCAATAGGGCCTAAGTGATTTTTAAAGGTGTTTTGAACTTCTAAGATACTGATGCCCTATCATAGGGTATCTCCTCCGATCAGCTGTTATCAGAACCAGCAGCGTCTGGATGTAAAAATTTGTAGGGTGTAGAACAAAACTGCTCCTTGACACTGTTTGGTGGTTGATCCCGGATATGAGAAACTGATCTGCAGTACTTGATTGTTGCCACTGCACAGCAATACTGTTCCACTCCCTGCAATGCTTATATCCTAGGGATGTAAGAGCAAAGTACTACAGTGCACAGGTGTTGGGAAAGGTGAAAAAATTCCCTGCAGTATATTGCCCTGCACTCAACAGGGCAGAGAAGTACGCCTGTGCAAGAGAGTGATGCCAGGGACCCTGTGTGAATGATGTAGGGACATGTCATCCGCACAAGGAGGATGAACGACGTAAGAAGATGGGAGGCGTCGGACCAAGAACATTGACACCTCTCAGACCGGTCCACCCCGCAGGTGAGTATAATAAAAGGTCTTTTTGTTTTCTTACAGGTCAGGTAGGGGGCTTATCTACAGAATTGTAGAATGCTGTATATCAGCCCTGAAAGGTGGTGGCCGCATCTCATAACCTGTTGACAGGTTCCATTTAATCGCTTTAGGGTTTAAAACCCTGAAGTAGTTTAAAGAAATGACATTCTTATTCTTTAGGCAGTGTTCTTCAGGAAGCCGCTGACTCTCTATGCTTAACGGTATAGACTAAAAGCCAACACCAGGCGGACCCGCCACAAGACTGACAGCAAAAGCTCCAGCGAAGCCTTCTCCGGAAAACTAACTCTGGTGGAGCGCCCGCCAGGGCCGTGGGGAGACTCGGTACCGGGCTGGTGGTTTTTAAAGGGGTGTGTCACGGCAGCAGTGACCCGGTCCGTGGCCCTGGGCGTCCAATAAAAGTGTCAATTGAAATTAAAGGGGAGTGAAAGTTTATAAGGGAATTGTTTGTGACGCCACATGTGATATTCGGCAAGTAGGAGATGTTAGCCGACGCTGCTTGAAGAGCCCCCTGGGGCTGATGGTGATGCAGCAGTGTTGTTACAGCTCTCCACAGGTAGAGCTACATCCCAGGGCAGTGATGGTGATAAAGGTTGATGATGGTGGTTGTAGTGCAGGGCAAGTGACACAGTAATAATTCAGAGGACACAGCAGGGTGCAGTTTCTACATGCTTACTCACAGTTCTTAGTTGTAGTCCCCAGCCGGGGTGCTGTGTCTTCCAGGTCTGTGGTTCAGCCAGCTCTCAAGTAAATTGGGTGCACCTTCCAGAACCCCCTGTCTATGTTCCTTTCCTGGCTCTCTCGCTGCGCTGGCTCTCACCCTTCTGCCCTGTGCCTTCACACACAGTGTCCCAATCCAGCAGCCTTAGATCTGGTTGGGCGAAACTCTGTTGGTCCCCTGTATCCTATGTGCCTGCCTTTTCAGCGAATGTGTTGAATGTGGCTGCAGCACATGCAGATGCTGTAGTCTCTGGCTGGCTGAGTCTTTTAGTCCACCACTAGTCTTGGGGGGCCGATTCCCCACTGCGACCTGGTCCCTCCACCTGGCGATGGTCAGCGTGGATGCAGGCCCCATGGGTGGACTGCTCACTACCCGTGCCCCTAGGACCCCTTCTTTCTCTCTTCTTGCTGTAGTTTCTCCTTTCTCTTGCTCCCTCTGACAGGGTACTCCAATCTCCACGTCTCACTTCGCTTCTTCCTCCCCACTGACTGACTACTTTCCCTCCTATTTAGCTCCACCCACCCCCTCTACCTAGTAACCCTTTCCTGACTGGGATGAGGCCAACCTCAATTAGGGTACACCCAGATGCCCTGACTGGAGTGTTGTGGTGTTGGATGCCGGTTAGTGTCCCCTCCTTACCCGAGAGCGGAGTCCTATGCCTCTGGATGCCATACTGGCGTTTTCATCAAGTGGCTAAATCTGAGAGAACTTAGCTATTCCGCCAGTGTCTAAATCTCGCCCTGTGTACAAACCTTAAAGTGGTTTTCCGCTTTCAGAAAACCAGTCTGCAGTTGTTGTTTTTATTTTTTTTAACTATGCTTTTTTTTCACATTCCTTCTGTCCAACTCTGAGACTCCAGTGCTATTCTGGATGGCTGTTATTGTCTGGTAGCTGACATCACGCTGACAACGCTGCAGTCAGTAAGCTCCATGGCTCTGTCAAGTAGACAGAACAAGCCACTGAACTCACTGATTGGCTGCAGCGCTTTCGATATGTCACTGCTGCAGACATAAAAACAAACACTCAGCAGTGACCTCGGGTAAAGTGAATAAAGCAGTTTGCTTTTAAAACAAACTGCGCTTGAGGACAGAGGTTTTCTGGAACCAGAAAACCCCTTTAAGCCTGGATGATGAATACGTACTGCTGAACAAATATGGATAGGGGCAGAAGCGCGCACAATAGGGCAATACGTCAGGAAGGAGAGGGTAAAGGTGATGGTAGCGCTCACCTGGCGAGGTTGTATAAAAGCACAACCCATAGAGTGAATATCCAATGCTGCTGCTCCGTGGCTGGAGGAATCCAATCTCCCAGATGTGTAGTTGCTAGAGTGGAAGTTATCACATTAAGCAGGCTGTGCTGCAGTAATGAATGGTGCCTTTGAGTTCAAGATGAGATTCTTAATAGTAACCAACACGATTTGGCGCCGAACCAGTGCCTTTTTCAAAGTACCGTAATAAAAAATATATACCGTATATGTTATATTTGCCATTTAATATAAATGCACGTGTGCTACATATAAATAAACATTATTATTTATCTCATGTGGTAATAAAGACATCATGAAATTAGGAAACAATTCATGTGGGAAACTTTTGTTGTAATTAGGATAATCTAAACCTGCGCCATAATGATGTTCTTGATTAGAAGGGAATAGTCTCTAATATTTTCTCTTCTCCCTTGAGCCAGACTCCAAATGGCTCTTGATCTAAAAGGCCTTGTAGGACCATATCTGGATGATGCAGTGGGAGCCATAGCTATATTGAAATAACATAAGTATCATAGTGAGGAATTCCCCCAGCCATCTTTTTGGAAACCTATTTTTTTCAGTAGAGTCTGAAAGGGGAGGTATGGCCAAAATGAGACTGATGTATTAGCCCTTTGCCTCTTATTGAGCCACCACCTTTAATAAAAGTGTGAAGATGCTCAAAAGTTTAGCGACTTTTGTCGTTTTCTTGCCAATAGCATGCCTGCTCTGCCAAAGAGAAGTGGCATCCCTTACGCCAGAAATCTTATTCCAGTCCTTTTATTGAATCAGGTGTCTCTTACTCCACCATGCCCCTTCATTAAGACAAGCGTGTACAACAGCAGTCTTGGGGCCATAAGGTATAATGACAACACCAAAGAAGAGGGTCCTCAGCTTTGGATCAGTAGAGCGCTGCTCAGGAACTATTGAATGCCATGGAAAATTAACATAGATGCCTTGATTCTTCAAGATGGGCTTTTTTCCCAAAGGTCTTGATGAGGGGACGAGTTGGAGTGAGACATTCCTGATTCATTAAAATTGATTTGTCAGCAGGCTTTTACTATTTAATCTGAGAGCAGCATAGTATAGGGCATGAGACCCTGATTCCAGCGATGTGTCACTTAGGCTGTGTGCTGTAGTTTCAATACAACCAGTGTTTTATCAGCAGGAGATTATCCCTAGAGGACTAGGTCTAACATGCCCAGCAGTCATGCTAATCTGTGTAACCCCACTCTCACCACTGATTAGCAGCTAGGTGACAATGTACGCTGTACACAGAAAGCTGTCAATCAGAGGTGTGGGCGGAGTTATACACAGCCCAAAAGTCTTAGCTCTGCTGCTTCTACATCACACAAAACAGGAGTTCTGTCAAAACTGCACCAAGCAGCCAGGAAGTGACTCCTGGATGGAATCAGGGTATCTGTCTCTATTTTATAATGCTATCAGATTACATAGCAAAAACCAGCTGACCGATTCCCTTTAAGAGGCACACACAGGAGCATGTGACAAGTGATGTGTACCTCGCCACTAATCTTACTCCAGTCAGTGTGGAATTAAACAAGCTGCGGTGTCACTCCGCTGCCCTGCCCCAGCTCTACCCATTTTGGCAGATCTGGGCGAAACTGACATGGAAACACGAAAAGTTGCAAAAGTTTTGTGCAACTCTGTATTTTCAATGCGATATATGCCAATCACTTTGAGGAATCGGGGCCAGAGACTCGGGTCACAGGAACAGCCTGATGAACTGCTAACAGACAGTATATTCTACGCTTGACCATAGCCACCGTAGGAAGCAGAATGCCTCATTCATTTTACAGCAATGACTTTAATTGGAAAATTATAAGAACCTCAGAATAGTACCAATAAAAACTAAATCTTGTATTGCTAATTTTTTTCTTTTATTTTAGATAGCGAAACATAAAAAGTTACACTAGATCTGTCTCCAGAACTATGGAATGTAAGGTCACCGCGGTGCCTGGCTCATTAGACACTCCTCACAGTGCTTGTTGGAGTGTTTCTACACTTCCTCTCTCCTTTCTGAAACATATATTCCTGCTTTCCTGGCAAACATGTAGATCGTATTAAAGGGGGTGGTTCAGCAGCTAGAATGTCCTTCTCTCAAGCTGTGTCAGGGGTAATGTCAATCATGCCAAGTGGGCGTGGTTACAGAACCTGATGCTGGGGCTAGTCTGAAGGCATGCATGCCCTGCTGGGCTATGGAAACATAAGGGTTTCTGCGCACGTTACGTTTTTGCTGCGGTTTATCCTGCAGGCAAAACCCGCTCTCGTGTCATTAAAGAAGCTGCTTACAAAAAGCAGGTTTTGCTTTTTATTGAAAAATCGCTGAAAGAAGTGACATGCTGCAGTTTTCCAAATCCGTCAGGAAAATAAACCCGATGTGTGTGCATGAGATTTCTGAGAACTCATAGACTTTGCTGGTGCTTAAATTTTGCATAAAAAATGCAGCAAAAACGCAACATGTGAACATAGACGAAGTCTTTCTTGCAACAGTTTTGAAGAGATTTGGAAGAGTCCTCCTTTTTTTTGGCAGATTTTTTACTTTACAGTGCCAGGGTTGGAGCATTTCCCAGGAGGAGCAGCTTTGGGAAGGTGACATGCAGTTTCTCTTCTCCCACCAGGCATTTTTCAACACAGCAAAGTGGTTTTACAGCAGAAATGGCAAGGAAGAGTCTTTTAATTGATTATTCAGGGGTTGTTTGAAGTGAACCTGCTCCAACAATCCCCATATGCACTTAGCCTTAGGTAACCTGGCAGGTTCACTTCACAATGGAGTTGTCCAAATCTACTAACACAGGCCCTGTAACGTGGCATGGGGCGGTACCTGTGGGTGAGGTGCTCAACTCTTGTGCCTCAGTACGTTACTTGAAAGTGGGGGTCCAGGTGGGTGCGTGGTCTTGTGATGTGAGGATGCTACGCCCGCGTAGGCCACTGGTTAATGATGACTGGGATGTTAAACAGTTTAATGATGGAGATTACCAGTGAAAAATTAACCTTTTTACTGAATGCTAACTTGGGGGCTATATACAGTAGATAGTGGGTATACAGCTTCCTTCACAATATGGAGCATTTTCCCACACACAGCTCCAATTCTTTCCTCTTTACTTGCTTGTCCTCAATCTTCACCATTCGTCTCTACTTCACCACAGCCTGGCTCAGTGCTACAATCCACTTAGCGAGACTCCTATTCTCAACCGGCAGTTCTTCATCTTCTTTCCCAGAATGGCTGGTACTTACAAGTGCTTCTCACAAAATTAGAATATAAAAAAGTTAATTATTTCAATTCTTCAATACAAAAAGTGAAATTCATACAGTACAGAGCATAAGTTTGGACACACCTCATTTAAAGATTTTTCTGTATTTTCAGGACTATGAAAATTGAACATTCACACTGAAGGCAACAAAACTATGAATTAACACATGTGGAATTATATACTTAACAAAAAAGTGTGAAACAACTGAAATTATGTCTTTTATATTCTAGGTTCTTCAAAGTAGCCACCTTTTGCTTTGATGACTGCATTGCACACTCTTGGCATTCTCTTGATGAGCTTCAAGAGGTAGTCACTGGGAATGGTTTTCACTTCACAGGTGTGCCGTCAGGTTTAATAAATGGGATTTATTGCCTTATAAATGGTGTTGGGACCATCAGTTCTGTTGTGCAGAAGTCTGGTGGATTCATAGCTGAAAGTCCTACTGAATAGACTGTTAGCTGCTTTTTTCTTGCCATAATACAAATTCTAAGTAAAGAAAAACGAGTGGTCATCATTAATTTAAGAAATGAAGGTCAATCAGTCCAAAAAATTGGGAAAACTTTGAAAGTGTCCCCAAGTGCAGTGGCAAAAACCATCAAGAGCTACAAAGAAACTGGCTCACATGAGGGCCGCCCCAGGAAAGGAAGACCAAGAGTCACCTCTGCTTCTGAGGATAAGTTTATCCGAGTCACCAGCCTCAGAAATCGCAGGTTAACAGCAGCTCAGATTAGAAACCAGGTCAATGCCACACAGCGTTCTAGCAGCAGACACATCTCTACAACAACTGTTAGGCCGGGGACACACACAACGTATAAAAATACGGTCCGTTTTACACAGACGAGAATTGCACAAATGTTTGCAAAACAGTGATCCATGTGCAGTGCGAGGATGCGATTTCCTCGCATCAAATTATCCGTGTGTCATCCGTATGACATCCGTACGACGATATTTTCTCACCGGCTTGCAAAACGGACATAGAATGGATCCATGGCCTCAAATATTAGTTAAAACATATATACAGTCTAATATATATATATATATAATGTCAGTGAGACACATATATATTTATATTTCATATAGCGCTAGATAGCAGAAAAGCCGGTAATTCAATTGCCGGCTTTTCCTATCTCCTTCACAAACCCGACATGATATGAGACATGGTTTACATACAGTAAACCATTTCATATCCCTTATTTTATTACATATTCCGGACTACTAATGTTAGAAGTGTATGTGTGCAAAATTTGGGGACTCTAGCTGTTAAAATAAAGGGTTAAATCACAGAAAAAACTGGCGTGGGCTCCCGCCAATTTTCTCCGCCAGAGTGGTAAAGCCAGTGACTAAGGGCATATATTAATAGCCTAGGGAGGTACCATGGTTATTGGACCCCCTGGCTAAAAACATCTGCCCCCAGCCACCCCAGAAGAGGCACATCTAGAAGATGCACCTATTCTGGCACTTGGCCACTCTATTCCCACTCCCGTGTAGCGGTGGGATATGGGGTAATGAAGGGTTAATGTCACCTTGCTATTGTAAGGTGACATTAAGCCAGGTTAATGGAGAGGTGTCAATAAGACACCTATCCATTATTAATCCAATAGTAGTAAATGGTTAATAAAACACACACACACATTAGGGAAAATTATTTTAATGAAATAAAGACACAGGGTGTTGTAATAGTTTATTATACTCTCAATCCAATTGAAGACCCTTGTCACCTAAAACAAAGTTAAAATAAAAAACAACAGTATCCCATACCTTTCGTCATTCAGTCATGTCCCACGATGTAAATCCATCTGAAGGGGTTAATTTACAAGCAGGAGCTCTGCTAATGCAGCTGTGCTCCTGCCTGTAAACGTTGGGGAATGAATGGAAGCAGGGGAACGTAGTTACCTAGACTTGCGGTGCTGCGCCCCCTGCTTGCATAAACTCATATGAACTCGAGCGTGGGAATTTTTCTGAATCTTTTCTCCAGATGAAAAATTCTTCCAGATGTGCCTTTTCTGGGGTGGCTGGGGCAGATGTTTTTAGTCAGGGGGGGGTCCAATAACCATGGTATCTCTCTAGGCTATTAATATCTGCCCTCAGTCACTGGCTTTATCACTCTGGCGGAGAAAATTGCACGGGAGCCCACGCCAGTTTTTTTCCGCGATTAGCTGTTAAAATAAAGGGTTAAGAGTCCCCAAATTTTGCACACATACACTTCTAACATTAGTAGTCCGGAATATGTAATAAAATAAGGGATATGAAATGGTTTACTGTATGTAAACCATGTCTCATATCATGTCGGGTTTGGGAAGGAGATAGCAAAAGCCGGCAATTGAATTACCGGCTTTTCTGCTATCTAGCGCTATATGAACTATAAATATATGTATATATATATGTCTCACAGAGATAGAGATAATGTGTAGACATTCATTTTCTCTATTCTATTCTGTCAGTGTGACACTGCGCTGAATTGCCAGCTTTTCTATAGAACACCGGTGCGTATTTCTCGCAAGTCACACTGATGGTCCGTGTGCAATCCGATTTTTTTTCTCACCCCCATAGACTTTCATTGGCGATTCTCGGCCGAGATACGCTGACAATCGCAGCATGCTGCGATTTCACTCTGATCCTGAATACGGCTGAGAAAACAACGGATAATAGGAGCTGCCCCATAGCTTAACATTGGGCCGAGTGCTATGTGATTTTTTTATCGCATTGCACTCGGCTGTATTATGGTCTAGTGTGACTCCGGCCTTAAGAGGAGACTTTGTGCAGCAGGCCTTCATGGTAAAATAGCTGCTAGGAAACCACTGCTAAGGATAGGCAACAAGCAGAAGAGACTTGTTTGGGCTAAAGAACACAATGAATGGACATTAGACCAGTGGAAATCTGTGCTTTGGTCTGGAGTCCAAATTTGAGATCTTTGGTTCCAACCACCGTGTCTTTGTGCGACGCAGAAAAGGTGAATGGATGGATTCTACATGCCTGGTTCCCACCGTGAAGCATGAAGGAGGAGGTGTGATGGTGTGGGGGTGCTTTGCTGGTGACACTGTTGGGGATTTATTCAAAATTGAAGGCATACTGAACCAGCATGGCTACCACAGCATCTTGCAGTGGCATGCTATTCCATCCGGTTTGCGTTTAGTTGGACCATCATTTATTTGTCAACAGGACAATGACCCCAAAACACCTTCAGGCTTTGTAAGGGCTATTTGACCAAGAGGGAGAGTGATGGGGTGCTACGCCAGATGACCTGGCCTCCACAGTCACCAGACCTGAACCCAATCGAGATGGTTTGGGGTGAGCTGGACCGCAGAGTGAAGGGAAAAAGGCCAACAAGTGCTACGCATCTCTGGGAACTCCTTCAAGATTGTTGGAAGAACATTTCCGGTGACTACCTCTTGAAGCTCATCAAGAGAATGCCAAAAGTGTGCAAGAAAGAACTATATCTTGGTACCGTGTTAGCCAGTAGATAGAAAAATATTTAAAATTGAGAGTCCTCAGTGGTTGATACCTTTTAATGGCTAACTGAAAAGATGGTAACAAATTGCAAGCTTTCGAGACAACATACGTCTCTTCATCAGGCAAAGACTAATACAAATTCTGAAGAATCACATATTTATGCACAACATAGTATAGAAAAAAAAAAAAGAGGGGAAAAAAACCATGGCTAAGCCAGATGACATGAAGCAGAATTACCATGGGTGATAAACAGTTATGTCCATAAATATTGGGCCAATTCTTAGATAAGGATTGTTTTATTGTCCTGTGATTAGGGTCTCTGTTGTGATGACCCCACATGGTCTGATGGGCAAGTTCATTAGTTGATGTAAAAAGACATAAATCCATGTGACACATTCATTCCTGCAGTTAGAGTGTCAAAGGTCGTCATCAGTTTATATTCCCAGACTCTCCTGTCTTTCTGCGATTTGAAGTTACCTTTTAGTACAAGTAATTTCATGTCCATAATGTTATGATTTGGGAGACAGAAATGTATTGCCACAGGTATATCCATTCTTTTTTCTCTTATTGCATGGCGGTGAGAGTTCATCCTTGTTCTCAGTTTCTGCCCTGTCTCCCCCAGGTGTCTCCCTCAGAATGGTAATTCTGCTTCATGTCACCTGGCTTATCCATGGTTTTTTTTCCCTTTTTTTTTTTTTTTTCTATACTATGTTGTGCATAAATATGTGATTCTTCAGAATTTGTTTTAGTCTTTGCCTAATGAAGATACGTATGTTGTCTCGAAAGCTTGCAATTTGTTACCATCTTTTCAGTTAGCCATTAAAAGGTATTAACCACTGAGGACTCTCAATTCTAAAAGTGTGCAAAGCAGTCAACAAAGCAAAAGGTGGCTACTTTGAAGAACCTAGAATATAAGACATATTTTCAGTTGTTGCGTACTTTTTTGTTAAGTGTATAACTCCACATGTGTTAATTCATAGTTTTGATACCTTCAGTGTGAATTTACAATTTTCATAGTCATGAAAATACAGAAAAATCTTTAAATGAGGTGTGTCCAAACTTTTGCTCTGTACTGTATATTATATAGTAATTACAAATAGAGTGATCCATTTCAAGTGTTGATTTCTGTTAGTGTTGATGATTATGGCTTACAGCTAATGAAAACACAAAAGTCACTCAGTAAATTAGAATAAGTAACAAACACGTGCAAAGGCTTCCAAAGCATTTAAAAAGGTCCCTTAGTCTGTTTCAGTAGGCTCCACAATCATGGGGAAGACTTGACACACTCCACAAGGAGGGTAAGCCACAAAAGGTCATTGCTTAAGAAGCCGGCTGTTCACAGAGTGCTGTATCCAGGCATATTAATGGAAAATTGAGAGGAAGGAAAAGGTGTGGTACAAAAAGGTGCACAAGCAACCGGGATAACAGCAGCTTTGAAAGGATTTTTAAGAAAAGGCCATTAAAAAATGTGAGGGAGATTCACAAGGAGTGGACTGCTGCCGGAGTCATTTCTTCAAGAGCCACCACACACAGACGTATCCAGGACATGGGCTACAAAAGTCACATTCCTTGTTTAAAGCCACTCATGACCAATAGACAGCGCCAGAAGCATCTTACCTGGACCAAGGAGAAAATTAACTGGACAGTTGCGCATTGGTCCAAGGTGTTGTTTTCAGATGGAAGTAAATTTTGCATTTCATTTGGAAATCAAGGTCCCAGAGTCTGGAGGAAGAATGTAGAGGCACACAATCCAAGCTGCTTGAGGTCTAGTGTGAAGTTTCCACAATCAGTGATGGTTTGGGGAGCCATGTCATCTGCTGGTGTAAGTCCTCTGTGTTTCATCAAGACCATAGTGAGCACAGCCATCTACCAGGAAATTTTAGAGCATTTCATGCTTTCTACTGCTTACAAGTTTTTTGGAGATGGAAATTTCATTCTCCAGCAGGACTTGGCACCTGTCCACACTGCCAAAAGTACCAATACCTGGTTTAAAAACAACAGTATGACTGTGCTTAATTGTCCAACAAACTGACTTTATTCCATAAAGAATCTATGGGGTATTGTCAAGAGGAAGATGAGAGACACCAGACCCAAAAACGCAGACGAGCTGAAGGCTGCTATCAAAGCAACCTGGGCTTCCATAACACCTCAGCAGTACCACAGACTGATCGCCTCCATGCCATGACACATTGATGCAATAACTGATGCAAAAGGAGCCCCGACCAAGCATTGAGTGCATCTAATGAACATACATTTCAGTAGGCCAACATTTGGGATTTTAAAATCATTTTCCAAGCTGCTGTTACAAAGTATTCTAATGTACTGAGGAAATGACTTTTGGGTTTTCATTGGCTGTAAGCCACAATCATCAACATTAACACGAATAAACACTTGAAATAGATCACTGTTTGTAATGACTCCATAATAATATGAGTTTCACTTTTTGTATTGAAGAACTGAAATATATTAACTTTTTTTTATGATATTCTAATTTTGTGAGAAGCACCTGTATCTGCACTCGGCCCTGTTGCCTTCCGGCCATAATGCTAGGTGTCCTCTCCCAGGACCTATCTCCGATCAATCACTCTTTTTTCTGTTACTTCTCTCCTTCCTTTCACTAGGATCTCGCTATCCTCTCTGACGGTCTCCTCTCACGTTAGGGACACCCACGACAGGCGGCACTGCTTTCTACGCACACTGGGCACTATCCACTATCTCACTCTGTCCCTTCTCCATAGCCCCCCCACACTGGGCTAGTCCCAATCGCTAACTCTCACTACCGTTGTCAACGCACAGAACAATCCACATTAAACATTATATAATACTAGCTATTGAACCCGTTCTACGCCCGGGTGGCGAGCATTTATATTGGTATATGGTCTCCATCCTGGTATGTGCTGCTCCCATCTTGCTCTCCCATCCTGTCATGTGCTGCTCCATCCTGCGCCCCCATCCTGTCATGTGCTGCTCCACCGTGTCATGTGCTGCTCCATCCTGCATCCCCATCCTGTCATGTGCTGCTCCACCGTGTCATGTGCTGCTCCATCCTGCGCCCCATCCTGTCATGTGCTGCTCCACCGTGTCATGTGCTGCTCCATCCTGCATCCCCATCCTGTCATGTGCTCCCATCCTGCGCCCCCATCCTATCACGTGCTGCTCCATCCTGCGCCCCCATCATTGTGGGCGGCTGTGCGGAGTGCAGGCGGCTGTGCGGAGTGCGGGCGGCTGTGCTGAGTGCGGGCGGCTGTGCTGAGTGCGGGCGGCTGTGCTGAGTGCGGGCGGCTGTGCTGAGTGCGGGCGGCTGTGCTGAGTGCGGGCGGCTGTGCTGAGTGCGGGCGGCTGTGCGTGGCGCTGCTGGGTGCGGGCGGCTGTGGGTGGCTGTGCTGGGTGCAGCGGCTGTGTGTGGCTGTGGGCGGCGGCTGTGGGCGGCTGTGCTGGGTGCGGCGGCTGCGCTGGGTGCGGCGGCTGTGCGTGGCTGTGCTGGGTGCGGCGGCTGTGGGTGGCTGTGCGTGGCTGTGCTGGGTGCAGCGGCTGTGCGTGGCTCTAGGCGGCTGTGCGTGGCTGTGGGCGGCTGTGCGTGGCTGTGCTGGGTGCGGCGGCTGTGGACGGCTGTGCTGGGTGCGGCGGCTGTGCTGGGTGCGGCGGCTGTGCTGGGTGCGGCGGCTGTGGGTGGCTGTGTGTGGCTGTGCTGGGTGCAGCGGCTGTGCGTGGCTCTAGGCGGCTGTGGGCGGCTGTGCGTGGCTGTGCTGGGTGCGGCGGCTGTGGACGGCTGTGCTGGGTGCGGTGGCTGTGCTGGGTGCGGCGGCTGTGCTGGGTGCGGCGGCTGTGCTGGGTGCGGCGGCTGTGCGTGGCTGTAGGCGGCTGTGCGTGGCTGTGGGCGGCTGTGCTGGGTGCGGTGGCTGTGCTGAGTGCGGCGGCTGTGCTGAATGCGGGCGGCTGTATGTGGCGCGGCTGTGCTGGGTGCGGGCTGCTGTGGGTGGCTGTGCTGGGTGCGGCGGCTGTGGACGGCTGTGCTGGGTGCGGCGGCTGTGCTGGGTGCGGCGGCTGTGGACGGCTGTGCTGGGTGCGGTGGCTGTGCTGTGTGCGGCGGCTGTGTGTGGCTGTGCGTAGCTGTGGGCGGCTGTGCGTGGCTGTGCTGGGTGCGGTGGCTGTGCTGGGTGCGGCGGCTGTGCTGGGTGCGGCGGCTGTGCTGGGTGCGGCGGCTGTGCTGGGTGCGGTGGCTGTGGTGGGTGCGGCGGCTGTGGGTGGCTGTGCTGGGTGCGGCGGCTGTGGGCGGCTGTGCTGGGTGCGGCGGCTGTGCTGGGTGCGGCGGCTGTGCGTGGCTGTGCTGGGTGCGGTGGCTGTGGTGGGTGCGGCGGCTGTGGGTGGCTGTGCTGGGTGCGGCGGCTGTGTGTGGCTGTGGGCGGCTGTGCGTGGCTGTGCTGGGTGCGGCGGCTGTGCTGAGTGCGGCGGCTGTGCTGGGTGCAGCGGCTGTGCGTGGCTGTGCTGGGTGCGGCGGCTGTGCTGGGTGCGGCGGCTGTGCGTTGCTGTGGGCGGCTGTGCGTGGCTGTGGGCGGCTGTGCGTGGCTGTGCTGGGTGCGGTGGCTGTGCTGGGTGCGGCGGCTGTGCTGGGTGCGGCGGCTGTGCTGGGTGCGGCGGCTGCGCTGGGTGCGGCGGCTGTGCGTGGCTGTGCTGGGTGCGGCGGCTGTGGGTGGCTGTGCGTGGCTGTGCTGGGTGCAGCGGCTGTGCGTGGCTCTAGGCGGCTGTGCGTGGCTGTGGGCGGCTGTGCGTGGCTGTGCTGGGTGCGGCGGCTGTGGACGGCTGTGCTGGGTGCGGCGGCTGTGCTGGGTGCGGCGGCTGTGCTGGGTGCGGCGGCTGTGGGTGGCTGTGCTGGGTGCAGCGGCTGTGCGTGGCTCTAGGCGGCTGTGCGTGGCTGTGCTGGGTGCGGCGGCTGTGGACGGCTGTGCTGGGTGCGGTGGCTGTGCTGGGTGCAGCGGCTGTGCTGGGTGCGGCGGCTGTGCGTGGCTGTGGGCGGCTGTGCGTGGCTGTGGGCGGCTGTGCGTGGCTGTGCTGGGTGCGGTGGCTGTGCTGGGTGCGGCGGCTGTGCTGGGTGCGGCGGCTGTGCGTGGCTGTGCTGGGTGCGGCGGCTGCGCTGGGTGCGGCGGCTGTGCGTGGCTGTGCTGGGTGCGGCGGCTGTGGGTGGCTGTGCGTGGCTGTGCTGGGTGCAGCGGCTGTGCGTGGCTCTAGGCGGCTGTGCGTGGCTGTGGGCGGCTGTGCGTGGCTGTGCTGGGTGCGGCGGCTGTGCGTTGCTGTGGGCGGCTGTGCGTGGCTGTGCTGGGTGCGGTGGCTGTGCTGGGTGCGGCGGCTGTGCTGGGTGCGGCGGCTGTGCGTGGCTGTGCTGGGTGCGGCGGCTGCGCTGGGTGCGGCGGCTGTGCGTGGCTGTGCTGGGTGCGGCGGCTGTGGGTGGCTGTGTGTGGCTGTGCTGGGTGCAGCGGCTGTGCGTGGCTCTAGGCGGCTGTGCGTGGCTGTGGGCGGCTGTGCGTGGCTGTGCTGGGTGCGGCGGCTGTGGACGGCTGTGCTGGGTGCGGTGGCTGTGCTGGGTGCAGCGGCTGTGCTGGGTGCGGCGGCTGTGCTGGGTGCGGCGGCTGTGCTGGGTGCGGCGGCTGTGCGTGGCTGTAGGCGGCTGTGCGTGGCTGTGGGCGGCTGTGCTGGGTGCGGTGGCTGTGCTGAGTGCGGCGGCTGTGCTGAGTGCGGGCGGCTGTATGTGGCGCGGCTGTGCTGGGTGCGGGCTGCTGTGGGTGGCTGTGCTGGGTGCGGCGGCTGTGGACGGCTGTGCTGGGTGCGACGGCTGTGCTGGGTGCGGCGGCTGTGCTGGGTGCGGCGGCTGTGGACGGCTGTGCTGGGTGCGGTGGCTGTGCTGGGTGCGGCGGCTGTGGGCGGCTGTGCGTAGCTGTGGGCGGCTGTGCGTGGCTGTGCTGGGTGCGGTGGCTGTGCTGGGTGCAGCGGCTGTGCTGGGTGCGGCGGCTGTGCTGGGTGCAGCGGCTGTGCTGGGTGCGGCGGCTGTGCTGGGTGCGGCGGCTGTGCTGGGTGCGGTGGCTGTGGTGGGTGCGGCGGCTGTGGGTGGCTGTGCTGGGTGCGGCGGCTGTGGGCGGCTGTGTGTGGCTGTGCTGGGTGCGGCGGCTGTGCTGGGTGCGGCGGCTGTGCGTGGCTGTGCTGGGTGCGGTGGCTGTGGTGGGTGCGGCGGCTGTGGGTGGCTGTGCTGGGTGCGGCGGCTGTGTGTGGCTGTGGGCGGCTGTGCGTGGCTGTGCTGGGTGCGGCGGCTGTGCTGAGTGCGGCGGCTGTGCTGGGTGCAGCGGCTGTGCGTTACTGTGCTGGGTGCGGCGGCTGTGCTGGGTGCTGCGGCTGTGCGTTGCTGTGGGCGGCTGTGCGTGGCTGTGGGCGGCTGTGCGTGGCTGTACTGGGTGCGGTGGCTGTGCTGGGTGCGGCGGCTGTGCGTGGCTGTGCTGGGTGCGGCGGCTGTGCTGGGTGCGGCGGCTGTGCGTGGCTGTGGTGGGTGTGGACGTAAGTGGCGTAGGTAACAAATAGCTGTGGCATGAAGTGCCACAGCCTCATGGCACAGCAATTTGTTACTTGCGGAGGGTGAGTATACTTACCTGTCCCGTTCCACCGACGCCATTCCGGGCCATGAATATCCCCCTGCTCCCGGAATCGGCGCCTGCGCAGTCCGCGCTTTCCGGCGCCATTTTCTTGAAGACACATTGCAGTGTGTCTTCAAGAAAATGGCGCTGGAAAGCGCGGACTGCGCAGGCGCCTTTTCCGGCACCAGGAGGACAGATTTTCTGTGTCCTCCTGGTGCCGGAAAAGGTGCCTGCGCAGTCCGCGCTTTCTGGCGCCATCTTCTTGAAGACACACTGCAATGTGTCTTCAAGAAAATGGCGCCGGAAAGCGCGGACTGCGCAGGCGCCGATTCCGGGAGCAGGGGGATATTCATGGCCCGGAATGGCGTCGGTGGAACGGGACAGGTAAGTATACTCACCCTCCGCCTCCTGGCTCGTCCCTGTTTCTCTGTTGGAGATCGCGGTGTGCGTTCAGCGCTTACGCATACCGCGATCTCCTGGGAGCGTCGCTCTGTGGGGTCCAGACTGCGCCGGCGCTTGCGCAGTCTATAAAGGCTTCGGACAGAGTGACGCTCCCAGCGTTATATTATAGATTATTATAGTCCATCTCCCTACAGCGACAGTGTCGTGTCCATGCAGATAAGGCTACTTTCACACTAGTCCGTCAGTATGGGCTGTCGCAAACCGTCAGCCCGACAGATAGTGTGTTAATGTAGCTCAACGTGGGCAGCGGATACAGTTTTACAACGCATCCGCTGCCCATTGTGAGGTCCGGGGAGGAGAGGGCGGAGTTTCGGCAGCACTTCCGCAGTCGAAAATGGCAGACTCGCTGCACAAAAAGTTACATGGAACTTTTTTTGTGCCGACGGTCCGCTAAAACACGACGCATCCGTCAAATGATGGATGCGACGTGTGGCACTAATGAAAGTCTAAGGAGAAAAAATGCATCCTGCTGGCAACTTTGCAGGATGCTTTTTTTCTCCAAAACGACGCATTGCAACGTGCGTCGAACGACGCTAATGTGAAAGTAGCCTAAGGCTTCTTTCACACTAGCGTCGGGCTCGGTCCGTCGCAGTGCGTCGGGCTGAGGTCCCCGACGCTAGCGCTGTCTCCGCTGCACAACGGGGGCAGCGGATGCATTTTTCCAGCGCATCCGCTGCCCCATTGTGAGGTGCGGGGAAGTGTGGGGAGGTGGGGGCGGAGTTCCGGCCGCGCATGCGCGGTCGGAAAAAGCGGACCGTCGGGAGCAAAAAACGTTACATGTAACGTTTTTTTGGTCCCGACGGTCCGCCACAACACGGCGCAACTGTCGCACGACGGTTGCGACGTGTGGCAATGCGTCGCTGTTGTGACGCCCGGGAGACCGAGGTACCCAGCACCAGATCAATGAGGTCCGTCTCTTGAGGGCGATGTCACTAGTGGCTTGACCAGGTGCTGTGGCCTCAGGCGATGTACAGTATAAGGGATATCATGAAGGAACAGACACTTACTTGATCAGCAGCAGGTCCTCTCAGCTGTGATGACCCCGATCCTGGATTGATGGCTATTGTTCAAAATGAAAGACTGAGGCGCTGAAATGTTTAACCAGTTTACTTCAACAAAAAGGGATTTGTGACCAACACTGTCACCGGAGTCTGTATAAGAACTCTGAAATTACTTTGACCCTGTCAGGATTTCCACCTCTTATTATGCGCAGCTTCTGTATGGCCCTGCTGCTGTATGTGAACTGGCTGCCGGCCCAATCTGTCTCTTCTATGCTCTGGTTCGACGGACAACCCAAGTCCTTTTTTGTCGGCTTACCTCCTCTGGGAGTACCGCTGAACTCTGTGTCTGTTGCTGCGTCTTACCCTGGTGAAGCTGATATCACCTCACGTCCTTCCGGTTGCTGTATTATATATAATAAATATAGCCACGGATCCGGTATCCGTCTCTGCGCCTATTCTGGGTAGTGATTATTGCTACCCGGTTCTCACAATGTCCTTTTTCTCTACTCCTCTTTTCCTACTATGGGTTTTACGGGCCTATAATCCGTCATAGGGCTGTTAGGAGTTCAGTTATACAACCTCTCACTTTCAGCTCCTCAGCCCAACTGCCAGTCCTTTTCTCAGACCAGACTAGATCAAGGGGAGTCTCTGGAGCTCCCCCTTCTGGCCGGAGATGGTAGTGCAGTCTTGCTATTCTAGTATTTGTATTTGGTGTCAATAACTATTTTTGTGGCAAATACCCCTAGGGGCGCCACACTAATGTTAGTCAATGCTCAAAAAACGCATCCTGCAAGAACTTTTGCAGGATGCGTTTTTTTCGGCAAAACGACGCATTTGCGACGTATTGCAGTTAACGCTAGTGTGAAAGTCGCCTAAGCCACCACCTGTGGGGAGCAGTGGAGCGCTCAGGTGCGTGGCGGAGAGGACCGTTATACATCGTGCCTGTGGCGTCTCCTCGGCTGTGCGCAGTAGGCCGGTATGTGAGGACAGATCCCGGAGGGCCGACCCGGGGTCCCCATAGTGCAGAAGGGCCACTCTAGACAAGAAACAGTTTCACGCTGAGCCCGCGTTGTGGCGTGGACAACTCCGGTTCCTGGGGCGCCAGACTGGCTCTCCACTAGCCTCTGACTAGTAACCAATGACTCCTCTGCATGCACCTGACTGCCATGGCGAGAACTAGGCCCACAGAGGAGATGAACTGCACAGTCATCACACCCACAGCAGGACACAGCCGTGCGGCAGCGGCGGGGTTAACCTGCCCTCAGTAAAACTGCCAAGTCACGGCGGGGAGTGACGCAAGGTCCCGCCCACGTGACGCGGCGCTGCCGGAGAACTAGAGCCTCAGCCTGTGGCGCGCAGTCAGGCAGCGCGAGTCACGTGGTCTGTCAGCCGCCTCCTAATAACAAGACTGCGGTGGGAGGAGCGGCGTGACAGACCGGCGTGCGAGCGCGGGGAACACTTCGTTCACGGTGTCCGCTCTGCGCACGGTCTCCGGGGGTCTTTATTGTCGGCACGTACGGGAGCTGCAGGTATGGGGTTACTGTCTCACGGCTCCCCGCTCAGCTGGGAAGAAACCAAGAAGTACGCGGCTCACGTGCGGCAGCACGGCATCACCCAGTTCCTACACATCTACCATAAAGTGAAGGAGCGCCAGAAGGACGTGCTCAAGTGGGGCGACGAGGTGAGAGCTCCTGATAGGGCGCCCGTGGTCATGTGACTCGGTGTAGTAGTCATGGCTGCAGGAGAGCGGCGTGTGTGAGAATTCCGTGCTGTCACCAGTGTCCTCCGAGCGGCTGCCACAAGGCTCCTCCACGTGTGTGGTAGGTGTAACAGGGAGCCGTGTGCAGGCAGGAAGGAGGGGGCGACCGGGAGATGCACGGAGAATGCGCCTCTGAAAGTAGCAAAATAGCAAGTGATCACCTCTCTCCTCCCCCCCGTAATGTTATATCGCTCCGGAGCCTGTGTATAGCGTGACCGCGGCTGTACTAATAATAATAATAATAATCTTTATTTTTATATAGTGCTAACATATTACGCAGCGCTTTACAGTTTGCACACATTATCATCGCTGTCCCCAATGGGGCTCACAATCTAAATTCCCTATCAGTATGTCTTTGGAATGTGGGAGGAAACCGGAGTGCCCGGAGGAAACCCACGCAAACACGGAGAGAACATACAAACTCTTTGCAGATGTTGTCCAAGGTGGGATTAGAACCCAGGACTCCAGCGCTGCAAGGCTGCTGTGCTAACCACTGCGCCACCGTGCTGCTGTACTGATATAACGCTATCATATCCCCCCACTGTAATGTTATATCGCTCCGGAGCCTGCATATAGTGTGACCACGGCTGTACTGATATAACGTTATCATATCCCCCCACTGTAATGTTATATCGCTCCGGAGCCTGCATATAGTGTGACCACGGCTGTACCGATATAACGTTATCACCTCTCTCCTCCTTCCCCCCCCCCGTAATGTGTTATCGCTCCGGAGCCTGTGTATAGTGTGACTGCGGCTGTACCGATATAACGTTACCACCTCTCCCCCGTAATGTTATATCGCCCCAGAGCCTGCGTATAGTGTGACCACGGCTGTACCGATATAACGCTATCACCTCTTCTTCCCCCCCCCCCCCCGTAATGTTATATCACTCCAGAGCCTGCGTATAGTGTGACCACGGCTGTACCGGTATAACGCTATCACCTCTTCTCCCCCCCCCCGTAATGTTATATCGCTCCAGAGCCTGCGTATAGTGTGACCACGGCTGTACCGATATAACGCTATCACCTCTTCTCCCCCCCCCCCCCGTAATGTTATATCACTCCAGAGCCTGCGTATAGTGTGACCACGGCTGTACCGATATAACGCTATCACCTCTTCTCTCCCCCCCCCCGTAATGTTATATCGCTCCAGAGCCTGCGTATAGTGTGACCACGGCTGTACCGATATAACGCTGTCACCTCTTCTCTCCCCCCCCCGTAATGTTATATCGCTCCAGAGCCTGCGTATAGTGTGACCACGGCTGTACCGATATAACGCTATCACCTCTTCTCCCCCCCCGTAATGTTATATCGCTCCAGAGCCTGCGTATAGTGTGACCACGGCTGTACCGATATAACGCTATCACCTCTTCTCCCCCCCCCCCCCCCGTAATGTTATATCGCTCCAGAGCCTGCGTATAGTGTGACCACGGCTGTACCGATATAACGCTATCACCTCTTCTCTCCCCCCCGTAATGTTTTATCGCTCCGGAGCTGCATATAGTGTGAAAATATATACGGGCACACACCCCCCTACCCCTTTTGCAGGCAGGTGCCTGCGCTGCAGCATGATCACATATTTAATGTGTATGTAATTCATTTTTTTTCATGTTATCCTTAAATTCATCAAAAAATCAGTTTAAAAATGGCGCCTGCCGCACAGGTAGCTACTATTGCACATACGCCGGCGGCGCCATCTTGCTAGAGGGGAAAGAGTTTACTCCTCCATGATAGCCATCTTGGAGGAGTATTTATTTTTTTTCTTTAGCAAGAAGGCTCGGCCTGTTCCGTGGCAGCTATCGCATCACCGAAGGCTGCTACTGCGAAGGCGTAGGTGACCCCAGAGCACGGGCATATCATTAACTCAAAACTGAAAATAAAGATTACACAACCACAAGACGGATTTCATCACCAGGTATCATTGTAATCATTACAACGGCACCGACCTGACACTGTCTGTAGGTTACTGTGCACAATCCTGCTGACAGGTTCCCTTTAAACTTTTAATAAGCAGTAGATTGCTAAGGTCCTTAAGGCCCCGTCTCACATAGCGAGATCGCTAGCGAGATCGCTGCTGAGTCACAAGTTTTGTGACGCAACAGCGACCTCCATAGCGATCTCGCTATGTGTGACACGTACCAGCGATCAGGCCCCTGCTGTGAGATCGCTGGTCGTGTCAGAATGGCCTGGACCTTTTTTTGGTCGTTGAGGCCCCGCTGACATCGCTGAATCGGTGTGTGTGACACCGATCCAGCGATGTCTTCACTGGTAACCAGGGTAAACATCGGGTTACTAAGCGCAGGGCCGCGCTTAGTAACCCGATGTTTACCCTGGTTACCAGCGTAAATGTAAAAAAAAAACAAACAATACATACTCGCCTTCTGATGTCCGTCAGGTCCCTTGCCGTCTGCTTCCTGCTCTCACTGACTGCCGGCCGTACAGTGAGAAGTGAGAGCACAGCAGTGACGTCACCGCTGCGCTCTGCTCTCAGTGTACGGCGGCTCAGTCAGTCAGAGCAGGAAGCAGACGGCAAGGGACCTGGACACCGAAAGGCGAGTATGTACTGTTTGTTTTTTTTGGTAACCAGGGTAAACATCGGGTTACTAAGCGCGGCCCTGCACTTAGTAACCCGATGTTTACCCTGGTTACCCGGGTGCTGCAGGGGGACTTCGGCATCGTTGAAGACAGTTTCAACGATGCCGAACTCGTTCCCCTGATCGTTGGTCGCTGGGGAGAGCGGTCTGTGTGACAGCTCCCCAGCGACCACACAGCGACTTACCAACGATCACGGCCAGGTCATATCGCTGGTCGTGATCGTTGGTAAATCGCTAAGTGAGACGGGGCCTTTAGTCTTTCTTTTGTTTTTACAAGCACTACCTGACCATATCATTACCATTTAACCCCTTACTGACATCGGACGGGATAGTACGTCCGATGTCAGTATCCTGCGCCTTGAGGTGGGCTCTGGCCGTGAGCTCACCTCAAAGCCAGGACATGTCTGCTGTTTTGAACAGCTGACATGTGCCCGCAATATCCGTGGGCGGAATCGCGATCTGCCTGCGGCTATTAACTAGTTAAATGCCGTTGTCAATTTCTGACAGCAGCATCTAACAAGCGCATCGGGCCGGAAATGCGTGCACCAGTGACCCCCATCACATGATCGGGGGGGTCATCGGTGCATCGGCATGAAAACCAGAGGTCTCTTTGAGACCTCTATGGTTGTTGATGCCGGATTGCAGTGAGTGCCACCCTGTGGTCGGTGCTCACAGCAAGTCTGTAATTCTGTTACATAGAGACAATCTGACCATCGCCTCTATGTAGCAGAGCCGATCAAGTTGTGGCAGCTTCTAGCCTCCCATGGAGGCTATTGAAGCATGCCAAAAGTTTAAAAGTTTTTAACCCCTTTCTGCCATGCAACGTATTGTTCCATCTGTGACCTGGGACTTAATTCCCATGGACGGAATAGTAAGTCATAGGCCATTAGCCGTGCTCATGGGGGGATCGCGGCCAGGTGTCAGCGAATTCTCACAGCTAACACCCGCCACTAACTGCCAGGAGTAATAATAATAATAATTTTTATTTATATAGCGCCAACATATTCCGCAGCACTTTACAATTAAGCGGGGACATGTACAAACAATAAATTCAATACAGGTTAAGACAATTTAAACAGTGACATTAGGGGTGAGGTCCCTGCTCGCAAGCTTACAATCTACAAGGAAATGGGGGGACACAATAGGTGAAAAGTGCTTGTTATTTCAGGTCTGGCAATTATAATACATAGGGATTTTCATACAAAGCTGCATGATCTGGTCATCAGCCCGTGTGTTTAAGTGCAATAGTCAAGTATCAAGTGCAGTTATCATGAGCATGGTGGGTGTGGAGACAGATGAATAGTAGAGTGCAGATTCAGAGTAATATTTGGAAGGAGGGAACAGGGCAAAGTAAGTTTACTGAGTAGTTGGTGTGGTAGGCTTGTTTGAATAGATGGGTTTTTAAAGCTCGCTTGAATAGGTCGGGGCTAGGTATCAGTCTGATTGTCTGGGGAAGTGCATTCCAGAGAGCTGGCGCAGCACGAGAGAAGTCTTGGAGACGGAGGTGTGAGGTTCGGATTATGGGGGATGCTAGTCTTAGGTCGTTTGTAGAACGGAGGGTACGTGTAGGGCGATAGACAGAGATGAGAGGAGATATAAGGCGGTGCAGAACTGTGGAGAGCTTTGTGGGTGAGAGAGATGAGTTTATACTGGACCCTGTAGCGAATGGGTAGCCAGTGTAATGACTGGCACAAGATGGAGGCATCGGTGAAGCGGCTGGACAGAAATATGACTGGCTGCAGCATTCAAGATGGATTGGAGAGGAGAAAGTTTGGTAAGAGGGAGACCGATCAGAAGAAAGTTGCAGTAGTCCAGACGAGAATGAATAAGAGCGACAGTAAGAGTCTTAGCAGTTTCAACGGTGAGAAAAGGTCGGATTCTGGAGATGTTTTTAAGATGCAGGTGACAAGAGCGAGTGAGTGATCGGATGTAGGGAGTAAAGGAAAGTTCGGAGTCGAATATGACCCCAAGACAGCGGGCATGCTGCTTGGGAGTTATGGTTGAACCCTCCAGGGTAATTTCAATGTTTGGTAGAGTGAGGTTAGTAGAAGGGAGAAACACAAGAAGTTCCGTTTTGGAGAGCTTTAGTTTCAGGTAGAGGGAGGACATGATGTTAGAGACGGCAGACAGACAATCCTTGGTATTTTGAATTAGGGTAGGGGTGATGACAGGGGAAGAAGTGTATAATTGGGTGTCATCAGCATAGAGATGATACTGGAACCCAAATCTGCTGATTGTTTGTCCAATAGGGGCCGTGTAAAGAGAGAAGAGGAGGGGGCCTAGGACTGAGCCTTGCGGAACCCCGATAGTAAGGGGACGAGGAGAGGAAGAGGAGCTGGCAAAAGATACAGTGAAGGAGCGGTCAGATAGGTAGGAGGAGAACCAGGAGAGGGCTGTGTCCTTGAGGCCTATGGAGCGGAGCATAGTGAGAAGGAGCTGGTGATCCAGTGTCGAATGCGGCAGATAGATCCAGGAGAAACAGCAGAGAGCAATGACCTTTGGATTTAGCTGTTATTAGATCATTAGAGACTTTAGTGAGGGCAGTTTCAGTGGAGTGTAAAGAGCGGAAACCAGATAGTAAAGGGTCGAGAAGAGTTATCCGAGAGATAGCGGATTAGACGGGAGTGGACCAAGCGTTCCAGGAGTTTAGAGATGAAGGAAAGGTTAGAGACAGGTCTGTAGTTAGCAGTGCAGTTCTGGTCCAGGGATGGCTTTTTAAGTAAAGGGGTTATGATGGCATGTTTAAATGAGGAGGGAAAGATACCTGAAGAAAGAGAGAGGTTAAATATTTTAGTCAGGGGAGTGGTGACCACTGGTGAGAGAGACTGCAGGAGAGGTGAAGGAATGGGGTCACTGTTGCAGGTTGGAGGCCGAGCAGAAGCGAGGAGCTTGGAGACTTCTTCTGAAACAGGCTCGAAGATGTCTAGTGAGCTTGAGGTGCGGCAGGGAAGGGGATCCAGGCACTGAGGAGATTGCGCTGAGATATCCTGATGGATGAGGTTGATTTTTTCTAAGAAATAAGTGGCCAGAGCCTCACCGCTGAGGTTGGTGATGGGGGGCCTGCTCTTTAGGTTTCAGGAGGGAGTTTAAGGTTTCAAAAAGTCGTTTTGGGTTGTTGAATAGTGAGGTGATGAGGGTGGTGAAGTTGGATTGTTTGGCCAGATAAAGTGGTCACAGACCGCTCCTAGCAGTTTAATCCTCGGAACACTGCGATCAAACAAGATCAGTGTTCCGGTGGCATAGAGAAGCATCGTGCAGGGAGGGGGCTCCCTGCGTGCTTCCCTCAGAACTTCGTGATGTGATCGTGGTGTTCTATGGTTCTCCCTGCCTGCAGACACCTGGATCCAAGATGGCCATGGGGTCCTTCCAGATCCTGCAGGGAGATGAATTCTCAGTGCCTGCTGACAGGGCTGTGGAGTCGGTAAGCCACAGTTGCGACTCTGACTCCTGGATTTTATCAGGCTCCGACTCCTTCATAAATGTCCAATTCGTAACAATTTACTGTTGTAAAATATTAACATCGTGCTTGTTCAGTTTCTCACCATCATATAAGTAATCAGACCACTTAGAGCAAAAACTATATTTCTTAGAATACAATTAGAATATAGCAAATAACTTTTAAAAAATTTTCTAAACTCTTGTAAGTAAATATGCAATAAACACTGTTATGCAGTTAATAAGAAGAAATCTATAAATTTGTCCTCAGAAAAAGTATTGCCTCTGTCAGATCCTCCTTCATGGATGCCCTCAAATCTCATCTAATTATTTTGAGAGCAGAGAACAACCTCTCTACACTAACTTGGGTTGGTGGCAAAGCCGTAACCACTCGGGCAACATCTCTGACAATGTCAGGATACAGAGGAATCGTTTGTTGCACTGTTATTTTTGATCAACGGTCAAATTTCTCAATTTCTTTTAGTGCACATGAAAAATTCTGCTGAAATGTACTGGCTGTGTTCTTTGATGGGGATGACTGTTCTTCTATGCGGGAACGCTTTGCACGGTCCTTGTGATCCAAATATTTTTCGAAATTAAATTCTTCATCAGTTGATGAGGGTGAAGATGTGGCAGGACGACCAAATTCTTCTTGTTCCTCCTGACTGTTCTGCAACCTTTTCATCCTTACTGCTATTTAAAACAGAGCTTCTTTTCCTTTAGTTAGCTGTTGATCATCTAGAAGAATCCGATGCATTGGGTCTACATAAACAGCTGCCAAAAGAATGTTATTTTGTAATAGTAGCTCCTCTCTCCGTTTCATTGATGTAGCAATGCCACTTGCAATTAACCCTCCTCTTTGGGACAGGCGAAACATCAGTTTCTTCCACTCCTTTAAGAAAATACCTGGAGATAAGTCCTCTGCTTGTAATTTTTTAGTAACTGTAAATGGGTGCTCTAGCAATTTTTCCAGCTCAGTCACCTGATTCCACTGACTTTCATTTAGCGTCAGTTGAGGGTTAGCCATGTCTACAAGAAAGGTTTTCAGTTCAACCAAGCGCTGAATCATTAAGTAAGTACTGTCCCATCGTGTGGCTTGCTCAATAATTGCCCCTTTTCCAGCACGTCTCTTCAAAATTGAGTCAACTTTAGGGGTTCTGGCAACAGCCAATTTTCTCACCTTGCCAATCAGTGCAGCAGCATGTCCTTCTTGCAGACTGTCTCTTATAGCCAGCTGTGGCGTATGCACAACACAGCGCATGTGATGAATGAAAGAACGTATTGACACAGTTTCAACAAGATCATCTAAACTATCATGTTGCTGTTTGTCTGAAGCAACTTCAGTTTGCTCCTCGGTTACAATACTGTGTTCCTCTATTTCAAACATTTCTGTGTCTGTGGACCCAGAATGTTCTTCTAGCTGCTGGTCACCATCATTACTCTCATTCATTAGCTTAATAGTACTTATCACATTTGAAGCATTGTCAGTTACGACAGAAAGAACTTGCTCTTTTTTAAGTTCATAGTCTTGCAGAACCTTTTCCACCAAGACCTGGAGAAACTCACTGGTGTGATGAGCTTTGGTGTCTTTTACTGCCAATGTCTTGGTAACTATTTCATTTTTGTCACAAACAAATCGGACATTGATGGCAAAATAGTTCACTCTGTGACGTGTGCAGGCATCCATTTTAAGAAACAGAAAGCGTCCCTTGAGAGTTTTTTTAAGTTCTTCCTTTTGTTTAAAAGCTTCTTCGATTACTAATTTTCTAATACTCTCTCTCTCCAGAGAAACACCAAGCTTGCGGGCCATTTCCCCATTCAGACACACAAAAGCTGGTCGTGAAAATAATGAAATAGAGCTTGTTGTAAAGGATAGTATGCCTATGATCTGTTTTTTAAATGTATCTACTGTCATTGTCACAGTAACTTAGTCACTCACAAAATATCTTGCAACTGATGGCTGCAAAGTTCTCTGCTCCTTTGTTTGGCTGGAAGAGCTTGGGCACTGGTTCATTGGTTTGGATGCAGTCTTTCTCATTCACTGCTTTCAGTACTTCTGAATGAAAGCGCTGTAAATGTCTCTTTAGATTAGAAGCTCTGGTAGGAGCATTTTTATCTTTGCCTGAATATGCGCTGATCTTGGCTTCACAGCATTTGTTTTCGTCTGGATCATTTGTCATACACTGACAGACATAATGTTTTCTATCTTGAGTAATGGTGAAATGTTCAAATACAGCTGATTTAATGTGACGCTTCTTTGACATTCTCAGGTTTTTAATTCTGCATGCATTCACAATCCAAATGACAATTGCTTTTCCTAAAAACAATTGCACAAAATTATTGCCAGGTCGTACAACTGATATAGTGGGCAGTAATACTGTTATTCCTCATGTACTCAGTTAACTGATGCAAAGTTTGTTGAAAGGATAATACTACTTACAGTCTTCCTCTTCTGAGGAGCAGCTGTGAGATGCTTGGAAGATGCAGCCTAGTAAACATTTAGTCTAGAGGAGGAGCTTTACTACTAAAAATTTGCAACATTTTCAGTTTCATACATTGTAAGTAGGGGGGTTGGGGCAGAATGAAGTTAACCAAGTATAAGATTAGATAAGGGCTGTGAGTGGAGAACAGTGACACACAAGAAGTAAGAAATGTCTCTATCTCCAGCAGAACTGCTTATCACTTGTTCATAGTTTGATAGAACATATATATTTGAGTAACATTTATAAAATTCATATGAAAGTTCAATTATGAAATATTAATACATTTTTTTTTTTCTTTTAAAGCTGGAGTCGGTACATTTCTTCCAACTCCGGCTCCAACCAAAACTAACTCTGACTCCACGACTCTGACACCACAGCCCTGGTAATGACCTGGAGAATCATATTGGCAGGTCAGTTTTAGCATTTAGTGAACCTAGCAAAAAAGCCAAACAAAAAACAAGTGTGGGACTGCACTTTTTTTGCAATTTCACCGCGCTTGGAATTTTTTTCCCGTTTTCTAGTACACGACATGCTAAAACCAATGATGTCGTTCAAAAGTACAACTTGTTTCGCAAAAAATAAGCCCTCACATGGCCATAGTGACGGAAAAATAAAAAAGTTATGGCTCTGGGAAAGAGGGGAGAGAAAAAACGAACACGGAAAAACGGAAAATCCCAAGGTCATGAAGGGGTTAAGGGCATAAAAATTCAAAGTTGGAAAATTGCGAAATTTTCAAAATTTGCCAAATTTCCATTTTTTTTCACACATAAACGCAGGTAATATCAAAGATATTTTACCACTATCATGAAGCCCAATATGTCACGAGAAAACAATGTCAGAATCACCGGGATCCGTTGAAGCATTCCAGAGTTATAACCTCATAAAGGGACAGTTGTCAGAATTGTAAAAATTGGCCCTGTCATTAACGTGCAAACCACCCTTGGGGGGGGTAAAGGGGTTAAAAGGAGTCTGTCACTAGGTTTTTGCTCACCCATCTGAGAGCAGCATGCAGTAAGGACACACTGATTCCAGTGAGGTCACTTAGGCCTCTTTCACACTTCCTTCGTTTGGCCAACGTCGCAATGTGTCGTTTTGGAGAAAAAAACGCATCCTGCAAAGTTGCCCACAGGATGCGTATTTTTTTTCTCCATAGACTTGCATTAGCGACGCATTGCGTGCAACGGATGCGTCGTGTTTTTGAGGTCCGTCGTGACGAAAAAAACGTTCGCGGCCCGAACTCCGCATCTGCGTGCAGTCTGCAAAGCTTCTCCTATACTTTGCAATGTGAAATCATGGACAGCATACAATTTTATTTTTATTTTTTTATTTTTTTTACTGGAAACTAACTCTGATAGTACAAACTGACACTAATGAAAATTGGATGGAAAAACGCTATGTTTCATGTTTTTACGTACAATACAAATCACGGATGTCTCAATGATGTCTTGGCATACACACACACACACACACACACACACACACACACACACACACACACACACACACACACACACACACACACACACACACACACACACACACACACACACACACACACACTCTTATTTGCAGCAGATTTTTCCTGCCAAAAAGTTTGGAATAACGTGTATTTTATGTGGTACTGTAAGACATGTTTTTTGCGTTTTAAAAACCGCTGCAAACATCCATGTGATCAAACTGTTAAAGCTCATGCAAGTCTTGGCTCAAACTTACCAACCCAAGTCTATGGGTCCACAAAAAAAACAAACTGCCTGCACTTAGATGCCTTCTTTATGTCTGTTTTTTTTCTTTGATTAAAAGAAGCTGTAGAAACTTTTTTTTTTTTTTTCTCAATGGGCGCACAACCCTGCAGTTTGTCACTGTATAAGGCCTTTTTCACGCGTCCTGATAAACCGGTACCGGAGATGTCCATGTGTCACAGCCATGTGCTATCCGTGTGTACCATCCGTGTGTGATCTGTGTGCTGTCCGTGTGGATACATACCAGAGCTAAAGGTTTGTATGTGAAAATGAAGGGTTAATATGGTAATTAAATGGTTAAAGATGTCAAAGGTGTGATCTATTAGTGATTACGTATTTAAAGCGTGTCAAATATTTGTGTCAATGACATCTCAGCTTTGGCTTGTGTGCTAGTAGTCCTTTGGCATAACAAATATGTCAAGGTCTAGACACCTGGCTGTTAAAGAAACAATTTGTTTCCGAGTTCCCTATAATTTTAAAAATGCACACGGCATCCATGTGCAGTACGTGTTTACACGGACCAATTGACTTGCATGGGTCTGTGTGATCCGTGCAGCTGCAAGAAAACGGACATGTCGACGTGTGGGATACGGTCCATGAGAAAACAGAGATGTGCACAGACCCATTAATTTGAATGGGTCTACGTGGGTCAGTGTCTCTGATACGCATGAAAACTGTCACCACACGTACCAGAGATGCTGTTGTGTGAATCCAGTCTTTGAATGCCAACAAATTTCAGGACTGACAGAGGATTTCTAGACCCAAGCTAACATTCTTATCTATGCTTATGAGGCGGTTGGCTCAAGTCGTTGTGGTTGTGCCTGTATTTGCAATCCAGGGAGGGACCATATAATACAGATATCTAATTTGGCCTCAGTAAAATATGTATTATTAGGTCAGTGATAAGTTAAGCCTGGAAGGTGACAGGGTCTATTTAAGGGGGATGAGCCGTCTCTTGTGTCCAAAGGTAAGGTATGATAAACCAAAAGTAGCTGACACTGTAATCACTTAAAACTTTAATACCTTAGCTGGCCGGTCTTTAAAATCTGTCACCACGTTTGACCTATCTAAACTATTAATATGGTCATACAGGTTATAGAATACTGAAAAAAGTCCTCCCTCTAAGGCCAGGGTCACACTTGCATGTGCAATGTGAGAAACTCGCACGAGTCTCTCCCATCAATTCTTAATTTGCTTTCAAACCTATTAATTTAATACGATCATAAGTCTGAACATTTGGACAATAGTGACACATGATGGAGGTTCCTTGGAAGTTTGGAGCTGCATTTCAGCGAAATGGAGTTGGGTGATTGGTTATGGTTAGGGATGAGTGAATGGCATTTGATAACTCCTTTTTATCCAAATAGCTATAGCGCTTACTGAATAGCTGTTTCGTTAACAGATGCCTGGAACGCTCCTGTTAATCAGCTGTTCAGCGCCGCAGCTAAATACAGTACATCGCGGCTATGTGACAATCGCGACACATGCATGGATAGTCCAATAAACAACACGGCTGTGACACATGCAACTGTGGCGCCGAACAGCTGATTATCAGGAGCGCTCCAGGTATCCGGGTTACTGAAGCAGCTATTCGGTAAGCACTAACTTTTTATCCAAACAGCTATCCAAAGCTATTCGCTTATCCCTAGTTAGGATTAATGAAATAAAGGAAGATGCATAACCATCATGTCATACCATCAGTGTAGTGTCTGGCTCCTTATTCCGCAGTAGGACAGACTCCAAATATACAGCCAATGTTAAGGCTTTTTACACGTTTGTGGCCACTGCTTGACGCATCTTGACTGTATGCACCCAACAGTGGCCACCATCATGATGGATGCCAGGGTAATTATCCAATAGGGACCTGTCGAGGATAACTACTGGGGGTCACGCCAATCCCACCGCTGCCACCAGGTGTTAAGTGCGCAATTGACTGACGTCTGATGGCAGCGACAGCTTCCACTACTAGGCTGGCAATTCAAAAGCAATAAAAAAAGAATTTGGCTGATATGTCAAAAGTTAAAAAAAAAGTCTAAAGATGCTTTGGAAATGGTGAAGTGTTAAAAATTGATGTTGAGAAGACTGAGAGAAAACATGCAAATTAGGAATTAAGTTCAAAGTAAAGGTAACATCAACTGATCTTCGCTTGTACTCTTAGTGTGGATTCATTTATCTATAAACAGAGAGATGAAGGAATCTCAATGAATTAGTCTTCAGGTCCAGGAAATTATTGAACCACTCTCTATAATCTATGGAAATTCTTGGACAAAAGATGAAGACAACCTTTATTTTTCTTTAATCTTCACAAAGGGGAATATGGTGGACCCAGGTAACTATATAGGCCTGTGAGCGTGACTTCTATACTAGGAAAGATCTTTGAACAAATGATTAAACATGTATGTATATGAGAATGAAGTGATTAACCAGAGCCAGCATGGGTTTGTAATTAGTAAGTCATGGCAGATTAACAAATTTTCTTCTATGACAGAATCGCTGACTGGGTGGATCAGGGAAACGCAGTAGATAATATATATATCTTCAGCAAAGGTTTTGACAAAGTATATCATACCATCCTTATTAAAAAAAAAAAAAAATGACCAACTATGGAATGGACATGGCAACAGTTAGGTGGTTTCATAACTGGCTTGGTGATCATACCCAAAGAGTCTTCCTAAATGGCTGCACATCCAGTTGGAAGAATGTCTCGAGTGGGGTACCACAGGGCTCTGTTTTGGGCCCTGTGTTTGACATCTGGGTCATTTCATGTCAAGTGGACCAGTGGTCCCCACTCGACCTTCTCACGATTTTGCTGAAAATGTATAAGGATGTACATGCATGTTTGAAAAGAGGTTCTGTAAATTTTTAGGGCCAGATCTCAAATACATTGGGCACTGTTGACCTTTCACCGGAGGTTCCACCAAACCTGCGGCTTCAGCTAAGAGGATTTTGCAAACTTTGGCACATAGCCATTAGAGTTCTAAACTGGCTATGATGCTGAAATTTGGCATACTAGCTCAATGTTTGCTGCTAAACACGATAAAATTATTACCGGCTATGACAAAACAATATTTTGGCCGCAATTTTGTGTCAAAGTAGCTTGAAAAACGTGTCGCATAAAATTTATGCCAAACTTTGCCCATATATAACTCAAGACCAAAAAACAATAGTAACTCGTGCTTTGCCCTGTACACCAAACATCTACATGACTTTGCATTGCTGCAATATCACGGTCAAAGCATATGTATTTGTGGAAATATTCACACCCACATATGATGAAAAACTAAAAAAACCCTAAATCTTACCTATTTTTAGGTCAAATTTCTCAAAAAGGTACCCCTAAAATATATTAATTCTGATATCATTAGAAAGAGCACATTTTTCTCTACAAGGATCGTAGGTTTTTTTTTTTTTTTGGAGTCTCTCAGTTTAAGAAATGAAAAATGCCACTGAACATGGTGTTATTTATTAATGAAAAAAGTAGATACAGAATGGAAGTAATAAGGCTAAGCAACAGCACATGTGAAAGACTTGGGTATACTAATACATCACAGACTGAGTCAATAGTGTGATGCAGCAACAATAAAGGCAAACGCCAATTCTCGATTGCAGTAACAGAAGCATACAGTCTAGATCACATGAAGTAATTAATTATCCCCCTCTACACCTCTTTAGGCTATGTGCACACATTGCTCATTGGTGTGTGGATTTTTCCACACTGTTTTTGCAAAATCTGCAGGTAAACCGCACTGCGGATTTATTGTGGTTTTTGTGTGGACTCTACTTGCAGTTTTACTCTTGCGGATTCCTATTGAGGAGCAGGTGTAAACAGCTGCGGAATTCGCACAAGGAATTGACATGCTGCGGGGAAAAAATGCTGTATTTCTGCGCTTTTTTCCGCAGCATGTGCACTGTGGATTTTGTTTTCCATATGTTTACATGGTACTGTACAACGCATGGATAACATCTGCAGATCCGCATCGTCAAATCTGCTGCGGATCTGCAGAAAAATCCGCAACGTGTACTCATAGCCTTGGTCAGATCTCATCTGGAAGACTGTGCTCAGTTCTGGGCACCACATTTTTTAAGAAGATATGGAAAAACTGAGGCAAGTTCAAAGAAGAACGGCCACGATGGTGAGCAGACTGCAATGTATGTCCTGTGAAGAGCGGTTAGAGGATTTGGGCATGTTTAGCTTACAAAAAAGACATAGAGGAACTGTCTTCATATATCTCAAGGGCTGTTGTGCTGTAGAGGGATCAGTTTTGTGATTTGCACAAGGAAAGACTAGAAGCAGTGGGATGAAACACGAAGTGGGAGGAGACACAGATTAGTTATTAGAAAAAAAATTGACAGTGTGGGTGATCAATGGGTGAAACTCCCTGCCAGGAGAGGTGGTGAATTCTTCAATAGAAGTCTTCAAACTGAGGCGGGACAGACACTTGTGTGAGATGATTTGGTGAATCCTGCATTGAGCAAGGGGTTGGACATGATTACCCTTGGACGTCCCTTCCAACTTTTCCATTCTGATTCTATTGGCGAACTCGGTGAGCAGATGATGTATAACATCTCCAATTACAATTCATGCAATGTATAATTTTTTTTTGTGAAGCTGGCAGTGACCATTTGTGTGTCTTTTGTAGCGTTTCCCTTCGGGTCTTGGGGGACACTTGCTTTGCACGGGAATAGCGCATACAGGCACGATATCTCACACAAATTAAGTCCATTCCGGTTTATTAAAGCGTCAATAACCGCACCGTAAGTCAGGTTGTACATCACCAGCTTACACATAATCTGTTACTTTAACACGTGTGGCTTTACAAAGCATTCAATAGTCACGCCTTATCTTTTCAGTCACCAGGTGACTGCACAGCTCATTACAGTTCATTGTATGCATCAACGGAACATATTAACCACCAGCAGTCTGTTCCAATGGCAGATACAGCTCTGCCGTATATTACAGGTTTTTTTCCATACCAGGGGTTACCTCTCAGGAGCTCCGGCTCCACACACTGACTCCTGCCAGTGCTGGTTTACAGGGAAACTGCCTCACTGGGATCACCGTCCTTGTGAACAGGGCACCTCGGATAGTCCAGACCCACAGTAGGAACTGTAGCTTCCCCAACACAAACCGTCTCAGGCTCTGTAGATGCAGCCTTTCCATGTTCTTCCAGGAAGTCCAAACACAGGCACTTCCAACACACAGGCCATCAGTCCATGATCTTACCAGATGCTTGCAGGACTCCAGTCCATCCCAGGACACCTCGAGCATTCAGTCCATAGCCTCAGCAGTGCTTCCAGGGACTCCAGCCCACTTCAGGACAATCCAACACACAGGCTGTTTCAGGACTCACACTCTTCAGTGCTTCCAGGACTTCTCCATACCAGGAGACTCCAACACTGACCGTCCACTAGGTCCACGGTCTCAGTGCTTCCAGGACGTCTCCACTGCCAGGAGACTCCCAACACTGACCGTCTAGGTCGACGGTCTCTCAGTGCTTCCAAGACATCTCCATACCAGGAGACTCCAACACTGACCGTCCAGGACCTTGCACATGGACCAAACGGATCCATACACTCTAAACATGTGACCCACACCCTGGTCATATTATCTAGGTGTAACCACTCCCCTGGGTGGGAGTGTGGGTGTGTGTGGCTAGTTTGACCCTCCCATCTCTCATAACTAGCCCTGCCAGTCTCCCTTTAGCATTACACAATTACTTGTGGGACTACAGGTCCCAGCACACCAACCTAACTTCAGACTGACAGCGCAGAGTGTCTTCCTCTGCAACACACACACCGGCCATTTACACTCCTGCTGGACTTTCTCATCACATTTATGCCTCCAAGCGCATCTTGAACCACACAAACAGCGCCCCCTGGCTGTAACGTGGGTCACTGCACCACAGTCTTATACAGTTGTGTTAAGTGTTTGCCCGCTTCCTGATATCCTATTCTTTTGCATGTTTGTCACACTTAAATGTTTCACATCAAACTAATTTAAACATTAGACATAGATAACACAAGCACAAAATGCAGTTTTTAAATGAAGGTTTTTATTAAGGCTTCTTTCACACTTCTGTTCTTACAATCTGCACAGGATCCGTCAAAATGTTGAAAAGACGGATCCTGTGCAGATTGTAAAAAACAGGTGCACTGGGCCCGTCTTTCTGACGGACCCTTCGAGGCTATGTGCACCTGTTGTGTATGCGTCTTCGCAGCGGTTTTTGGCTACGAAAACGCATACACAACACAAACCTGGTTAAAAAATTGCAGTATTCTCACCTACCGGTGTCCCGCCACGGGACACCGGTATGTGAGAATACTGCAATTAACATGTTACTATTGATGCTGCATAGGCAGCATCAATAGTAAGAGAAAGCGAGAGAATTTCCCTGATGGGAAATTCTTCCACGCATGCTCAGCTCAGTTTGAAAAGACTGGACCCGTCGCTGGATTCCTGCTTTTCACAGCGATGCATCCTGCGCCCATAAGCTTCCATTGTAGCTAGTGACGGGCAGCGCAGGATGCGTCGCTGACCAATTTTCCGACGTTCAGAAAAAAATGTTCCTCTGAATGTTTTTTTTTCTGCCCGATGGACCGTTTTTTTACGCAGGATCCAGTGCACGACGGATGAAACAGATGGCCATCCGTCACAATCTGTCGCCAATACAAGTCTATGAAAAAATGTAGGATCCTGCAAATTTTTTTTCCCAGGATCCTGCATTCTCAAAAATCGACGAATTAAGACGGAAGTGTGAAAGGGGCCTAAGGGGGGTGGGGGGGAGGTGGGAATCCAAACCTGCAGGGCCCTCTGTGAAAAAGTTATTGCCACATCACCTCGCCCACTTTTAAAACCTAAATTAACTGTTGTTTATCTTGGATTTTAGAAGCTGAGTTCAAATTCCCTGGCCCACGAAGGCCTGATTACTGCCACACCTGTTCTCAATCAATAAAACTCTTAAATAGGACCTGCCTGACAAAGTGAAGTAGACCAAACGATCTGCAATAGCTAGACGTCATACGACTATACAAAGAAATTCTGGAACAAATGAGAAGCCAAGTAATTGAGATCCATCAGTCTGGACAGGTTATAAAGCCATTTCTAAAGCTTTGGGACCACAGTGAGAGCCATTATCTAGAGATGGTGAAAATGTGGCACAATGGTGAACCTTCGTAGGAGTGGCCGGTTGGCTGACCAATATTGCCCCAATATTCCCTTTTTGACAAGGCTAACGTGAAACGGCTCCTCGGCATACTTACATCCACATCATGGGTAAGCACTTTGACATGTAAGTGTACCACTTATTCAGACTTGCTTTTGTCATGATACTTGAAACTGATACTTGGAGGTAGATGGCCTGATGTCCAGCTTTATGTACATCATGGTAGCATAAGTCACGCCTAAGGTTCACTTCTCCTGAAATGCCTTCCATACTTAACTACATGGGGAAATAAAAATGTTTGAAGTTGGTACGCTCCCATTCATGTGATACCCATGCAGTTTCTGTGAATTTTTGTTACCCCAAGAGCACAGCAACGACTCATCCAAGAGTCCAAAAAAGACCTCACAACAACATCCAAAGAACTGCAGCCCTCAGTTAAGGTTGGTGTTCATGACTCCACCATAAAGAGACTGCAAAAATGGCTTGCATGGCAAAGTTGCAAGATAATCACTACTGAGTAATAACAACATAAAGTCTCATCTCAGTTTTGCCAGAAAACATCTTGATGATACCCAAGACTTTTGGGAAAATACTCTGGATTCACGAGCCAAAAATTGAACGTTTTGCAAGGTGTATGTTCCATTACATCTGGCATACAAGTAACATCATTTCAGAAAAGGAACATCATGCCAACTGTAAAATATGGAGATTGCATTGTGATTGTCTGGGGCTGTTTTGCTGCTTCAGTACCTGGAAGACTTGCTGTGGTAAATGGAACCATGATTTCCAGGACGTCCCTTTAGACAGTACCATAGAGGTCGTCGTCCTTCTCCTTACAGGATGCATGAGGAAGCCGTAGCTTACCGGATGGGCTCGGGGGGGGGGGGGATCGTGCGGCACAGCCAATCATTTCTCCCTGTCAAGAGGCCTGAGGCCGACACTCCGGTGGGGAGTCCCTCAGTCAGAGACCAGTTGAGCGGAGCTCCTGGGTTGAGCTGCTTCCTCCTGATGGGGGGGGCTCTCTGCTCCGTCAACCAGCCAGCAACGCGCTGCATCTTCCGGAAGACGCACAGTGTGCAGGTCCATTGCACTTCCAGTGAGGTCAGAAAGGCGCCGGGTTACGAAGTTAGAAGTGATGTGGAGACAGCTAATAAAACCATTACCTGGGTCTCGGTAGGCACTCTGCACGCATGGGGTCCCCATGGAGGGAGTGGGCAGAGTAGACCAGAACTGCATGGTAAGTGTGCTTTGCGCAGTCCCACCTTTGCAGCAGCCTGATTATCCCTTCTCTCTATACTAAATAGGATAAGGGAACCTCAGCTATGTCCCTCCCTACACCTAAGAGGTCTGGCAAGGCCTCTGTGAAGTCCAGGCGATGACCTATTATGCAATATAAAATTGCCGGAGACATGGCAGAGTGCTCTGTGAGGGCTGCACCACCAAAGTTGTGAGGGAAGAGCAACCGTCCCTGCTGTCTGAAATGAGGTCCCTACTTCGTGAAGAGGTCCAGGCCTATACAGGTCCTTCTCAAAAAATTAGCATATAGTGTTAAATTTCATTATTTACCATAATGTAATGATTACAATTAAACTTTCATATATTATAGATTCATTATCCACCAACTGAAATTTGTCAGGTCTTTTATTGTTTTAATACTGATGATTTTGGCATACAACTCCTGATAACCCAAAAAACCTGTCTCAATAAATTAGCATATCAAGAAAAGGTCCTCTAAACGACCTATTACCCTAATCTTCTGAATCAACTAATTAACTCTAAACACATGCAAAAGATACCTGAGGCTTTTAAAAACTCCCTGCCTGGTTCATTACTCAAAACCCCCATCATGGGTAAGACTAGCGACCTGACAGATGTCAAGAAGGCCATCATTGACACCCTCAAGCAAGAGGGTAAGACCCAGAAAGAAATTTCTCAACAAATAGGCTGTTCCCAGAGTGCTGTATCAAGGCACCTCAATGGTAAGTCTGTTGGAAGGAAACAATGTGGCAGAAAACGCTGTACAACGAGAAGAGGTGACCGGACCCTGAGGAAGATTGTGGAGAAGGACCGATTCCAGACCTTGGGGAACCTGAGGAAGCAGTGGACTGAGTCTGGTGTGGAAACATCCAGAGCCACCGTGCATTCCCCAGGTAAAGCCACTTTTGAACCATAAACAGCAGCAGAAGCGCCTGACCTGGGCTACAGAGAAGCAGCACTGGACTGTTGCTAAGTGGTCCCAAGTACTTTTTTCTGATGAAAGCAAATTTTGCATGTCATTCGGAAATCAAGGTGCCAGAGTCTGGAGGAAGACTGGGGAGAAGGAAATGCCAAAATGCCTGAAGTCCAGTGTCCAGTACCCACAGTCAGTGATGGTGTGGGGTGCCATGTCAGCTGCTGGTGTTGGTCCACTGTGTTTCATCAAGGGCAGGGTCAATGCAGCTAGCTATCAGGAGATTTTGGAGCACTTCATGCTTCCATCGGCTGAAATGCTTTATGGAGATGAAGATTTCATTTTTCAGCACAACCTGGCACCTGCTCACAGTGCCAAAACCACTGGTAAATGGTTTACTGACCATGGTATTACTGTGCTCAATTGGCCTGCCAACTCTCCTGACCTGAACCCCATAGAGAATCTGTGGGATATTGTGAAGAGAAAGTTGAGAGACGCCAGACCCAACACTCTGGATGAGCTTAAGGCCGCTATTGAAGCATCCTGGGCCTCCATAACATCTCAGCAGTGTCACAGGCTGATTGCCTCCATGCCACGCCGCATTGAAGCAGTCATTTCTGCCAAAGGATTCCCGACCAAGTATTGAGTGCATAACTGAACATTATTATTTGATGGTTTTTTTGTTTGTTATTAAAAAACACTTTTATTTGATTGGACGGGTGAAATATGCTAATTTATTGAGACAGGTTTTTTGGGTTATCAGGAGTTGTATGCCAAAATCATCAGTATTAAAACAATAAAAGACCTGACAAATTTCAGTTGGTGGATAATGAATCTATAATATATGAAAGTTTAATTGTAATCATTACATTATGGTAAATAATGAAAATTAACACTATATGCTAATTTTTTGAGAAGGACCTGTATATCTAGTCTCACCCTGCCTCAACCGCCCAATTCAGCTAAGAGACCTCGATGGGAGATGGAGCTAAGCTCGGATGAGGAGTCCCAGTTTCTGGGTTCAGACCAGGAAGAAAAGGGTGAATTAGTGATGGAAAATCCAGAACAGGGCAGAAGATATTTATTTGCCTCTGAGGATACAGATGACCTAGTCCAGGCAGTCAGGAATATGATGCAGGTGGAGGAAGTCCCAAAACCGCAGTCCATACAAGATGAGATGTTTGGGGGTCTCAGACCACTGAAAGCAATGGGTGTTTCCTGTGAATGATCCTATCCGGACTATGGTCCTGGAGGAATGGGAGGATGTGGAGAAACGCTTGGTGGTACGATTCTTTAAAAATTGTTTACCCTTTGATCCTGAGGACATTAAGATCTGGAAGGAGGTCCCCAAGATAGAAGTACTGGTGGCTAAAGTATATAGGAAGTCGTCTATACTCTTTGAAGACTTGTCTGAAGGACCGTATGGACAGAAAGGCAGATAATCTCCTGAAGCTGCCTTGGGGAAACATCCACAGCATTGATCAAGACTGATGTAGCCACCACTTCAGTTGCAAGGTCTATGTTTCTATGGATGGGGCAACTGGAGGAGCACTTGAATAGTAACTCCTAGGGAAGATATCATGGCCTCCCTCCCACTGATGAAATAGTCTACAGCCTTTTTGGTGGATACATTCGCCAAATCAGTAAGGTTCTCAGCTAGGAATAGCTCATTGCCTAACGTGGCAAGTAGGACCATCTGGCTGAAGACTCGGTCTGGGGACAACTCCTCTAAAAATAAATTATGCTCCATTCCCTTCTCAGGGTCAATGGTGTTGGGGCCGACCTTTAATAGTATTCTAACGCATCGGGTATTCTAGAATATGTATGTAGTTTATTTATGAAGATTTCAGCATAATGCAATGAATACACAGGATTCGGCAGTCCGGGCGCTACCAATTAGCGAAGCGTGGTTCAAATCCCGTGCCAGTTCGCGGCCGGACTGCGTTTGTCGCTGATTTGGTCGCGGCCGGCTGTGAACATCAGTGAATCCAGGGCGAGCTCCAGGTTTTTGATGGCCCCGGGCAAGAGTCTCACAGCCCACGCAGTATATAGCACAGCCCACGCAGTATATAGCACAGCCCACGCAGTATATAGCACAGCCCACGCAGTATATAGCACAGCTCACGCAGTATATAGCAATGTGGGCACCATATCCCTGTTAATAAAATAAAAAAAGTTAAATACTCACCTTCAGGTGGCCCCCTGGATCCAGGCCAGGACTTTAGCGATGCTCCGTTCCCAGTAATGCCTTGCGGCAACAACCCGTAATGATGTAGCGGGCTCGCGAGACCGCTCCGTCATCTGGGGTCATTGCCGCAATGCATTCTTGGGACCTGAGCGTCACGAGGAGCGGGAAAGGCTGCCGCGGATGCCGGAAGGTAAGAATATAATATTTATTTTTTTTATTATTTTTAACATGTTTTTACTATTGATGCTGCATAGGCAGTATCAATAGTAAAAAGTTGGTCACACAGGGTTAACTGACTGCTAAAACGCTATGTGGGCGCTGACTGAAGTATGGAGGGGACACTGACTGGAGGGGAGCAGAGGGGCCAATTCGCGGCCGGACTGTGCCTGTTGCTGATTGGTCGCGCCCAGCCGGCCTTGACCAATTAGCGACGCGGGATTTCCGCGACAGACAGACGGAAGTGAACCTTAGACATATCCTGCAAGGCTGCAGTGCTGGAGTCCTGGGTTCAAATCCCACCATGGAGTTTGTGTGTTCTCCCTGTGTTTGTGTGGGTTTCCTCCGGGTACTCCTGTTTCTTCCCACATTCCTAAGACCTACTGATAGAGAATTTAGATTGTCATCTCTGTCCCCGATGGGGCTCACAATGTGTGCAAACTGTAAAGCGCTGCAAAATGTTAGCGCTATATAAAAATAAAGATTATAAAGCTATCAGGCGAATTCCGCACTATAATAAATCTAAATCCTTTAAACTTCTATCTATCTATCTCTCCATATCCTCAGGTTTTTACCAAATTGGTGTCAGAGATTGTAGCCTTCTTAAGGAACAGGGGGATAATTATAGTGCCATATCTGGATGATTTCCTCCTGGTGGTGAGTTTGGTCAAGGGGCTCCGGTTTCACATGGAGAAGACCATATCCACATTGGGACACCTTGGATGGATCCTCAATCGGCAGAAGTCTGACTTGATGCCGGGAAACGGAAAGATTTTTCCTTTGAGTGCTGTTTGGATTTGAGACGCAGAGCATCATTCCTAACAGAAGGAAAACAGGAGACTGCGGGAAACAGAATCTGAGGCTTCCTGAGAAGTCTGGCTTCAATCAGGTAGACGATGAAGATTCTAGGTTTCCTGACAGCTTGCATTCCCTGTGTCCAGTGGGCTCCGTTCCACTCAAGAGCCTTGCAGAGGGAAATTCTGTCTGTCTGGGACCGGCGTGAGACATCGCTCGACAGAGGAATGTCCTCATTCCCTGCGGTGAGAAAATCACTACTGTGGTGGACTTGGCTGGAAAATCTGCAATTGGGCATTCCTTGGATCTCCTTATCTTGCGTAATAATCACTACGGATGCCAGCAAGGTGGGTTGGGGAGCGCACTCGGATGGAAGGATTCTTCAGGGCAGATGGCCATCAGAAATCCAGTCAAAGTCGTCCAACTCGGGGAGCTCTACCCTGTGTGGAAAGCTCTAATTCGAAATCAGTCGTACCTAAAGGGACCACACGTCAAAATCTTATCGGACAGTGTAACGACTGTCTTTCTTGCGACACCAATGGGGCCCCAGACACCGTGCTCTCCAGTATCTGGTGTTCAGGATCTTCTCCTGGGCAGAGAAGACTGTCCTTTTCGGTACATCCTTCTTTTTTTTTTTTTTTTTTTCTCATTGTGTGGCGATGAGAATTCATCCTTGTTCTCAGCTTTTGCCCTGTCTCCACTACATACAGACCCCCAGTTGGACATTTAGTACAAATAATTAGGTACACCACATTAGATGTGATGCAGCTGAAAGTACTTGGGATCTTGTAGTCCTGATGTGAATTGGGGATCTTTATCTTGTTCGTGGTCATTATAAATGGACAGGTTTTACACTTTTTTTTTTTTTTTTTTTTTTCTGGTTGCAAGGAAAGGTTCCTGCAGCCGTTTGAGAGGACTGGAAGCTTCTGACAATACTTCTTAGATTTGGGGGCTGCCTAAAACAGTAGTGAGGGGTCTGGAAAAATGGATTGTAAGCGGGCATCTTTTTGTAGTAAAGGTTGTCATTTCTGTGCAGCTCCCCCTTAGCACCTCCAGATTTGGATTGTAGGTGACTACTAGAGGCACGCGGTTATTTTCTTCTGTAGCTTTGTAATGTAGCAGGCGATTCCTTGATATTCTAGTTGCTCTTGTAATTTGGTTTTGAATTGTTCTTGGATGGTAGCCCTGATTCAAAAAGGTCTTTCTGAGGCGACCAAGGTGTTCATCTCTAACATGTACATGGAACATATACGATTGTATCTGATAGCTTGGCTGTAGACAATAGTTTTGTGTTTTGGATGGAAACTGTCCCATTTAAGGTATGTTGGACTGTCGATTGGCTTCTGATACAGGGATGTTTCTATTTCATTGTTCTGCAGCTTAATGATGGTGTCCAAAAAGTTAATTTCAGTGCAGCAGTAGTTGAGTATTAAGTTGATGGTGCGATGAAATTGATTAAACTGTTCATGGAACGTCTTTAGCTGTGACTCCGTCCAGATGCTTAAAATATCATTAATGTAGTGGTAGTAGGCCAGAGGCCTGATTGGACATGAGGACAAAAGTCGCTTTCAAGCTTGGATATGGAAAAATTTGCATACTGTGAGGCCATTTTACTTCCCATTGCTGTGCCAGTCTCTTGTAGATATATCTTGTTGTCAAATTTAAAAGTAACATTTTCACACATTGGTTGTCGGGGGCGCAGGCAATTTCAGGAAAATCAAGCTGGTCAAATGTAAATGTATTTAATGAGATGATGAACACAGAGGTATGTGTCTCACTGATATATTCAATTCAGCTTTATTGGCAGGACCAAATAAACATTAGTTTTGCCAAAGTGTGTGTACAGTAGGGACTGTAGGGATAATGGGTGGGGACGATGGATGGGGTACAGGGTGGGGGCTAAGGAAGTCCATGGCACATCATGGTCGTCTTTCTCGCAGTCTATGGCACGCGCTCACATACTGCGCTCTCTTCTTTCCCTAGCAGGATATGTTTTCTCTTCCTCCTTCATGGAGCTGAAATCCGGGAAGAGGTCGGAGAGTCTCCTGAAGTGAGTGTCCCTCACTGCTGAGTATTTGGGGCAGTGTAGCAGTAAGTGGGTCTCCTCTATAATCCTCATCTACAATATCTATCTATCACGAATATTTGAGCCCATTGATCCATTAAATGTCCATTTTGCAAGCCGGCGAGAGAATCTCGCCATACGGATGTAACACGGGTGCTTACATGCAAGAAAATCGCATCTTCGCACGGATGGCATACAGATCACTGTTCAGGGAACATTTCTGCAATTCTCGTCGGTGTAAAACGGACCGGTTTATTTATTTTTTAAATACGTTGTGTGTGATTCCAGCCTAAAGGAGATTCTCCCCCCCCCCCCCCCTTATCATTAAACAATGGTATTTTACTTACTGATCAGAAGGGGTCTGATTGTCAGGACCTTGCAAAAGAACAGGGTCAGCAGCATTTTTTTTTCTCTCCACAGCAGCACTGCCATCTATCTGCAGTATAGGGAAGTGCAACACAGCCCTATGTATGTGAACGGAGCAGCTCCCTGTACAGCAGTGCCACTTTGACAGTAAAAATGATGGAGAATTGACCCCATAACTGAGCATATTTACGCGATTTTATAATAAATGGCCCCATAGACGCTCCATATAGCATCGTGCCACATGTAATGCTGCTGCTGCAATAAATAAAGACATACTCGCCTCTCGTCGCTGCCTGCTGCTCCTCAACGTCCAGTCTCCGCACTGACTGTTCAGGCAGAGGGAGGCGCACACTCTCATATGTCATTGCGCCCTCTGACCTGCACAGTCACAGCAAGAAGACGGAGCGGTGCCCAGCGGATGGAACTCGGACAGGTGAATATGAAATACTCACCTGCTCCTGACGCTGTCCCTACCTGTCCCACGGTACTGCAGCTTCCTGTAATGAGCGGTCACTGGTACCGCTCATTACAGTAATGAATATGCGGCTCCGCCCCTGTGGGAGTGGAGTCCATATTCATTACTTTAATGAGCAGTACCATGTGACCGCTGAATAGAGGAAGAGCTGCAGCTCAGGAGACCATGGGACAACGTTAGGAGCGCCAGGTGCAGGTGAGTATGTGACAGTCCTCTCTCCCCCTCACCCGCCGACCCCCGCCGCTGGCCATGACTCTAGTATAAGCCGAGAGGGGCACTTTCAGCCCAAAAATTTGGGCTGAAAATCTCAGCTTATACGGTAGTCTTCTCCTTCCACCTTCTATAAAAATTATCAACTTGATTTTGTCTTCATTTGCTGATCTATCTTTTAGGAGAAAGGTGTTTACAAGCGGTGATCCCTCCCAAAGGTTCTTGTTCTGTATAAATCGCTCAGGTAGTACTGTCATGGTAGAAGGGGAAAAATCTTAGTTACTTTCCAGTAGCAGGATTTTACAGAGCTCATGACTTCACCCTTATATTCCCCCTTCCCCTTTTTTTCACTGGTTGGCGTGTACTATTCAATTGGGTGTATACTTAGAATTAATGGTGTCTGGTTTACAAATCACTGGAGATCCTCTTGTGCTCTGAAACCAACATATGCGGAGGAGAGTTACTGCATTCAATAGGTTTCCTGTCCTTGATGGGCAGATGGCCTCTCTCAGGTGGTGCTTTTATGGGCTTTGTAAAATAGTTACCGGTAAGTAACTTAAGATTTTTCCCAGCAAATCTCCCTGATGTAATTACATGGTTACTGCAGGGGGCCCATACTTCAATGGAGATGGATGTTGGCTCTCTAACTTCCTAGCTATTAGTTCTCTCTCTTTCCCCAGCTAGAATTTAGTTTCTCTCAGCCACAAATACTGTATGTTCAGTGTAATGGGGGGTGATGTGTCCCCTCTCTGTAGTTGTCTTATGAATTTTTACATTTTCCTCTGACGACCCATCATAAAGAAATGTATGTGTTTCTTTGCAGTGATCCACTAAGTCAGATGGTATACTGGGGCATACCTGCGAGGAGGAGGGTGGGGAAAAAAATGTCTTGCCCCATCCCCATCTGGTGAATTATAGTAAACATTAAAAAAGCTATCGGCGAGCACTGCCCCCCGAAACACCCCACCCCACCCCTGATCTCAACATCGAGTCTCTTTGGGATTTGATGAATAGACGGAAGGATTTGATCAAGCATACATCCACAGAAGATCTGTATATAAATCTTGTATATAAATCTTGTAGTTCTTCAAGATGTAATCTACTGAGCTGTAAAAATCTAGGACTAATGCATGCTTTTTTTTTTTTTTTTTTTTTTCTTCCCCTTCCATGTAACGTGCACGGACACCTGGTGCATGGTTTCTTTTGAGAGTACCCTAAAGCTTCTTTCCCACTTCTGTTTTTACAATCTGCACAGGATCCGTCAAAATGTTGAAAAGACGGATCCTGTGCAGATTGTAAAAAAAAAAACGTGTGCACTGGGCCCGTCTTTCTGACGGACCCGTCGAGGCTATGTGCACCTGTTGTGTATGCGTCTAAACAGCGGTTTTCCGCTGCGAAAACGCGTACACAACACAAACCAGGTTTAAAAAAAACAAACAAAAAAAACTGCAGTATTCTCACCTCCTGGCGTCCCGCCCAGCGATGCTCCCGGCAGCTAGCGTTCCTAGTAATACATTGCGAAATCTCGCGAGAAGTCGTGGTCTGTAGGTGAGAATACTGTGATTTTTATTTATTTATTTTTTTTAATATTATATCTTGTTACGATTGATGCTGCATAGGCAGCATCAATAGTAAAAAGAGAAAGAGAGTGAGAGAGAATTTCCCTGACGGGAAATTCTTCCACGCATGCTCAGTTTGAAAAGACGGGACCCGGCGCTGGATTCCTGCTTTTCAGTCAGCGACGCATCCTGCGCCCATAGGCTTCCACTGTAGCCAGTGACGGGCAGCGCAGGATGCGTCGCTGACCGATTTTTCCCGACGTGCAGAAGAAAACGTTCCTCTGAACGTTTTCTCTGCCCGATGGACCGTTTTTTATTTTATGCAGGATCCAGTGCACGACGGATGAAACGGATGGCCATCCGTCACAATCCGTCGCTAATACAAGTCTGAGAAAATGCAAATTTTTTTGCAGGATCCTGCATTTTCAAAAATCGACGGATTGTGATGGGAGCTGAAAGACGGAAGTGTGAAAGAGGCCTAACTTAACTTCTATGTGCAGATTTTCCCATAAAATTGAATTGCATACAGAAAATCCCCTGGTAGAAAGCAGATTTGCGTTTCATATGTTTCTGCTATGTAAACTAACAGCTCATGATTGTAGCAAAGTTTGGTCAAAGCCAAATACTTGGAAATGTAAAAAAAACCCAACCCCTTTATTTAACCCCTTTCTGCCATTAGACGTACTATTCCGTCCATGTGGGGTGGGCCCTACTTCCCAAGGACAGAATAGTACGTCCAGAGCGATCGGCCGCGTGTCAGCTGACTATCGCAGCTGACATCCGGCACTGTGCCAGAAGCGGTCACGGACTGCCCCCGGCACATTAACCCCCGGCACACTGCGATCAAACCTGATCGCAGTGTTCCGGCAGTATAGGGAAGCATCGCGCAGGGAGGGGGCTTCCTGCGTGCTTCCCTGAGACCCTCGGAGCAACTCGATGTGATCGCGTTGCTGCGAGGGTCTCTTTCCTCCTCCCTGCAGGCCCGGATCCAAAATGGCCACGGGGCTGCATCCGGGTCCTGCAGGGAGGTGGCCTCCCTGCTGTGCATGTCAGATCGCTGATCTGACAGTGCACAGCAAAGTGTCAGATCAGCGATCTGTCACTATACAGTGATGTCCCCCCTGGGACAAAGTAAAGTAAAATAAAAAAAAAAAAATAAATTGCGTGTGTGAAAGAAGAAAAAAAACCTAAATAAATAATAAAAAAATATTGTTCCAATAAATACATTTCTTTATCTAAAAAAACAAAACGATTAAAGTACACATTTAGTATTGCCGCGTCCGTAACGACCCGACCTATAAAACTATCCCACTAGTTAACCCCTTCAGTGAACAGTTAATGTAAAAAAAAAAAAAAGGCCAAAACCAAAGCTTTATTATCATACTGCCGAACAAAAAGTGGAATAACATGCGATCAAAAAGACAGATACAAATAACCATGGTACCGCTGAAAACATCATCTTGTCCCGCAAAATAAGAGCTGCCATACAGCATCATTAGCAAAAAAATAGGTTATAGTCCTCAGAATAAAGCGATGCAACAATAAACATTTTTTCTATAAAACCGTTTTTATCGTATAAAAGCGCCAAAACCTAAAAACATGATATAAATAAGGTATCGCTGTAATCGTACTGACCCGAAGAATAAAATTGCTTTATCCATTTTACAAAACGTGGAACCCCCCTCCCCAAAAAAGAAAAAAAAAATTCATGAATAGCTGGTTTTTGGTCATTTAGCCTCACAAAAATCTGAATAAAAAGCGATCAAAAAATGTCACGTGCCCAAAAATGTTACCAATGAAAACGTCAACTCGTCCCGCAAAAAACAAGACCTCACATGACTCTGTGGACCAAAATATGGAAAAATTATAGCGCTCAAAATGTGGTAACGCAAAAAAGGTTTTTTTTTGCAAAAAAAAGCATCTTTTAGTGTGACAGCTGCCAATCAAAAAAATCTCAAAAAAACCTTAGCACATTAATACCTCAATTAATTAACATAACACCAACACCACAAAAAGCATGGCATCACACCGCAAGGGGATTGTCCCTACCACTTTAACCGAGATAAGTACCCTGGTTTTCATTTTCTCCTGATGAACCTCTGCAGAGGGGAAACGCGTCGAGAAAGACATTGATCTCAACCTGGTACAGGCACTAATGAGATATGTGTCTTGGTAGATAAATTCGATCAGGTCAAATGTGACTAATACATGGCCAATTGGCTATATATATTGTGAGTTGCCATTTGTCCATGATACATTTGATTTGTTTTTTGGGGTGGTGGTTTTTTGGTTTTCTGTTGTCATATTTTTCTGGCCTATGTGTGTGAAGTTGTCTTCTTGCCACCTGAATTGTGTGCTCTGCAGCCATCTATGCGTGCACAAAATCATGATAAACATGTGGCATTGTATCGTGTGTGGATCCACAGGCATATACTATACACACTAGATGAAGATATCTCTACAGCTTCTCTATATAGGAGAATAGCTATATGTGCAGTGTATCCTCTCTGTTGCATTATCTAAACCCAAGAATTCTCTTTTGCACTACCCAAATCCAATAATTGTGAGGGCATAGAAAGAAATTATTCTGCAAAAAGAGCATTAGGCTATTTAGTATAATTGGTCTTAATCAAAGATATATCTAATCTGTTATACTAGTGATATTTACATAATCCAAGACACTCTGAATCATTATCTTTGCTGGCAGAACACAATATTTGCCTAGCTGACGTAGCCAAGAAGAAATTATCTCAGTACGCATACGACATTACGCACACACACACATCTTTCTTTCTCACCTGCCTATTCACCATCTTCCTCACCCCCTGCCACTACAGGGCCCAGTAGGGTTAGCAGGGTGAGCCATCGAGGAGCGGGGGCGCCACTGCGCAGGGTTAGGGTGCCAACCTCCGCAAGTAGGCAGGTTGAGATAGGCCAGTATAGGGATAGGCACCCCCCTGGTTGTTTTTCTTTTTGTGGTGTTGGTGTTATGTTAATTAATTGAGGTATTAATGTGCTAAGGTTTTATTGAGATTTAATAAAGATATAAAGTTTTAATAATAAGGGGGGACCTCTGTGAGACAAATAGTAACAATCCCTCTGCTTCAATTACGTATATACTACAATCAAAAAAATCTGCTAAAAAACCCGCTATAAATTTAAAAAATTTATTTCCATTTTCCCGTTAGGGCTAGGGTTAGGGCTACAGTTAGGGTTGGGGCTAGGGTTAGGGCTTCAGTTAGGGTTGGGGCTAAAGTTAAGGTTAGGGTTTGGATTACATTTACGGTTGGAATAGGGTTGGGATTAGGGGTGTGTCAGGGTTAGGGGTGTGGTTAGGGTTACCGTTGAGATTAGGGTTAGTGCTGTGTTTGGATTAGGGTTTCAATTATAATTGGGGATTTCCACTGTTTAAGCACATCAGGGGCTCTCCAAACGCGACATGGCGTCTGATCTCAATTCCAGCCAATTCTGCGTTGAAAAAGTAATACAGTGCTCCTTCCCTTCCGAGCTCTCCCGTGTGCCCAAACAGGGGTTTACACCAACATATGGGGGTATCAGTGTACTCAGGACACATTGGACAACAACTTTTGGGGTCCAATTTCTCCGGTTACCCTTGGGAAAATACAAAACTGGGGGCTAAAAAATAATTTTTGTGGGAAAAAAAAAAAGATTACAGTTTATAACGCAGAGCCGTGAAAATAGTGAAACATTTGGGGGTTCAAAGTTCTCTAGATAAGTTCCTTGGGGGGTCTAGTTTCCTATATGGGGTCACTTGTGGGGGTTTCTACTGTTTAGTTGTATTAGGGGCTCTGCAAATGCACCGTGACACCTGCAGACCAATCCATCTAAGTCTGCATTCCAAATGGCTCTCCTTCCCTTCCGAGCTCTTCCTTACGCCCAAACTGTGGTTCTCCCCACATATGGGGTATCAGCGTACTCAGGACAAATTGGACAACAACTTTTGGGTTTCAATTTCAACTGTTACCTTTGGAAAAATACAAAACTGGGGGCAAAAATTTTTTTTTTTGTGGACAAAAAAAAAGATTTTATTTTCACGGCTCTGCGTTATAAGCTGTAGTGAAACACTTGGGGGTTCAAAGTGCTCACCACACATCTTGATAAGTTCCTTAGGGGGTCTACTTTCCAAAATGGTGTCATTTGGGGGTTTCCATGTTTAGGCACATCAGGGGCTCTCCAAATACATGGCGTCCCATCTCAATTCCAGTCAATTTTGCATTGAAAAGTCAAATGGCGCTCCTCCCTTCCGGGCTCTCCCTTGCGCCCAAACAGTGGTTTACCCCCACATATGGGTATCGGCATACTCAGGACAAATTGTACAACAACTTTTGGGGTCCATTTTCTCCTGTTATCCTTGGTAAAATAAAACAAATTGGAGCTGAAGTAAATTTTTTGTGAAAAAAAAGTTAAATGTTCATTTTTATTTAAACATTCCAAAAATTCCTGTGAAACACCTGAAGGGTTAATAAACTTCTTGAATGTGGTTTTGAGCACCTTGAGGAGTGCAGTTTTTAGAATGGTGTCACACTTGGGTATTTTCTATCATATAGACCCCTAGAAATGACTTCAAATGAGATGTGGTTCCAAAAAAAAAAAAGGTGTTGTAAAAATGAGAAATTGCTGGTCAACTCTTAACCACCCTTATAACTCCCTAACAAAAAAAATGTTGGTTCCAAAATTGTGCTGATGTAAAGTAGACATGTGGGAAATGTTACTTATTAAGTATTTTGTGTGACATCTCTGTGATTTAATTGCATAAAAATTCAGTTGGAAAATTGCGAAATTTTCACCAAATTTCCGTGTTTTTTTTTTCACAAACGCAGGTAATATCAAAGAAATTTTACCACTATCATGAAGTACAATATGTCATGAGAAAACTGTGTCAGAATCACCGGGATCCGTTTGAGCATTCCAGAGTTATAACCTCATAAAGGGACAGTGGTCAGAATTGTAAAAATTCGCCCGGTCATTAATGTGCAAACCACCCTCGGGGGTAAAGGGGTTAAAACATGACACACGCTTTTAAAAATAAAAAACACTAATAGCCAAGTTTACCTAATAGGTAGAAATTACCTAATAGGTGCAGAAATTCCTGGAATATATATTTAAAAAAAAAAAAAAAAAAAAAATAGCAAAAGTTTATTGTGGGAACTTAGTCTGAAATTGGGGCAAATTCTAGATGTTGTTGGGGTCCGTGCACAGTTCTATGCATTTGTCAGTGTTGAACCGATGCAGGAGTTGCCTGCTATGACATGGACTATTCTAGAGTAATACTGCCCAGAACCGTGCGTGCAGCTGCTGTTGCCTTCATGGAACGCACGCTGACATTATATGCCTTTCTGGACCCGGCCTTGGGTGACTCGGAGCCTGTTGCAGATGGCGTATGGTTGCTTGCTTTCAAATTGAAAGTTGAAAAGCCAGTGACTGTTACGCTAGTTTTTTTTTTTTTTTGTGTGTGTACACTATAAGATGCTCTGGCACCAATGCGATTAATGGAACACTCTAGGGTACTGTCACACAGTGCAATTACGATCTCTACGACGGTACGATTCGTGACGTTCTAGCGATATCGTTACGATATCGCAGTGTCTGACACGCAGCAGCGATCAGGGACCCTGCTGAGAATCGTACGTCGTAGCAGATCGTTTGAAACTTTCTTTCGTCGTTGGATCTCCCGCTGTCATCGCTGGATCGTTGTGTGTGACAGCGATCCAGCGATGCGTTCGCTGGTAACCAGGGTAAACATCGGGTTACTAAGCGCAGGGCCGCGCTTAGTAACCCGATGTTTACCGTGGTTACCAGCGTAAAAGTAAAAAAAAAACAAACCGTACATACTCACCATCTGATGTCTGTCAGGTCCCTTGCAGTCTGCTTCCCGCTCTGACTGAGCGCCGGCCGGAAAGTGAGAGCAGATCACAGCGGTGACGTCACCGCTGCGCTCTGCTCTCACTGTACGGCTGCACTCAGTCAGAGTGGGAAGCAGACTGCAAGGGACCTGACGGACATCAGATGGTGAGTATGTACGGGTGTTTTTTTTTACTTTTACGCTGGTAACCACGGTAAACATCGGGTTACTAAGCGCGGCCCTGCGCTTAGTAACCCGATGTTTACCCTGGTTACCAGCGAACCTCGGCATCGCTCCAGCGCCGTGATTGCAAAGTGTGACCGCAGTCTACGACGCTGGAGCGATACTCATACGACGCTGCGACGTCACGGATCGTGCCGTCGTAGCGACGAAAATTGCACGGTGTGACGGTACCCATAGGATCCTAGGTTTTGTGGGAGGCATGTTTGTTTTTACCCCCACCGCTCTTCTCTGAAAGATCAGGATTCCTCTTTGACCATGTATCATGCTTTCTGAGTCTCGGTGGAATTTTCATTAAAAGGAGATTTTAGAAACTACTGGTGCTTTCTGGATTCCAGGCTTCCATTATATTGGCTCTTGGTATCTTGGACACAGTAGGTTTTAATTTTAATCCCTTCGGTATAAGACTTGTTTCCAGAGATTCATATTCGTACAAAAAACTTCAGTCTACAAGAAAAACTGTCCTTAACAAATTCCATGCACTTGGCTGCTTTCTGTATTTTTCTCTTCTTGGAATGTATTTGAGGAGAAACTAGTTTTTCTTATCAATATTGTAGCCATTGTGCAATACATGCCAACACTAGAAATTTATGGCCGTAAATGTAAGAAATTTGGAGATTTCCTTCTGTGACATAGAAACAGTTGCAAAAAACAATATCTAGCACCACCTTTCCCTGACCAGGACCTGGATTATGCTGCCAAGCTGGTCAGTACTGTTTTTTGTTTTTTTCCTTTAAACCACTAAAATATAATAAATCTTACGATCACCACAATCCTAGTGACCTTGAAGATAATTGCTGTAAAAATAGAACATGTTTTTTCTCTAACTTTTTATATGGTGAAATGAATGGTGCAGTGCCAACTACAACTTGTCCCACAAGAAAAACGAGCCAAATTATGACTGCGTTGATGGAAAAAATTCTAGAGAAGTTATGGCTCTTAAGGGGGTAAATAAAAAGAAAAAGAAAAAAAAGCCAGGTCATGAGGTGTGTGTATATGAACTTAGAAAAAAGGGGCGCATATGTGCTCTTTAGTTTCCACCAATATGTCTCTCCCCCTGATGGACTGTACTTGCGGGACAGATTTGGCGTGCACTAACTTACTGTGTCACTGTGCATGATTGTATTCGCTTACTTCCTCTGCAGTGCCTTTTTACTTTGGTGTAAAACAAGTATCACCTTGCAAAATTACGTAAAGCACTTGGCGTCATTCAATTGGCACTCACCTGCCAGAGCTTGTAACCAATTATAACCTGTATTGTAAAGCTCTAGATATGCCATGATACTGATGACTGCATATCTTAATACTCCTGCTGTGACTTACGACTAGAGATGAGCGAACATCGTCGGCTTCCTCATTATTCGGCAAGCTAAAGTGCTTAAAGAAGCTGCAGCGGGAACCCAGTTACCTGGAGTGCACCTGATAATCAGGTGTCCGGTGCTGCAGCTCCATGTGTTGTGGTTGTGTGACAGTCACAAAAAACAGGCCCTCCATGCATGTGTTGTGACTGTCACACAACCGCGACACATGGAGCTAGACACCAGAGCGCTTTAGGTGTCCGAGTTCCTGCTGCAGCTTCGTCAGTAAGCGCTATAGCTTGCCGAATAAGGAGGGAGCTGACAATATTTACTTGCCTCTATGACACTACAATGTCTTAAGGGCACATGAGGCTGGCTTTGGGTCAGGAGATCTGTGGCCAGTTCATACTCAGACCATGACTGTTGGATGTGTGAAATTTGGCCTTACTAAAGGCAATTCCTAGTGCTAGGGATTAAAGGGGTAGTCCACTAGTAGGACAACTCCTTCATGATCAAAATGTTTGGCCCCCATAAAAATAAAGCTATACTCTCCTCCTCCCGTGCCAGCACCTTTCCCACGGTGTCGGCACTCGCTGTCTCGGGCTCTTGTGCTGTAGTTGTGATAGCGGCACCCAGTCAGCGCTGCCGTCACTGTCTCCGCCTTCAGATAAGTCGAACATGAAGAGGAAGTCCTGCTGCAGCTGATCTTGGACTTCCTTTTCTTGCTTAATTCGACAGGAAGCGAGGAAAGTGACTCCAGCGCTGATTGGGTGCCGATGTCACAGCAACTGTAGAGGAGGCCTGGGAGAATGAGCGTCATCAGCATGGGAGGAAAATATCGCTTTATTATTTTATGGGGAGACAAGCTAGGGGTAGGAGTAGAAATTGTCCAAGTGTAGTTCAACTTCTTTTAAACCAATTCATTTAGCTGCAGAGAAGTCGATGCAGCAATAGCGTTTAACAAAACTACTTTTTCGGTATCATTTCTCACAGGGCTGGACAGTGTTGTTGGTATTGCATGTCAAGTCTTGTGGAAAGTTTATTTTAGAGTTAATCTAGGATTTTGATAGTGTCCAGTGTTCATTGTACAAGTCTATATAACTTTGAAATTACATCACGGTATGTTTCTTCTTCTGCCTTATGGTGGTTTGAGGCACATACATAAACTTTAGTGCTCCAAATCTTGTATTTTTTTTTTTTTGTTGTTGTTTTTTTTCATTGATTGAAAATGTTTTCTTTAACAGGAATCTGTCGCCAGGTTTTTGCCACCTAACTTGAGAGCAGCATAATGTAGGATCACAGAACCTGATTCCAGCTATGTTGTTTACTGGGCTGCTTGCTGTAGCTTTGATACAACCACTGTTTTATCAGCAGAAAATTATCACTAGAGTACTAGTAAACCTACTGCCAGGTAGTCCTCCATTTTCATGAACTTCTGGCTATGCAGTGTAAACAGCTGTCACTCAGTGGTGTGGTAATTATGAACAGAACTGGTAGATTAGCAGATAAAATGGTGATATATATTTATTTTTTTATTTATTTATTTTTTTTATCAAATGTTCCTTAAGCAGCCCAGCATGTGATACATCGTTGGAGTCCCTACATCATACTTCTCTCATGGGAGTAGCAAAAACCTGGTGGCAGATTCACTTGAAATCCTAAACCTGCTCTTTTTTTAAAGAAGTTATTAATCTGAAATAAGTTTGTGTCAAACTAATGAGAAAATCCATGTCTGTATCATGCCCAGACTTTTTTTTTTTTCTCCTTTTTAAACATTTTACTGGTCCTGCCTCAATGTACAGAAGTCAGAGCTGTGGTATCATAAACCCATTTCCCTTCTTTTTCTTGTAGCCAAATGCCTGATACTAGGAAATGAAGATTGTACACTGCAGAGTAAGGCTGTGTGCACACGTTGCTGATTTTTCGGGGGTTTTTCGCGATAAAAACGCTCTAAAACCGCAAAAAAACATACAATATGCATCCCATCATTTAGAATGAATTCCGCAATTTTTGTGCACATGATGCGTTTTTTTTCCACGAAAAAAACGCATCGCGGTAAACGCAGCATGTTCATTAATTTTGCGGCGGGGTATTTTTGCGGATTTCCCACTATAAGATGCATTGGGAAATGTCCAGAAAAAAACGTGGCAAAACGCATGCAGATTTCTTGCAGAAAATTTCAGGTTTTTCTCAGGAATTTTCTGCAAGAAATCCTGAATGTGTGCACATAGCCTAAAAGTATCAGTCTTCAAGACTGTCATGTATATACCGGAAAGATATATATCTTGGTACCGTGTTGGCCAGTAGATAGAAAAATGTTTAGAATTGAGAGTCCTCAGTGGTTGATACCTTTTAATGGCTAACTGAAAAGATGGTAACAAATTGCAAGCTTTCGAGACTACTCAGGCCTCTTCATCAGGCATAGACTAATACAAATTCTGAAGAATCACATACAGGTCCTTCTCAAAAAATTAGCATATAGTGTTAAATTTCATTATTTACCATAATGTAATGATTACAATTAAACTTTCATATATTATAGATTCATTATCCACCAACTGAAATTTGTCAGGTCTTTTATTGTTTTAATACTGATGATTTTGGCATACAACTCCTGATAACCCAAAAAACCTGTCTCAATAAATTAGCATATTTCACCCGTCCAATCAAATAAAAGTGTTTAATAACAAACAAAAAAACCATCAAATAATAATGTTCAGTTATGCACTCAATACTTGGTCGGGAATCCTTTGGCAGAAATGACTGCTTCAATGCGGCGTGGCATGGAGGCAATCAGCCTGTGACACTGCTGAGATGTTATGGAGGCCCAGGATGCTTCAATAGCGGCCTTAAGCTCATCCAGAGTGTTGGGTCTTGCGTCTCTCAACTTTCTCTTCACAATATCCCACAGATTCTCTATGGGGTTCAGGTCAGGAGAGTTGGCAGGCCAATTGAGCACAGTAATACCATGGTCAGTAAACCATTTACCAGTGGTTTTGGCACTGTGAGCAGGTGCCAGGTCGTGCTGAAAAATGAAATCTTCATCTCCATAAAGCATTTCAGCCGATGGAAGCATGAAGTGCTCCAAAATCTCCTGATAGCTAGCTGCATTGACCCTGCCCTTGATGAAACACAGTGGACCAACACCAGCAGCTGACATGGCACCCCACACCATCACTGACTGGGTACTTGACACTGGACTTCAGGCATTTTGGCATTTCCTTCTCCCCAGTCTTCCTCCAGACTCTGGCACCTTGATTTCCGAATGACATGCAAAATTTGCTTTCATCAGAAAAAAGTACTTGGGACCACTTAGCAACAGTCCAGTGCTGCTTCTCTGTAGCCCAGGTCAGGCGCTTCTGCCGCTGTTTATGGTTCAAAAGTGGCTTTACCTGGGGAATGCGGCACCTGTAGCCCATTTCCTGCACACGCCTGTGCACGGTGGCTCTGGATGTTTCCACACCAGACTCAGTCCACTGCTTCCTCAGGTTCCCCAAGGTCTGGAATCGGTCCTTCTCCACAATCTTCCTCAGGGTCCGGTCACCTCTTCTCGTTGTACAGTGTTTTCTGCCACATTGTTTCCTTCCAACAGACTTACCATTGAGGTGCCTTGATACAGCACTCTGGGAACAGCCTATTTGTTGAGAAATTTCTTTCTGGGTCTTACCCTCTTGCTTGAGGGTGTCAATGATGGCCTTCTTGACATCTGTCAGGTCGCTAGTCTTACCCATGATGGGGGTTTTGAGTAATGAACCAGGCAGGGAGTTTTTAAAAGCCTCAGGTATCTTTTGCATGTGTTTAGAGTTAATTAGTTGATTCAGTAGATTAGGGTAATAGGTCATTTAGAGAACCTTTTCTTGATATGCTATTTTATTGAGACAGGTTTTCTGGGTTATCAGGAGTTGTATGCCAAAATCATCAGTATTAAAACAATAAAAGACCTGACAAATTTCAGTTGGTGGATAATGAATCTATAATATATGAAAGTTTAATTGTAATCATTACATTATGGTAAATAATGAAATTTAACACTATATGCTAATTTTTTGAGAAGGACCTGTATATTTATGCACAACATAGCACAGAACAAAAAAAAATGCTTCATGCCACCTGTCTTATCCATGGTTTTTTTTTTTTTGTTCTGTGCTATGTTGTGCATAAATATGTGATTCTTCAGAATTTGTATTAGTCTTTGCCTGATGAAGAGACCTGTGTAGTCTCGAAAGCTTGCAATTTGTTACCATCTTTTCAGTTAGCCATTAAAAGGTATCAACCACTGAGGACTCTCAATTCTAAACATGTATATACTGTACATCTTGTGATGTAAAGGGTTAATCACATGAAATGTCTCTTTGCATACTCTATGGGGAGGGGAAATCATACACTCCTCAGCATCATAGTCTGTCAGTGCAGAAGAAATGAATTCCCTTTTAGGAGAATGTTGTACAAAAATGACCCTGTACTGATCCAGAGGAGCTGGTGAAAGCAGAGCTCACGGACTATGAAAGACTCGCTTCCATGGGACTTCTGTAGCTTTCAAAGTCTGAAAGTTTAAATGGGATTTATTGGTAAAACCTGAAGATGTATTATGTTCATGGTAAAATTCATATTTTCAAACACTTATTTCACAATTTTTTTTTCTTCAGGTGGAGTATATGTTGGTTGCCTTTGATCATGAAAATCGCAAGGTGCGATTAGTACTACAAGGAGAAGAAATGCTTGATACACTTCAAGGCAGAGGTGAAAAAATAAATCCAAAGTATGTTATCTTAGTTTTTTTTGTTTTTGTTTGTTTTGATTTCCTTTATGCTGTTCTGTTACTGCTTATATGCCTCATTTCTCCTGCAGATGGCAGCTGACGGATAATATTAGCTAGTGCCTACAGTGAGAAGAGCTACTCAATCTTTGTGGAAATAAAATGTTGGGCCAGATTTGGGGTGTTTCTCTACTTCAGAACTCCATAGTGATAGGTTTCCTTTCATTAAATGCTGACGTAATCCTTACCGTTGGTGTACTGCAGTCTATAGTTTGACTCTTAACCGTGTGGAAAAAGTGTCGTTTGAGAACTTTTAATTCAAATATACTAAAAAATAGTTTGATTATGGCATGAAATGATGAAAATGAAGTTGTATTTCGGACCACTGCATCAACACCTTCACGACCTTTGACGTGAAAGTTGTGTCCCTGCCTATGGTCTGTGAGCCCGCGTTCCCTTCCCCCCCCCCCCCCTGCACATAACTGATATAATAAGCCATCATGTACCTTTTAACAGCTGTGGGTGCAGTGGTGCTCCGCCTGCGATTGTTAACCTGTTAAATCCCACTGTATGTAGCTTATAGCGGCATTAAAAACTTGGGCAGGAGGGGGTGCATCATTACATTGACATGGTGCTGATGGGTTGTTTTGACAAAACATGTATATATGTATATGTGTGTGTGTATGTGTATATGTGTGTGTGTGTGTGTGTGTGCACGCACACACACACTTTTTTCTCTTTTTAAGGACTATGAAAATTGTAAATTCACACTGAAGGCATCAAAACTATGAATTAACACGTGGAATTATATACATAATTTCAATTGTTTCACACTTTTTTGTTAAGTCTTATATTCTAGGTTCTTCAAAGTAGCCACCTTTTGCTTTGATGACAGCTTTGCACACTCTTGGCATTCTCTTGATGAGCTTCAAGAGGTAGTCACCGGGAATGGTCTTCCAGCAATCTTGAAGGAGTTCCCAGAGATGCTTAGCACTTGTTGGCCCTTTTGCCTTCACTCTGCGGTCCAGCTCACCCCAAACCATCTCGATTGGGTTCAGGTCTGGTGACTGTGGAGGCCAGGTCATCTGGCATAGCACCCCATCACTCTCCTTCTTGGTCAAATAGCCCTTACACAGCCTGTTTGGGGTCATTGTCCTGTTAAAATATAAATGATGGTCCAACTAAACGCAAAATGGATGGAATAGCATGCCGCTGCAAAATGCTGTGGTAGCCATGCTGGTTCAGTATGCCTTCAATTTGAATAAATCCCCAACAGTGTCACCAGCAAAGCACCCCCACACCATCACACCTCCTCCTCCATGCTTCACGGTAGGAACGAGGCATGTAGAGTCCATCCGCTCACCTTTTCTGTGTCCCACAGACGGTGGTTGGAACCAAAGATCTCAAATTTGGACTCATCAGACCAAAGCACAGATTTCCTCTGGTCTAATGTCCATTCCTTGTGTTCTTTTAGCCCAAACAAGTCTCTTCTGCTTGTTGCCTGTCCTTAGCAGTGGTTTCCTAGCAGCTATTTTACCATGAAGTCCTGCTGCACAAAGTCTCCTCTTAACAGTTGTTTCTCTTACCCCATGACGGCACCACGGAGAGAGAGGGATCCGCCCTCAGGGACAGGAAACCTACAGGTGAAAAAGGCGGCACCTCTCTCCCACATCAGTTTGGTTTCCTGTCCCTGACGGGGAACCTGCAGCGTGGATGTCGTAGGATGCCGGGGGTCCATCGATTCGGTTATTGGCAGCGGGGGGCCCTGCTTCGGATACCGTGGCTAATCCTCCCCCGAAGAACACATTTCCTGGGTCGGCGGGCCCATGCGTGGCGGGGCAGAAGCAGTGAAGAAAGGCCAGTCTGCTTCTCCCCCATAAAAACATAGATACAGCCGGTAATAGGTGACGGCAGTCACCTGGTGTCTTACCGCCGGTTCTCCCGCTGGATAGCGTGCTCGTCCGAGGGTCCCTCTGTTGGCGCCGGTGGGCGCTTGGGATCCTGGGGCTGGAGCGGGCACTTCCTCCGGCGTGGTCTGCAGGCGTGCCGGGCAGTACTCCTTGTAGGGAAAGATGGCGGCGGCAGAATGCGCGCGGGCCAGGCGCGGAGCATTCTGGTACTCCCAGAATGCTCGGCACAGGGGTCACTTCCGGGGCGGCGCACAGCATCTCTGGGTAATAGCCCAGCGGTGCGCCGCCCCACTTATATATAAAAAAGGACAGAAAACTAATGGCCGGTGCTCAGAAGGGTCTCACTATGAGTGAGGTAGAGCAACCGGCAGAAGAAACTCTGCAGACCCCGCCGAAAAAGCGCCAGACCCAACAGCAGCAGCAGCACCATCACCAGCAGCGGCGTCAGCACGATGCTTCTTCCCAGCGTCGCAGTTCCGGATCTCAACGTAGCAGAGGCTCGGGCGGATCCAGCAGACCAGTAACGGTTCAAGCCAAGGAAGCTACTCCTACGCCAGAACCGGTATGCCCCTTAAATTAGGAGGGTAAGTGATCTTCGTGAATGCTCAGTTTCTAAAAGGGGTTTTATTGTATTTTTCTTAGGGGAAGAAATGTACAGCGAAAACCAGGCACAGAGTTTGCCCGATCTGCTCCGTAGAACTACCCACTACATGGGTAAAGAAACTCTGTGCCATATGCATAGAAAACACCATTTCCGAGGAGTCCCCAAGATTCGCATCCGATTTAAAACAATTAAATCACAGGTAGAGGATGCGTTAAAAAGTGCCAAAGGATTGAGAAAGAATCATAGATCTAAACATAGGTCCCCGGAGCCAAGTTCTAGTGAAGAAGATAGTGATATATCTGATTCAGATAGTTCGCTTTCCTCGCTATCATCCTCTTCTTCCTCGGAGGGGGGGGTCGCAATTGTTTTCCCATTGAAGAGACAGACGCTTTGGTAAAATCGGTAAGAAATACCATGGGGCTAGTGGAGACTAAATCCAAAAAAACCACACAAGACTTTGTTTAGCGTTTCCAATAAATGATAAAATACATGCCCTAATAAAAAAAGAGTGGAAAAGACCAGACAAAAAAGTCCTCTTAACCCCGAAAAGGAAATATCCTTTTGATGACCCAGCCTGTTCTTCCTGGAGTAAAGCACCAAAACTGGACGTCGCAATAGCAAAAGTATTTGAAGATATGGGGACCCTAAAGGACCCTATGGATAAGAAGGCTGAGGTACTTCTAAAAGGTGCTTGGGAAGCCGCGGGGGGGACTAAAACCGCCTATAGCCTCCACATGTACTGCCAGAGCATTAATGCTGTGGTTGGACCATCTACAGTCACAACTTAAGGATAGATCCCCGAGAGAATCAGTATTAGATTCAATCTCGATAATGAAAGGAGCAGCGGCGTTCCTAGCGGACGCATCTATAGACTCTGCAAGACTAGCGGCAAGAGCTGCTTCTTTTTCAAATGCAGCTAGAAGGGCTTTATGGCTCAAATGCTGGCCGGGGGACCTACAAAGTCCAAATTATGTTCCATACCCTGTGAGGGGGAATTTCTATTCAGCCCTACCTTAGATGATATCCTGGAGAAAGCGGGGGATAAGAAGAAAGCCTTCCCGGGGTTCCCTAACCAATTATATAAACTGTCCTTTCGGAACAGGAAATTCATGCGTAGAAGGCCTCCAAAAAATCAGAAAGAAGGATGGGACGATAAAAAAATTTAAGGGGAAATGCTACCTGTTCAACAAGCCTGACACCAAAAAGCAACCACAATGAAGGTGGTCCCCAGGTGGGAGGAAGACTGGCACACTTTCTTCCAGCCTGGGAAAAATATCAGGGAGCCTATGGATCCTAAATATAATAAAAACGGGGCTGCAACTAATTTTTCATACAAGGCCGTCTCGTCACTTTATCATAACACCTCAGAGGAAAGCAGAAGCCGAACAGCTCAGCCTTCAAAAGGAGGTACAAATGCTTCTAGCAAAGAATGTCCTACAGGAGGTCCCAAACCATGAGAGGCATGGGATTCTACTCTCCTCAGTTTCTTCGGATGAAACCGGATGAACTTACAGGACAATAATAAATTTAAAAAAATTGAATCAGTACCTAGTGACAGAGAGTTTCAAGATGGAAACAATAAAGACGTGTGAGAACGCTTCATCCGTCTTGTTTTATGACCGTCATCGATCTAAAGGACGCATACTACCATGTGCCCATACACCCAGACTACCAAAGATTTCTCAGAGTGGCGGTATTAGTACAGGGAGAGCTAAAGCACTACCAATACAGGGCCCTTCCCTTCGGTCTAGCCATAGCCCTGAGGGTATTTACGAAATTGATGGCAGAGGTCATGGCTCACATAAGGGAGCAAAACATACTAATAGTTCCTTATTTGGACGACCTCCTGGTAGTTGGCAAAACTCCCCTCCACTGCACTCAACAATTAAACAAAGTAATGACATCCCTAACAAATCTAGGGTGGATGCTAAACCTAACAAAATCAAGAATCATTCCAACTCAAGTACAACAATACTTGGGGTTAATAATAGACTCAAACCGGCAAGAATGCCATTTTCCAGGGGAAAAAGTTTCGAATATGGTCCAACTGATAGAACAACTCAGGAAATCTCCAGTAGTAACTCTACGCAAAGCAATGTCCATATTGGGATCAATTGCAGCCTGTCTACCAGCAGTCCAATGGGCCCAGAGTCACACCAGAGACCTCCAGTGGGAGATATTAGAAGCAGATTCTGTGTTAAAAGGGGCTTTGGAAAAGCACTTAAAAATCTCCTTGCAAACAATACATTCCCTAGCTTGGTGGGTGGATCCACACAACCTAACCAGGGGCGTTCCATGGGGTATGGCCAACATCTATAACCCTAACCACCGATGTGAGTCCTTGGGGTTGGGGGGGCTCATGTGGACAGCCAGGTGGCTCAAGGGCCATGGTCGGAAGAGGGAAAAACAGGGTTCTTCCAACATGAAAGAACTTCTAGCGGTAAAATATGCTCTCACCCACTTCCTACACTCCCTCCATTCCCATCACCTCAGGATATTATCGGACAACAAGTAGTGGCCTACTTGAATCACCAGGGGGGCACGAGATCTCGTACACTGATGGAAATAACATAATCCATCCTATTAGCAGAGGCCAATCTGTTATCACTGACAGCCCTTTACATCAAAGGGACGGAGAACCAAACAGCAGATTTTCTAAGCCGAACACAACTCAAATAGGGAGAGTGGAAGTTGAATCAGACAGTCTTCAACCACATAGTACAATTGTGGGGTCTTCCAGAAATAGATTTATTTGCGAACTACCAGAATCGGAAGACTCAGGCTTTTTGTTCAATAGACCCACGCGGGAACCCAGTAGCCCTAGACGCCTTTTTAATTCCATGGAACTTTCATCTAGCCTATGTTTTTCCCCCAATAGCACTGATTCCTTTAGTGTTGAAAGAAATCAGAGAGGACGGAGCGAGAGTCATCATGATAGCTCCTTTCTGGCCAAAGAGGGCATGGTTTTCATGGTTAAGGATAATGTCTGTAACAGATCCCTGGGTCCTTCCAGAAATTCCGAACCTGCTGTATCAGGGACCGGTAAATCACCTGCAAGTAAAGAACTTGCATATGATGGCTTGGAATTTGAAAGGAGCCTTCTAATCAAGAGAGGGTTCTCTTCAAATCTAGTCTCCACTCTCCTACTAAGCAGGAAACCAGTGACTACTAGAGCATATGGGAAGGTTTTGCGAAGATTTTTATCAGCATCAGGTGCCAATTTATCGGAGGAAATCCCAATTAAAAAGGCGCTAGAATTCCTTCAGAATGGGCTAGAAAAAGGCTTAGCGACAAGCACACTTAAAGTCCAGGTAGCAGCTTTGGGCGCCCTTTACAACAGTGATTTAGCTGGAAACCACTGGATAAAAAGATTCATTAAGGCCTCAACCAGATCTAGACCTGTGGAACACCATACTACACCTCCCTGGGATTTAAATTTGGTCCTCTCTCACTGACTAAAGCACAGTTTGAGCCACTGTCAAAAGCATCTTTAAAAATATTATCGCTTAAAACCTCCCTTCTGGTGGCGCTAACGTCAGCACGGAGGATTAGTGACATGCAGGCCCTATCAGCGTATCCACCCCTGACACGCATACTAGACAACAGAGTAGTCCTTAAAATCGATCCATCCTACCTTCCTAAAGTGGCATCACATTTTCATAGATCTCAGGAGCTCTCGCTACCCTCATTCTGTCCAAACCCCAGAAATGAGAAAGAGGAACATCTACACACACTAGACGTTAAGAGATGTTTAGTTCAATACCTAGCGGCCACAAGAGACTATAGGAAAGATAGGGCTCTGTTTGTGTGTTTCCAGGGTCCAAATAAAGGGCATAAAGCATCGAAAGCCACTCTTACGAGATGGATAAGGGACGCCATCATCCTCTCGTATTCATCAAGCAATGAGGACATTCCAGAGGAAGTCAGGGCTCACTCAACCAGATCGGTGGCAGCCTCCTGGGCGGAGAGAGCAGGAGCATCAATTGAACAGATATGTAGGGCGGCCACTTGGTCATCTCCTTCCACTTTCTTTAAACACTACCAACTGGACCTGACTCCCTCTTCAGACCTCACCTTTGGCAGAAGGGTTCTGGAGGCGGTGGTCCCTCCCTAATGTACATCTATGAAATTCTCTCCGTGGTGCCGTCATGGGGTAAGAGAATATCGTAGTTACTTACCGATAACGGTATTTCTCTGATCCCATGATGGCACCCGTACATTCCCTCCCTTCACGTGTGAGTGTGAACACTAGAATTAATCTTAATATTTAGTCACGGGGTGCCTCTGATAAGTTAAAAATTAAAAGGTTTTGTTTGATAACATTTAAGTTACAGCTGAAGTTCTGTTAAGTCTCTGTAAACCAACTGATGTGGGAGAGAGGTACCGCCTTTTTCACCTGTAGGTTTCCTGTCCCTGAGGGCGGATCCTTCTCTCTCCGTGGTGCCGTCATGGGATCAGAGAAATACCGTTAAGTAACTACGATATTTAGAGATGTCTGCTGCTAGAACTCTGTGTGGCATTGACCTGGTCTCTAATCTGAGCTGCTGTTAACCTACGATTTCTGAGGCTGGTGACTCGGATAAAATTATCCTCAGAAGCAGAGGTGACTCTTGGTCTTCCTTTCCTGGGGCGGTCCTCATGTGATCCAGTTTCTTTGTAGCGATTGATGGTTTTTGCCACTGCACTTGGGGACACTTTCAAAGTTTTCCCAATTTTTCAAACTGACTGACCTTCATTTCTTAAAGTGATGATGGCCACTCGTTTTTCTTTACTTAGCTGCTTTTTTTTCTTGCGATAATACATATTCTAACAGTCTATTCAGTAGGACTATCAGCTGTGTATCCACCAGACTTCTGCACAACACAACTGATGGTCCCAACACCATTTATAAGGCAAGAAATCCCATTTATTAAACCTGACAGGGCACACCTGTGAAATGAAAACCATTCCCGGTGACTACCTCTTGAAGCTCATAAAGAGAATGCCAAGAGTGTGCAAAGCAGACTTCAAAGCAAAAGGTGGCTACTTTGAAGAACCTAGAATGTAAGACATAATTTCAGTTGTTTCACACTTTTTTTTGTTAAGTATACAATTCCACATGTGTTAATTCATAGTTTTGATGCCTTCAGTATGAATGTACAATTTTTCGTAGTCATGAAAATACAGAATAATCTTTAAATGAGAAGGTGTGGCCAAACTTTAGATATATATATCTATCAGAATTCCAACCAGAGTCCACCTCATTGTACTTAATGTGCTTCTGATTAGGTGATCACCTGAGCCAAATCTTACTTAAAGGGAAGGTGCCATCAAAAGAACATTTTTTTTTCCAGCGATTGAAAAAAATTTAAAGAATTAATGTTTAAATTGTCTTAAAAAATATTATCATTTGTTTATAATTTAGTAAAATATGAAAAATAATGTTAAAAGGTTTTGCATTTCCACTTTTAAACACTAGGGGGAGCAGCTGCCGAAATTTCAGAAAAACCTAGTGTACAACTAGCTCACATTACTGCACTGCAGTAATTATGGGCGGAGTCTGCTGACGTGTGTGATGTCTCCTCTCCTCCCCTTCTGGGTGTTTGCTAATTGATAAGAGAAGATGATATTCGGAACCCAGTGAGCAGCCATTTTGTTGGTAACTGTAGAGTTATACTGACAAGTAGACAGTCACCGAGGATGGCAGGCAGCAAGGATTCTGGGAGATATGTGGTGGAGGGAGGAGAGCAGTGTGCTGGTCTATGGGGGGGGCACCATGTTCAGTGCACGGAGCAGCCAGGGATTTACATAGAGCGCTGTCTTTTATACACATGGATAGACCGTCTGCTTGTCTGCTCCACAGAAGTCCAGGAAACATTTCTGCGGATTGATGACCTGTTCTGATCCAGACTTTGCATGCAGACCCCATTCCCCTCCTCAGATCCTGTCTTCTCCATCCTGTCCTGGCGATGTGTGAAAGCGAGGTGACAGGCGAATTACGGTGTGACGCTGGGAAGGAAATGTAGCCATATAGTAACGATAAAAATGAGACCCCTCTCTTCAGCTGCCTCACCAGCCCTCCCCTGACTGCACCTAACTGGAGGTCATGCTGCCCCCTCTATCACCCCAGACCCGTGTGCAGGTGCTCAGCCAGAACCACCATAGAATGGGTCCGCTTTCTGAAGATAATACTGCCATAGTGTTCTCATAATACCGCCATATATATCACACATAATACTGTCCTATAGTTCTCACATAATACCATCATATAGATTGCAAATAACGACGCCATAGTGTTCTCACATAATACCGACATATAGATCTCACATAATACTGCCATATAGAGCACACATATCGCCATATAGATCTCACATAATACCGCCAGTGTTCTCACATAATGTAGTGATAGATATAGCGTGCACTCTGTCAAGTAGATGAGGTGCTGGTATAATGGACCAAATGGTCACAACTACAGGTACAGACCAAATTCACCGCACTCTCTTAGGGAATATTATGCAAAATACTTTAAGTTTATTATAATATGTTGGTTGTTATAATAAAGTATTTTGCATAATATTCCCTAAGAGAGTGCGGTGAATTTGGTCTGTACCAGTGTTCTCACATAATACCGCCATACAGAGCACACATAATACCGCCATAGAGCACACACAATACCGCCATACAGAGCACACATAATACCACCATATAGAGCACACAATACCGCCATATACTTCACACATAATACCGCCATATAGATCACACATAATACCGCCATACACTTCTCACATAACGATGCTATATAGATCTCGTATAATACCGCCATATAGATCACACATAACTGGGGAGAGGAGTGCATAGGAGAGGATTAGATGCACAGCTCAGCAGTCAGTATCACACAGGACAGTATTAGATGCACAGCTCAGCAGTCAGTATCACACAGGACAGTATTAGATACACAGCTCAGTCAGTATCATACAGGATAGGATTAGATGCATGGCTCAGCAGACCGCATCACACAGGAGAGGATTAGATACTCGGCTCAGCAGACAGTATCACACAGGACAGGATTAGATACATGGCTTAGCAGACAGTATCACACAGGATAGGATTAGATACACGGCTCAGCAGACTGTATCACACAGGATAGGATTAGATACACCGCTCAGTCAGTATCACACAGGATAGGATTAGATGCATGGCTCAGCAGACAGTATCAAACAGGAGAGGATTAAGGTACCGTCACACTAAACGATATCGCTAGCGATCCGTGACGTTGCAGCGTCCTGGCTAGCGATATCGTTTAGTTTGACACGCAGCAGCGATCAGGATCCTGCTGTGATGTCGCTGGTCGCTGAATAAAGTTCAGAACTTTATTTGGTCGTCAGATCGCCGTGTATCGTTGTGTTTGACAGCAAAAGCAACGATACCAGCGATATTTTACACTGGTAACCAGGGTAAACATCGGGTTACTAAGCGCAGGGCCGCGCTTAGTAACCCGATGTTTACCCTGGTTACCAGCGTAAAATGTAAAAAAAACAAACAGTACATACTTACATGCGTCCCCCGCCGTCTGCTTCCCACACTGACTGAGCACCGCAAAGTGAAAGTGAAAGCATAGCACAGCGGTGACGTCACCGCTGTGCCCTGCTACTGCCGGCGCTCAGTCATTGCAGGAAGTGGACGCCGGGGGACGCATGTAAGTATGTACTGTTTGTTTTTTTTACATTTTACGCTGGTAACCAGGGTAAACATCGGGTTACTAAGCGCGGCCCTGCGCTTAGCAACCCGATGTTTACCCTGGTTACCCGGGGACCTCGGCATCGTTGGTCGCTGGAGAGCGGTCTGTGTGACAGCTGTCCAGCGATCAAACAGCGACGCTGCAGCGATCGGCATCGTTGTCGCTATCGCTGCAGCGTCGCTTAGTGTGACGGTACCTTCTGATACACCGCTCAGCACAGTAACACACATGGGAGGAGATAACTGCTCAGTCGGCACCACAAAGGATAGGATTAGATTGCCTCTCCCCCACCCCACTGATACTTACTTCACTGCTCCCTGCGGAGTCCTTTCTCCCTCCCGTCCTTGGTCTCCTCCTTCTCCTCCTCCTATAACCGCAGGGCTCCTGCGATTATACTGGGAAACTGGAGCTCACAGATGCACTGTGAGCTCCAGGAAGATGGCGCCGATCTCCTGCCTCTGCTGTGATGTGGACGGCTCGGGGTGTGGCCAGAACACAGCAGAGAGCAGCTCAATGTAAACTATACGGTCGGACGCCGACTGCAGATGTCTATGCCCAGGGCTGCCGTATTTGCAGAGTGTAAGTGTCGTGCAACTACACTTACACTCCTGCAAAACAAAATGGCGGCGCCCAGTGGCTGAACAGAGAAAATTAATAATAAAAAAAATGTTAAAGTTAAAAAATGAAAATTTGTATTAAAAATAATTGTTTATATAAACAATCATTTTTAATACAAAAAATAAAATGCGGCACCTTCCCTTAAACGAAGGAAAGAATTAAAAAACCCTGCTGTGGTGTTCACAATCCCCTTGCAATAGGACAAGCTGGATGGCAAAACAAGTGCTAGTAATATCCGAAAAGTAATAGGAATGAAAAAATAACTTTTAACAATGCCAAAGGAGTTGAAAGGAAAAGTCTTGAGTGAGGACAAGGTCTCAATTCTCGCTTTACTAGCAAAGGGACACAGTGATCATTATGTTGCCTCCATCCTTAAAATTTCTAAGACAGCAGTCCATTACAGCAAGGTCAAGCAGCAGACATTGGGGACAACAAAGCCACAGACCGGCAAAGGGTGAAAACGACTCTCCACTGACCGGGATGACCGTCATCTTATTTGAAGGTCGCTCAGCAACTGCAGGATGACCTCAAGTGACCTACAAAAGAAATGTCAGCTGGGGTGAAGTGCACGGCAAGAACAGTTTGTAACAGGCTCCTAGAGGCAGGACTCAAGTCATGTAAAGCTAGGAATAAGCTTTTCAGGCTGAAGTTTGCCAAAGACCATAAGGATTGGACCATAGGGGACTGAAGTAAGATAATCTTCTGAGTCTAATTTTCAGCTTTGCCCAACACCTGGTCATCTAATAGTTAGACGGAGACCTGGAGAGGTGTACAAGCCACAGTGTCTTGCACCCACTGTGAAATTTGGTGGAGGATCGGTGATGAACTGGGGATGCTTCAGCAATGCTGGAATTGGGCAGGTTGTTCTTTGCAGAGAACGTATGAATCAAGCCGCATACAAGGTTATCCTGGAAAAACAGTTGATTCCTTCTGCTCAGGCAATGTTCCCAAACTCTGGGGACCGGTTTTTCCAGCAGGACAATGCGCCATGCCACACAGCTAGGGCAATTAAGGTGTGGCTGAAGGACCACCACCTCAAATCCCTGTCATGGCCAGCCCAATCTCCAGACCAGCACCCCATTGAAAACCTCTAAAATGTAATCAAAAGGAAGATGGAGTCACAAGCCATCAAACAAAGAAGAACTGCTTACATTTTTGTACCAGGAGTGGCATAAGGTCACCCAAAAACAGTGTGAAAGACTGGTGGAAAGCATGCCAAGACGCATGAAAGCTGTAATTAAAAATCATGGTTATTCCACAAAATATTGATTTCTGATCTCTTCCGGAGTTAAAACATTAGTATTGTTGTTTCTAAATGATTATGAACTTGTATTCTTTGCATTATTTGAGGTCTGTAAGCAATGCATTTTTTTGTTATTGTGACCATTTCTCATTTTCAGAAAATAAATACAAAACGTAATGCTTGGAACTTTGGAGACATGTTGTCAGTAGTTTATAGAATAAAAGAACAATTTACATTTTACTCAAAAATGTACCTATAAAAAGATAAATCGGACAAACTGAACATTTTGCAGTGGTCTCTTAATTTTTGTCAGAGCTGTATAAGTGACTATTTGTGGTTATTATAGAGATGTAACAGATTATGCATGTACATCAAATTGATAGAACATAAACCTAAAGTAGGTTATGAAAAGGAGCAGTAAACCACCAAGTGCAAAAGGCTAACCTTTTAATAGAAAATCAATTGTTCATTATTGGAGGAGTGAAGAATACAACCTATCCCCTATAACGTGAAGAGGAAAAAACCCAGCTGGGGCATGTATAAACCTGTCATACTGGTGATATACTGTGTGTACACACGGGTCAGCTAATGTTTGAGGAATCGTTGGCAAATAGGGAAGCTGAGAAGGATTTTACCAGCCTTTTGTTATAAGTGATCTCCAACCCGATGTACAATTTTTGTCTTATTACAATGTGGCACTGAATCCCGTATTGAAGTTATTGTCTGAGGTATCATTACCCTGGGATTTAATCCTTATTTGCTTTTGCAGTTGCTGCCTGACTCTGAGTACTCCTGCTTGGCTTGTAACCAGAATCCCCAAGTCTTTTTCTTGTTCTGTAATGCCTCTTATATTTTTTGCAGCCATTTCATCACTGCGGCCTAAGTGCACTGCATTACATTTATCACCATCAAAATTCATCTGCCGTGCTCTTGTTGATGAGGGCACTGTATGTTGATTCTTTTTGTAATAATATACAATGAAGCCGAGCATTAGTTATCCTACATGGTTACTCTGGTCAACAGTAGCTAAACAGCCAATTCATCAAAAGCTGTGAAAAGCTGCAAAACGTTTAGCGGCTTTTGGAATTTTTCAAACCACCTTGTATGAGCACTGCCTAAATGGGCAGTGGTGTGGCTCTGCCCCCTGTCAGATTAATCACATCTGCCAGTGTTTTCTGGTGCAGGTCACGCCACTTACTAAAGGCGCTGAATTAAGTGGTGTGCGCCTCTTCATGACTGTCGCCATATAGACAGAATTGGCGTAGCACAAGCCTTGATGAATCCGCCCCTATGACTTTACCCTTAATGCCATTCACAAGGTACTTGGAGGATCTTTCACCAGTTTGAGCTTGATGTACTCGAGGTATCATTAAGAGCTGAGTAAAACCGTTTTTGTTTCTTAATATTTCCTTTCATTTGCGCAGATATGGTCTTGAAAAGTTTAGGTTATTTGTAAAAGTTCATCTGGGCATTAGCTGCAATTCTTCTATTAGATGGCGAACATTGATTGGTCTCAATTACACAGGCCAACAAAAAACAACTTTTTTTATGTTTCTTTGATGAAAATAGGCAAATATTACTAATTTTGGGTCGAGAAACTCAAATATACCCACAGAATTGTTTAATTAGCTCTCGTTTTTTAGATACACGCCATGGAAGTATGTGCTGTAGGTAGCGAGAAGAATTCATTACAAGAGTATAAATTGCACAGTACAGTACACATATTTAGTATCGCCGCGTCCGTAACGACCCAACCTATAAAACTGTCCCACTAGTTAACCCCTTCAGTAAACACCGTAAGAAAAAAAAAAAAAAACGAGGCAAAAAACAACGCTTTATTACCATACCGCCGAACAAAAAGTGGAATAACACGCGATCAAAAAGATGGATATAAATAACCATGGTACCGCTGAAAACGTCATCTTGTCCCGCAAAAAACAAGCCGCCATACAGCATCATCAGCAAAAAAATAAAAAAGTTATAGTCCTCAGAATAAAGCGATGCCAAAATAATTATTTTTTCTATAAAATAGTTTTTATCGTATAAAAGCGCCAAAACATTAAAAAATGATATAAATGAGGTATCGCTGTAATCGTACTGACCCGACGAATAAAACTGCTTTATCAATTTTACCAAACGCAGAACGGTATAAAGAAATTCATGAATAGCTGGTTTTTGGTTATTCTGCCTCACAAAAAACGGAATAAAAAGTGATAAAAAATGGTCACGTGTCCGAAAATGTTACCAATAAAAACGTCAACTCGTCCCGCAAAAAACAAGACCTCACATGACTCTGTGGACCAAAATGTGGAAAAATTATAGGTCTCAAAATGCCACGTATATAAGTGCCACGTATTTAAGTGCCACGTATAAGTGCCACGTATTTAAGTGCCACGTATAAGCAAAGTAATGATGGTAAGCAGTCTTCACAAGTGGAGTAATTGGTCTTCTTTGGTTGGCAAATGTCACATAACCACACACGTAACAAAAATTGTTAACAATATTTGCACATTTACGAGGCATTTTCAAAGTGTAAATTCTCTCCACAAAATTACTGCAACAAGAGAAAGAGACTTCAATTAGTACAAACTATGCAGACACAATTTATAAAATGGCTGACATTGGTTCAACAGGTCTGTAATCAGGTTTACCAATACACATTTGTTGAAAATTCAAAATTTCCCTATTTTCCTGCATAATAATCTTAAATGACCTGTATCTCAGCAACAAGAGCTAATAATGATTTTTAAGTAACATATTCGTTTTTAGGATGCTAAAATTATTACAAACCAGCTATTTTCATTTCAGAAACATTTTCACTGTTGGCCAGTGTTACAGATATCTGGCACTAATAACTTGCAGATGAAAAGTGCAGGATTCATATCTCAGGCTTACATTTGTCCTCTTTCCTTTATTGTTAGAATTTAGAATCTTTTATTAGCATACCCTATTTTTGTTGCATTTGAATTGTTTTTCGATACCTGCAGCCTCCAATGTTTTTTTTTACTTGTTTTTATTTAGTACTCCTCATTCAGCCATAGTAGTGTCCTTTTCAGTCTCAAATCTTTTGTTACCAGAAGTTATAAACTTACTGTATTCATATAGTACAGACTTTGAAATTGCTTATTATGCAAGTTGGCTCTTCTCCAAGACAAGCAAAACTCCCTGGATCAGTCAAACCTGGCTCCCATCTCCAGATGGCTGTTTTTTAGGGGTCTTGTCCTGAGCCCTCCCACTCTCCCATCAGCACTGAGCAGACTACTGTTTCTCTGGCTTAGAAGCCTTTATACAGCTCAGACGGGCAGAGGATTGCAGACATTACGAATTCCATGCATATTCATCACTTATTTGTGAGAACTTTTAATGGGGAAAATGACAATATTTTCTGTATCCCAAATTCAGCCATCCAACCCTTTGGAGACCAGAGTATGGCAGCTATATGATTGAGGGAACTCCTGGGCAGCCCTATGGAGGAACAATGGCCGAGTTTAATACGGTAGAAGATAACATGAAGAAACGACGCCAAGAAGCCTCTTCACTGCTGTCAGACAATGTTTCTATTTGTACTATAACTTCCTTTCCAAGGTAAAACGTGCTGTTTACATTTGTTTTTCCTTCACAATAGTGACTTATAATTTAAAAAAAAAAAAAAAAGCGTGCTGAAATTTCAAAATTACATAATGGTAAAGTGTAATATATTGTGTGATTGTATTATTTACAGTTGAAGCTAGAAGTTGACATAAAAAAAATATATATGTACACACGTTTTTCTCAATATCTGACATAAAATCAGAGTATGCCTTTCCCGTTTTAGGTCGATTAGGATTACCATAGTTATTAATATTTGTCAAATGCCAGAAAGAGAGATAATGTTTTAAAGGCATTTTTCTCTATCGCTTTTTTTTTTTTTTTATTTTTTTTTTTTTTTTTTTTAATTTGGTAGTATTCATTCATTTTTTTTAATTTTTTTTTTAAAGATGCAAAGGTATAGTAAATTAACAGACTAACGTGAACTAATACCTAAAAACAATTATTTTTATTTTCAACCATTTAAGAGACAAAATACCAAAAATTGCCTGCAACCTGCAGACCCAGTAATCTGATTGTTTCTGAAAATGCAATGAACCTCTAAATGGCCCTACCGGACCCTGATGTACCCTTTCTACCAGCGGAGGTTGGCACCCTAGCTCGATCACAATGTGGTGCCCCGCTCACCGTCCGGGTCATGTCACCCCCCCAAACCAGCACTAGTCTGCTCAAAAATTTATGCACTTTGTACCCCTCCAAAGACTCTCACTTTTTAGGTCTCAGAGCCTAACAAATTGTCTTTTTAAATGGTTGAAAATAAAAATAATTGTTTTTTAGGTATTAGTTTACATGTTATAATTATACCATGTTATGAAGGCGAATGTAAATTCTGTCATGTCATTACTAAATACACGTTGGGGTTTTTATTCTGGTGTATGTTCTAATTTTGCTTATTTCAACATCAGACTATTGCATGTGTTGTTTTTTATTATTAGTTTGATGTGTGACTTTATATATAATTTTTTCACCTGCACTGTTGAAAATTTAATGGATATTAATAATTTGCAGTTTTGTAATGTCATTCTAGTATTTTCTACATTGCTTGCTGTATGTAACACCCAATTGTTAAAGTGAATTAAGAACCTCTGTGTTATACCTTGTAAAAGAATATATAAAGGACTGCATGTTATTTGACCATTAGTCATGAGTAAGACTGCCTAGTGCAGTCGAAATGAGTCGACTGGGTCATGTCGACCATGTATTTAAAAAAAAAAAAAAATAGAAAATTACTTTTGTATGCACCATAATATCCTGTAGCAGGGTCCCAGAGGAGTAGTGTGGCCCTTTTGGCACAGGGCTTTTTTCGTGGCATTTTTAGGCTCCGTGATAAACCCCCCCCCCCCCATCCATCTCGCAGGCGCTATAATTATATTATAAAGCCAGCCATAGTGCGCCCCACTCAACCTTAGATTTATTGCAGCAAATAGCAGGACAAAACCACTCTGTTCGTCTAAAGGTCGAAAATATCAAAAATAAAAGATTTAGATTTGCTCTAAAAATCAGGTTTAGACTAATAAAAATATATGGGAAGCGAAGTCTACACCATATTACATGTATCATAGGTACTGAAAATTTAGTTACCTTTGTATCTGAAGAGAACTGTATTCCATTGTAAGTCCCACATCCAAAAAGGTCCTGATAATGGATAGGAATACTTCAGCATCCAGTAGAAGCTGGCATGTTGGTTTTTCAGAGGACGCCGTCCCGGCCGGTGACTGGCATATCCCTTGAAAAGTATAAATCTGCCGCGCGCAGGCAGTGATGACCTAATTCCAGATTAGAGCCAACAAGGCGCAGAGAAACTGCAAGACCTTGCGTGACGTCACTGTCACATGATGCCTCACGTGACTGGCTACGGAGCGCACACAGGACCAAGAATCCTACGCGTTTCGGAATACACTGATTCCTTCTTCAGGGATGGTCCGGTGCGCATAGTGTGCGATATATATATATATAATCTCTATCATGCCACGGTTGTTACTGCTTCATTACCTATTAAAGGCAATTCTATTTCGCTATTTAAGCCATTAGGTATCAAGGTGTTCATCTCAAAAATCCACCTACTTTCTTCGCGGGACATCTGGTGGATAAAATTACCCCTATGCCAGTCCTTTTTTACGATTTTAATTCCAGTAACTTTAATACCTTTCAGTGAGCCCCCATGATGCTTTGCTTTCCCTATATACTATCATCCAACATGGAAAAGGATGTGAAGCAGTCAAATATTTTATGTCTAGTAATAGTTCAATACCAGAAGACCAGACTTCCTTCGTTATAGATTGCATAGATTTTATATTAACTCATTATTTTAAATTCGGGACACACTACTACTCCCATCAGTGTAGTACTGCCATGGGTACAAGGTTCACCCCCTGTTATGCCAACTTGTATGTTGGTAAATGGGGAAAAAGAAAAAATCTACCGTGATGGCGCTATACGGGCGAACCTGGTCCTATGGCAGCGTTTTATTAATGACAGTGTTTATATGGTCTGGTGGTCCCATTTCATTGTGATTTTATTAATGAATTAAATAAAAATGATTATTTTTTACACTTTACAGCAACCACTAATAATAAAGAAATTTTTTTTAGAGTTGAAAATTTTTGTAGAAGATAATAGAATTCAAACTCAGATATATCACAAACCCACTGACTCCAATAACTATATCTCTTTAGATAGTTGCCACCTTCCTAGTTGGATTTTAAATATTCCTAAGAGCCAATTTATAAGGGCCCATAGGAATTATTCCGAGCCAGAAGATTATAATATAGAAGCAGACCTTTTGGTTGAAAGATTTCAACATAAAGGATATAAGAAATAATTTCTGATGGAAACAAAAAAGCAGGTGGGAGAACTCTCACGAGAAAAATTTTTGAAACCGAGATAAAAATGATAATAAGAATAAAGATTGGAAAAATTATGAAGTTCCAATCATAACGCAATATAACTCCAATACTAAAATTTTAAACAAGATTGTGAGCAGACATTAGAACATTCTAAAGGAGGACAAGACAATTGGAGAGTTATTACCAGCACGCCTGAGATTTGTTTACGAAAATACAAATTATCTTGGAAATATAATAGCCCCCACGATCGGTAGACCTCTCAATGTGGTAACTTCTCATTCACAACATTTTCCTAATGGTTTTTTCCTTGTAAGAAATGTCTGCCATGTAAAAAAAAAAAAAAAAACAAACAAAAAAACTAGGTACTAAAAAACAAGTCTCCATTTCTAATCAATCAATAGAAGTCAACATCAAAGGTTTTATAACTTGGCCCACTCAAGGCATAATATATGGCTTAACTTGTCCTTGCGGAAAATTGTACATAGGTCGAACTATACATCCAATGAATGTCAGGATTGGAGAACACTTGTGCAATATCAGTAACAAATTTATGGGTCATCCCTTATCTCAGCATTTTGCAAAGCATCATGGGGGCTCACTGAAAGGTATTAAAGTTACTGGAATTAAAATAGTAAAAAAGGACTGGCGTAGAGGTAATTTTATCCACCAGATGTCCCGCAAAGAAAGTAGGTGGATTTTTGATCCTATATATATACCATGATTCTTTTGACTGTTCACTGTACCATCCTAGAGGCCTTTGAGATATCTCAATACCCAAGCTCCCCACTTGTTTGTCAGTACCGTATTTTCCGGCGTATAAGAAGACCCCCCCCCCCCAACTTTTCTAGTTAAAATATAAAATCTTCTTAAGTCGTCTTATACGCCGTATGTCGGCTTATAGGGCGGGTGACTAATGTGCATACGGTGGGGTGGAGTGGTCCCGATGACGGAGAGGGGGTGTCTCACAGGGAAGGTGTAAGTGGAGTATCCCCCTATTACCTCATTGTGGCACCGATGCTCTCTGTGCTGGGGGGGGCGGCGGCTCCTTTTTGTGCAGCGTGGGGGCTCCCCACCCACCATATGCACGTTGGTCCGCACCCTCCCTATAAGACTACACCTGGCGTATAAGACGACCCCCGAATTTAAGAAGATTTTCATGGTCGTCTTATACGCTGGAAAATACGGTACTTAACTCTTCTTTCTTACAGACATCGGATAAAGCCTTGAGCACACGAGTCTTATCAACTCCAGGACTTGATTTCCAAACGTTGCAGGAACAGGTTCCCCCCATTACCCCCCCCCCCAACAGGAATTGGATCTCACTCTGGGCAAACTTCAACCAGAATACAAAGGCAGCTCCAGGCCTGGATCCGATAAGGAACATTGCGATAACAGATTTCTTCCTTTGGCAAGAATCGTATCCTTATCTGTATTTTGACAATTATATTGTCACGTTATCTTTGGTTGTGTTGTGACTCGTACCTAGGTAAGCAGGTCCATACACGAGAATCCTTGCCCCGTCCCAGATGGTCCAGGACCGATAAGGTCGCCCATGACGTCATAGTGAAGGTCATGGGCGACCTTCACTATAGTGAAGGTTTATCCTTTCGTCAGTCAAGTTTTTCTTCTGGATGCTGTGTGCTCCTTCCCATAGCTAATTTTCCATGGAATTGGCTGATCTCCCACGTGTGACGTGGCATACTACAGTTCTTCAGGGACTTTTCCTCCTAATTTCTCCCTGTTCAGAGTTATGTGGTATCCATCTTTCTGTTCAGGTTCGACTGCTTATTTACTACTGTACCTTCCAATGCCCATCTAGACAGTTTCCATAGTCCCATATTACCATCCTCATGGACTTTATCCTTAAGCCCTTTTGTTACCATTTTACAGTATGCTTCTTGTCATTGTCCATTTGGAAGACCCATTTCCACTGAAGCTTTAACTTCCTGGCTGATGTCTTGAGATGTTACTTCAGTATTGTCACATGATGAGGGCATCAGTCCCTCTTGCAGCAAAACAACCCCAAAACCTGATGCTGCCACCCCCATGTTTCACAGTTGGGATGGTGTTCTTAGGCTTCCAAGCTTCTCCCTTTTTCCTCTGAACGTAACGATGTAAAAATGTAAATTTTATTTTCATCAGACTACAGGACGCGTCTCCAAAAATGAAGGTCTGTGTGCATTTGCAAACATTAATCTGTTTTTTTTTTTTTTTTTTTGTTTGTTTGTTTTTTTTGTTTCCTTTGGAGTTTCCTTTGGAGTAATGGCTTCTATCTGGCAGGGTGCCCTTTTCAGCCCATGTTGATACAGTACTGGTTTCACTGTGGATATTGATACTATCTTACCAGCTTCTGCCATCATCTTTACAAGGTCTTTTGTTTTTGTCCTTGGGTTCATATGCACATGTCAGACCAAAGCGCGTTCTTTTCTGGGACACATAATCCGTCTCCTTCCTGAGCAGTATGATGGCTGGATATTCCCATCTTGTTTGTACTTGCTTATAATTGTTTGTACAGATGAACGAGGCACCTTCAGGTATCTTGAAATTATACCCAAGAATGAGCCAGTCCAAAATTCTCTTAATGATATCTTGGCTGATTTCTTTAGACTTTCCCATGATACTACAGGGTCATTCCATGTCAAGTGATGCAAATATGAATATTTTTTTTACCTCACGTCTTTAGATTTTTATTTGTTTTTATGAAGTACAACTTTAGTTAATTACAAACTAAAAGTTTTGAATTTTTTCTTTATCAGTTCATTTTTTACAGATTTCTAAAGTTTCAAAAAAGCTCAGATTTTTGGCCTGGTATGGCTTTATCATATCTCAGGCTAGAATTAAGATAGAGGTGGGAGTGGCATCATTTTTCTCAGAATAGTACCGGCTTTCGTTTGATATGTCACAAGACTATGTTTGCTTATATTTTGTTTTGGAGAAATCAAATTCAAAATTTTGATACGCAATTGTGAAAAAAACTTATGTTTTAAAATTGTGAAAACATGCATGTGTGTTACTTGTGTTCTTGGTTATATTTGTACAGGGATTCAACTTGGGACCTATCAAATATTATATTTTTTTTTTATTTTATTTTTTTTTAAAGCCTTGAATCATCTGATTTTATGTTTGTGTGAGTTTCTTCTTTTTTCTTTTCAAATTACAACTTATTGAATTCAACATTTATATGCAACAATAAAGAAACAAGAAACAAATAACAAAGTGCCAGAACAAATACATCTTCATCATCATGAGGCAACTTGTTCAATCTAGTCAGGTTGAAAATGCTGAGCAAGCCAAAAGAGAAAAGGTGATCATATCCTCAAGTGTGATTTTCTAAATACAGTCTCATCCTAATTATATGTTAAAAACCAGATTAAAAGAACCAATATTTTTACCACTTATTTATACATGGAACAATTTTTTTTCTTCTATTATATCACTAAACATGTCATCTATGAACTGTTTAAGAAGAATAGTACAGTAGTTAAATCCTCGTTTTATAAAATATGAACTAATCAAACAATTAATAGTAGGTTTTTACACTGGCCTGTTATCATCAATGTGTCCCTTCTAGTGGGTGAAATGTAACCTTGTCCATAAGCGCTCACTAGCAGTGGCCGTTTCCTTATGTGTCAGCGTATGTGCGGCCGGTCATGGTGCTTGGCTCCACCTGAGTCAATATCTGATTTTTGTTCACTTTTAAAATGTCTGTTTTTTTGGGATACACAAAGGACGGCGCTGGACCAGAAGATGCAGAAAAGTCAATTCTACTTATAAATTTTCACAATCTTTGGAGAGTTCAGTAGACGCCACCAGCGCCAATCATATTCACAGGTCACATCACCACTTATGCCATCCATTGCCAATCTTGTGCTGCCTTCTACCATTTCATGGACTTCACTGTCTTTGTTTTTATTTCTATGTCACTACATGGGATGACAGTCCGGTATTGCAGAGTCCCTGTGATGGGTTCTGCTTCCTGTAACCGCTGTTTTCACAAACTCTCCTCCTCCTATTTAGTCCTGGTTTGTACAATACATGAACTGGATGTTAAGAATATTTTTCTCCCCCAATTTGAGGAGTTGCCTGGGTGTTAAGATTTGGTGTGAATACGGCCTCTGGAGGCCCGAGCTGCCGGCCTGTCATCTGCTCTGCAGTCACTGTCCACCCCTGGTCATTCTCAGGCTGAGCCCTAACAAAGCTTTCTCCTCTGTCCTCTCCTGCTTGTAAGACTCTGTAACATAATAAAATAATACAGTAATATCTTAAAATCATGGATTATTTGGTAAATATGGACCCCACACTTCTACACCACAGGCTGAACAGATCTGAATTCAAGATTTTCGAACTGACACTGTAATAGTTTTATTTTTTAAAATCTGATCCCATCACGATCCCAACTTGTATTTTGGTACAGATGTGGCTAGGAGCATAGCAGGCACATGTGCAGTTTTTGACATTTTGAAATTAAATGTTTTTTTTGGAAATGCTTTTTAAAATTTTGCGTTTCCATTCACATGGGTAAAATATTAACCCCTTAGTGACAGAGCCAATTTGGTACTTAATGACCGAGCCAATTTTTACAATTCTGACCAGTGTCACTTTAAGAGGTTATAACTCTGGAACGCTTTATCGGATCCCGCTGATTCTGAGATTGTTTTTTCGTGACATGTTGTACTTCAAGTTAGTGGTAACATTTCTTCGATATTACTTGCGATTATTTATGAAAAAAATGGAAATATGGCGCAAATTTTTAAAATTTTGCAATTTTCAAACTTTGTATTTTTATGCCCTTAAATCAGAGAGATATGTCACAAAAAATAGTTAATAAATAACATTTCCCACATGTCTACTTTACATCAGCACAATTTTGGAAACTATTTTTTTTTTTGTTAGGGAGTTATAAGGGTTAAAAGTTGACCAGCAATTTCTCATTTTTACAACACCATGTTTTTTTTAGGGACCACATCACCTTTGAAGTGATTTTGAGGGGTCTATATGATAGAAAATAACCAAGTGTGACACCATTCTAAAAACTGCACCCCTCAAGCTGCTCAAAACCACAATCAAGAAGTTTATTAACCCTTTACGTACTTCACAGGAACTAAAACAATGTGGAAGAAAAAAATGAACATTTAACTTTTTTTTGCAAACATTTTACTTCAGAACCATTTTTTTTAATTTTCACAAGTGTAAAAACAGAAATTTAACCACAAATTTTGTTGTGCAATTTTTCCTGAGTACGCCGATACCCCATATGTGGAGGTAAACCACTGTTTGGGCGCACCGCAGAGCTTGGAAGTGAAGGAGCACCGTTTGACTTTTTCAATGCAGAATTGGCTGGAATTGAGATCGGATGCCATGTCGCGTTTGGAGAGTCCCTGATGTGCCTAAACAGTGGAAAACCCCACAAGTGATACCATTTTGGAAACTAGACCCCTTAAGGAACTTATCTAGATGTGTGGTGAACACTTTGAACCCCCAAGTGCTTCACAGAAGTTTATAACGTAGAGCCGTGAAAATAAAAAATCTCATTTTTTCTACAAAAATGATCTTTTTGCCCCCAAATTTTTATTTTCACAAGGGTAACAGGAGAAATTAGACCACAAAAGTTGTTGTGCAATTTCTTCTGAGTACGTCGATACCCCATATATGGGGGTAAACCACTGTTTGGGCGCACCGCAGAGCTTGGAAGAGAAGGAGTGTCGTTTTACTTTTTCAATGTAGAATTGGCTGGAATTGAGATCGGACGCCATGTCACGTTTGGAGAGCCGCTGATGTGCCTAAACAGTAGAGACCCCCCACATATGACACCATTTTGGAAACTAGACCCCTTAAGGAACTTATCTAGATGTGTGGTGAGCACTTTAAACCCCCAAGTGCTTCACAGAAGTTTATAACGTAGAGCCGTGAAAATAAAAAAATCGCATTTTTTCTACAAAAATGATCTTTTTGCCTCCAAATTTTTATTTTACCAAGGGTAACAGGAGAAAATGGACCCCAGAAGCTGTTGTACAATTTGTCTCGAGTACGCCGACACCCCATATGTGGGGGTAAACCACTGTTTGGGCACATGGCTGAGCTCGGAAGCAAAGGAGCGCCATTTGACTTTTCAATGCAAAATTGACTGGAATTGAGATCGGACGCCATGTCGAGTTTGGAGAGCCCCTGATGTGCCTAAACAGTAGAAACCCCCCCAAAAGTGACCCCATTTTGGAAACTAGACCCCCCATGGAACTTATCTAGATGTGTAGTGAGAACTTTGAATGCCCAAGTGCATCACAGAAGTTTATAATGCAGAGTCGTGAAAATAAAAAATATATATTTTTTAACAATAAAGATTTTCCAGGTCACCACCTGACAGCACCATGGAGGACGTCCTTCTCATCCGCAGTGGGACAGGAAACCACGAGAGTTCAAAAGGACCCTCCCACCTCCACCCTTCAGTGTTTTTTCCTGTCCCACTGTGGATGGGAACGACGAGAGATCGCCTAGTCCCTACAGAGAGTGTGGATCGGGGGGGCTCGGCCTCTTCCTTCCCGCTGGGAACTCTGTTAGCTGACACCCAAGTGATCGGGTCCCTCAGCTTGTACCAGTGCAGCGCTGCTCCTGGTAAGAGGTCGCTTCCCCCTGGCGGGGGCTCTCTACCTCGGAGGATGCCACCACAGATGTACCTGATCGCTCCTGCGAGGCGCACCCTCTGCATGCGATCCGAAGCCGGGCGGTACGCTGTGCTTAGGACGCTGAGAGCGCTGGAAACGTGGCGGAGTAACTTCCGGTTCACCGCGCCGTGCATCACTTCCGGGTCACGGCCGGGAGCAATGGCGGCATCCTCGTTGCTCCTGTTGAGAAGGGGACTAGAAGTATATAAGGTAAGATAGCGCAGCGGCGGCGCGGCGTCGGTTATGGAGAATCCAGATCCTATAGCTGCGGCGAGCGCTGAAGCGCCGGCTTCCCAGGCTCATGTGAGTGCACCCAGTGGTGAGGGTTGTTTCTACATCAGTTAGAATATCCATTAGCGAGATTCTTGTTTATTTTAGGGACAGTCTTCTTCAGGAGAAAAAAGAAGAAATAAGAAATGTCCCTTATGTGCCTCAAAGCTTGGCGCCTCCTGGCTGAAACCCCTCTGTGAGCCCTGCACTGCCCGTATTGTGGGGGAGGAGCAGGCCTCCTTAATAACGAACATGAGAACTATGGTTAGAGAAGAGGTGCAGGCCTCTATATCTAGCCTTTCCACTCCCCTGATGTCCCAGTCTGATTACCAGGATCTTCCTAGGTCCAGGAAAAGGCAGAGGGAGTCTGACCTGTCATCTGAGGACAGTCCCTCAAACTCTGAGATGGAGGAAGAGGAAGTATGCAGAGACCCTCCTCAGAGGGGAAAGAAATATTTGTTCTCTTCTAATGACATAGAAGAACTACTAGGAGCTGTGAGACAGACCATGCAGGTTGAGGAACCCTCAACCTCTAAATCCGTCCAGGACGAGATGTTCGGGGGCTTACGTTCACAAACATCAATGGTCTTCCCGGTTAATGCCCATATTCGGTGAGTCCGAGCCGGCTAGTCTCTAATCTTGTCTCGGTAAACAGCCATTAACCTCTTCATCACCTATTCCCACAGTTCAATGATTTTGGAAGAATGGGAAGAGGCGGAAAAAAGAATCTCCATTCCAAAAGACTTTAGACTGCGTCTCCCGTTTGATCATGAAGAGGTCAAAGATTGGGAGGATGTACCAAAGATTGACATCCCACTGGCAAAAGTATCAAAGCGGACTGCCATACCATTTGAGGACTCCTCAAACTTGAAGGAGCCTATGGACAGAAAGGCAGATGGTCTCCTCAAAAGAGCGTGGGAGAGTTCTGCCGCAGTGATCCGCACAAATATCGCGGCGACATCTGTGGCGAGATCATTGCATTTATGGGTCGACGACTTGAAGGACCAGTTGTCGGCAAAGACCTCGAGGGAATCTATTATTAAAGCTATCCCTTTGTTAAAACTTGCAACAGGTTTTCTCGCGGACGCCACGGCAGAATCTGTGAGATTCACTGCCAGAGGCCAGTCCCTATCAAATGCTGCCCGTAGGGCTATTTGGTTAAAAAATTGGTCGCGGGATGTTCATTCGAAGAACAAATTATGTTCTATTCCCTTTTCAGGGGGCAGAGTCTTTGGTCCCATATTAGATGACATACTGGAAAAAGCTTCTGATGATAAGAAAGGGTTTCCAGAGGAGAAAAAGAAAAAATACCAGCCCTTTCGTAGGCCCTTTTACAGTCAGAGATCAGACTATAGGGGTAAGGGGAAGCAAGGTAGGTGGAGCTACCAGAAAGGAGGAGAGAATAGGAACCGAAACAGAGATCCGGGTCCCTCAAACCCTAGATCAGAGTTCAGGAGAAAATGACGCCACCAGGATAGGGGGACGGTTGCTAAACTACCTAGAGGAGTGGGAGAAAATTACATCAAGCCCATGGGTCCTTCAGGTTATATCTCAGGGGTACAGGATAGAGTTCAACTCCCTTCCCCGAGAAAGATATTTTGTTTCCAACACCCGTCTCTCTTCAGTCTCTCCAGTGTGGTCGGACGTACAGGACCTCCTCCGGATGGGGGCGATATCTCCTGTCCCTCCTCACCAGATAGGAACGGGTCATTACTCGGGTCTTTTTTCTATAAAAAAACCCTCAGGAGAATCTCGCACCATCATAAATCTCAGGCCTCTAAACAGATGGCTAAAATACAAGAGGTTCAAGATGGAATCCATCCGCTCCACAATTCCCCTTCTAGGGAAAGACGTGGTAATGTGCACTTTAGACTTAAAAAGTGCATATTACCACGTACCAATATATTCGCATCATCAGAGATACCTGAGATTCGCAATAGAGAGGGAAGGAGAAACATTCCATTATCAGTTTCGTTGCCTTCCATTTGGACTAGCGTCGGCTCCAAGAGTTTTCACAAAACTCATCGTAGAGATCGTGTCTTACCTCAGGAAACGAGATATCACGATAGTACCATATCTCGACGATTTCCTGTTGGTAGCAGACTCGGTAGAGCAACTCAAGATCGATTCTCAGTTGGTGATCTCCACACTGCAGAAGTTAGGATGGGTCCTGAACTGGGAAAAGTCGCACCTAACGCCAAGATCAAGAAGACAGTTCCTAGGAATAGTGCTGGACTCGAAGTTGAGAAAATCATTCCTTCCGGACATAAAACGGTCCGACCTGATAAAAAAGGTTCGACAGTTTGCAAAAAATCGAGGGACAATAAGAGATGCTATGAAGATCTTGGGCATCATGACATCCTGTATCCCTTGTGTCAGCTGGAGTCAATTCCACTCTCGCCAGTTGCAAAAGGCGGTTCTGTCATCATGGGACAGAAGACAGTCTTCTTTGGACAGGAAGTTTCTCCTGTCTTATCGGGTCAAACAGTCCCTTCGCTGGTGGACGGTGTCAGAAAATCTCCGGAAGGGTGTCCCTTGGATCCAGGCCCCGGCAGTCACGGTAACAACGGATGCAAGTCAGCAGGGCTGGGGCGGCCAGGTTCTCGGAAGATTCTTCCAGGGCCAATGGAATCTGGAAGACGGCAGCAATTCCTCAAACCACAGAGAGCTACATGCGGTTTGGAAGGTGTTGAGTTCAGCCCGATCGTTGCTAAAAAACAAGCACCTGAAGATCTTTTCGGACAACATGACGACGGTGTCCTTTCTTCGTCACCAAGGGGGGCCAAGGCATCCGAAGCTACAACATCTGGCCGATCAAATTTTTACCTGGGCAGAAAAGTCAGTACTTTCGGTCTCAGCGGTTCACTTAGAAGGCTCAAGAAACCAGGTTGCGGATTACCTGAGCAGAGAAGAGCTGTCACCCACAGAGTGGGAATTGAACAACAGAGTCTTCGATACCCTATGTCGACGCTGGGGGACTCCGACAGTGGATCTCTTTGCGACCAGAAGGAATGCGAAGGTAAATGCTTTCTATTCCCTGAACCCTCAGGAAAACCCGACAGGAGTGGATGCTCTCTCCCAGTCATGGAGCAGGAGTCTGCTTTATGCCTTTCCCCCTCTAGCTCTGGTACCGAGGGTCCTCAGAAAGATATTCGAAGACAAAGCTCAGGTGATCGTGGTGGTTCTCTTCTGGCCCGGGAGAAGCTGGTTCCCTCTCCTAAGGAAACTGGCAATAGACGATCCGTACCATCTCCCAGAATTAAAGAACTTACTTTCTCAGGGTCCGGTTCTTCACCAAAACCCGGGAAATCTTCAGTTAGCGGCTTGGATCCTGAGCGGCAGATCCTAAGAACAAGAGGCCTATCTGAGGAAGTAATTTCCATTCTACTAGCAAGTAGGAAACCAGTGACCTCAAAAATTTACCTTAAGATTTGGAAGAAATTCTGCAGCTTTTGTGGAGATGCAACAATCGATGTTGATTGCCCTAACATTCCTAAAATTCTGGACTTTTTACAGCAGGGATTCAGGAAAGGTCTTAAACCAAGTACCTTAAGAGTCCAGATATCAGCCCTCAGTGTATTCTATGATACTTCCCTGGCCGCTCATCCTTGGATCACGCGGTTTTCCAAGGCGGTTACAAGGTTAAGGCCCCCAATCAGAAACACCGTCCCTCCTTGGGACCTTAACCTAGTCCTTAATGAGTTATGTAGGGAGCCTTTTGATATTAAGAAAGACATTAATATTGCTAATCTCTCCCTTAAAACTGTTTTCTTGGTAGCCGTTACTTCGGCCAAAAGATTAGGGGAACTCCAAGCCCTGTCCATCCAGAACCCTTATCTTCAGGTATTCGAGGATAGGCTAGTTTTAAGACTTGACCCAGGGTTCCTTCCCAAGGTTGCCTCAGTTTCCAATATAAACCAGGAGGTAGTACTTCCATCTTTCTGCCAGTTTCCTAGGAACCAGAAAGAGTCCTTTTTTCATAACCTAGATGTCAGGGAAACAGTACTAAAATATCTAGATATGACTAGGGCCTGGAGGCAGGATAATAATCTATTCGTCCTGTACGGGGGTCCTAATAAAGGGAAGAAGGCCTCAAAATCCACCATAGCCAGATGGATTAGATCCGCCATTAGCGTTGCCTATCAGGCGCAGGGAAAGAACCCCCCAGAGGTCCTGAAAGCTCACTCTTCTAGGGCTATGGCCGCTTCCTGGGCAGAAAAAGGTGGGGCTTCAATTGATCAGATTTGCAGAGCAGCATCTTGGGCTAACATTAGCACCTTTTCAAAACACTACAAATTAGATGTAGTTTCTTCTAAATTAGCGTTTGGCAGGAAGGTGCTTCAAGCGGTAGTCCCACCCTAGAACAGGAAGTTTCCTTTGGTACTTCTCCATGGTGCTGTCAGGTGGTGACCTGGAAAACTGTAATTAGTCTTACCGATAATTGTATTTCCAGGAATCCATCCTGACAGCACGGATAGTTCCCTCCCTAATATCTGTTATACTTATGTGAAGTAACATTTGTACTAATCTTGTTATGTTCAAAATAAATTTGTTTTGTTTGCATCCATCCAGACGTGTTACTTTGAAAAATCACTGAAGGGTGGAGGTGGGAGGGTCCTTTTGAACTCTCGTGGTTTCCTGTCCCACTGCGGATGAGAAGGACGTCCTCCATGGTGCTGTCAGGATGGATTCCTGGAAATACAATTATCGGTAAGACTAATTACCGTTTTTTAGCCCCCAAGTTTTTATTTTCACAAGGGTAACAAGAGAAATTGGACCCCAAAAGTTGTTGTCCAATTTGTCCTGAGAATGCTGGTACCCCATATGTGGGGGTAAACCACTGTTTGGGCGCACAGCAGAGCTCGGAAGGGAAGGAGTGCCATTTTGGAATGCAGACTTTGATAGAATTGTCTGCGGGCGTTATGTTGCGTTTGCAGACCCCTAATGTACCTAAACAGTAGAAACCCCCACAAGTGACCAAATTTTGGAAACTAGACCCCCTAAGGAACTTATCTAGATATGTGGTGAGAACTTTGAAAGCTCAAGTGCTTCACAGAAATTTATAATGCAGAGTAGTGAAAATAAAAAAATATATTTTTTTCCAACAAAAAAGATTTTTAGCCCCCAAGTTTTTATTTTCACAAGGGTAACAGGAGAAATTGGACCCCAAAAGTTGTTGTCCAATTTATCCCGAGTACGCTGATGCCCCATATGTGGGGGTAAACCACTGTTTGGGCGCACGGCAGAGCTCGGAAGGGAGGGAGTACCATTTGACTTTTTTAGCGCAAAATTGGCTGTCGTGTTTGGAGACCCCCTGATGTACCTAAACAGTGGAAACCCCCCCAATTCTAACTCCAACCCTAACCCCAACACACCCCTAACCCTAATCTCAACCTGATCCATAATCCTAATCACAACCCTAACGATAATCACAACCCTAACCCCAAAACAGCCCTAAACTCAACCCTAACCATAACCCTAATCAAAACCCTAAATCCAACATACCCCTAACCCTAATCCCAACCCTAATCCCAAACGTAACACTAATCCCAACCCTAATCCAAACCCTAACCCTAATCCCAACCCTAACCATAACTTTAGCCCCCGTCGTCACAAAAAAAGTTCAATGTAACCTTTTTTTTTGTACGTCGCGTCCGCCATTTCCACGGATGCGTGGCCGTAACTCTGCCCCCTCCTCCCCAGGACATAGACTGGGCAGCGGATGCGTTGAAAAACTGCATCCGCTGCCCACGTTGTGCACAATTTTCACAACGTGCGTCGGTACATCGGGCCGACGCATTGCGACCGCCCCGTACCGACGCAAGTGTGAAAGAAGCCTAAGGCTACTTTCACACTAGCGTCGTACTCGGCCCATCGCAGTGTGTCGGGCCGACGTACCGACGCTAGCGTTGTAAGCGCCGCACAACGGGTGCAGCGGATGCTGTTTTTTCAACGCATCCGCTGCCCCATTGTGAGGTGCGGGGAGGCGGGGGCGGAGTTCCGGCCACGCATGCGCGGTCGGAAATGGCGGACACGTCGCACAAAAAAGTTACATGTAGTTTTTTTTGTGTCGACGGTCCGCCGAAGCACGTCGCATCCGTCGCACGACGGATGCGACATGTGGCAATGCGTCGCTAATGCAAGCCAATGGAGAAAAACGCATCCTGCAAGCACTTTTGCAGGATGCGTTTTTTCTCCAACGACGCATTGCGACGGAAGCCAAAAAACGCTAGTGTGAAAGTAGCCTAACTCTAACCCTAACTCTAACCCTAACTCTAACCCTAACCCTAACTCTAACTCTAACCCTAACTCTAACCCTAACTCTAACCCTAACTCTAACCCTAACTCTAACCCTAACTCTAACCCTAACTCTAACCCTAACTCTAACCCTAACTCTAACCCTAACTCTAACCCTAACTCTAACCCTAACTCTAACCCTAACTCTAACCCTAACTCTAACCCTAACTCTAACCCTAACTCTAACCCTAACTCTAACCCTAACTCTAACCCTAACTCTAACCCTAACTCTAACCCTAACTCTAACCCTAACTCTAACCCTAACTCTAACCCTAACTCTAACCCTAACTCTAACCCTAACTCTAACCCTAACTCTAACCCTAACTCTAACCCTAACTCTAACCCTAACTCTAACCCTAACTCTAACCCTAACTCTAACCCTAACTCTAACCCTAACTCTAACCCTAACTCTAACCCTAACTCTAACCCTAACTCTAACCCTAACTCTAACCCTAACTCTAACCCTAACTCTAACCCTAACTCTAACCCTAACTCTAACCCTAACTCTAACCCTAACTCTAACCCTAACTCTAACCCTAACTCTAACCCTAACTCTAACCCTAACTCTAACCCTAACTCTAACCCTAACTCTAACCCTAACTCTAACCCTAACTCTAACCCTAACTCTAACCCTAACTCTAACCCTAACTCTAACCCTAACTCTAACCCTAACTCTAACCCTAACTCTAACCCTAACTCTAACCCTAACTCTAACCCTAACTCTAACCCTAACTCTAACCCTAACTCTAACCCTAACTCTAACCCTAACTCTAACCCTAACTCTAACCCTAACTCTAACCCTAACTCTAGCCCCAACTCGTCTTCTCCTGCCGGCCGGCAGATGGCAGCAGATGGCGGGCGCACTGCGCATGCGCCCGCCATGATGAAAAAGCCGGCTGGCAGGAGAAGACAGAAGAGGACCCAGGGACCCCGGGTGAGTATGATAGGGTCCCCGAATCCCCCTATTTCTCTGTCCTCTGATGTGCGATCACATCAGAGGACAGAGAAATAACTGATCGCTTTTTTTTTTTTTTTTGCGGTCGCCGGTAAACTGTTAATTACCGGCGATCGCAAAGCAGGGGTCGGTGCAAACCGACCCCGATCATGTTCTTTGGGGTCTCGGCTACCCCCGGCAGCCGAGACCCCAAAGATCTTCCGGGCGGCGGGCGCACTGCGCGTGCGCCCGCCATTTTTTCCCAGAAAGAAGATGGTGGCGCCCAGGGGGAGACACGAGGAGCACCGGGGGAGGTAGGTAAGTATTGGGGGGCTATTGGGGGCCATCGGTGGACCACATTTCTCTGTCCTCCGATGTGCGATCACATCGGAGGACTGAGAAATTAAACGGCAAATCGCTTTTTTTTTTTTTTTTTTTTGTTGCGACTGCCGGTAAACGGTTAATTACCGGCGATCGCAACTCGGGGGTCGGTAAAAACCCCCCGAATCATGTTCTCTGGGGTCTCGGCTACCCTCGGCAACCGAGACCCCAGAGAAAATCCGACTCTGGGGGGCGCTATTCACTTTTTCCACAGCGCCGTTAATTAACGGCGCTGTGGATTAAGTACCCTTAGCGGCCGCCGTTAAAAGGCGTATCGGCGGTCGTTAAGGGGTTAACAAAGATACTCTTGTGACATATCTGGTGAAAGCCTGTACAGTTCTGAGTAGAATGGTGTTTATTTTGTTTCCCTATCTTTTTTTCTAGCCTGAGTTATGGGGAGAAATGTAAAGGCAGGCAACACCGAAATTCACACTTTTTCCGAACTTTGAAAATCAATTAAAAAAAATATATTTAGAATTTTTTTTCTTCGCATTTTGCATTCTCTGACACACTATTACCAAATAACAAAATCTCAAAAGAATAAAAAATATAGAGGTAAAAATCATTGCTTTACTTGACATGGAATGACCCTACACAAAGCAGCAGTGTGTTTCAGATGTGCATTAACATACCTCCCACAGGTGTGTCTCTAACTCAGATGTTGTAAAAAAAAAAAAAAAAAAAAAATGAAACCGAGAAAATCAGAAGCTTCCAAACATGACATATGGGCAGTCCAGAATTGTTTAAAGGCATAGTAATCTTAGTGTATGTAAACTTTTGACTTTGCAGTAAGTAATCAGTAAGTAATAAAAATGCCTTAGAAGATTCTCTCATTATTCTGGCATTTGGCAAATATTAATAATTATGGTTATCCTAATTGACCTAAAATGGGAAAGTTTTATTCTGACTTCAGGTCAGACATTGAGAATAACATGCACGTGTCTATAATGTATTCCTTACATAAATGTGTGTATAGAATCATGGATGTCTACAGGTATGGCTGACATGTAACTAATCCTAGCAATTGTATGCTCTTAGACTGGGATGTCCAGGATTCACAATGCCAGAATTTCAACCAACTCCAGTGGAACAAGGAGCCTCCAAGTCTCTGTTCTTTCCAGATGAAGCGATTAACAAACATCCTCGCTTTAGGTACACTTTGGGTTTCATCTGTAATGGGATATTTTATGGGTTTAATTCCCTTATTTGAATATTAATAACTGTATAAAATGAGTGACTGCTTGGTTCAGGTTACTTTAGTGTAATACCCATTGTCACTGGCATTCAAATAGGCCTTATGCTTTTTGTTTTACACAGTACTTTAACCAGAAATATTCGACACAGGCGTGGTGAAAAAGTAGCCATTAATGTTCCAAGTGAGTATTCTTTTTGGTTATATTGTGATTGTTAGTCATCCTTAGCTTGTTACAGTGCCTTTTTTGTTTTGCTCATGTAGTTTTTAAAGACCGAAATACTCCGTCTCCATTTATTGAAAGATTTGCTAATGATCCTGGTGATGGAGCTACAGCAGCTTTGCCTGATCACGTGTACATGGATGCCATGGGCTTTGGGATGGGCAACTGCTGTCTTCAGGTATGGTCTGTCACGCTTGGCTCAGGCACGAAACCAGCAGTTTGGATTTAGATTTTTTTTTTTTTTTTTGCTTCTAAACTTTACCTGTCTGTAACTTTCTTGCTCAGTTAATGCTGGTTGTTTTTTTTCTATTCTCCATTTCTACTCTTTTGTTCAGTTGCGCTATTGTTGTTAACACTATTTTTTTTGCTTCTTGCGGCAGGTAACTTTTCAGGCTTGCAGCATTTTAGAAGCCAGGTATCTTTATGACCAACTAGCAACAATATGTCCAATTGTGGTAAGCTTGTAGTTGTCTTTTTAGTTTTTCATACATCTTGCAATGTTTATCCCCCTTGGAGACATATTGGTTCCTTTTCATGAAGACTATTCTTTTTGCACTGTGTAATGCATCTATAACAGGTGAATAGTGGTCTATTGAGGCGCCGAGTTTACACCCTATTTCTATCTATATCTCCAACATAATTCTCCACTATGACAACACACTTGCTTACAGACATGCACACACCTCCATGAGCTGAATTAGGACATCCCCCCCGTTCCAGTCCTTATACATCCCTCAATACCTGGACCAACATGTCTCCTGACCTGATCTAACCAATTCACAATTAAAGGGGTTGTGCCATGACTCACACTTTTGATGTTAAAAGCTTCTAAACAGGTATAAATGTTCACAAAAAATGGTTAACGTGAATAACTTTAATAAACACTTTTTTTTCTATGTTTTGTGGTTCTTGTGTCCCCCTTCATGTCGTAGTGGATAGGAGAGATTGTGGGAGGGATTACAAGAAGACCCATGTGGCAGCAGCTGTCTCTCCTTCATTGGCTCAGCGGCCACATCACTGCCATTCTAGTCCCCTTCCCCACTAGATGAAATAGATGAAAAACTTGCAATGTAATGAGCTTTGTCATCTCTTCCCTTCCCTGTGCAGGAAGCATCAAGTGATAAAAACTCCTCACAACTGTTGCTGTATGCAGGGGCAGCAGTGATTGAGAAGGTAGAGCACTTACTGACTGCTCCACTGATTCTGCTAGTCCGGGGGAAAGCCGAAAATGTGAGAGGAGAGATCAGCAATGAAGGAGCGGCAGGGGAGTATTATAATATACTAGATGGTGGTCCGATTCTAACACATCGGGTATTCTAGAATATGTATGACACAACTTGTTCAGTAAACGTAGCATATAACAGCCGACGTAGCATATAAGCGCAGCCAACGTAGCATATAAGCGCAGCCCACGTAGCATATAAGCGCAGCCCACGTAGCATATAAGCGCAGCCCACGTAGCATATAGCAGTGTGGGCACCATATCCCTGTTAAAAAAAAATAAAAAAAATAAAATAGTTATATACTCATCTTCTGGCGGCCCCCGGAACCAGAGAGCGATGCTCTCGCCAGGTCCTATCCCAATGATGCTTTGTGGCAATAACACGTGATGACTTAGCGGTCTCGTGTGATCCTACGTCATCTGGGGTTATTTCGCAAAGCGTTACTGGGAACTGAGCTGCCGAGAGAATCGCGAGGATGGGGAAGGCTTCGTGGGTCGCCAGAATAGCACAATTTTTTTATTTTTAACATATCTTTTTACTATTGATGCTGCATAGGCAGCATCAATAGTGAAGCCTGTCGCTGGCGCGACCAATCAGCGATATTGGCGTGGGATTTAAATCCCGCTTCGCTGATTGTTTGTGCCCAGCCAATCAGCGAAGCATGGTTCAAATCCCGTGCCAGTTCGCCTGTCGCTGATTGGTTGCTGGCATCTGGCGCGACAAATCAGCGACGCGGATTTCCATTACAGACTAACAGATGGAAATGGACCTTAGACGATTACCGTATATACTCGAGTATAAGCCGAGACCCCTAATTTTGGCACAAAAAACTGGGAAAACTTAATGACTCGAGTATAAGCCTAGGGTGGAAAATGTAGCAGCTACCGGTAAATTATAAAAATGGATACCAATAAAAGTAAAATTAATTGAGACATCAGTAGGTTAAGTGTTTTTGAATATCCATATTGAATCAGGAGCCCTATATAATGCTCCATACAGTTCATGATGGCCCCATAAGATGCTCCATATTAAAATATGCCCCATATAATGCTGCACAAATGTTGATTATGGCCCCGTAAGATGCTCCATACAGATATTTGCCCCATATAATGCTGCACGTGGCCCCATAAGATGCCCCATACAGATATTTGCCCCATATAACGCTGCTCATGGCCCCATAAGATGCTCCACATAAGATGCTCCACATAAGATGCTCCACATAAGATGCTCCACATAAGATGCTCCACATAAGATGCTCCACATAAGATGCTCCACATAAGATGCTCCACATAAGATGCTCCACATAAGATGCTCCACATAAGATGCTCCACATAAGATGCTCCGCGTTCCACCGACGGCGCCGCTGTGTCTTCCCCGTTCTCTGCACTGACGTTCAGGCAGAGGGCGGCGCGCACACTAATCGCGTCATCGCGCCCTCTGACCTGAGCGTTACTGCAGAGGACAGGGAAGATGCAGCGGCGCCGACGGTGGAACGAGGAAAAGTGAATATTGCGCACTGCGTTATACTCACCTGCTCCTGGCGTGGTCCCTGGTTCTCCGGCGCTGACAGCTTCTAACTGTGTTGAGCGGGCACATGGTACCGCTCATTACAGTAATGAATATGAGCGAGAGAGAGATACTTCCTTTGGTTATCTGGTACATCTTTTGCATAAGATGAGACATCAGTGTAATCACCAGTACTTTTTAATACAAATATAAGGATTTCATCCTGTATTTTCCTTTTCAGGTTCTGAGAAATTGTCTTCAGAATTATTGCTTTCTTCATCCACAGGCAAATGACAGTAAATGTTATTTGAGTGAAACTCACTATATGATTGGTCAGGTGATATGGATTCCTTCATCATAAATGGAGGTATAGGACTCCTCTTACACTGGTCCTCTGTATTGCACTCCTAGCTAATGTAATCCTGTGTTTGTCTGCAATCACTAGTTACTGGATGAGCAGGCTTAGGACTTGGATTTAATGTAAAGATGTGTACTATTGTTATCCGTGTCCCAGAGACTATTGTCCTCTGCCTGTGTGACATTCTGTCCTTAGCCAGGCCACCAGGCAGCTTAGGAATATTCACTTCACACCTTAGAGAACCTGTCAGCAGGATTGTGCACAGTAACCTACAGACAGTGTCAGGTCGGCGCCGTTATACTGAATAAATTGATACCTTGGTTGATGAAATCCGTCTTTTGGTTGTTGTTTAATCTTTATTTTCATTTGTGTTAATGATATGCTCGTGCTCTGGAGTAGCCTGTGGGGGTCTTCATGTAGCACTCTGCTTAGATATTCATAATGCAGACTGCTCACGGGTCACTGATCCCCTCACTGATCTGCCCCCTAGTTTACATAATTATCATCCAGGTATCATTTAATCAGTATAACTGTTCCGACCTGACACTGTCGGTAGGTCACTGTGCACAATCCTGCCTACAGGTTCCCTTTAAGTATGTTTTATAGTAACCACAATAAAATTCATTGTGTTGCCCCAACACACCTATGCCATGTAATCTTGTTGCTGACAATCCTGTTCAGTTAGCAATACCCAGGATCTGTCCATCCATCATACCATTCTAATATGCAGACTGGGTTTTAGCATCACTTCAGGAAGAAAGGCTTGTAATACCTCTCAATCTTCTGTATGGCATTCATTGTCCGAATTTTAGATGTGCCCATCCAATCTCTCAAAGAAAACCTAAAAACTATCATTAAAGTAGTTTGTAACCCAAATGGTGGCAATGAAAACCTCAGTTCATCCTGCAGGACGCCAGCCTTTTGCACAGCTACATTATTGATGAATAAAACTTGAGTCTCGGAATGTGGCAGCAAGCAAATAATTAAATATTTTGTGTAAATGTACTAAATAAAAAAATATTGCCTCTCAGTTTGCATAATTTCTACAAGACTTTTTTTCAGGAACCTGAAGGAAATCCTGCAGACCTGTACACAACACATTTGTTTTTTTCAGAAGGCTGGAGAGGACCACAAGTGCATACTTGTCTAGCCATCACCCTGATGCTTCCTGTTCAGTGCTGCCCCCGCCTGTTGCTCTGCTTCCTCCTCCATTACCGCTGCAGTGGTCACGTCTTTAGAATTTGAAACCGGTCTTTAAACCCAGTGTCCTGTGCGTAATGGCAAGTGACTGGCTGCATCGGTCACATGCACGTTCATGCGCATAACTTCATCTAAAGAGTTAATACACATACTTTACAGATTCTGCAGCAACCCTCTACATCTGTGTGTCTCAACTCCAGCCCTCCAACTGGTCATGTTTTCAGGATATTCTTAGTATTGCACAGGTGATAAATTCATAATCTGCTCAAGCATTAATTCCATCACCTTTAATACAATGCTAAGGATATCCTGAAAGCATCACCTGTTGGGTCTTGAGGACCGGAGTTGAGAAACACTTCTCTACATAGACTGTTGTAGATTTTACCCCTGCTGCTCCATCTTACACATGCATTGCTTTTTATGTAGCATGAAGTAAGATAGCAAATCGTGGTGAGCAAAAGTGCTTGGGTAAGGCGTTATCTGAGTATGCTCGTGTGCTAAATGAGTGTCTTCAGCGTGATCGAAAAATATGGTATATTCGAATCCCTGCGCCTGCATATCTCGCTGCTATGTAACAGCCGCAATACATGCAGGGATTTCGGGTTTGTTGGGCAATCCTTAATATGTTGCGGCTGACAAAAAGCAGCGAGATGTTCAAATCCTTGCACCTGCGTATTATTCGAGCACGCTAAAGACACTCGGTTAGCGCACAAGCATGCTCTGATAACACCTTATCCGAGCACGTTCGCTCATCACTAATAACACAGTACAAAGGTATCTTTTCATTCAGAAGAAAGAAGTCTGACAGATGTTGCATGTAAGTGAAAGTGACAGAAGGCTCTCTCAAAAGGCGTTCCATTACAGAGGAATATATATATTGAATGCATGCTATACTGCATCTTTTACAGTCAATCTGATCAGCTCCTAGGATGTCTTGCCTGCAGGTCATCTACCCGTTTTAACATGACAGATCACTTTTAAAACACACGTTGGCCTTTTGTTGAAGTAATTATTAAAAATAAATTTCTTTGCAGATGGCTTTAAGTGCGGCAGCACCATTTTACAGAGGCTATATGTCTGATATAGACTGCAGGTGGGGAGTTATATCTGCCTCAGTAGACGATCGCACCAAAGAAGAAAGAGGCCTGGAGGTACTAATGCTGCTTTCTGTGTTTTGGGTTTTATTTTTTTCCCCTTTTCAGTTTTATGGCAGATGTAGAATTTACATATTTTCTTTTTTCCGTAGCCTCTGAAGAATGACAAATATCGAATCAGTAAATCTCGATATGATTCAATAGACAGTTACCTGTCTACGTGCGGTGAAAAGTACAATGACATTGATTTAACTATTGATAAAGAAATCTATGGCCAGCTAACAAGAGAGGGTAAGATTTACATTTTTAAACCCATACCAATAATTGTTTTATAATTCTGTAGTTTAACAACATCCCAGTCAGTCCCCTGTTTTTTATTTTATTTTATTTTATTTGAGTCCTAATCATCGTGCTTTTTATTAGGACTATTGATGAGCGAGTGTGCTGGTTACATGGTCCCCACATGTATTCAGGCTGTCTAGCAGCCGCAAATCATACAGCTGTGGCAACTCAAACATAATCTCCGAGCACACCCAAAATATTCGGAACACCCGAGCATACTCGTAAATCTCGGGAAATGGGCCCCCACCCACAGCATAGCTTTCTGTGTACCTTGTATAGTGACAAATGCTAGTAAGTGCCCGAGGTGTGGTTGGACTAGGATGCACAAGGCCAGTTGTCCTATAGAAATCACCTCCTGCTGATAAAACACTGCACTCATTGTATTGACACAGCAAAAACAGTCCAGTAAGTGACATTGCCTTAATTGGTTTCTCGTCTACATTATGAATCTCTCAAATGCAGTAGACTTTTGCTATGTACAGATTCTTTTTAAAGGGGCTCTATCAGCACAGAATGACTGTTTGAACAAAGTCCCACTGCTTGGTTCTGCCATAAAGCACCGATCGTTTATATACACTTTCCCACTATACAATGTACACAGAAAGCAATAGTGTGGGTGGGGCCATACAAAACTCGGTGAACTCTGCTAGAACGGCAGCAAAAAAAACTTAAAGGGGTTTTCCCACGAACAAAAGTTCATTTTAGTCAATAGATCTTGGAATAATTTCCACAATTGGATGTGTTTTTAAATCAAACCTGTCAGCAGGATTTTGCTAAGTAAACTACAGACACTGTCAGGTTGGCGCCATTATACGAATTAAAATGTTACCTGGGGTGATGAAATCAGTCTTGTGGTTGTTGTGTATTCAGTGTTAGAAGTTTGCAGCTAATGAGATGCTCGTGCTCCGGGGCAGGACTGTAGGCAGAGTTTTTATCTTCCTGCTCTAAGTCAGAGAAACCAAGGAAAGACCTGGCCACAGGCCGCCCGAAGCACAAACATGTTCCTCATCATACAGAGACTTTTTGCTTTGGGGCGGCCTGTGGCCAGGTCTTTTCTTGGTTTCTCTGGCTTAGAGCAGGAAGATAAGACTCGGCCCACCGGCTGCCCTGGAGCACGGGCATCTCATTAGCTGCAAACCTCTAACATTGAGTGTACAGGAACAGCAAAACGGGTAACCTGACAGTGTCTGTACGTTACTTGGCAAAATCCCTCTGATAGGTTCACTTCAAATAAAATTCCCTGTGCTGAGATTATCTTATAAATGTGCCCCTGCTGTGTACTGTGTAATGGCTGTGTCTGACCGTGCAGGGATATTATCTGATCATACTACAGCTCTGTGTGTGTAATAGAAAAGAAAAACTATACAAACCTTACAGCACGGGGATCACAAGTGATTCTTTCTTTGAAGTAAAACATTGTTTAAAAACAGGCAGAGAAATGTTTTACTCACAAAAAGATTCAGCTGCTATCCCACGCTGTAATGTCTGTATACTTGCATTCTCCCCTACCCAGGAGCTGTGGTACATGTTACTGCCCGGTCAGACACAGCCATTACACAGTACACAGCAGGGGCACATTTATAAGATTATCTCAACGCAGGGACATTTTATTTAAACACATCCATTTATGGAAGTTGTTGTTTATTCAAAGATCTATTGATTAAAATTCACTTTTGTTCGTGGGAAAACCACTTTAGGTGATGCCTCTTGCAGTCAGAGTCTCTGTCCCTACCACATGTTGCTGTCAGATTACATAGCTAAAAGCTGTTGACCGATTCCCTTTAACTAAAACTTTACATGTCACAGTCCATAGTGACTTCTGGATTTAAAGAGTGACAAAAAATCGCTTTCACTTCATCCGCTTCCTGCAGCACCATTGCGGGAAGCCGATGGTTGCTATGGCGCCTAGAGGCCTAACATTGTGTGCTATAGATAGAGTCCTAAAAGAATCTGCAAGACCTAAATCAACTAGGCTGTCAGTCTTACACAAAAAAACATGATGATGCTCTGTTTTACATAAGCAGTGCAGGGTATTATCTATTTAAAGGCTCATGTTCCAATTTCAAAAACCATCTGATACTATCATGTCCATAATGACAGGGTAAAATATCTGTATTTTTCCGGCACTGAACACCGCAAAAAAAAAAACCCAATGCCAGAATTGCCAACTCATTCATTTCACTTCACATAAATTTAAAGGGAACCTGTCACCCCCACCCCCCAGGCGTTAGTAACTAAAAGAGCCATCTTGTGATCCCACCCCGCAGTCTGTTATGACTTATTCACACTGCGGGGCGGAATTTCAGGCCGTGCGTGCGCGCAGGCGCAGTAAGCAAAACATTAAGTGATGTCAGTGGTCGGGCAGCGCGAACTGCGCATGCCCAAGGCAGAATGACAGCGCAGGCGCCTGGAGAATTGAATAACGCTGAGGAGGCGGCGCCCGGCTCGCAGAGTGACGGATGTGGTGCGTCTGGATTAGGGGGGAAAGACCTGCCCCGTGGCGACTTGAAGGTATGAGGGACAAATTTAAAAAGCGATTTATTTCTGCAGTGCAATGAACAATAACTAAAAGAGCCACCTTGTCAGAATGCAGCATTAGTGCTGCACAAGATGGCTCTTGCACAAACAAAAATTGACAAGTTGTTTATTACTGTAATTGTATTGACCCATACTATGAAAGCATTTAGCCCAATGAACGCAAGAAATCTTGTCATAACTGCAGGGTTTTGTTCACCATGCCCAGCCCTCCCTTCATATTCATGCAAAAAATGAGCCTTCAAATGGAAACTTATGGCCCACAATATGGTGATACAAATGTGTTGGTGTGTTTTTTTTTGTTTGTTTGTTTTTTTGTTTTCTGCCTTGCTCATCCTCAATGGATCCAGAGCTGAAACAAGAAAACCCATCTTAAGGGGTTTAAAGATGGCATGTATTTTTATCTCAAAATTTTAAATTGGGTTTAGTGAGTTTCTTAATAAAATGGGGATACTTTACTAACCACGTCATCTACTACACAACCAGCCTTAACTATCATTCTTTTTAATCAGACTAATTTTAGTCCTGTACTCCTTTATATTTTTAAACAGGAATTGATCATCTCCTGGCTCAACACATCGCACATCTCTTTATAAGAGACCCTCTGACGTTGTTTGAAGAGAAGATACACCTGGACGACGCCAATGAATCTGACCATTTTGAGGTATGTTGGTATAGTGGTCAAAAAGTCAGATAAAAAAAAATTAAGCAAGTCAAAAACTTAGTTGCACAAATACCTGTAGTCACTGATGGCACACTATGAAAACAAGGGGAGACTTGATAGTCTGTTTCTATTTATGTATCTTTTCAATTTTCTTTTTTGCTTCCCAGAATATTCAGTCGACAAATTGGCAGACGATGAGGTTTAAGCCTCCTCCACCCAACTCTGATATAGGTTGGAGAGTAGAGTTTCGTCCAATGGAGGTTAGTTTGTGATGTGTCTTTTTAAAACCTTCATTTGGGCAATTATTGGTTAATGGATTACTTCCATCATTGGTGTTTTTATTCTCCACATTTAATATTTTGCACCTTTTCACGGGATGTAGCAGTTGTCATCACAGTAACTACAGCAATAACGTGTCTACTCTTTGCATGTAGTGCAGTCCGTTACAATTTAATGGTGTTGTCCGGTCTACTTAATTGTGTAAATGGCAAAGCACACTACATTATTAACCCCTTCCCGACATTTGACGTACTATCCCGTCGAGGTGGGGTGGGCCCGTATGACCGCCGACGGGATAGTACGTCATAGCCGATCGGCCGCGCTCACGGGGGGAGCGCGGCCGATCGCGGCCGGGTGTCGGCTGCATATCGCAGCTGACATCCGGCACTATGTGCCAGGAGCGGTCACGGACCGCCCCCGGCACATTAACCCCCGGCACACCGCGATCAAACATGATCGCGATGTGCCGGCGATGCAGGGAAGCATCGCGCAGGGAGAGGGCTCCCTGCGGGCTTCCCTGAGCCCCCCGCAGCAACGCGATGTGATCGCGTTGCTGCGAGGGTCTTACCTCCCTCCCTGCCTGCTCCAGACCCGGATCCAAGATGGCCGCGGATCCGGGTCCTGCAGGGAGGGAGGTGGCTTCACAGACGCCTGCTCAGAGCAGGCACTGTGAAGCAGCCTGCACTTCTCTCAGATCGGTGATCTGTCAGAGTGCTATGCAAACTGGCAGATCACCGATCTGTATTGTCCCCCCCTGGGGCAAAGTAAAAAAGTAAAAAAAAAAAATTTCCAAATGTGTAAAAAAAAATAAAAAAAAATATTCCAAAATAATGAAAAAAAAAAAAAAATATTATTCCCATAAATACATTTCTTTATCTAAATTAAAAAAAAAAAACAATAAAAGTACACATATTTAGTATCGCCGCGTCCGTAACGACCCAACCTATAAAACTGCCACACTAGTTAACCCCTTCAGTAAACACCGTAAGAAAAAAAAAAAAAAAACGAGGCAAAAAACAACGCTTTATTACCATACCGCCGAACAAAAAGTGGAATAACACGCGATCAAAAAGACTGATATAAATATCCATGGTACCGCTGAAAACGTCATCTTGTCCCGCAAAAAACAAGCCGCCATACAGCATCATCAGCAAAAAAATAAAAAAGTTATAGTCCTGAGAATAAAGCGATACCAAAATAATTATTTTTTCTATAAAATAGTTTTTATCGTATAAAAGCGCCAAAACATAAAAAAATGATATAAATGAGGTATCGCTGTAATCGTACTGACCCGACGAATAAAACTGCTTTATCAATTTTACCAAACCCGGAACGGTATAAACGCCTCTCCCAAAAGAAATTCATGAATAGCAGGTTTTTGGTCATTCTGCCTCACAAAAATCGGAATAAAAAGCGATCAAAAACGGTCACGTGTCCGAAAATTTTACCAATAAAAACGTCAACTCGTCCCGCAAAAAACAAGACCTCACATGACTCTGTGGAGCAAATGTGGAAAAATTATAGGTCTCAAAATGTGGAGACGCAAAAACTTTTTTGCTATAAAAAGCGTCGCTGGTTTCACACTTGCGTTTTTGTCTGCAGCGTTTTTTGCACAAAAAAACGCATGCGTTTTTTCCCTATATTTAACATTGAAAACGCATGCGGTTTTTTTGTACGCGTTTGGTCGCGTTTTCAAACGCATGCGGTTTTTTTCTGCATGCGTTCATTTTCAGAAATACAACCTGCAGTATTTTCTTGCGTTTTTAAGCACATGCGTTTGTTTGCGTTAAAAACGCATGCATTTTTATCGAAAAAAACAGAAAACACTGAAAAGCCACCCACCACCATCAAGGTGATAAAGGGATCCAAACCCTAACTCTACCCCTAACCTCACCCCTAACCGTTTAATGAACATTTTCTGACAGTCATAGTGCCACGTATTTCAGTGCCACGTATTTCAGTGCCACGTATTTCAGTGCCACGTATTTCAGTGCCACGTATTTCAGTGCCACGTATTTCAGTGCCACGTATCACGTATTTCAGTGCCACATATTTTAGTACCACGTATTTCAGTTGCACGTATTTCAGTGCCACGTATTTCAGTGCCACGTATTTCAGTGCCACGTGTTTCAGTGCCATGTATTTAAGTGCCACGTATCACGTATTTCAGTGCCACGTATTTCAGTGCCACGTATTTCAGTGCCACGTATTTCAGTGCCACGTATTTCAGTGCCACGTATTTCAGTGCCACGTATTTCAGTGCCACGTATTTCAGTGCCACGTATTTCAGTGCCACATATCACATATTTCAGTGCCACGTATTTCAGTGCCACGTATTTCAGTGCCACGTATTTAAGTGCCACGTATCACGTATTTCAGTGCCACGTATTTCAGTGCCACGTATTTCAGTGCCACGTATTTCAGTGCCACGTATTTCAGTGCCACGTATTTCAGTGCCACGTATTTCAGTCACGTTTAGGGTTAGGGGTAGGGTTAGGGTTAGGGCTAGGGTTGGAGGTAAAGTTAGGGTTAGGGTTTGGATTACATTTACGTTTGGATTAGGGTTGGGATTAGAATTATGGGTGTGTCAGGGCTAGGGGTGTGGTTAGGGTTACCGTTGGGATTAGGGTTAGGGGTGTGTTTGGGTTAGGGTTTCAGGTAGAATTGGGGGGTTTCCACTGTCCAGGCACATCAGGGGCTCTCCAAGCGCGACATGGCGTCCAATCTCAATTCCAGCCAATTCTGCGTTGAAAAAGTAAAACAGTGCTCCTTCCCTTCCGAGCTCTCCCGTGCGCCCAAAAAGGGGTTTACCCCAACATATGTGTTATCAGCGTACTCGGGACAAATTGAACAACAACTTCTGGGGTCCAAGTTCTCTTGTTATCCTTAGGAAAATAAAAATTTGGGGGGCTAAAAATCATTTTTGTGGGAAAAAAAAGATGTTTTATTTTCACGGCTCTGCATTATAAACTTTAGTGAAACACTTGAGGGTTCAAAGTTCTCAAAACACATCTAGATAAGTTCCTTGGGAGGTCTAGTTTCCAATATGGGGTCACTTGTGGGGGGTTTGTACTGTTTGGGTACATCAGGGGCTCTGCAAATGCAACGTGACGGCTGCTGACCAATCCATTTAAGTCTGCATTCCAAATGGCGCTCCTTCCCTTCCGAGCTCTGTCATGCGCCCAAACAGTGGTTCCCCCCCACATATGGGGTATCAGCGTACTCAGGACAAATTGGAAAACAAATTTTGGGGTCCAATTTATTCTGTTACCCTTGTAAAAATACAAAGCTGGGGGCTAAAAAACCATTTTTGAGAAAAAAAAAAAAAATTATTTTCACGGCTCTGCGTTATAATCTGTAGTGAAACACTTGGGGGTTCAAAGCTCTCAAAACACATCTAGATAAGTTCCTTAGGGGGTCTACTTTCCAAAATGGTGTCACTTGTAGGGAGTTTCAATGTTTAGGCACATCAGGGGCTCTCCAAACGCAACATGGCGTCCCATCTCAATTCCAGTCAATTTTGCATTGAAAAGTCAAATGGCGCTCCTTCCCTTCCAAGCTCTGCCATGCGCCCAAACAATGGTTTACACCCACATATGGGGTATCAGCGTACTCAGGACAAATTGCACAACATTTTTTGGGGTCCAATTTCTTCTCTTACCCTTGGGAAAATAAAAAATTGGGGGCAAAAAGATCATTTTTGTGAAAAAATATGATTTTTTATTTTTACGGCTCTGCATTATAAACTTCTGTGAAGCACTTGGTGGGTCAAAGTGCTCACCACACATCTAGATAAGTTCCTTAGGGGGTCTACTTTCCAAAATGGTGTCACTTGTAGGGAGTTTCAATGTTTAGGCACATCAGGGGCTCTCCAAACGCAACATGGCGTCCCATCTCAATTCCAGTCAATTTTGCATTGAAAAGTCAAATGGCGCTCCTTCCCTTCCAAGCTCTGCCATGCGCCTAAACAATGGTTTACACCCACATATGGGGTATCATCGTACTCAGGACAAATTGTACAACAACTTTGGGGGTCCATTTTCTCCTTTTACCCTTGGTAAAATAAAACAAATTGGAGCTGAAATAAATTTTGTGTGAAAAAAAGTTAAATGTTCATTTTTATTTAAACATTCCAAAAATTCCTGTGAAACACCTGAAGGGTTAATAAACTTCTTGAATGTGGTTTTGAGCACCTTGAGGGGTGTAGTTTTTAGAATGGTGTCACACTTGAGTATTTTCTATCATATAGACCCCTCAAAATGACTTCAAATGAGATGTGGTGCCTAAAAAAAAATTGTGTTGTAAAAATGAGAAATTGCTGGTCAACTTTTAACCCTTATAACTCCGTCACAAAAAAAAATTTTGGTTCCAAAATTGTACTGATGTAAAGTAGACATGTGGGAAATGTTACTTATTAAGTATTTTGCGTGACATATGTCTGTGATTTAAGGGCACAAAAATTCAAAGTTGGAAAATTGCAAAATTTTCAAAATTTTCGCCAAATTTCCATTTTTTTCACAAATAAACGCAAGTTATATCGAATAAATTTTACCTTTAACATGAAGTACAATATGTCACGAGAAAACAATGTCAGAATCGCCAAGATCCGTCAAAGCGTTCCAGAGTTATAGCCTCATAAAGGGACAGTGGTCAGAATTGTAAAAATTGGCCCGGTCATTAACGTGCAAACCACCCTTGGGGGTGAAGGGGTTAATGGCACTGGGCTCATCAAGGTGACGAATCCTACTTCTGTGCTTCAGATGTGAAGGAAAGACGCATCTGTGTGTACAGCTGGCACTTTCTCTACCATAACTACCTATACAGTTTCTTGAATGAGGGGAAAAAAAATGCCACCCAACTATGTAATCTACACTGTCCACATAGACAATCCTTGTACATTTTCTTTGTGACCTCAGCCCTTCCCGGCCTTGGATGTACTCACTACGTCATGGTCAGTTGGTATTTGCCAACCTTGGATATACGGAGTATGTCCAGGCGATTTTGCGGGCACAGGAGCTGTGTGTGCACGATTGCCGCCAGTTAATCATCTGATGTGACAGACCGCACTGCTCTTTGACCATGTCACCAAGCTACGTCGTGCCCCTCAAACCATGCACAGAGCACGATCTCAGGGGCTCGTGACCAGGCTGCTGAAAGTGCAAGTCCCATAGTGGGACAAAAAAATAAATAAAAAATTATGGGGAAAAAATCAGAACTATAAAAAAATATATGTAATTATACTGTTACATTTTTATGTCCTACTAGATAACCCCACGTGCTGGTCACTACGACAGGAGGTTGCAATTTACTCGCATCCACTGTTGCTTGTTTCTGTAAAATATCACTTGAGTCAAAATCGTCACTACACCTGTAGATAAATTCCCAAAGGGGTATAATTTCAAAATTGGGGTCACTTGAGGGCGGATTCTGCTCTTCTAGCATTTGGGGCACTTTATATGGAGTCCGCTAAATATTCTAAGAAAATATTCTCCCAACAAGGCAAATAGCGCTTCGTCCCTCCCATGTCTCGCCATATGGCTAAGCAGTACTGTACAGCCACATGTGGGGTATTTCTACTTTCAGCAGAAACTGTGGGACAAATTTGGGTGTATTTTTTTACACATTTCTTTAAAGTAAAATCTGGGGCTGAAACAATTCTGATGGTAAAAATGTAGTTATTCTTTCTTCACTGCCCAATGGTATAAAATTGTGATCCACCTGTGGTGTGAATATGATCACTGCACCCCTAGATGAATTCATTGAGAGGTGTAGTTTATAAAATGGGGTCACTTATTGGGGTTGTTCTGCTGTTCTCGCAACTCAGGGGCTCTTCCAGTGGGTCATGGCAGCCGCAAACCAGAACAGTAAAATCTGCACTATATGGCGCACCCTCGCTTCCCACAGCACTTTGCACTGTGCCTTAAAAGTATTTCCCATTTACATGTAGGATATTGGCACACTCGGGCAAGATTTTTGCAAAAAATCAGTCAATTTGTACTTATTAGCCCTTAGAAAAATTAAAACTTGGGGCCAAAACAACTTTTTAGTGGTAAAAATGTAGTTACTCGTTTTTCACCACCCGAGAGTATAAAAATCTGTGAGGCACATGTGGTGTCAATATGATCACTGCACCCCTAGATTAATTCATTGGTGAGTGTAGTTTGTACAGTGAGGTCATATATTGGGAGTCTGCCAGTGTGACATGGAACCCTTAAACCATTTCTGCAAAATCTCAACCCTAATATGGCGCTCCTTCCCTTCTGAACTTTGCACTGTGCCTCATAACTAGTGTTCCCCACATATGGGGTATCTGTGTACACCAAAGAAATTGCACAACAAATTTAGGGGTCCATTTTCTCCTGCTATCCTTGTGAAAATGAAAACATTGGGGTCAAAACTGCATTGTTGGGATTTTTTTTCTCTCCATTTTCACAGATCAACATTGTAAAATACCGTGATGCACCTGTGGGTTCTAGGTGCTCACCACATATCTAGATAAATTCTTTGGTGGTCTATTTTTCAAAATGGGGTCACTTGTGGTGGTTTTCCACTGTTTGGGCAAACCAGGGGCTCTCTAAATATGACACCCGCACAAAATTCCATCAACGTCTGCATTCCAAAGCGTTATTCTTAACTTTCTGACCCCTGCCATGTGTGCAAACAGTAGTCTTCCCCCACATATGAGACTGTCTGCATACTCAGGAGAAATTGCACAACAATATGTATGGTTCAATTTCTTCTGCAACTTTGTGAAAACAAAAATTTGGAGCTGAAAAAATGAAATATTTTTATTTTCACAGGTTAGGCTTCTTTCACACTAGCGTCGGGCCGAGGTTACCGACGCTAGCGTTGTATACGCCGCACAACGGGGGCAGCGGATGCATTTTTCCAGCGCATCCGCTGCCCCATTGTGAGGTGCGGGGAGGTGGGGGCGGAGTTCCGGCCGCGCATGTGCGGTCGGAAAAAGCGGATCGTCGGCAGCAAAAAAACTTTACATGTAGCGTTTTTTTGTGCCGCCGGTCCGCCACAACACGGCGCAACCGTCGCACGACGGTTGCGACGTGTGTCAATCCGTCGCAATACGTCGCTTAATGTTAGTCTATGGGGAAAAAACGCATCCTGCAAGCACTTTTGCAGGATGCGTTTTTTCGGCCAAACGACGCATTGCGACGGATTGCAAAAAACGCTAGTGTGAAAGTAGCCTTAAAGGTAAAAACATCTGTGACACACATGGGGATTCAAGATGCTCACCACACATCTAGATGCATACCTAGAGGGGCATCTAGTTTCCATAATGTTGCCACTTGTGGGGGGGTTTCCACTGTTTAAGCACATCAAGGGCTCTCCAGATGGGACATCGCGTCCACTCATGATTCCTGCCAATTTTCCGTTCAAAAAGTCATGCTGCTCTTCTCTTCTGAGCCCTGCCATGCACCCAAACAGCACTTTTCCCCCTTATATGGGGTATCGGCGTGCTCAGGAGAAATTGCTCAACAGATTTGGGGATTCACTTTCTTTTGTTTCCCTTGTGATAATAAAGAAATTTGGGTTTAAAGTTAAATTTAGGTGGCAAAAGGTTAAATGTTCATGTGTTTCACAGGAATTTTTGCAATATTGAAGGAAAAATGAAGGGTTAATAAACTTCTTGAATGTGGTTTTGAGCACCTTAAGGGGTGCAGTTTTTAGAATGGTGTCACTTTTGGGTATTTTCTGTCATATAGGCCCTCAAATTCACTTCAAATGTGATGTCCCTAATAATAAAATGAATTTTAAAATTTGGATGGAAAAATCAAAAATCGCTGGTCAACTTTTAACCCTTTTAACTTCCTAAGGAAAAAAAGGTTTAAAAAATTGTGCTGATGTAAAGTAGATATGTGTGAAATGTTATTTGTTATTTATTAACTATTTTGTGTGACATCTCTCTGACTTTGAAAAGCATAGAAATCAAGTTTGAAAAGTGCACAATTTTCCAAATTCTCTACTAAATTTCTGACAGATTTTTTTCACAAATAAACTTATGTCCTATTGTACTTCATGATAGTGGTAAAAGTTCTTTGCTATATCATGAAAAACAGTCTTCTCAGAATAAGTGGGATCTATTGAAGCGTTCCAGAGTTATTATCTCACAAAATGACAGTGGTCAGAATAGTAAAATGTGGCCTGCTCATTTACATGCTAACAGACTTGAGGGCTAGAGGGTTTAAACATTTACTGCGAAAGCAAGACAAGAGTAAATATATTAATTATATCTGATAATGTTAGCCCTACAATAGATATTTATTTTTATTTATTTTTTTAAGGTCCAGTTAACAGATTTTGAGAACTCTGCATATGTGGTGTTTGTCGTTTTACTCACAAGAGTAATTCTTTCATACAAGCTGGATTTTCTCATTCCGTTGTCAAAGGTAAGATTATTGCTTTAGCTGAAATCTGTAAGTGAGCATTCTTGTTTGAAAACCCCTTTTGTACAGCTTTTTGTAACCAGGCATTATAAGGTGAATTGGCTGGTGAGAGGGAATAGTCTTTAAAGAAGCACTCCAACTAGTACAGGTATATACAAAGACCTTTGTTATTTAAATTAGCAGACGGAAAAAAATGGCTGCTCTGCCATTTCTGCTTTGTCTGCCGGTTGATTCCTTCATGCTGATATACAGTTATATGAAAAAGTTTGGGCACCCCTATTAATCTTAAGCTTAATGTTTTATAAAAATAGTTTTTTTTGCAACAGCTATTTCAGTTTCATATATCTAATAACTGTTGGACACAGTAATGTTTCTGCCTTGAAGTGAGGTTTATTGTACTAACAGAAAATGTGCAATCTGCATTCAAACAAAATTTGACAGGTGCATAAGTATGGGCACCCTTATCATTTTCTTGTTTAAAATACTCCTACCTACTTTTTACTGACTTACTAAAGCACTTTTTTTGGTTTTGTATCCTCATTGAGCTTTGAACTTCATAGCCAGGTGTATGCAATCATGAGAAAAGCTACTTAAAGTGGCCACTTGCAAGTTGTTCCCCTGTTTGAATCTCCTCTTAGAGTTGCATCATGGGCTCCTCATATCTGTCAAATGATCTGAAAACAAAGATTATTCAACATAGTTGTTCAGGGGAAGGATACAAAAAGCTGTCTCAGAGATTTAACCTGTCAATTTCCACTGTGAGGAACATAGTAAGGAAATGGAAGAACACAGGTACAGTTCTTGTTAAGGCCAGAAGTGGCAGGCCAAGAAAAACATCAGAAAGGCAGAGAAGAAGAATGGTGAGATCAGTCAAGGACAATCCTCAGACCACCTCCAGAGAGCTGCAGCATCAGCTTGCTGCAGATAGTGTCACTGTGCCACTGAGGCGCCCATGATGCCACTCTTCAGATGAGATTCAAACAGGAGAACAACTTACAAGTGGCCACTTTAAGTAGTTTTTCTCATGATTGCATACACCTGGCTATGAAGTTCCTAGCTCAATGAGGTTACAAAACCAAAAAACGTGCTTTAGTAAGTCAGTAAAAAGTAGGTAGGAGTATTTAAAACAAGAAAATAAGTACAATAAACCTCATTTCAAGGCAGAAACATTACTGTGTCCAACAGTTTAGATATATGAAACTGAAATAGCTGTTGCAAAAAAAAACCATTTTTTATAAAACATTAAGCCTAAGATTAATAGGGGTACCCAAACTTTTTCATATAACTGTAGATCGATTAATGCAAACTAAATTTCCCATCATGACAGTCTCATTATACTTCTCTTGCTTCTATCTAATGGTGCCAGTAATACTAAGTGACTGTCTCCTTTTAGATGAGATTTATGAAACTATATAAAGGAAAAGGCAATCTGAGTTCATTGTTCAAGGGCAAATGCAAACTGTAATCTACCCTGGCAGCTATGGGTGGTATAGACAGAGTTTGTGTGTGTCTGAGGGCTGTAGTTTACAGGATGTCAGAAACAGACTTCCATCTATATGCTAGCACATGCACTAGACTGGTGTCGGGCTACATGACCCAATTTTTTATAATTGTGTGGAGTGTTGGTTGAGTTACAGATGTATAACCGAGATGGGTTGACTTAAATTACTGTAAACAGATAATGTGGATGGAGAGCAAGCAAAAAAACTTTATTAAATTTGACAGATTAAGAAAATGAGCAAAAGAATACAGGTCAATAACTGCTCAATACATATATATATATATATATATATATATTTTTTTTTTTTCCCTTAGGTTGATGAAAATATGAAAGTGGCCCAAAAAAGAGATGCTGTTCGAGAAGGAATGTTTTACTTCAAGAAGGATATTTGTAAAGGTACGGTAAATCCTCTTATTTGCACTTCTGACAAGATAGATTGGATTGTTGAGATGCTGATTGCGGAGGATTTGCTGATGGGCCAATCTTCAGAAAGGAGGCTTCAACTTCATTAGTTATGTCTCTGTGCTGTGGAGGGAGTACCCTTCACTGTATCCTTCATGACCACTGTTACAGAGGTACTTTCAAAAGGTTATTTCCAAAATCACAATGTACTTTTAAATAATTTGTACACATATTGGCTCAAAAAATCAGTATACTGTATATACTCGAGTATAAGATTACCGGAGTATAAGTTGAGGCACCCAGTTTCACCACAAAAAAACTATGAAAACTTTTTGACTCGAATATAATATCAGCCGGGTATGCATTCTCACCTAATCCCTATCCTGGTCTGCACGGCTCTTCATCCCAATCCTGGTCTGCTCGGCTTCTCATCCCAATCCTTGTCTGCAGGGCTCCTCATCCCCAATCCTTGTCTGCAGGGCTCCTCATCCCCAGGGCTCCTCATCCCCTATCCTTGTCTGCAGGGCTCCTCATCCCCTATCCTTGTCTGCAGGGCTCCTCATCCCCTATCCTTGTCTGCAGGGCTCCTCATCCCCTATCCTTGTCTGCAGGGCTCCTCATCCCCTATCCTTGTCTGCAGGGCTCCTCATCCCCTATCCTTGTCTGCAGGGCTCCTCATCCCCTATCCTTGTCTGCAGGGCTCCTCATCCCCTATCCTTGTCTGCAGGGCTCCTCATCCCCTATCCTTGTCTGCAGGGCTCCTCATCCCCTATCCTTGTCTGCAGGGCTCCTCATCCCCTATTCTTGTCTGCATGGCCTCCATCAAAAAACATTAAAAAAAATAAACTACTATACTTGCCTTTCTGAGCTTCCTTGCAGCGCTTTGTTCCGGTGCCAGCAGCTGCTTTATGCTTGTAAGCACCGCATGGCAGAGATGTCATGCGCTGCTCACAAGCAGAGCACAGCCGCCGGAATACTCGCTGCTCTCCACGCTGGGACTATGTGTGCGGAGGTCAGTGAGTATTCATTGCTGTTAAGTAGCGTGCACAGTGGCAGCCACAGTGGCTAGGTGGTCACGTGTGCCCCCTACTTAAAGAAACGAATATTCACATGGGAGTGGAGAGGTGAATATTAATTTCTCTTAAGTAGCAGGCACACATGACCGACCGGCTGACCCTGTGCGCACTATTATATAGAAATGAATATTCACTGCCAGCTCAGTGAATATTAATTTCTCTTTAGCAGTGGGCACAGGAGTTGGCCTCAGCAGCCGACTCCTGCCTCCTGTGACCCTCTGCTCTGCTCGCTCCCCCTCCATCTTCTGGACCCTCACTCGAGTATAAGCAGAGGGGGGCGTTTTCAGCACAGAAAATGTGCTGAAGAACTCTGCTCATACTCGAGTGTATACAGTAATTTCTCCTACGCCTCATTGGGGGACACAGGACCATGGTCCTGTGTCCCCCAATGAGTGGCTCGGAGAAAAAGATTTTACGGTGAGTACACAAAAATCTCCTTTTTGAGATTGCCCCATTTTGCATATATCACACCTCCTAAATATGCTCCTCCTAGGCTTTTTACCCTCCAAAGTGCAAGAAACCTTCTGTTGGGCTTAGTCTGTATATTAGCAATACCTAACTTACTGTGTTTTGTGAAAAATAATGCTATGGTGGGAATAACTTTAATTTCATTGTGTAGAATTGGTTCAATGTCTGATTTCTCTTTTTGAAAATAGCTGGTATTGCAGCTGTTGATGGCTGTTATACTGCAGTTAATGGTACAGATGCTGAAACTGAAGAGTACACTCTGATGAGCATTGACACAATCATCAATGGAAAGGTATTGTGTTTTATGTTATACAAATATATTTTTTCATCTAAATGACTCTGAAAGGGAATGTCTCTTTACTTGGTACAATTAATTTCTACTTTGTTCCTCACAGGAAGGTGTGTTTCCAGGTTTACTTCCAATTCTCAATTCCTACCTCGAAAATATGGAGGTTGATGTAGACACTCGCTGCACGATTTTAAACTACCTTAAACTTATCAAGAAAAGAGCATCTGGTGAGACGTTGATAGTCTTTATCTTACTTGTTAGTGGTATTGTCCTATATTGGTGTTGGAGGTACCCTCTCCTCCCCCTCCCTGCTCCAATTTTGTGTTCAAAAAGTCAAACTGTTCTCCCTCACTTCTGAGCCCTGCCATGCACCCAGACAGTGGCTGGTCCCCTCTGGAAGACATTTGAGTGTAGAACCCCTATGAATGTGTACATTTTATTAATGGAAACCTAAAAACCTAGGTGGAAGAAGGGTGATTTCTATAATAGGTTGGTGTACTGAGGGGCATAAAATGCATGCAATGGTAGGATCCACATCAGTTTCATACCAAAATCTTTGCTTTCTGACATATTACAAATTTAAAGACAAGTGGCACAATACTGATTTGGCTCCAAATACTCATCTCAGGGATATAATGGTGCACATCTGGCAAATGTAAGGATGATGTCCATTGTGGTCACTTGTCAAAATAACCAATTGGTATGTTAGATAAAATACCATCTATCTAAATGGTATTTACACAATTTATTTTTTTGTAGGAGAGCTGATGACTGTGGCCCGGTGGATGAGAGAATTTGTGTCAAATCATCCAGACTACAAGCAAGACAGCGCTATCAGTGACCAAATAAACTACGACCTGCTGGCGAAATGCAATCAAATTGCTAATGATCAGGCTGGCTGTCCTGAGCTGCTAGGGTTCTCTAAGGTCAAGCAGAGTGGGAACAAAAACGTGTCTCTATGATGTGACGCGTCGCCCATAAAGTGTTATCTGGTTGGTGACCAAGAGACACTGCCTAAAAAATTCATGGGCCAATCTGATTTTCTGCAGTGCTTGCTTCATAATTAAATATGATTAACCTTTTATACAGTGAACATGTAAATAGAAAAATATTTTTCTGACTAACAGTGTATTTGGTTAAAGTTGTATCAAGTTACTGTGAAATCAACTCACAATTGTTATGTACACTATGGGGAATACAGTTCTCTGTTAACAGTAAAGTACCAGTACTTCTATATAATAAAGGAAGAGAGTGTAGATGATGGCATCCCTTTAGTAAGCAATGTTTAGTCTTACACATGCAAAAAATAGGCAAGTAATATAGTTGTGTGTCAACTTCCTAGCTCTAATTGGTTCCCAAAATGAAGACACGTTTAGCTGAAAAGTTTTTCTGCTAAAGCAAGCCCACTTATTTTGCCCAGTAGAGTGGCATTTCCCCGGGGGAGACCTGCATTCCACGACTTGTTAAAGCGTTTTATTTCCACAGTACAGATCTGCCGCTTTCATACTTGGACTTTCCCCACCTTCTTTTAGGTCTCAATCTGACTTATTTCTGTCAGTGTGCTGGATCAAAAATTGATCAGCTTTTGGTCAGTGTGTTAATTTTTGCTATCAGTGTTTCATTAGTTTTTCTTGCATGCAAAGAAAAAGCAGAAGCCTGAGAAACCTCCACCAGTCACCTCATGGATGCAGTCAATAGGCTGCAGAATTTTTCACGGACCCATAGATTTGAACGTATTTTTTTTATGAGCAGCCACATACTCATATCCATGTTCAAACATGTATGTAAAACAATAACATCTGAATGAGGCCTTCAATTGACTTCAAGAATCTACTTTGGCTGCATTGCTTTCTAATGTAGGATTTCCTCATAGTACTGACCAGAGCATGTCTAGGTGACAACCTCGCCAGCCTTAAATCTTGTGTGTTATGTACAAACCCAATGTCAGCCTGATGTTATGTAATATTTAACAATTGCTTGTAATGCTGCTCGTCTGGTAAAGAATTATAACCAACTGTATATATGTGAACGGAGCATATTTGAATGTTAATACAAGTCTAATATGAAGTGGGTTACAGCAGTTTATAAATAAATATTGCAAATACGATGAATAAACTTTTTCCCAGTAGCTGAATCTTCTGAATTTGTCGCTTGGTTATAGGTATGCTTTGTGTGCCGAAGAAGTGTTAAATGTTTTACAATTTGAGAGTCTTCAGTGATTAATATTTAATTTCTCACTGAAAAGATGGTAACGAATTGCAATTTTTGAGACTACTCACTGTGCATAAATATGTGATTCTTCGTATTTTGTTATTTTCTGCCTGATGAGACCTGAGTTGTCTTTGATAGCTTGCAATTTGTTACTATCTTTTCAGTTGTCCATTAAAAAGTTTCAACCACTGAGGACTCTCAATGTTAAATTAAATATTTTTCTATCTACTGGCTATCAGAGTACAAAGATATACAGCTCTAGCAAAAATTAAGGGACCACCATATTAAAACCCTGTCATGGGCAGCCCAATCTCCAGACCTGAACCCCATTGAAAACCTCTGGAATGTAATCAAGAGGATGATGGATAGTCACAAGCAATCAAACAAAGAAGAACTGCTTAAATGTTCGCACCAGAAGCAGTGTGAAAGACTGGTGGAAAGCATGCCAAGACGCATGAAAGTTCTGATTAAAAATCATGGTTATTCCACAAAATCTTGATTTCTGAACTCTTCCGGAGTTAAAACATTAGTATTGTTTCTAAATGATTATGAACTTGTTTTCTTTGCATTATTTGAGGTCTGAAAGCAATGTTTTTTTTTTTAATTTTGACCATTTCTCCTTTTCAGAAAAAAAAAATTATTGCTTGGAAATTCGGAGACATGTTAGAAGTTTATAGAATAAAAGAACAATTTACATTTTACTCAAAAATATACCTATAAAGAGAAAAATCAAACAAACTGAACATTTTGCAGTGGTCTCTTAATTTTTGCCAGAGCTGTATATACAGCAATACTGTAGTGGGGCATAGGCCACTAAAAGGATGCATTGAATACATTAGGCAGCATGTGCCTTGTAATGAATTTGGCGCATCTTATTCCTGCACGCCCCTCATTAAGGCTGGCATATGAAAAGCCAGTCTTAATGACTCAGGGACTTGGATGTCTATTCTAATTCTGAAGTGAATGCAGAAGTGAGGTCTGTATTGTTTTATTCCATAGGCATTGCACATTCAAAGATTATTAGACCCTAAATGCACTCTCTACCATTATGCACTTGCATTAAATTAATGAAAATTGGCTTTAAGTGTCTTACAGTTGGTTTGAGCAGAAAAAGGCATAAAGAAGGTTTCTGTCAGACAAATTCATCAGATATTGAGTTTTTGACTGCCCAGAACAGGGGAGGGCAAATCATTTTCCCAAGGGGCCACATGAAAGACCATGATTAAGTGCCGAACCAATAGGATGAAATTAATTCTGCTCTAAATTGATTAATTGATAATGGTTTAGTGAATCTTGCTTTGAGCAGGGGGTTGGACACGATGCCCCTGGAGGTCCCTTCCAACTTAACATTCTATGATTCTAATATTAACACATTCCTTATTGTTTTATTTTAATATTGTATCACTTAATATTCAGCAAAATTCAGTATGCTGACAGCCCCTTCTATATAATGTATGAACCCACACACAGCCCCCTATATACACGAAGAGCCTCCTGTATACAGCATGAACCAGAAAAAGCTTTCCTGTATACGGCATGAGCACAACATATCCTCCCCATATCCAGCATGGGCTCTCCATGTCCAGCATGAGACCCCCCTATAGCCTGCCCATGTCCAGCCGAATATCCCATACACATGAAATAAAAAAGAACATCACATGTAGACCTCACTCCTATTCCCCCTGGCTCTCTGCTCCTGTCTCCGGTTTTCTGATTCTCTGCAATGTGCAGCTGACATGATGAAATGATGCGATTGTGTCAGCTGTATCACACACTGGTGGAAGAAGGCCGGCAGCCTCGTCTTCCACCAATTCATTCAGCACTAACTGCATCCTGGGGACATGGTGTGGCCTGTGGGTCACTGTTTTAAGCCCCTCGGCTGTCTCGGTCCCCTGGCTGAACAGGAACAGCCAGAGGGTTGGATGTGGCCTATGGGCTGCAATCTGCCCACGTCTGACCCAGAAGAACCATGCCATCTGTAGCGAATTCTTCATGCATAGTCTCATGCTGCAAAAAATATCCAAGTCATTGGCTGCTATAGGCATTAAAAGAGAGAATCTCCATAGTGTGGCCACCAGCCTCCCTTAACCTCAACTCCATTGGGAACGTGTGGAGTATCCTCAAGCAAAAGATTTATGAAGATAGGCTAATCCGACATCCTGCAAAGAAATTCCAGCAGAAACTACCCAAAAGTTCAATGGATGCAAGAATTGTGAAGATGATCAGGGCTGCCACCAGGAATTTTTCCATCATACATGACTGCACCACGAGAGAGGGGATCCGCCCATCAAGGACAGGAAACCTTCAAGATAAAAGGGGCGGCTCCTCTCTCCACATCAGTTGGTTTCCTGTCCTTGACGGGGAACCCTCAAGATGGAAGAACATCTCATGAAGATTGAAGAGGATGCCTGGGTCGGGTGGATTTGGGCAGGCGCTGGTCTGCTGCACCCGTCACCAGGTACCCGTAGTCGCCTCGGGGGCCATGTATACCATGCCCCCCCTGAGCGAAGCATGGCCACAGCCTGCGATGCAAACGCCCGGGTGAAAATTATCCACGGGGACCGCAGGTGGCGCTCTCCCCCTGTCGATTTAAAAATACTGCCCACGGGGGTCACCTTTTGGTGCCCCCCCTGTTGACCAAAGGTGGCCATGCAGCCCGTAAGGCACATCGGTGCCCGGGCTTAGTAAGTCTCCTCGGAGGTTGGGGCCCTCCCTGTTGAGTTTCAAAAAGCAGGTTTCCCCCTCCCTGGCGATACCTGAGGCTACACAGAGTGGTGTCCGGAGAGGTGTGAAGAGGCTGCGCTGTCTGCATCTGTGGCGTGGACACTCCCGGAAGCCTCCCTCCAGCCGGCACCAGGTATCCGGGAATGGAGGTACGTGCGTGTGCTCACTCGGCGGCAGCTCGCGGAACGTTTAATGCGGGCAGGGGGGCCAGAATCTTCGGCGCGCACCGGAAGTAAAGGCCGGGTGCGCGCCCAGAAGTGAAGGAGCGTGCACCGGAAATAATAGCCGTGTGCACGCGCAGGACCCGGGCGGCAGCACTCGGAGGCAGGATCAACCAGGTGTATGGTGGATCTAATAGATTGCCGGGTGCGCGCTCAGGAATCATTTTACCATGCAAGCGTCGCTGGCGGCCAGCAATGGCAGGATCAGCCAGGTAAATGGTGGCTCTAATAGTGCGCACCGGAAGTGGTTACCGGGTGCGCGCTCTGACATGATTACAGCGCAGGCGTTGCGCTAGCGGCCGGCAGATGCAGGATCAACCAGGTGATTGATGGCATCTATGAGCACCGGAAGTGGTGCAGGCACGATCAGCCAGGTAATCATTCATGACAGGTGCGATTAGACACCTGATTACTGAAGCGACCAGTAAAGGCAGGATCAACCAGGTGATCCATTAGAAAAAAAAAGGGGAATCTATTTAAACGAGCCAGAAATGCTGCCCTGTGTCACTAAACCAGGCCAGGTTGAAGGTGACTACTCTTGTTGCGTGTTGGTGTTTATAATGGAGAGCTTTTCACCAGAGCATTTGATGCCACAGCAAGAGGTGCAGGAGAGGCGGTCTCGCTCAAGCGAAAAGAGCCAGATCCGCCATGGCAGCAGCAGAAGCCGCTCGGACAGCATACGGACGGATCAGCATACCAAGGAGGGGTCCCTAGTCTCATTGGGAGACACGGAGAAAGCCAATCAACCTCCGGATCCGGTACCCGTACTTTGAAAGCGTCCGAGTGGTGAGTGAACTGCGAGAAAGTCCAGCACGCTAATGTCTGTTTTTTTTCTCTTATCTCCTCTCTCCCCTCTTTTCTTATATACATTGCGAGGTGGAGTATAGGAGGTCCCCAAAAAGTATAAGGCGAAGACTAAAAATAAAGAATGTCCCTTATGTAAAAAGCCTTTAGAGACATCTTGGGGTAAAAGACTGTCAGGAGTGTATCAACCAGACTGTGGCAGAGGAAACGCCCTCCTTTACGGACAGCCTAAGATCTCTGATTCAGTCCAAAGTCTCTAGGTCCGTAAAAGCATTACAGACAGCTGACACAGATGCCAGATCTAGGGACAGATCCAGCCCCTCAGTAGGATCCCAAAGAGATTCCTCGGAGTCAGACAAGGATTCAGATACAGCCCGCTGCTCAGATAGTAGCTCAGAGGAGGAAGACACATTTCCAGCGGAGGCTACGGATAAGCTTATAAAAGCTGTTCGTTCTACCATGGGGCTGGGAGACGAGAAGGCCAAAAAGACGGCCCAAGAACTTATGTTCAGTGGTCTACAAAAGAAAAAACGGAGGTCATTCCCTATTAATGAACAGCTACAAGAACTGATTAAAAGGGAATAGCAAAAACCAGAAAAAAGGTCCCAAATAACCACCTCCCTAAAAAGAAGGTATCCATTTGAGGAAGAGGCGTCATCTTGGGATAGAGCCCCAAAGATTGATGTGGCAGTCTCAAAAGTTGCCAGGAAATCCTCACTGCCATTCGAGGATCTAGGTTCTCTAAAAGAACCTCTGGATAGGAAGGTGGACAGTTCCCTGAAGACAGCATGGGAAGCCTCAGCAGGAGCACTAAGACCAGCTATCGCGGCCACTTGTGTAGCCAGATCCCTTAAAATCTGGATAGACAACCTGGAGGAACAGGTAGAGCAAAAAGTTCCCAGGGAAGCTATTGTAGAGGCAATACCAACCATGAGAGCAGCAGCTGTGTTTCTAGCTGAAGCATCAGCAGACTCTGCTAGGCTGGCATCGAAATCGGCAGCTTTAGCCAACACAGGACGCCGTGCCGTATGGCTTAAATGCTGGCCAGGAGATACTCAGGCAAACATGAAGCTTTGCTCTTTGCCTTGTGAGGGGAACTTCCTGTTTGGACCGGCGTTAGACGAGGTATTGGAGAAAGCCGATGACAAAGAACTTCCCAAAACAACCATTTCAGCCCTTTCGGAGAGGCCAAAAATTCCGAAGGCAGCAGTACAGGGACCGAGACAGGAGCAACCTGGACAAGCGACCCAGGGGAGGAAAGGGCTTCTATTTTGGCAAGTCCCCCAGAGACACCAAAAAACCCTCCCAGTGACGGTCCTTCTCAGGTGGGAGGGAGGCTCTCTCACTTCCTTCCAGCCTGGGAGAGGATCTCATCCAGCATATGGATCCGGCAGTTCGTAGGATCAGGCCTAAAGCTAAAATTCCACCACTGGCCTCCAAAATGATATATGCAGACTCCGGTACAGTCCTCCCAAGAGAAACAAGACAATCTGGAGGGGCAAGTAACATCACTCCTAGACAAGCACGTCTTGGAAGAGGTTCCTATAGAGGAAAGGAGGGAAGGATTTTATTCCCCTCTTTTTCTCATAAAAAAACCAGACAATTCCTGGAGGACGATAATAAATTTAAAAGGCCTCAACAAATTTCTTGTAATACCATCATTCAAGATGGAAACCATAAATCAGCGGTGAAGCTTCTATATCCCCAGTGTTACATGTCCGTCCTCGATCCCTCAAGGACGCTTATCACGTCCCAATCAGACAACAAGATCGTCAGTTTCTCAGAGTGGCAGTTCAGATGGGGTCCCAGTTGCGTCACTTTCAGTACAGGGCTCTGCCCTTTGGGATAGCAACAGCCCCACGGGTATTTACAAAGCTGATTGCAGAGGTCACAGCACATCTCAGAGAAAAAGACACTCTGATAATACCCTACTTGGATGACTTCCTGATAGTGGGGAAGAACTTTTCTCCCTGTCAGGTGCAGGTCAGGATAGTGATGGACACTCTACAGACACTGGGATGGCAACTAAACCTCAAGAAGTCCAAACTAGACCCAGCAATGGTCCAGAATTTCCTGGGGATAACGGTAGACTCCATGGCACAGGAGTGTCGCCTCCCAGAAGAAAAAGAGGACAAAATCAAACAGATGGTTATGACCACATTAAAAAAGCCAGAGATGACTTTAAGAAGAGCCATGTCGGTGTTAGGATCCCTAACCTCCTGCATACCGGCAGTAAAATGGGCCCAGTTCCATGCAAGAGAACTGCAATGGTGTCTGCTGCAGAACGACCTGGAACTTCAGGGGCAGCTAGAGCAGAAGCTCATTCTCCCACTCTCTGTACTCCAATCACTGAGATGGTGGTTACAGATAGTCATCTCCGAGAGGAGTCCCCTGGACATACACAGCCTCCAAAGTGATCACAACGGACGCCAATCCATGGGGGTGGGGCGCTCACTCAGACACACTGGGTCCAAGATCCCTGGGCTCAAGAGGAGAAAAATCTATCCTCAAACGAGTGGGAACTCCTAGCAATAGAAAAGGCGCTAGAGAGATTACTTCCACACTTGACAGGGCATCATGTGAGGGTCCTATCGGACAACCGGACAGCGGTCGCATACGTGAACCACCAAGGGGCACCCGTTCTCGGTCACTGATGCACGTAACCAGAAGACTCATGTCTCTAGCCGAAAGGCATTTCCTGTCATTATCGGCCCTGCATATTCGAGGTGTGGACAATATAAAGGCAGACTTTAAGCAGGAACCACTTGAGGCAAGGGGAATGGTCCCTAAAAAAAGTCCGTTTTTCAACAAATAGTACACATGTGGGGAAGACCCAGGGTAGACCTCTTTGCCTCAAGAGCCAACAAGAAAGTTCAAAGATTCTGCTCCCTGAACCCAGCAGACAAGCAGTTGGCAGTAGACGCCTTCAGTATAGAATGGACGTCAGGGAGGACAAGGCCAGGGTAATTGTCATAGCTCCCTTCTGGCCAAAAAGACCATGGTTTTACTGTCTGAGAGTGATGTCAGTGACGGACCCATGGGTTCTCCCGGAAGACAGGACCTTCTAACGCAGGGTCCCTTCAAACACCCGCAGAACTCCGGGCTTCATTTGACAGCCTGGCATTTGAGCGGTCGTTACTAGAGAAAGAAGGGTTCTCAGCTGGGTTAGTATCCACCTTGCTCAGCAGCAGAAAACCAGTAACGACCAAGATCTATGGGAGAATATGGAAGAAATTCCTCTCCAGCTCAGGGCCAATACGGGAAGGGGAGGTCCCGATAGTGGCAATTCTGGAGTTCCTGCAAAAGGGCTTGGATCTGGGGTTAGCTGTTAGTACCCTCAAAGTACACATTTCAGCCTTAGCAGCCTTATTCAACTGTGACCTGGCAAGCAATAGATGGGTGATGAGGTTTATCCGAGCCTGTAGTAGAGCTGACTCTGTTCCATCCCCTACTCCTCCACCATGGGATCTAAACTTAGTGTTGACAGCTTTAACAGAAAGCCCCTTTGAGCCGTTAAATACAACCTCAGATAAAGTACTAACATTAAAAACAGCTTTGTTAGTGGCACTTACATCGGCCCGTAGGGTGGGGGATTTACAAGCACTGTCAGCTGACCCCCCTTACACACAAATTATGGACGATAGGGTTGTATTAAAATTAGATCCGGCATATCTCCCCAAAGTGGTATCGAGATTCCATAGGGCTCAGGATATAACCCTACCCTCTTTCTGTCCTAATCCTAGTATCAAGAAAGAGGAGAGACTCCATTGCCTAGATGTCAGGAGATGTATCCTACAGTATCTAGAGATGACAAAATCCTGGAGGAAACAGAGGGCTTTATTTGTTTCGTTCCAGGGGTCATGGAAGGGCCTTAAAGCCTCAAAACAGACTATAGCTAGATGGGTGAGATAGGCCATTATTCTAGCGTATAGTAGTGCAGGCAGGGTTATTCCACAGGGTCTGAAAGCCCATTCCACGAGGGCCATGGCAACGTCGTGGGCGGAGAGAGCAGATGCTACCATCGACCAAATCTGTAAGGTGGCCACTTGGTCCTCTCCGTCAACATTTTTTAAACATTATAGGCTAGACCTATCTGCTACCTCTGATCTCACATTTGGGAGAAGTGTTACAAGCAGTGATCCCTCCCTAAAAGAGAATACAATCTCTGTAACTCTCGTGGTGCCGTCATGTATGATGATGGAAAGACACGGGTATTACATACCTGGTAATGTGTTTTTTCATGAGACATGACGGCACCCTTATATTCCCACCCTTTTGATCACGTCATTAGTTGGGTGCATTATTAGCATTATTTGTATTATACACTCCCTGGGGTATCGGTGAATAGAACCGTATAGGATGTATTATTTGTGTACACTAACCAGCGGAGTTCCTCTCGTACTCTGTAAAACAACTGATGTGGAGAGAGGAGCCGCCCCTTTTATCTTGAAGATTTCCTATCCTTGATGGGCAAACCCCCTCTCTCGTGGTGCCATCATGTCTCATGAAAAAACACATTACCAGGTATGTAATACCAGTGTTTCATGGCCCTATTGAGACTCCCCCTAGGCTAAACCTCAACTCTGCCTCACCCGTCAAACCTTTCACAGTCCCACTGCCCACTCTTGGAAAAACTCCACTTCTGCACTACGTCTTCACCAATCACACATTCAGGCCAGCGTCACACTAGAGAGTTTTACGGACTTATAAGAGGCGCAAAAACTATGCATTTCACACCGACCAATGATTCTCTATGGGGCAGCTCCTATCTGCCGTATATTTCTCTGCCGTATTTTACAGGCGAAGAAAATCACAGCATGCTGCGTTTGTCAGCGTATTGTGCAAAAAATCCACCAATGAAAGTATGGGGGCGAGAAAAATACGGATTACACACAGACCATCAGTGTGACTTGCGAGAAATACGCATTGGTGTTCTAGGGAAAAGGTGGCAATTCAGTGCGCTGTACAGTAAAATCACACTGACAGGTTGGAATAGAACAGATCAAATGTCTACACAGTATAGGTAGGTATATATAGATAGATATAGATTATATATATATATATGTCAGTGAGACACATATATGTAATCCGCAGGCAGGGTGTGGCAGCGTATTTTACGCATGTTAACCTCCATATGTAATCCGTATGGCATCCGTACTGCGGTTTGTTTCTCGCAACCTTGCAAAATGGACATATAATGGATCCATGGGCTCAAATATTCGTGAAAACATATATAGATATATTTCATACAGCGCTAGATAGCCGAAAAGCCGGTAATTCAATTGCCGGCTTTTGCTATCTCCTTATCAAACCCGACAGGATATGAGACATGGTTTACATACAGTAAACCATTTCATATCCCTTTTTTTTTTTTTTTTATACATAATCCTCACTAATAATGTTAGTAGTCTGTTTGCAAAATATGGGGGCTCTATCTGTTAAAACAAAGGGTTAAATCACGGAAAAAACTGGTGTGGGCTCCCGCGCAATTTTCTCCGCCAGAGTGGGAAAGCCAGTGACTGAGGGCAGATATTATTAGCCTAGAAAGGGACCATGGTTATTGGTCCCCCCTGGCTAAAAACATCTGCCCCCAGCCACCCCAGAAAAGGCACATCTGTAAGATGCGCCTATTCTGGCACTTAGCCACTCTCTTCCCACTCCCTTGTAGCGGTGGGATATGGGATAATAAAGGGTTAATGTCACCTTGCTATTGTAAGGTGACATTAAGCCTGGTTAATAATGGAGAGGTGTCAATGAGACACCTATCCATTATTAATCCAATAATATTAAAGGGTAATACTTTATTCTTAATGTGTGTGTGTATTTTATTGAAATAAAAACACATGGGGTTGTAAAATCTTTATTATACACTTAATCCACCTGAAGACCCTCGTTCTGTAAAAACAAACAAAAAAAACACAACAATATCCCATATCTTTCCGGCGCTCAGACACGTCCCACGCTGTAAATCCATCTGAAGGGGATAAATAATTTTACAGCCAGGAGCCTGCTAATGCAGCTGTGCTCCTGACTGTAAAATCTGGGGAATGAATTGAAAGCAGGGGAACGTAGCATCGTAGATTTGCGGAGCTGCGCCCTCTGCTGGCATAAACTCATACGTGAGAAAATAGAAAAATCCCCACGCTAGAGTTCATATGAGTTTATACCATCAGGGGGCGCAGCACCGCAAGTCTGCGATGCTATGTTCCCCTGCTTTCAATTCATTCCCCAGCAGTGTACAAGTAATACAGGCATCACCAGTGACATTATACACAGGAGCTCTGTATATAGTGTCAGTGTACAGATAATACAAAGATCACCAGTGACATTATACAGAGGAGCTCAGTATATAATGTCCGTGTACAGATAATACAGTGATCACTAGTGACATTATACAGAGGAGCTTTGTATATAGTGTCAGTGTACAGGTAATACAGTGATCACCAGTGACATACACAGGAGCTCTGATGCCTGTACATTGACACTATATACAGAGACATTATACAGAGGAGCTCAGTATATAATGTCCGTGTACATATAATACAGTGATCACTAGTGACATTATACACAGGAAATCGGTATATAGTGTCATTGAACAGGTAATACAGGGATCACATTTGATCCGGCGGTGTCCATCTTTTTAGGATTGCATAAAAGTGCTGTCGGCCACAGTTTTGCGCACTTCTGAAAAGGACACCGCTGAACAGTGGCCAGATTAACTCTGCTACCTCATTATAGTGAGTGGATCCATTGGGGTTTTCATCCACTGCTGCCTGTTTCTGGAAAAGACCCATAGAGTCAAAATCGTCACTACATCTGTAGATAAATTCCCCAAGGGGTATAAATGCCAAAATGGGGTCACTTAAGGGGTGATTCTGCTTTTGTAGCACTTAGGGGCTCTGTATATGGCGTTCACAAACTATTCTGGGAAAATCTGCGTTCTAGGAGGCAAATAGCACTCCTTCCCTCCTGAGTCACTCCTTATGGCTAAGCAGTACTGTACAGCCTCATATGGGATATTTCTATTTTCAGCAGAAATTGAGGGACAAATTTTGGTGCCATTTTTACAGTTTTCCTAGTATGACGATAAAAAATTTGGGGCTAACACAATTTTGGTGGTAAAAATGTAAATAATTTCTTCTTCACTGCCCAATGGTATAAAATTCTGTGACACACATGTATAATTAATGCACCCCTAGATAAATTTATTGATTTAGTTTGTTAAATGGAGTCACTTATGGGGGATTCTGCTGTTCTGCACCTCTGGGGCTTTGCCAATGTGACATGGCACCCTCAAACCAGTGAAGCAAAATCTGCTTTTTAATATGGAGCTACTTCCCTTCTGAGCTTGGCACTTTGCTTCAAAAGTAGTTTTCGGCCACATATAGGGTATCTGTGAACTAAGGAGAAATTGCAAAACAATTTTTGGGGTCCATTTCCTCCTGTTACCCTTGTGAAAATACAAAATTTGGAGCTAAAAAAGATTTTTAAGGGAAAAATTATGTACATTTTTGTACATTGGCTTGGAATCATTGCGTTACCAATGTAGACCACTAGAGGGCAGTTCAGGTTCATAAAAGCATAATAACAAGCTGGACTGAGCACAGCTCCATTTATCAAAACAATAGGTTCTTCCTGTCAGGATTGTTTTTTTTTTTAATTAATTTAACTTTTTTGCTAAATATAACAGAGTCTGATATTAAACATGTTATCTGTATTTTTGCATTATTTTTGTCATAGTGTAAACAGTATTAAATATTTTTCGGGCTTTGAAAGATAAATGCATAAAATTGAAGCTGTTTTACAGTCAAGTTTAATACATTTTAACTCCTTCATGACCCCAGCTTTTTTCAGTTTTGCGTTTTCGTTTTTCGCGCCCATCCTTCCCAGAGCCATAACTTTTTTATTTTTCCGTCAATTTGGCCATGTGAGGGCTTATTTTTTGCGGGACGAGTTGTACTTTTGAACGACACCATTGGTTCATGTTGTGTACTAGAAAAAGGGCAAAAAATTCCAAGTGCGGGGAAATTGCACAAAAAGTGCAATCCCACACATGTTTTTGTTTGGCTTTTTTTCTAGGTTCACTAAATGCTAAAACTGACCTGCCATTATGATTCTCCATGTCATTACGAGTTCATAGACACGAGTTCTTTTTTATCTAAGTGGTAAAAATTTTTCCAAACTTTGCTAAAAAAAAAAACTGCGCCATTTTCCAATACCCGTAGTGTCTCCATTTTTTGTGATCTGAGGTTGGGTGAGGGCTTATTTTTTGTGCGCCGAGCTGACGTTTTTACTTATACCATTTTGGTGCAGATACGTTCTTTTGATCGCCCATTATTGCATTTTAATGCAATGTCGCGGCGACCAAAAAATGTAATTCTGGCGTTTCAAATTTTTTTCTTGCTACGCTGTTTAGCGATCAGGTTAATCCTTTTTTTTTATTGATAGATCGGGCGATTCTGAATTCGGCGATACCAAATATGTGTTTATTTGATTTTTTTAAATTGTTTTATTTTGAATAGGGCGAAAGGGGGGTGATTTAAACTTTTTATATTTTTTTTATTTTTTCATATTTTTTAAAACTTTTTTTTTACTTTTGCCATGCTTCAATAGCCTCCATAGGAGACTAGAAGCTGGCATAGCCTGATCGGCTCTGCTACATAGGAGCGATCATCAGATCGCTCCTATGTAGTAGAATTGCTGCATTGCTATGAGCGCAGACCACAGGGTGGCGCTCACAGCAATCCGGCATCAACCACCATAGAGGTCTTCAATAGACCTCTGGTTGTCATGCCGATGCATCGCTGACCCTGATCACGTGATGGGGGTCAACGATGTGCGCATTTCCGGCCTGATGGCCGGAAGCACTAGTTAAATGCCGCTGTCGGCATATGACAGCGGCATTTAACTAATTAATAGCGGTGGGTGGATCACGATTCCACCTGTCGCTATTGCGGGCACATGTCAGCTGTACAAAACAGCTGACATGTCCCGGCTTTGATGCGGGCTCACCGCTGGAGCCCTCATCAAAGCTGGAGTTCTGACCTCGGACGTACTATCCCATCTGAGGTCAGAAAGGGGTTAAAGAATGTTCATACATGACACTGATAGCACCACTCCAGCATTTAAATTTATTTTATTTTACCACTGGAGCGGTGTCCCTAATATCAGTTATTTGCACAGCTCCAGGCGTCTTTTGCAGGTTGTGAGCAGCCTGATTGCTCCAGTGTTTGCAGGGTGAGCCAGAAGTCCCTGCTCAATGTAAGTCTATGAGATCCAGAACAAGGACAGAACGAGAGTCTTACTGACTGACATTGAGAGCTTGTGGCCGTCACCTCTGACCCAGTCTATCAGAAGTTACGGTCACAAGATGACGGCGTGGTACAGGAGCGGCATCGAGAAGAGCTGAAGATGGCAGCTGGCGAATATAATACTAAGGGAAAGGAACTTATATTAGTGTCACCACTCCAAAGATTAAATTAAAAGAAAATATGGAGCGGTGCTGCAGTGATAAGACCTATGCTTTATTTTAGCCAGAGTGGGTGTTGGAGAAGAGAGTGATACAAAATTCAGGAACTTCTCCAAAGCATTTTGAAACAATTCTGTAGGTGTGCGAAACTCCAGTAACACTCTCAAGAAGATTTTTTTTGTAAATTTTGATAATTGGATAAAATGTTTGATAGACTTATATCATCGAAATGTGAGCAATGCTGAAATGTGTGTGCCTGAGTCTCCTGAACCTTTTCTAGGTGATCACTATTAGAAATAGTTACAATTATAATTAAAATTGCATCGATATTGGAAATAGTTATAATTAAAACTGGTGTAATTCTGTTCACCTCTACTGAAGCCAGCACCAAGCACTATGTCCTCCTCCTGCTGCTGGAGATCTTTTTGCTCTTGGGCGCATTGGGTTTGCTATGGTAACCTGCAGCCCTTTTCTGACATTATGCCCCAGGCCTCATGTTAGCACCACGCCGGATCCCTGCTCTGACAGGCAGGGTCTCCAGCGTGTCTCTTCACTCACTCATGCTGCAGACAGTTCTTACCTTCCCCATGCTCTGCATGGTTCAAGCTGCTCCTCTATCCATGTCCTTAGGGCATGCGCACGTGCGCTCCCGCCCTCTTAAAGGGCCAGTGCGTGCACTTGCCATTTCCTCCCCAGCCAATGGCTGTGGCACATTATGTATATATTGCTTCCTCCCCACTGGGGAGGTGCCTGAGCAACCTTCCTGTTTCACAGTCTAAGTTGTGTAAGTTTTCATACCAGTCCCCACTGCACTCAACTGCAGACCCTGCTTGCTGCACTCTAATGCAGATCCTGCTTGCTGCACTCTAATGCAGATCCTGCCTGCTGCACTCTAATGCAGATCCTGCCTGCTGCACTCTAATGCAGATCCTGCCTGCTGCACTCTAATGCAGACCCTGCCTGCCGCACTCTGATACAAACACTGCCTGCTGCACTCTGATACAAACTCTGCTGCACTCGGATGCGAATTGTCTGCTGCATTCTAATACAAACTCTGCCAGCTGCTCCCTCCAGTCTGTCCTCTGGGTCCAGCTGCTGCACGTCCGTTGGTCTGGAGTGGTACCTGGTGTTCATTGGGAGCTAAGTCTAACCTCACCATCAGAGGTTCTAGTGAACATTCAGGTGTTTGCTTAGTCACGCCCCTCCAGGCTCTCCACGGTCCGTGGCACAGTGGTTCCATAAACCACGTCCGTGACACCTTATAGACTGGCTCAAGTGGTGAAATGCTGCCTAAATATTAAATTATTTTTCATCCTCACTACTGCTATGAACTGTGCTTCTCTGTTTCTGGATTCACCTGACAAACCCAGCTCTGCTACTTCTCTAGGTTCTCTATACTACTGTTCAGTTCTGCTACATCATTTGGTACTCTATTATTCTGCTAATCCATTCTGCCACAGGCTTGTGGCAAACTCAGCTCTTCTACATTGCTGATCAGTTCTACTTTGGCTTCCTGAAAAAAACCCTAGCTTTACTAGCTGAACTACACCACTTACCAGCCCTGCTATGTTGGACTCTGTGACAAACTCAGCTCTGTTAAATCACTGAGCTTATTTTGCTGTATCACTAAGCTCCACCTAGGACTTTGTGACAAAATCAGTTCTGCTATTCTGCCGCCAGCTCTGCATTGAACTTTTGAAAACTAAGTTGTCCTTCCTTACGGAGTTAACGTTGCTTCACCGCTGATGCAGTCCTTCCTCATAACCTATTGTGTAACTCAACTCTGTCATCCAGGTTATTCATAACTGAGTTCCCCCTGGTTTCTGCAGAACCACAACTGTCACTACAGCTGCCGTTTCTTCAACTTTCCATGATAAGATCTCATGATTCCCATTTGTTTCTCGTGTTGCCCTGCAGCCACCACTACATCCCTTGTTCCAACAGGACCTCCCTGCTGCACCAACATTATCTGTAAATGCTTCAGCACAAATACAGTGGCATGTTAAAGTATGGGCACCCCTAATCAAAATTACTGTTAATTATGAACAGTTAAGCAAGTTGAAAATTAAATGATCTATAAATGGCCTAAAGTTAAACATGACACATTTACTTTGTATTTTACTGTGTATTTTTGGTAAAAGAAAACATACATTTTCATTTTTTACATTTTAAAAAGTACAAAAAGGAAAATGGTCCTATGCAAAAGTTTGGGCAACCTTGGAGATATGTGTGTGAGTCGCCCACCATGGCAGGGTACTCGGTACCGGGTCCGGTCGGCTATTAAAGGGGATGTCACGGGGCGCATGCGCGGACTCTGATGGAGCAGGAAGTGCTCGGCTGAGCTCCGCATCCCGAGGCTTGATTCCCCCCCGTTTAGATACCGGAATCGGGACTTTTTCACGGCGGTCTGCTTCCCCTCGCCTCCGAGAGCGCCGAGGTCCGCAATGCCCAGGAAAGCTGGCGCGGGACAGCCGGCTGGCCGCCCGATATCAGAACTCTTGGCGGGCGGCGGTGCAGGTAAAATGGCCGCCGCACCTGTCCTCACTCTCTCTCACATCCCGGCGCTGCAGCTCAGTGAAGGGGCAGATGATGAGGATCTGAATAATGGAGGGGACGCTGTTATTTCAACTGCTGCACTCACCAAATCCCTCCAGGAGACCTTCCGCACAGAACTTTCTGCAGCCATGACTGCGGTCACCGCCCAGCTACAAGATATCTCCCAGCGCACAGCATGCTTAGAGGAGAAAATGGAGGCCACAGCAGAGGCCCTTAGTGAAGATCAAGAGACCCTCACACTCCATGCTGATCGCATCATGGATTTAGAGCTGCGCAGTGAGGACCTAGAGAATAGGTCCAGAAGAGGTAATATTAGAGTGCGTGGCTTACCAGAATCCTATGTGACATTAAAAGAGACAGTCACTGCTCTATTTATTGCGCTCCTGCCGCAGGCAGATCCATCCTCATTACATATCACAAGAATCCATAGGGCTCTAGGCAGAACACGTTCCGCAGACATTCCCAGAGACGTGGTCCTCAAAATGCAATATGAGGAATCTAGAGATTTAATTCTTAATGCTGCAAGATCTCTATCTACACTTCCTGGACTTCCAGATTCTGTGAAATTGTTTGCGGACATAGCACCTGCCACGCTGTTTCGTAGGAGAGCCCTTAAACCAATCACCATGGCACTACAGTCAGTACAAGTGAAATATCGCTGGGGCTTCCCATTCTCTTTATCTTTTACACATAAGAATGAGCAGTATATTTGTCGTACACTGGATGAAGGCAAAAAGGTTCTAGAACAAGCTGGAATTCCGCTTCCTGATGTTATGCCTCCACTTCCGCAAAGAAGACCCAGACCAGCTAAAGAATGGCAGCAGGTTCCTGCGACCAGAAGCCAACGTTCACGAATTACTTGACTGTTTCCTGGATTCTCTGGATTTAATTTTTGAGACGTGGCTTTACATAGACCCCATCGGTTGACTGCATTGAGTTATCTTCAGTTATCTGTTAATGATCATTAGACTGATCTATATTTTCCTGATTTCGAACTTTTCTGCATATGCCCATACCAATTTACTCTCCCTATTTAACGTGTTTATTATTTTTCTACCAGTTTTCCCATCCTCTTCCTCTTTCCCCCCCTTTCCTACCTCCCTTCTTCTCCCCTCCCCTTTCCTCCCCCCTACCCCCCTCTTCCCCCTTTTGACTGGGCTAGTAATCATAACGGGTAAGGCCTCGGGTTTACTACATGTTACCCTATTTTGGCGATTCTCGGTCTACTTTTAATATGGTATTCCGGATCTCCATCTTTTGTGAGGCTAGAACTCACATTATTGTTCTATTAATGTTATATGTGTATGTTTTCCCTTGTTTTGTTTCTCTCCCTTTGTTTTCTAGTAGATTTACCACACATTGTTCACTTCGCAGTTTCCAACGGTGGAGATTTGGCAGGACTGGTCGAGTGTCTGAGTCTGTAAGCATTACTTGTATCTTTACTAATGTGTAGGGTTATTTCACACAACGTAAAGGGTCTTAATTCGCCCATTAAACGGAGGAGAGCGTTCATAGATTACCATAAACACAAGCCAGATATCTTGTGTTTACAAGAAACCCATTTCTCCTCTTCATCTTCTCCTAAATTTTTTGACTCGAGCTATTCCCGCTACTTCCTTGCCTCTTGGGACAGAAAAACCAGAGGTGTTGCTATATTACTAAAAAATTCCTTTCCCTTCCATTTGACTGAATCATACTCAGACCCGGAAGGGAGGTTTTTAATACTACAGGGAACCCTACAGGGAAAAACAATCTGTATTATCAATAGTTATCTCCCTGCAAACACCCAGATCCGGGTTTTTAAATTAATTTTATCAAAGCTCTCTCAAGTCTCATACCACCACCTGATTTGGAGTGGGGATTTCAACATGGTCCTTGATCCAACTCAGGACAGTAGTGCAGTACAGAGGTCTGATGTTTCCAAGAGAGATAGGAAACAAATCTTGCACTTGATGAGGGAGAATAGATTGGTGGATGTCTGGCGGGAGATTAACGGGCAGGCAAGGGGCTTCACATTTTACTCACCAGTACACAAATCGTACTCGCGCATTGACTTACAGTTAACGACTGCAAATACTCTAGTATCAGCTTTGTACTCACGACATGTCCCATCAGCTTGGTCGGATCATGATTTTGTTCTGTCGGTCTTTAAATTTGATATTACCACGTCTGGCCTTTTTAAGTGGCGCTTAAATGAATCCCTGCTTACAGACCCCACTATATCTTCTCAACTTAAAGAAGATCTTAAACTTTTCTTTCAAACTAATGTAACTAATGACTCCTCACCTGGTAACATCTGGATGGCTCATAAAAAATTCATAACTGGCTCTATAATCAAGATAGCTTCCACCAGGAAAAAAAACAGGTCAGCCCTTCAAAATAGACTGGAAACCAAGCTGTTCAAGCTCGAACAGGCTAATCAGCTATCAACGTCTCGCTATCTAATAAAACAAATCTCAGATGTCAAAAAACAGCTGACCTCATTGCTCACTGTTAAAACGGAGAAAGCCCTCGCCTGGACCAGAGCCTCCTTTTACAAGCAGGCAAACAAACCTTCCAGAATGTTAGCACGCCAACTACGCGCAAGAGAGTACCTAAACTCTATACCCTCCATAAGGGATGGCTCTGGACGTATATCAGCCCATCCAGAGGGTATTTATAAAGTCTTTTATGAATACTATCAAAAATTGTACTCTTCCCCTCAAAACACTCCCTTGAAATCTCTGAACTCTTTTTTACAAGGTGTTTCCCTTCCAAAAATTTCTGAACCTGCCATACAGCAACTTCAGTCGGAAATCCTTCCTGAGGAAATTACTATGATAATCAAAAAATTAAAGTCGGGCAAGGCTCCGGGTCCTGATGGCCTGTCAGCCCTTTATTACAAAAAATTTGGAGATCTCCTAATGCCCCACATTAAAAATTTCTGCAATGCCCTTCTTTCTGGCTCCCAAATGCCCCCTGAGTTTTATTTTGCTCACGTAACTGTCATTCCTAAACCAAAACGAGATCACTTATTAGTTAAAAACTACCGTCCTATTTCTTTATTAAACGTTGATTTAAAAATTTTCACTTCACTCATCACTGATCGACTGAACAAAATACTGCCTTCGCTTATACATAAGGATCAGGTGGGTTTTATCCCGATGAGACAAGGACCTGACAACATACGTAGAAATCTCAACATTATCCACTCAGCGAACCGTACACAGAAGCCTTTGATGGTACTGGCTCTAGATATAGAAAAGGCTTTTGATACAGTTCTTTGGCCTTATCTTTTCTCAGTGTTAGATAAATTTAATTTCCCTCAAAAGCTGATTTCCTGTCTTCAACTAATATATGACAATCCATCAGCATACCTCAAACTCCCTTCCACTAAACCGTTATCTATAAATATACAGAGAGGTACTCGTCAGGGGTGTCCCTTGTCCCCAGCATTATTTGCTTTAGCAATGGAGCCGTTGGCCGCAGCCATAAGAGAAAATCCAAACATATTAGGACCCTCAGACATGGGTGAAAAATACAAACTGAGCCTTTTTGCAGATGATCTTCTACTCACACTGTCCAACCCCTACTCTACTCTACCCAACCTATTTTCGCTTCTGCGTACATTTGAAAAAATATCAGGTCTCAGGATAAATGTTGATAAGTCAGAGGCCCTATTCATCAACACTCCTAAGGCTGATCAAGATAATTTAATTTCACAATTCGGCTTTACGAGAAAGGAACATTCCCTATCCTACTTAGGAATTAACCTTACGACTCATAAATCTTCCCTTTTCAAGTGGAACTATTCCCCTTTAATTGCAAAATTTAGGACTGACATAGCAAAATGGTCTCGTTTAAAAATTTCATGGCTTGGCCGGTTACACACTATAAAGATGGTTACTTTGCCGAGATTCCTATACCTATTTAGATCTCTCCCTATCGCGGTCCCTTTGAAGTGTCTCCGAGAGATTCAGTCAATTATTTCCAAATTTATATGGAATGGAAAGAGACCCCGTGTCAAACAAAACATAATGTGTTTACACAGAAAGTATGGAGGCATGTCGATGCCTAGTCTCTTGACATATTTCAAAGCAGCCCAAATAGCTCAATTGTCCAAACTATCCCCTAACAGTAATACTCCTAGGTGGGTGCAATTAGAATCTTACTTCCTGCAGCCTTATTCACTTTGTGGCCTCTTGTGGTCCACGGTGAGACTCCCGCCGGACATTCAGGTCATAGCTCCCTTTTCCGCTCTCTCTCTGATCATATGGAGAAAGGAGAGATTCAAGCACAATCTTCAATCTAAATTTTCACCCCTTACATCATTGTTTCGTAATCCTATGTTTCAACCGGGGCTAGAGCCTGCATTGTTCTCCTGGTGGATCGGGAAGGGGATTACCATGCTAAAACACCTTTGCTCCCCTTTCAATATTTTACTCACTAAGCAAGAATTTATACAATGTCATAGTCCCCCAACTGGAGAGGCTATGCGTATCAATCAAGTTTTTCATTTTGCCAGTCAGCATCTGTCATGTGGGACCCCTTTTCGGCTCACTGGTTTTGAACAAAGGTATTCTGGAAACCCTATGGGTAATGGGATAATCTCACTAATATATTCCACGATGAATGCCGCTCATACATCAGAGAAACTAAATTATATGCTGCAATGGGAGAATGACTTGGAGCTCGTCCTGCCCCTGGAGACGTGGCATAAATGCAGTGAAACCCTGTCTAGAGGTAGTCATCAAACGTCTCTGACTGAAACATCACTTAAGGTGTTACATAGGGCATATTATGTACCAACCAAATTACATGCCATTTGTCCGCACATCTCTAAAGACTGCTTTAGGGGTTGTAATATCCCTGGGGATATGCTCCACATTTGGTGGAAATGTCCGATCGTTGAGAAATTATGGCAAGAAGTTAATTCAATTATTATCCAATTATTTGGTAAACCAATTATAATGGACCCCACAGTATTCCTATTGGGAAAGATGCCACATGGATTCTCGAAGAGTCTTTGGAGATTAGCGAATACATTGTGCATGGCAGCTAAAATTCATATAGCTTCTAAATGGAGAACTCAGACACTGTCCATTTCAATGGTGAGAGACAGAATGAATGAAATTTTAATGTGCGAGAGAATCCAAGCAACTAGATGTGATGACATGGATGCCTTTTTTCGAATCTGGAGCCCTTGGCTCGATCTCGACTCTAGCACCCCCCTGACTCGAACCCTCCTATTGTCTCCATGAATTTCTTACATCTTATATCTGTAAAAGCTTATTAACATTATTAGTATATTGCGACAAATCAGCACTCACCTAATTATCAACATCTGATGACATGACATGTTGGATTTCCCCCATAATTGGTAAAACGAACTGATGTTATCTCCCTTGTTGTTCCTATCCCTAGTCTGTCTTGTCCTGTCTTTCTAGTTTGGTTTATATGATCGACCTTTATTGATATGGTTACTTTTACATTTTTGTCACGATGCTCTACAAATAACTATATCTTTTTTTACATGGAAGGTCGTTTTTGTTATATATTGTTATGAAAACTTTAAATAAACATATTGAAACAAAAAAAAAGGGGATGTCACGGTGGCTGCGACCCGGTCTGTGGCCCTGGGACTCACTGTAAAAGGGAACGGTCTTTTAAGGGAAAAGTGTTTATAAGTCTGTCGTAACGCCACCTGTGGTGTTCGGGCAATAGTGGGACCGACGCTGCGTTAAAGGGATCTTCTGGTGGATGTTATTGCAGCACTGATGGTACACTTCCCACAGGTGAAGCGCGAGGTCCCCAGGGGGGTCTTAAGGTGTATGGCGGTGATGACGGTTGTGGGTAAATGAGTAAAGGACACAAGTTATAAGTCTTTACCTGGTTTACTGTAGTTGGCAGGCCACAGTCCAGGGCACCGGCAACAGGTACATAGGAGTCCAGGCAGCTCAGAAACAAGTGATCCCCTTGGCAAGTCAGGTTAGGAGCCTTCCACTCTGCGCTTGCTAAAGTCCCTTGCTGCCTGAAGTGTTCCAAACAAGGTCCTAATTCTTTCAGTTCTTTCTCCTGTCCTGGACAGGTAGCTGTATGGTAGGCAACTTGAGCCGGTCCTTCTGGGGTATCTGCACAGTGGCTCCAGGGTGCTGCTGTACCACAGGCTTAATTTGGGCAGTATACATGTAGTCCTGTGACCTCCGGTTCTGCTAGGTGTCCTACAGCTCCACTCTAGCCTCGGGCTCCCGGTACCTGGTTTCTGCGCTTTGGCTCCTCAGAGGCCCACTTGTAGCCTCCTTGAGCCCTAAAATCTCTCCTCTGCTCCTTTCCTGTCTGCTCTCCAAACTGTCTGATCCAGACTCAACTAGCCCCTCCTCCAAACCAGGATCTTTATCCAGGGAAGCTGCCCTAAAACGGTTTTGAGCTCCCCATCCTGGCCTGGGTTCAGAAGGTGTTGTGTGTGGGATTTACCTGCCAAAGAGAAGATCCCTCTTGTTTCCAGTCATAGCACTACCCTCCCCGAGAGGAAAGCAGCACTACTGTGGTACCCAAACTCCTGGGGTGCCACACGTGCTCAGATAACTTTGACCAATGTTTCAGACCTTAATTAGCGTGTTAGGGTTTTGGCTTGTTCACTATCATCGCTGGGAAAGTCCAGGTGATGCAAATTTCCCAGTGTTATAAAAACCAAGCCTCCTCTAACCTTCTGCCAAAAAACAGCTTCCATGGGTTCTTCTACGTCGCTGCCTAGCACTCTGAAAATGTGAAGGCCCACAAAGCAGGAGAAGACTATAAGAAGATAGCAAAGCGTTTTCAAGTTGCACTTTCCTCAGTTCAAAATGTAATTAAGAAATGGCCATTAAGAGGAATAGTGGAGGTCAAGAAAAGGTAATGAAGACCAAACAAAATTTCAGTGAGAGCTGCTCGTAGGATTACTAGATAGGTAAATCAAAACCCCAGGTTGACTGCAAAAGACCTTCAGAAAGATTTAGCAGACACTGGAGTTGTCACATTGTTCTACTGTTCAGAGACACCTGCACAAATATGGCCTTCATGAAAGAGTCATCAGTTGAAAATCTCACCATAAAATTTACCATCAGAAATATGTAAGGGATCATCTAAACAAGCCTGATGCATTTTGGAAACAAGTCCTGTGGACCGATGAGGTTAAAATAGAACTCCTTGGCCACAATGATCAAAGGTATGTGTGTAGAAAAAAGGGTACAGAATTACAGGAAAAGAACATCTTGACTATCATTAAGCATGGGGGTGAATCAATAATACTTTGGGGTTGTGTTGCAGCCAATGGTACGGGGAACATTTCATGGGTAGAGGGAAGAATAGATTCAATGAAATTTCAGCAAATTCTTTATACAAACATAACACTAGCTGTAGAAAAGCTGAAGTTGTAAAGAAGATGGCGTCTATAAATGGATAATGATCCTAAACAAACGTCAACATTCACAATAGACCACCTTAAAAAGCGTTCTTTCTGGATGTTTCTGGATCAAAGGCTGGGGGTGAGAAGACTCCACATATAACAGTGCATTGACTGCTCTATCTTAACGAAAGGTCTTTATTTGTAATAAATTATTTTAACCTTTAGGCTAAGTGCACACGTTGCAGAATTGTCGCAGAAATTTCAGTGGCAATTCCGCAACTCCTGCCGCGGGTATATCGCATGCGAAATTGGCATGCGTATTCCCGCTAAACACTAGCTTTTTGCAAGCGTAATTAGCTTGCAGAATGCTAGCGTTTTCCAAGCGATCTGTAGCTTGGAAAACTGATTGACAGGTTGGTCACACTTGTCAAACATAGTGTTTGATAAGTGTGACCAACTTTTTACTATTGATGCTGCCTATGCAGTATCAATAGTAAAAAGATAGAACGTTAAAAATAATAAAAAAAATAAAAAATCATGATATTCTCACCTTCCGGTGTCCCCGGCAGTCTTCCCGTTCCTCGAGATGCACCGGTCCCAATAATGCATTGCGGCAATGACCTCAGATGACGTAGCAGTCTCACAAGACCGCTACGTCATCACAGGTCATTTTTGCAATGCCTTATTTGGAACGGAAGCATCGCAAGGAGCAGGAATGCTGCGAGGGACGCCAGAAGGTGAGAATATCATAATTTTTATTTATTTTTTTTAACAATTATATGGTTCCCAGGGCCTGGAGGAGAGTCTCCTCTCCTCCACCCTGGATACCAATTGCACATGATCTGCTTACTTCATGCATGGTGGGCATAGCCACATGGGGAAAGTAAGTGGATCAATGCATGCCTATGTGTGCGGAATCTCCGCGATTCCGCACAAAGAATTAACATGTTGCGTTTTTTTCCGGAATGTGATTCCGCCGTGTAAAAAAACGCAACATGTGCACAAAAATTGCGGATTGCACTCTAATAATAGGATGCTTAATGTATGCGTTTTTTCGCGGTTTTATCAAGTTTTTATAGCGAAAAACCGTGAAAAAAAAGTGAAAAATCCTGAACGTGTGCACACAGCCTTATACATAGAAAGATCTAAGAAGTCTACACATACCTTGCTGGAATGGCAAGTCAGATGGATATTGAGATTATTTATGTTCAAGTTTTGTATAAAGTCTTGTATATCTTTTTCCATACCCTGCCAATGCATAAAGACATCATCAATATATCTTGTCCATAGCAAGACTTTCTCAATATGTGAAATAACCATTTTTGTTCTCTTTATATTATGACCAATAAGGATTTTCTTTGATATCATGGCACCTCATTTGCAAAAAAAAAGCGCCTTAATCCCCTGGACTAATATTCCTTACGCTTTCACACTATGAAGGCAATGACGTCCTCTTACTCCCGCCTCCTGTGACTTACCTCATCATAGCTCCCATGATGCGGGTAGGCATGTCGGCGTGTGTTCAGGACTCCGTTTCGGTGACTGGTAACGTGGGCTCACTGGCAGCGCGCTGCTCCAGCTGTCATTCCTATGCCTATACGCGGGTGGGCGTATCGATGTTGCTCTGGATGCCGTACCTGATGACTAGTGGCCTTGGCTCATTGAGTGCGTGCCGCTTCAGCTGTTCCGGACTTGTGATTAAAGAAACAATCTTGCTATTGGATACATCTAGGTATATATACATCCCATATAGACCCTAACCCATATACCCTTTATGAAGAAACGTATGTTAGAGGGTCCAGGATGGTAATTACATGTGAATATGCACTACTTGTTATAAAATATTTGTCTCCCCTGTGCTTGGGGAATGCTTACATGTTTATTGATTTCTGAATTTGCACCTTATAACAAATATATACCTTTTTCCAAAATGTTTGTTTGCCCTGTGCTTGGGGAATGCCAATATGCTAGTTGATCTATGCATTTGCACTTTATAATTTATTTGAATACTGGCATATTCCTGAACACATTGACACCTGACATAAAGATCTACATATAACTTAAGTGTTTGAATATATATGCCATACTCCCATTACTTTCATTGTGAATAACTCTCTACACCACTAGGTAGAACCTTTACACTAGCTAATCAGAGTGGGACTGCATTTGTACACACACACACACACACACACACACACACACACACGCGCATATATTTTTGTATGCAAAATATTTTTCCCCTTCCACTTGGATCAATTTACTCATCTTATAATGTATTAAACATTTTTGTAATGAATGCATGTATTTACACTGCTCAAAAAAATAAAGGGAACACTAAAATACCACATCCTAGATATCACTGAATGAAATATTTCAGTTGTAAATCTTTATTCATTACATAGTGGAATGTTTTAAGATCAATAAAACATAAATCAAAATGAATATCCCATGGAGGTCTAGATTTGGAATGATACTCAAAATCAAAGTGGAAATTAAAATTACAGGCTGATCCAACTTTAGTGGAAATGCCTCAAAACAAGGAAATGATGCTCAGTAGTGTGTGTGGCCTCCACGTGCCTGTATGACCTCTCTAGAACACTTGGGCATGCTCCTGATGAGGTGGCGGATGGTCTCCTGAGGGATCTCCTACCAGACCTGGACTAAAGCATCCACCAACTCCTGGACAGTCTGTGGTGCAACGTGACATGATGTCCCAGATGTGTTCAATCGGATTCAGGTCTGGGGAATGGGCAGGCCAGGCCATAGCTTCAATGCCTTCATCTTGCAAGAACTGCTGACACACTCCAGCCACATGAGGTCTGGCATTGTCCTGCATTAGGAGGAACCCAGGGCCAACCGCACCAGCATATGGTTTCACAAGGGGTCTGAGGATCTCATCTCGGTACCTAGTGGCAGTCAGGCTACCTCTGGTGAGCATATGGAGGGATGTGCGGCCCTCCAAAGAAATGCCACCCCACACCATTACTGACCCACTGCCAAACCTGTCATGCTGAAGAATGTTGCAGGCAGCAGATCACTCTCCACGACATCTCCAGACTGTCACGTCTGTCAAATGTGCTCAGTGTGAACCTGCTTTTATCTGTGAAGATCACAGGGCGCCAGTGGCGAATTTGCCAATACTGATGTTCTGTGGCAAATGCCAAGCATCCTGCACGGTGTTGGGCTGTGAGCACAAACCCCATCTGTGGACGTCGGGCACTCAGACTATACTCATGGAGTTGGTTTCTAACTGTTTGTGGAGACACATGCACATTTGTGGCCTGCTGGAGGTCATTTTGCAGGGCTCTGGCAGTGCTCCTCCTGTTCCTCCTTGCACAAAGGCTGAGGTAGCGGTCCTGCTGCTGGATTGTTGCCCTCCTACAGCCCCCTCCACGTCTCCTGGTGTACTGGCCTGTCTCCTGGTAGCGCCTCCAGCCTCTGAACACTATGCTGACAGACACAGCAAACCTTCTTGCCACAGCTCACATTGATGTGCCATCCTGTATGAGCTGCACTACCTGAGTCACTTGTGTGGGTTGTAGAGTCCATCTCATGCTACCACGAGTGTGAAAGCACAACCAACCTTCAAAAGTGACCAAAACATCAGCCAGAAAGCATTGGTACTGAGATGTGGTCTGTGGTCCCCACCTGCAGAACCACTCCTTTATTGAGTGTGTCTTGTTAATTGCCAATAATTTCCATCTGTTGTTTATTCCATTTGCACAACAGCATGTGAAATTGATCGTCAAATAGTGTTGCTTCCTAAGTGGACAGTTTGATTTCACAGAAGTTTAAATTACTTGGAGTTATATTCTGTTGTTTCACTTGAGTATTTATTTAAGTCACTGTAATTAATTTCCTCCCAAAGTGGCTTACGTCCTAAACTGGTATAAGTCAGTGAGTTTACCCATGACTATATGCTGCCATGATGTCACAGTACTGTGGCAGGATTTCTCGGGGCAAGGGACTCCTTCCCCATTCTTCACGCTGATAGGCACCCTAGTATTTCCCTGTCCCGGGATTACCCTGAAAGGTGAAGATGCCAGGGTCACATGCCTTGATATGCACTTGTTTTACCCTTACCTGTTCCTTCCCCCACACAGGAACGTGTAAGGCCAAAGTGTATAGGATTACACTAACCAGACAAAGAAGGAAAGACCGACATGGATAAATGTAAACTACAATTATGCAAAATAAACTCACCAAATAACAGAGTGCAAGAAAGGGAGGGTAACATAGGTGAAACCAAATATGAGAGAATGAAGATGAACACACCAACAAACTCTATGCAGAAATCTCCAGAACAACTCTCCATCCGCCAACTGCAAACACTGAACAACTCCTCCAACTCTAAACCAGGCAGAATGAACTATCGCTGGCAATTCCCAAATGTCAGTGGAAAGTATATATAATGTACCAAAGGGTAGTTTCCAACACAGAACAGTTGAGGCAATCCATGATGGAGAGCTCTAGTAGAACTACTGAACTGATTAACCCTAGCAATGCCAGAACAAAGAAAACCTGTACTATTTAGTATGATTGTCACGCTCACGCCCTGACTGGTGGGCATGAGCTCGGGAGGTGTTTGTGGCCCCACTGTGCCACGAACCAGACTACCCTGGAAGGGGCGTGACTATTACAGCTTCCTTGGTCTTCACTGGAGCCTCTGCTGATGAGGTCAGGCTTGTGCGGCAGGCAGCTGCCAGGTGCTACTCCAGGGTGGTGTCTGATCCCACTTGGGAAAGAGGAACACCAGGATTGGTGAGGGCATCAGGCAGGACTAGCAGATGAGCTCGGATGAAACTCAGACGAGTAGGCTGGCACGGCTGAGACACAGAGCTGGCAGAGACACAGGACTGACAGGAACGGCAGAGACACTTGGCTGGCAGGTACGGCAGAGACACAGGGCTGGCAGGTACGGCAGAGACACAGGGCAGGTTGGTGTGTATGAAGGAACAGGTAGGGACCTGTTCACAGTGGAGGTGCAGGTATGGATATGAAGTATGAAGGAACAGGTTGGGACCTGTTCACACAGGAGATGCAGGTACGGAAACAAGCCGGAAGGAAAAGAGTATGAAGGAACAGGTTGGGACCTGTTCACACAGGAAGAGAACCGCAAGGCTGGAGATAGGAATGGTAGAGCAGCAGGAGATGGAGCAACAACAGAAGCTAAGCAGAGCGGAACCGCAAGGAATGCGGAGAGGAGCTGCAGCAAGAGGTTTCTGCAGCAGTAAAAGCTAAGCAGAGCGGAACCGCAAGGAAAGCAAAGAGGAGCTGCAGCAAGAGGTCTCTGCAGCAGCAGAGCAGAGTAGAATGGAGCAGAACCGCAGGAGTGTGGAGCAGAGGCAAAGCTGCAAGAGAGCGGAGCCCAGGCAAAGTCACAAGGGTTCAGAGCAGGCAGAGCCACAAGAGTGCGGAGCATAAGCAGACTGAGAATGCAGCGCCCCAGGGTCCTGGTCGTTGCAGTAATATCATTCTCTTCTAGGGGGGAGTGATGTTAAGTTTGGAGGCAAAGAAGGACAACTGAATCCAGGTATCACAAACATGCAACACATTTTGCACTCCAGGCCACCAGGGGGAGCTCTGCTCCTATTTATTAGGGCACTCTTCACACTTAGGTAAAACTGGTTGCCTGGGGAGGAAGTTAGTGAGTTGCTGGCTGAGCTTCACTCAGTTAGTTGGTCCCTGACAGGGGTGGGATCCTGTCAGAGGTTGAGACAAAAGGACGTGGGGCTGTGCCTGCCCTAAGTGCGGCAGTTTCCAGAAAGAGACACTGAAGGAGAACTGTATTGTAGAGAGGATGAAGAAGTCATAGCAAAGGAGTGAATATCAGAGGAGTTCTGCCCTACACAAGCTGCCTCCTTCTGAGGCGCAGGATCCCGGTAGCCGGAACACCGAGGGAGCAACGATCCTTTATGCCTTGCTCCAGAGACCGGCAGGACAGCTAATTTCACATTACCTGTCCGCCCCTACACCCAGGAGGCAAGGTGGCACCCCTTAGAGGCTGGGGCATGATAGAGTCCCTGTAAAACACCTCAAGCCACCGGTCATACGGGTTTGTCCTATCCATCTGGGGGACAGAGAGAGAGACATAACATCTGTAACATCTTCAACAGTTGTGAGGACCTTATGAGAAGCTTAGCAGTAAGGTACTACAACACCATGGCTCTAGAGGAAGGCAACTGTTTTCTACCTGGACAAGGGGACTCGGCATTTGCCTCCAAACCGGCCAGACTGCCTACCCTGTGGTCTGGTGCCCTGGACTGTGGATGCTAAAGCCTTCAGTAAAAGGTAAAGGGACTGTAACCTTATGTCCTCGTTCTTCACTGCGCCTCTCACCATCCACCACCTACACACTGGGAAGCCCTGGGGACATACTTTACCTGTGGGAAGGTATACCATCCAGCTGCCATAACATCACCCCAGCGGACCCCCTTTAAGCAGCGTCGGTCACCCTGACCGAATACCACAGGTGGCGTCACGAACATTCCCCTTAAAGACCTTTCCCTTTAATACGGACGTCCCAGGGCCATGGACCGGTTCAGCCACCGTGACATCCCCCTGTGAACCGAAGGACCCGGTACCGAGTACCCCACGGCCCTGGCGGGCGATTTATCTTGGCGTCAGGAACAGGATCTACTTAAGCCTGAAAAATCAGGTCATGTGCGCCTAGAGACTGTGCCAGAATTGTGCTTGAACTGTGATTTATTGAAGGACTGTGTATCGCAAAAGACCGCCAAAATTCCCGCCAAAACTGCCGCCATTACAGTGCCACGAGGAGCGCTGGAGAAGAAAGGCGTGCCATCGTGGGCATGAACTGATTGAGAGCGCAAAAAATAATGGCCGCCCAGTCTAAATATTTCTGTACCTTGAGGACGTGTTCCTCAGCAGCCGAGATCCGCCTCCTGATCCTAAATGGCGGGAGGAGACAAAGAAAAAGAAACCGTGGAGAGAGCAGGAAAAAGACCAGGAAGGAGCCAGCCTTGAGGATGACGCCATGGCCAGCCGCCCAGAACCAGAGCGTGGGGTGGAAGCAGAGGACTCCCCCAGCCACCTGGAGAGACACCACGGCCAGGCATCACCCGTTGGCCCCGACTTCCTGCAGGACGGTGTGGAGGAGTTAATAGACCAGCTCCTGCAGATGCAGCTGAGCGCTAAGGCCACATGTCGGACGGCGCCTGCGGAGGATCCACCAGCACCGCTCCCAGCATCGCTTCCAGCATAACTTCCAGACCCGCTGCCAGCACCGCTGCAGACTCCGCCACCAATGGAACCGACCGGCACCGAAGACACCGATGCGACAGGTAAGGACACCGACCCTGCCCCGGTGACCGAGGGACTGATGATAGGCCCCGTGGCAGCGCCACCTCCCTGCGGTTCTAGCCGGCTCCAGCATCTTGAGCCTTGGGACCAGGCCACGGGAATGGAGCGGTTTATGAAGGCCCCAATTGCTGCCACCACCTTGCTGGGTGAGCTATATGCGGAAAGAACTGTCTACCGATGGGTCAACCCAGGGCCCGACCTCATGGGGTTCCCCGGGACCACTCAGCGGAAAGGAGACACTGTAGAGGTCTTAAGTTGGGAGGACCACCAGTCCCAGCTCGCCCGCAAGTGGGAGGAAAAAGAGGAAAGACACCAGGCTCAGCACAAAGCCTTTGACAAGCGGGATCTGCAGGTCAAAGCCCAGGCCCGCAAGGATCGTACCGCCAGCCAGGCCCCCGCATAAGCAGGGCACAGTGGTCACTTTCAAACTGCAAGGAGGATGGGGTTTCATAAAGGAGCAGGGGTTGTATGCGGAAATATTCGTCGACCGGAGGGACGTGGAATCCTATCTCTGGGAAGGACACCCGGATAGGGACCTGTATCCAGGAGATAGTGTCACCTACACCCTGCACCTTGGTGAAAAGGGGTGTTTGCTCTGAATGTAAACAAACGTAGAGACCCTATGACACCAAGCTCCAAAACACCAGCCATACCTCTTCATGTTGCAACAGCGCCACTTAGTGCTAAAGTAGCTGATACTACTACCACCTCTACTGTCACCCCTACCTGCACCTTAACAAAAACCACCATGTGCACCATCACCACCACGGAGACTGCGGTAACTACAGAACCGACTGTAACCTGTGCCAAGGAAATGCCAGAACAGAACTCAGTGGGCACTCAGACCCCTATATGGAGCGAAGGAGTCCCATATGTAGCACCTGGTAGCCGCCAGTACCCTAAAGGGCTACCTCCACCAGTGCTACCTCCAGAACTGCAATAGAACCCACCAAACTGGAACATTGATTGTATATAGTTCTTTAACTCTTTTGCTGCTTTAAACCCATCCAGGGTTATTCCTTAAAGGGGTCCCATGTTAAAGGGATCCTGTGTTTTGCACAAGTTACTCACTGCCTGTTGCCTTAAAGAACTGCAGAATCATGGACTGCATGATCGGAACTTATTTGTAAATAGTTTGCACCTTCTTAAAGGTGCTCCCTACTGATTTTACAACAGAGGCTTTTACAGAGACTGCCTCCAACGGAGACTGTTACTAATCTTGTTGTGAGAATTGCTTTGTTTTTGAGCAACCTGAAGAAAAACCCGTTAGTGTGGCCAAATTCCGGGTCAAGATACATGCCTTGTAGCCCGCCAAAGCCCAACATTGGGGGTTTGTAACGGGTCCCTCGCTCACGTCACTTTTGTTGCTAAACTGACTTGAATCTTGATGTGATCGATTATTTGCACTACCTCATTGAGTTGTTTGAACCCATAAAGGGTTCAATGTTTAATTGTTGCACTTTGCCAGGAAGTTAATATATTACGGAGTTAATCTGATAGATAGAATTGTGGTTTACATAGTCAATAGTATGTAGCTGAAAATATAGAGCTCTTCGAATAAAATTGAGATTGAGACAAATGATAGGAAATGTTTAATGATGCACTTTTGAATAAAATGAAGGGAAATGCAGTGAGCCCGTGGGGGTTGATAGACAGTCCTGCATGTGAAGAAGAGTAAGAGTAGTAAAATTTTGGTTAGCACTTTGAAGTTTTAAGATAGTATACCTGTAAGGGTACTTATGTTTCATAGCTAGTTTATAGCTATATTGTTTCATGACTAAGTCGCGCGCGCACAATGTAAATATGTTTTGTTATGCAATGTTTAAGTGTTCTCACCTCCCATAAAGGGAAGCAACAGTTTACATTAACTTGTTTTACAGCATTTCAAAAATGTGTATCTTTTTGCTATATATTGTTGTTTTATTTTCCCAGTCCGGGAGTACTGGATTTAACAGGGGGGGAGTGCAGCACCCCAGGGTCCTGGTCATTGCAGTAATATCATTCTAGGGGGGAGTGATGTTACGTTTGGAGGCAAAGAAGGACGACTGAATCCAGGTATCACAAACATGCAACACATTTCGCACTCCAGGCCACCAGGGGGAGCTCTGCTCCTATTTATTAGGGCACTCTTCACACTTAGGTAAAACTGGTTGCCTGGTGAGGAAGTTAGTGAGTTGCTGGCAGAGCTTCGCTCAGTTAGTTGGTCCCTGACAGGGGTGGGATCCTGTCAGAGGTCGAGACAGAAGGACACGGGGCTGTGCCTGCCCTAAGTGCGGCAGCTTCCAGAAAGAGACACTGAAGGAGAACTGTATTGTAGAGAGGGTGAAGAAGTCGTAGCAAAGGAGTGGATATCAGAGGAGTTCTGCCCTACACAGGCTGCCTCCTTCTGAGGCGCAGGATCCCGGTAGCCGGAACACCAAGGGAGCAACGATCCTTTATGCCTTGCTCCAGACACCGGCAGGACAGCTAATTTCACGTTACCTGTCCGCCCCTACACCCAGGAGGCAAGGTGGCACCCCTTAGAGGCTGGGGCATGACAGAGTCATAACATCACCCCAGCGGACCCTCTTTAAGCAGCGCCGGTCACCCTGACCAAATACCACAGGTGGAGTCACGAACATTCCCCTTAAAGACCTTTCCCTTTAATACGGACATCCCAGGGCCACGGACTGGGTCAGCCACCGTGACATCCCCCCGTAAACCAAAGGACCCGGTACCGAATACCCCACGGCCCTGGCAGGCGATCCAAGAACACAAGGAAAGACCCAGCAGGGAAGGAAGCCCCAGACAAGGAGACAGAGATAGGACTAAGTTCAGACAGGGTAATGGAACAAGAACAAAGAGACAGGGACTAGGATATACAGCCTCCTGGAGGGCAGACAAACAAGATCAAGGCAAGGAAAAAAGCCTCTAGAGAGGGAGTAACACAGAGCAAGGCCTGGCACCTCAGAAGCTAAACACAAACTGAGCAAACACTTTGCACAGGCCCAGCCCACTGGGTGGAGCTGCACTAAATACTGGAGGCTTCTTGGTAATTGGTCAGGAACAGATTAGACAGGTGCACCTGATTCCTATAAGTACCAGAGAGTTCAGGCGCCGCCCCCCTATGCACACAGCCAGGAAGCATGCAGAGAGCAGAGGCACAGAATATGGAGCTGGCAAGAAACAGAAACCACAACATGACCTGGAGCAGTGGGTAAGATAGTGTGAGAGATGAGAGGTCATGCCGTGATGCCAGCAGAGTTGTTACAATGATAGTGAAGCAGTTCTACCACTGCAGGAGTTCAGGTAACCAGATGCTGCGATCTTCCAGTCTCTCTCTGATGCAGTATCCCCATGACACAAGAACGACTTTTAAGCAAAATAATTTCACCCAATGAACGAGCGGTTTGCTCATTTGTCGAATGATTGATTGGTTTAGACAGTCCTGATAATTGGGAATGTGCATTCCTGATATTGACCTGTCCTTATCGGTTCACAAACTGCACAGATTCATAATTGAATGCCACCTTTTCTGTGCTGACACATGCTCTCTCATTCGCATGTTTACCTCGAGTATTAATATACCAAGTACAATGTTGCACTAATGCCGTCTATTTGCGCATCCAGTAGAAGTAAAGAATGTGGCCAGAAGAGTGTTCAGTCTGGTCAACAAATCAGAGATGTTGCACTTTGTAAATTTTCCTTAAATACATTGGTAAAAAACAAAAAGTGCCATAAAAAACAGGTTTTTATGAAAATGGTCACAGTAAAACAGAGCAAGAGTTACTTGTGCAGGATTGAATAAGTCACAAGCCTCAGAAATCAAGTATTAACAGCGCTTCAGATTAAAGAGCAAGAGTAAATAAATGCTTCAGTGGTTTCAAGAGCAGAAAACTCAATATCAACTGTTCAGATGCAGTTAAGTGGATTCAGCCTCCATTGTGGAAAAATTAGAAGAAAACTGAGGGAGACACTAAGGCCGGGGTCACACTTGCGTAGAATACGGAAGAGTGCTATGTGAGAAAACATCACATAGCACTCAGACCAGTGTTAATTTATGGGGCAGATCACATCTGTGATTATTTTCTCATGCCGAATCGGCATGGGAGAACAATCGCAGCATGCTGCCATTGACATCGAGACTCGGAGGAGTCTCGGCTCACTCGCATCCATATAAGTCTATGGGTGCGAGTGACACAATGCACATCACTTGGATATCATCCGAATGCGGTGCGATATACACCGATGCTGGCAGTGGAGGAGATGGAGAAATTACTTTCTCTGCCATCTCCGCAGCAGTGCTTCGATTCTCTCTGTACGAGAGGCTCGGAGCACAGTAGCATGACACTTGGCTCCCGCACACAGCAGAGCAGGAGCTGAGGGTCATTAGCATATGGCATCCGATGCTCTCGCATTAGATGCCATACGCTAGTGTGAGGAGCGTAAGGAATGATGGTGAGGGCTGCAGAACGATGCTAATATATTTGTATGTCAAATGCCTATTGTGTGATTTGTTTTTTCAATTACTGTATTGTATCCTACTAATACATAGAAAAACTTAGAAGAAGATGTCTAGATGTACAGTTATTTTAATGAAGCATGAGAACGTATGAATAGATGGTGGTGCTTTGTCCGAGAACTGACGATGATGACAACAAGCACAGCTAATACAGCATTCTGCAACTACAATACACATACTATCTCATCTTCATTGTGTATAGTTGACCCGTCATATTTTACGACCATTAGAACAATGCTTTACAACACTACAGCCCATGCAAGAGCCATTCACAAAGCAGAAAAATGATGGAATGGTTCATGAAATGACTTGTCCTAGATAGTTAAGGAAGAAGAGATTTCTTAGCATGATTTAGCCTGAAGAGTAAAGGAAAAGCAGCCAAGACTTATGAGAACTCATGATTATCTCTTGAAGTGAGTTGAAAGAATGCCAAGAGTGTGGCCATCATTAGCACTCAAGGTCAGGAGCAAATCAGAAGGACTAATGTATATTTAGTCTAAACAAGTGGGACTCAACATCTAACGGACTGGACAGTACTGAATTATTACATAGTTATATAGGTTGAAAAAAGACACAGGTCCATCAAGTTCAACCTTTCTCCAGCAGTTATACATTGTATATTACTAGATAATTTATAACTCACACTGTCATTTGTTGTGAGTAAGTCATCCAGCCCTTAATTAAAAGCTGTTATAGTGTCTGCCATTACTACCTATTATGGTAGTCTGACCGCTCTAACTGTAAAGAACCCTTTCTTATTTAGAATCACCTATTGAAAGACTCTAATTTAGTGACCATATTTGCAATAGTGAAGCAAATGCAGTTCCAGGAAGGTAATCAAGAAAATTGATCAGAAGATAGAAATCTAAAGATCAAGGCATAAACAAAGAGAAATTATGATCCATTAATAGAAAGCTATTGCTAAAAAATTTCCTATTTATATCAGGCTTTTATGTTACATGTATAAAAAAAGATAATTTTTTACATATCACAATTTTTAGTGGCCACTGGGGCTTTTTTTAGACTCATACTTCCAAAATTACAATGGCAGATAACACAACTGGTAACGTAGGATCCACCGGTCACAGCAGGCAATATCACAGATGACCCTGCTCCTCCTCCCTTCACAAAGATCTCTGCAAACATTAATTAGAGACCTCAATATTTAATATAGGGTTAGGGTCTGTTCATTGTAGCTAATGGATTTCCTGAAACTATGGGAAGGAGTCTAAGAAAGCCCTACTGACCAATGCGAAAATTACTAGATTTCTATTTGTTTTTTTTGAATACAGATTGTGATATGGAAAAAAAACATTGCCAGAAACTTTAAAAAATTATAATTTAATGCAAATAGCCTGCTTCAAACAATCGGAAATTTTCTGATGATAGCTTTTCTTTGCATCTTACATACAGTATATTTAGGGCTCAATTACCTCTCCCCTCTGTACCAGTCTGTCACTGTAAACGATATCTATAACTCTGTATGTAACCCCTTTCTCATGTAAAGCACCATGGAATTAATGGTGCTATATAAATAATAATAATTACCTGACCCTTTCATTGGTTAGCCAGCAATTACTTTTTTGTCCTTTATTACAATAATGATTATAATATAATTGAACAATCAAAGGTTGTTAATATGTTATATGCCTTCTGATTACCCACTGTACCAGCCCTGCAGCTGATTGCAAAAACATTGAAGAACAAAATATTCAGGTTAATTGAACACTCAAACAATGAGGGATCATCTCCTCCCACCTTCCCCCAATCCTGTGGAAAAATGCCTCAATAAGAGCTGTGAACTATATTTGATCCACTGCCCACCAGTGAACCCATGGAGAAGTTTGGAGAACCCAGGATGGGACAATCAGGTCACCTGGCCACTTACCTAAATGAACACTTTCAGCTTCCTAAGCTTGCCACTACCTCCTCTCTCTGGGTACCCACCAAAAGCAGGGTGCTACTTGTGGTAGTTGACCCTGGAAGCGCCGAAGTTGCAGATGTTCTAATTTCCGGCAAGTCAGCGGAAGGCTGAGACTCATTTGCACCATATTTTGTACTTGCTGGGACTGTAGTATATGTTATTGACTGTTCTCCTTTGAAAGCCAGTGTTTAGCTGGTGTTCATAAAAGTCTGTGATTTTCGCTACATACTGTATAGCAGTGCTTATATAGTACAAGAGATTGGAGTATTGCAGGTTCAAGTTCCATAAATTCAATAAAGTAAAATGTCAAATATACGTATTTAAAAATATGAAAATATATATATATATATAAAAGTTCAAGTTACCCCCCTTTTGCTACTTTATAAATAAAGCAAATAAAACATACACATATTTGGTATCACTACATTCATAAAAGTCTGATCTACTGTATGAAGATGTAAAATAAATTAATCCAATCAGTAAGCAGCGTATCAAGAAAAAAAAATTAAAACACCAGAATTAGTTTTTTTAGTGGCCACAACATTTAAATAACAATAAAATGCAATAAGAGGTGATTAAATCATTATATCTCCCCCCCAAATGAAATCAATAAAAATGTCAGCTAAGAGCGCAAAAAATAAGTCCCCATACAGCCCCATATCCCACACATTTAAGACATTATGGTTCTCGGGAAATGATAACAAAAACAATTTTTTTTTAATTACAAATTTCTCAATTATTTTTCACCACCTAATTAAAAAAGGTGGCAGCCTGGCAACGTGATTCTGCGTAATCATACTGACCTGCAGATTCATATTGCCAGGTCAGTTTTACCATATAATGAATATGGTAAATAAAACCCCAAAAAACAATTGTGGAATTGCAATTTCAGTGCACTTGGCATTTTTTCCCAATTTTCAGAACATCACTTGATAAAATGAATGGTGTCATTAAAAAGTACAATTTGGCCTGCAAAAATAAAAGCCCTCATACGGCTATGTCGACAGAAGAATAATAAAGTTATGGCTCTTGGAAGAAGGTGAGGGAAAAAACAAAAATGAAAAAAAAAAAAATCGGCTGTGGCGTGAAAGGGTTAAGTGATCTGAATCGCATACTTGCCTTTAGTCAGACATTTTGAGCAAAAAAATCCATCATTTACAGTTGGCTTTAGAAAATAATGTGGTAAGTAATGGAAAAAACAATGTGACTGAAGCATTTGGTAATAAAACAGTTAAGGGAAAGAAATATATAAGGATGTAAGAAAGAACAGATCTAATCAAGGTGACTTTGCTCAAGATGTCCAACATCTCAGTGAAGTGACCTTTCCAAACACAGGTTGTGATAGTATCTCTTCCTGGATCATAAAATGGCACTATTCGTTTGTTTCAGAGTACAAATGATACTAAAATTTGCAGTTATGCAGGTGATAAAAACTCTTTCGAGACCAATGTGCTGTGTCCTTTGTTCCTGGGGCAATGACATGAAATATAACTTCTTACTCCGGTAAGATGTTTTTGTTGAGTCAACATTTCAAGAATTGCCGTCCTAATGGTAAAAATGAAAAATTACTGTACAATTGAGTGTTCAGCAAAGCAGGAAGTGCCTAGGTCCTGTGAGAAAAGGTATAAAGAAAAGCCGAATTTTCAGTGCAGTGAACATATGTTGTAATTAGAACTTTCTGAAAACTAATTAAAAAAATAGCTAAACTTCATAATGTCTTATCAATATCAGTTTCAGCTGATGTCTGTGAATTCCACTCAACTTTCCACTAGGAATGAACTAGGATTGGAAATCACAGACATCAGTATTTTGAAGGAAGTCACAGGACAGCGGGCATTTTTTTATTAGAACGTGCGTGATCCCACTTACTTTTTAATTGCTTTTTATCATATTTTATTGACATCCATAGGCAGCCATTGTAACGAGTGTTATACTAATTCAGTGTGGGTGGTAGTTAAAGCCACGAATGTCCTATATTTGCGGGTTGCCCAACGAGCCAGTACATTCATTGTTCAAGTAGACTGAGAGGCAGTCATATAGGTCATACCCTAGCGCAAATTTATAATTTTGTATATTTATCTGGCCTACCCCTTTAAATTATATTAAATCTCTTTGAAGATTTATGATAAATGGCATCCATTCACATCAGTGAGCAACCATGTAATACTGTCATGGCCAAAAGTTTTGGAACATTTAAAATTGTTGCAGAAATGTATTTCTCCCAGAACATTATTGCAATTACATATGTTTTGTCATACAGATGTTTATTTCCTTTGTGTGTATTGGAACAACCCCCAAAAAAACAAAGGATAAAAAGGCAAATTGGACATCATTTTGCACAAAACCCCAAAACTAAGTCTTACCAAATTTTTGGCAAGTTTTCCAAAATTGTGGACAAACAACTTTGTTTCAAGCATGTGATGCTCATTCAAACTCACCTGTGGTGAGTGTGAGGCAGTGAAGGGAATCATATGTGAGGGTCGATATGTATCCCACAGGATGTGCATAGAAGCGTATTGAGGCCACTGGAGTGCACTGCAGTCACAGGCATAGCTGTGATTGCAGTGCAAAATAAAAGTAAATTTGGTCTCGAGCAAACTATTTGCCCAAGGCAGATTTAAAAAAAACCCGGCATGGGCTTTTATTTTTGGAGTGGACTAGATGATGGTAGTGGCTGGGGAACGCTCCCTCCTGGCCGGGTCTTACAAGTGGCCCATGGCCACAGATTCCATTTAAAAACCCTGCGGCAAAGGTTTGGGGTTGTTAGTGTTTGTTTGCAAACTGCAGAGCAAATGGCTCTGCAACATTCGGCTTACGTGTGCAGTACAGAGCCAAGGGAAGTGAACGCCTGGTGCTCCTCAGCATGACACAGTGGTGCAGTCGCCCACAGAAATAGGTCTCGGATACAGACTGTTTTGATGCTCCAGCTGCGATCCAGAGGATACCATTGTTTTCCCTTTGTAAGTTTCTTTTGTTCATTAAAGACACTTTGATTTGAACTTTCCTGTGGTCCCTGCTTATCTGTCGCACTGCACCAACCCCGCTGCACTCTACGAGTAACAGGTGTGGGTAATATGAATATCACAACTGAAGGTAGATAAAAAGGGAAAAGTTTACTCAATCTTTGCATTGGTGTGTCTATGTGTACCACACTAAGCATGTAAAACAGAAAGATGAGAAGAGAACTGTCTGAGGACTTGAGTACCAAAATTGTTGAAAAATATCAATAATCTCAAGGTTACAAGTCCATCTCCAGACATCTTGATGTTCCTTTGACAATGGTGCACAACATAACCAAGAATTTTACAACCCATGGCACTATAGCTTTTCTTCCTGGAGGTGGACAGCAGAGAAAAATTTATGAAAGGTTACAATGCAGGATACTCTGGATGGTGGATAAGCAGCCCCATTCAAGTTTCAAAGAAATTCAAGCAGTACTGCAGGCTCAGGGTGAATCAGTGCCAGTGCGAACTATTCATCGACATTTGAATGAAATTAAACATTATGGCAGGAGACCCAGGAGGACCCCACTGCTAACATAGAAACGTAAAAAAGCAGTTTGCCAAAACCAAAATGTGAATAAGCCAAAAAGCTTCTGGGAAATTTTCTTGTATTCAAATGAGACCAAGATAGAGGTTTTTGGTAAAGCACATCATTCTACTGTTTACCGAAAACAGAATGAGGCCTTAAAAAAAAACATATTACCTACAGTCAAATATGGTGGATGTTCAAAGATGTCTGGGAGTTGTATTGCTGCTTCTGGCACTGGGTGTCTTGACTGTGTACAAGTCATCATGAAATCTGAAGATTACTGAAGGATTTTGGGTTGCAATGTAGTGCCCAGTGTAAGAAAGCTGTCTTTGCATCTGAGGTCATGTGTGTTCCATCAGCTCAATGAGTCCAAACATAATTCAAGGACCACCCAGAAATGGGTGGAACCAAAGCACCGGAGAGTGTTGAAGTGGCCAGCAATGAGTTCGGATCTAAAACCCATTGAACATCTGTGGAGAGATCTTAAAATTGATGTTGGTAGAAGGCACCCTTCAAATATGAGAGACCTGAAGCAGTTTGCAAAAGAAAAGTGGTCTAAAATTCCAGTTGAAAGGTATAAGAAGCTTGTTGATGGCTATAGGAATGTGATTGATTGCAGTTATGTATTCCAAAGTGCGTGCAGCCAAATATTAAGTTGAGGGTGCCAACAATTTTATCCTGCCTATTTTTGGGGTTTAGTGTGAAATGATGTCCAATTTGTCTTTGTTTTTCTCTTTCGTGTAATTGCAATAATTTTCTGGGATAAATACTGTTAGGAGTCGAGTTCCCGCTGCTGCACAGGGGGAATCTCGAACCATGTCTGCTGCGGTCTCTCATTCTGCATCAGCCGCAGTGGAGCCTGCTCAGTGGAGACGTCAGTCCCAGCGTCTTGCTCAGTCTCACTCTGTGCAAAGGGTTACTGCTGCTTTTCCAGCTTCTGCCATTGAAGCCAGTGCTGGGCAGCGGCGAGCAGACGCTTTTAGGACTAAGTCCTGCTTTTCCCCTTCTGAGCATGCCCAGGGCAAGATCTCCCATTGGAGATCGAGGGTCACATGCTCAGATACTGCAGCAGATCCCATTGGTCCTCCAGGAAGGTCCTGAAGGTGCTCAACTTCTGTGGCAGCCTCCCATTGGTCCTTCTGGGAAGGTCCTGTACATGCTGCAGCTATAAAAGGTTTGCATGGCCGCATCGCCATGCGCTAGTATACTCTTGTTTATGTGTGTGTGTTGTGAGTGAAAGTCGCTCATTAATCATCCCCTCCCTTGTGTTTGAATGCTCGCGTAAGGAGGATGATTGTAATCTAGCGCCCGACTTGTAACCAACACTGGTACACAAACAGCGTCTATTGCTGTGACCGCCAGTGCGGCGCCGTGCGCTATCACCGCGCTTTCCAAACCCAAGTCTGGGTGGTTAGTGGCGTCCGCCAGTGCGGCATCGCATGCACTCTCGTGCTATTAAATTATTAGTTTTGTTACATGCGGTACTGCGGGCCTGTGACGCAACAGGGTTCGCCTATTTCACACATGGTGAAGCTAACTCGTGTGTATCCTCATTGTACCGCCATATAGTCCGTCATTGCTTAGCAGCAGGTTCCATCTCTGCACGGTGGACCCCGGGCTGCGAACACACCTTATTCCTTTTCTCTAATTATTTGGTGCGTTCCGCTAGCCCTAACAAATACTTAATTTTCTGGAACAATTTCAAAGATGTCAACAGTTTCGACCATGACTGTAACTGGTTGAGCTGAGTCAGTCTAAAGTCAGAGCCACTGTTTGTGGCAAATCAGTGCTCTGGTTGATAGAGGTGGAGTTCAGAAATGAAAGACTCTATGATGACCATATGGACAGACAAAAGGGAGTTGTCTAGTAACCAGAGATAATCAAATCGACTTGAGTTGAATTCTAATAAATTCACTGGTCCTGGCGAATTTAAATAATTTACTACTTAATTTGCACGTATTGCCAAAAATTTGCCGCCACTGTTTTGTACATTGCAGAAGTTTGCACCAGTCACAGAAGGTTGACATTACTTCAGGAGTGACCTCATGGGGCTTCCCCATAATGCCTTGTGGCTCTCACAATGCATGACATAGTGCAGCCATTCAGGAGGCACTATTATAGACTGTATAATAGCTTAGGCAGGGAATAAACCAGGCGTTTTAGAGTGATTTAAGACAGTGAGAGGAAGTCAAACCTTAAAGCTCAGCAATATGTACAGATAGGAAGATAAAGCGCCAAAACATTGGACAAATACTCCAGACAGTAATGTGTTGTACAACTGCAGCAGAGAAGACCAGTGTAAGTAGTCTTCAGATAATAAAAAATCTTCAATTGATAGAAGCAGAGAGTGGGAGATAGAGAGGCGCCAGAAGCCGCAGGACCAGAATCTGTGTGATTGAGCAACCATGCTGCATTTAAATTACAATTACACATTTTTTCTTCATTCTTAAACCATTCCTAACATTGGGCATACCCGTAAATGGACGTACCAGTATGTCCAGGTGAATAAGCAGGCACAGGAGCTGTACCCGCACTATCACTACGAGGAGTTTGGCTTAACCCCTCAACGACATTTTATGTATCTATGTCTTGGCCGGATAGGGGTACGTGACCAATGACGTAAAGGTATATCATCAGGAGATGTGCCAGTGCGATCGTCGCCGGGAGCTCTTCTTACGTGAAAGCCGAGCCCGGGCTCTCATAGCGCCATATTTGGTGCATCTTATGGATGCGCCATTTCTGCGGCGGTTGAGGACTGATGTTGGTAGCTGGGGGCAATATCTCTGGCCCCTTCCTTGGTTGTTAATATCAACCCACAGCTGTCTATTATGCGTTTGCTGGTTTGAATTTATATGTGGACCCCACATCTATTGTTCTGGGGTCCCCGTAAATTTACGAGGAAAGGCTGAGCAAACAGTTGTAAGCTGTTATTAATAGTCTGGGAACTTTTGTGGTTGGAGATCAGGAGCTGAGATCCCTCCACAAGCGGTAAAATCTAGCTGTCTCTAAGGGTGTGCAGTGCACGGACTGGCCAGCAGCTCTCCCGATCTGAGCATGACAGCTTCATATAATTTCTACGCAACTGTCACACTTGGATCAGGAGAGCCTCCAGGTAGCCAGTGCACTGGGTTACGACCTCTGTCCGACTTATATGGCCATCTGACTGCGCCCTAAAAGTAGTCTGAGCTCCAATCACTGCTGTTAACTATTTAAATGCACCACTACACCACACCATGGCAGTCAGCAGTAATGTCATCTTTCTTACAAATAAATGTACTGAGACGTAATAAAACGACACCTCAACCAACAAGGACACGTAAAAGAAAAGCTGTGAGATGAGTTATAAAGAGATACAAACTAGGTCAATGCCTCGCAGTGATTACACTTGAAAGTTGAGAGGATATGAGGAGGTTAATCTTTCCTGGAAAAAGTTTTGATAAGAGAGACTGCTACTTCAGGTCATAGCAATGGGCCCATGCACAGTAACTGTAGTTCATAGATTAACATTCAACACTAATCCTGTATTCTAAATCCCAGAGCAAAGTGCATTTAGATGTCTACAAAACAGCATACCATAAGCTTTTAGGGTGTAGGGGAGCAGAGGATGACGTGCACCTCTCTAGAGACCACTGTTGTTTTAAATGTGTGAAAATGTACTGTATTGTATGTGTTATCCTCTGGGAGGCTGCAGTTCTTGTTAGTCAGGGGCTACGGTTAGCTGTAGGGCCAGCCCATAGTTGGGGAGAGGTAATCGGGACTTGAGCGTTAGTTCCTATTTAGTTAGCAAGTTTTTAATAAGCTAGAGACAAGAAAGGAGATGCTCACAGGAAGGTTGTCATCATTGGGTGTGCGCATGGGAAGAAACCAGAGAAAAGTGAGCAAGTTTCAGCAAGAGATCTTCACTGGGGGCAATGTTCTTCCTTCAGCAGGCAAGTTAGGGTACCTACAGCAAAAGACTTTTAGAAACATCTTTAGTGTTAATTAACCAAAGGGAAGGCCAATAAGTATAAAAGCTCTATCTATCTAGCAAGGTTTACTAAATATAGTCTTTTAATAATTAATAATTCAAACAAGGATGATCATTAAAATGCATACAAAAATTGATATGACAGGGATAGTGACACCTAAGTGCCACGTCCGGCTAGGTAGAAATACAAAAACACAAGTAGCAAGAGAAATCCCTAAAAATACTATAGATCATATGTAAACAGAGGTAGTTGGGCAATAGTGGATAATCCAATTTAAGGCTACAGCATGGCTCAAAAAAGTGCGCAAGTGCAATATAAATAGATTAATTTAATCAATACAATGTGATGACAAGAACCATATATAACTCAGCCAAGTTTAATGCAGAGTCCACTGCTGCCAACTATAACCTCTAACATAAAAGTATATAGATAACCATAGCAGTTCTTCCTCGGGGGGCGTGGTGTAACGTAAGTATTGCAGATATTTATAGGGCATTCAAAAAAGAAGCCTCAATAGCGCTGTCTGGCGTGGCGCTTCCAGCAGCATGGCGGGGACCGGAAACCATGGCTACCGAGGCTGCTTTAAGGGGTCCTCTGGGGTGCTGTTATGGCAGCTAGATGGTATAACTTCCCACAGGTGAAGTATATCCCCAGGGCTCCCGGTGTGTAGATGGAAGATGGTGAATGGTGCAGTAAAGAACGAGGACACAGGTTTGCGGTCTCTTTACCTGGTTTACTGAAGACTTCAGGCAGCCACCGTTCAGGGTACCAGATCACAGGACAGGCAGAATCCGGCTGGCTTGGAAGCGAATAAAGAGTTCCCCTTTACCAGGTGGAGATGAAAGCCTTCCTCTAGCGTGGTGGTGTTGTAGTCCCTTACTGCCTATGGCTTCTGATAAGGTCCTCACAGTTCTTCTCTGTCCCCCGGATAGGACACAAACCCGTATGGCAGGCGACTCAAGCCTTTTTACAGGGACTCTATCATGCCCTGGGCTCTATGCTTCACTGTGCCTCCTGGGTATTGAGGTGGACAGGTAACTTGCAGTTCAGTTGTCCTGCCGGTCTTTGCTGTAAGTCTTAGAGTACCTTACAACCTCGGTGTACCGGCTACCGGTGATCTGCGCCTCAGAAGGAGGCAGCCCCTTCGCAGCTGGTCTTCCCTTGATTCCACTCTCCTGTGCTTTGCTCTCCTTTGCAGCCCCTTCTCAGCTGGTCTTCCCTTGATTCCGCTCTCCTGTGCTTTGCTCTCCTTTACCCTCGCTACAATCTGTTCTGCTTTCGGTGTTATCTCTTTCTAAGAGCTGCAGCACTTTCTCGTGGCTGCACGGCTCCTCATATGTTCTTCCTTCCTCAGACTGCTCCAGTCTGCTTCCTGGCACTATCTGACTGAATCTCTCCACTTTCCCTCCAAACCACAATATACAGTTAGGTCCATATATATTTGGACAGAGACAACATTTTTCTAGTTTTGGTTATAGACAATACCACAATGAATTTTAAACAAAACAATTCAGATGCAGTTGAAGTTCAGACTTTCAGCTTTCATTTGAGGGTATCCACATTAAAATCGGATGAAGGGTTTAAGAGTTTCAGCTCCTTAACATGTGCCACCCTGTTTTTAAAAGGACCAAAAGTAATTGGACAGATTCAATAATTTTAAATAAAATGTTCATTTTTAGTACTTGGTTGAAAACCCTTGGCTGGCAATGACTGCCTGAAGTCTTGAACTCATGGACATCACCAGACGCTGTGTTTCCTCCTTTTTGATGCTCTGTCAGGCCTTCACTGCGGTGGTTTTCAGTTGCTGTTTGTTTGTGGGCCTTTCTGTCTGAAGTTTAGTCTTTAACAAGTGAAATGCATGCTCAATTTGGTTGAGATCAGGTGACTGACTTGGCCATTCAAGAATATTCCACTTCTTTGATTTAATTAACTCCTGGGTTGCTTTGGCTTCATGTTTTGGGTCATTGTCTATCTGTAGGATGAAACGACGACCAATCAGTTTGGCTGCATTTGGCTGGATCTGAGCACACAGTGTGGCTCTGAATACCTCAGAATTCATTCGGCTGCTTCTGTCCTGTGTCACATCATCAATAAACACTAGTGACCCAGTGCCACTGGCAGCCATGCACGCCCAAGCCATCACACTGCCTCCGCCGTGTTTTACAGATGATGTGGTATGCTTTGGATCATGAGCTGTACCACGCCTTCGCCATACATTTCTCTTTCCATCATTCTGGTAGAGGATGATCTTGGTTTCATCTGTCCAAAGAATGTTCTTCCAGAACTGTGCCGGCTTTTTTAGATGTTTTATAGCAAAGTCCAGTCTAGCCTTTTTATTCTTGATTCTTATGAGTGGCTTGCACCGTGCAGTGAACCCTCTGTATTTACTTTCATGCAGTCTTCTCTTTATGGTAGATTTGGATATTGATACGCCTACCTCCTGGAGAGTGTTGTTCACTTGGTTGGCTGTTGTGAAGGGGTTTCTCTTCACCATGGAGATTATTCTTCTATCCTCCATCACTGTTGTCTTCCGTGGACGCCCAGGTCTTTTTGCATTGATGAGTTCACCAGTGCTTTCTTTCTTTCTCAGGATGTACCAAACTGTAGATTTTGCCACTCCTAATATTGTAGCAATTTCTCGGCTTGTTTTTTTCTGTTTTCGCAGCTTAAGGATGGCTTGTTTCACTTGCATGGAGAGCTCCTTTGACCGCATGTTTACTTCACAGCAAAACCTTCCAAATGCAAGCACCACATCTCAAATCAACTCCAGGCCTTTTATCTGCTTAATTGAGAATGACATAACGAAGGGATTGCCCACACCTGTTCATGAAATAGCCTTGGAGTCAATTGTCCAATTACTTTTGGTCCCTTTAAAAACAGGGTCGCACATGTTAAGGAGCTGAAACTCCTAAACCCTTCATCCAATTTTATTGTGGATACCCTCAAATGAAAGCTGAGAGTCTGAACTTCAACTGCATCTGAATTGTTTTGTTTAACCCCTTCCTGACATCTGACGTACTATCCCGTCGAGGTGGGGTGGGCCCGTATGACCACCGACGGGATAGTACGTCATACGCGATCGGCCGCGCTCACGGGGGGAGCGCGGCCGATCGCGGCCGGGTGTCAGCTGCATATCGCAGCTGACATCCGGCACTATGTGCCAGGAGCGGTCACGGACCGCCCCCGGCACATTAACCCCCGGCACACCGCGATCAAACATGATCGCGATGTGCCGGCGGTGCAGGGAAGCATCGCGCAGGGAGGGGGCTCCCTGCGGGCTTCCCTGAGCCCCCCGCAGCAACGCGATGTGATCGCGTTGCTGCGAGGGTCTTACCTCCCTCCCTGCCTGCTCCAGACCCGGATCCAAGATGGCCGCGGATCCGGGTCCTGCAGGGAGGGAGGTGGCTTCACAGAAGCCTGCTCAGAGCAGGCACTGTGAAGCAGCGTGCACTTCTCTCAGATCGGTGATCTGTCAGAGTGCTATGCAAACTGGCAGATCACCGATCTGTATTGTCCCCCTCCTGGGGCAAAGTAAAAAAGTAAAAAAAATTTTTTCCAAATGTGTAAAAAAAATAAATAATAATATTCCAAAATAATGAAAAAAAAAAAAATATTATTCCCATAAATACATTTCTTTATCTAAATAATAATAAAAAAAACAATAAAAGTACACATATTTAGTATCGCCGCGTCCATAATGACCCGACCTATAAAACTGGCCCACTAGTTAACCCCTTCAGTAAACACCGTAAGAAAAAAAAAAAAAAACGAGGCAAAAAACATCGCTTTATTATCATACTGCCGAACAAAAAGTGGAATAACACATGATCAAAAAGACTGATATAAATAACCATGGTACCGCTGAAAACGTCATCTTGTCCCGCAAAAAACGAGCCGCCATACAGCATCATCAGCAAAAAAATAAAAAAGTTATAGTCCTGAGAATAAAGCGATACCAAAATAATTATTTTTTCTATAAAATAGTTTTTATCGTATAAAAGCGCCAAAACATAAAAAAATGATATAAATGAGATATCGCTGTAATCGTACTGACCCGACGAATAAAACTGCTTTATCAATTTTACCAAACGCGGAACGGTATAAACGCCTCCCCCAAAAGAAATTCATGAATAGCTGGTTTTTGATCACTCTGCCTCACAAAAATCGGAATAAAAAGCGATCAAAAAATGTCACGTTTCCGAAAATCTTACCAATAAAAACGTCAACGCGTCCCGCAAAAAACAAGATCTCACATGACTCTGTGGACTCAAATATGGAAAAATTACAGCTCTCAAAATGTGGTAACGCAAAAAATATTTTTTGCAATGAAAAGCGTCTTTCAGTGTGTGACGGCTGCCAATCATAAAAATCCGCTAAAAAACCCGCTACAAAAGTAAATCAAACCCCCCTTCATCACCCCCTTAGTTAGGGAAAAATAAAAAAATTTAAAAATGTATTTATTTCCATTTTCCCATTAGGGTTAGGGTTAGGGCTAGAGTTAGGGCTAGAGTTAGGACTAGAGTTAGGGCTAGGGTTAGGGTTAGGGCTAGGGTTGGGGCTAGGGTTGGGGCTAGGGTTAGGGCTAGGGTTAGGGCTAGGGTTAGGGCTAGGGTTGGGGTTAGGGTTGGGGTTAGGGTTAGGGCTAGGGTTAGGGCTGGGGTTAGAGCTAGGGTTGGGGTTAGGGTTAGGGCTAAGGTTGGGGCTAGGGTTAGGGCTAGGGTTAGGGCTAGGGTCAGGGCTAGGGTCAGGGCTAGTGTTACGGCTAGTGTTACGGCTAGTGTTACGGCTAGTGTTAGGGCTAGTGTTAGGGCTAGTGTTAGGGCTAGGGTTATTGCTAGGGTTAGGGCTAGGGTTGGGGCTAGGGTTGGGGCTACAGTTAGGGTTGGGGCTAAAGATAGGGTTAGGGTTTGGATTACATTTACAGTTGGGAATAGGGTTGGGTGTGTCTGGGTTAGAGGAGTGGTTAGGGTTACTGTTGGGATTAGGGTAAGGGGTGTGTTTGGATTAGGGTTTCAGTTATAATTGGGGGGTTTCCACTGTTCAGGCACATCAGGGGCTTTCCAAACGGGATATGGCATCCGATCTGAATTCCAGCCAATTCTGCGTTGAAAAAGGAAAACAGTGCTCCTTCCCTTCCGAGCTCTCCCGTGTGCCCAAACAGGGGTTTACCCCAACATATGGGGTATCAGCGTACTCAGGACAAATTGGACATCATCTTTTGGGGTCCAATTTCTCCTGCTACCCTTGGGAAAATACAAAACTGGGGGCCAAAAAATAAGTTTTGTGGGAAAAAAAGGATTTTTTATTTTCACGGCTCTGCGTTGTAAACTGTAGTGAAACACTTGGGGGTTCAAAGTTCTCACAACACATCTAGATAAGTTCCTTGGGGGGTCTAGTTTCCAATATGGGGTCACTTGTGGGGGGTTTGTACTGTTTGGGTACATCAGGGGCTCTGCAAATGCAACGTGACGCCTGCAGACCAATCCATTTAAGTCTGCATTCCAAATGGCGCTCCTTCCCTTCCGAGCTCTGTCATGCGCCCAAACAGTGGTTCCCCCCCACATATGGGGTATCAGCATACTCAGGACAAATTGGACAACAACTTTTGAGGTCCAATTTATCCTGATACCCTTGTGAAAATACAAAACTGGGGGCTAAAAAATCATTTTTGTGAAAAAAAAAAGAATTTTTATTTTCACGGCTCTGCGTTATAAACTATAGTGAAACACTTGGGGGTTCAAAGCTCTCAAAACACATCTAGATAAGTTCCTTAGGGAGTCTACTTTCCAAAATGGTGTCACTTGTGGGGGTTTTTAATGTTTAGGCACATCAGGGGCTCTGCAAACGCAACATGGCATCCCATCTTAATTCCAGTCAATTTTGCATTGAAAAGTAAAATAGCGCTCCTTCCCTTCCGAGCTCTGCTATGCGCCCAAACAGTGGTTTACCCCCACATATGGGGTATCGTCGTACTCAGGACAAATTTCACAACAACTTTTGTGGTCTAATTTCTTCTCTTACCCTTGGGGAAATAAAAAAATGGGGGCGAAAAGATCATTTTTGTGAAAAAATATGATTTTTTATTTTTACGGCTCTGCATTATAAACTTCTGTGAAGCACTTGTTGGGTCAAAGTGCTCACCACACATCTAGATAAGTTCCTTAGGGGGTCTACTTTCCAAAATGGTGTCACTTGTGGGGGGTTTCAATGTTTAGGCACATCAGGGGCTCTCCAAACGCAACATGACGTCCCATCTCAATTCCAGTCAATTTTGCATTGAAAAGTCAAATGGCGCTCCTTCCCTTCCGAGCTCTGCCCTGCGCCCAAACAATGGTTTACACCCACATATGGGGTATCAGCGTACTCAGGACAAATTGCACAACTATTTTTGTGGTCCAATTTCTTCTCTTACCCTTGGGAAAATAAAAAATTGGGGGCGAAAAGATCATTATTGTGAAAAAACATGATTTTTTATTTTTACGGCTCTGCATTATAAACTTCTGTGAAGCACTTGTTGGGTCAAAGTGCTCACCACACATCTAGATAAGTTCCTTAGGGGGTCTACTTTCCAAAATGGTGTCACTTGTGGGGGGTTTTAATGTTTAGGCACATCAGGGGCTCTCCAAATGCAACATGGTGTCCCATCTCAATTCCAGTCAATTTTGCATTGAAAAGTCAAATGGCGCTCCTTTCCTTCCGAGCTCTGCCATGCGCCCAAACAGTGGATTACCCCCACATATGGGGTATCAGCGTACTCAGGACAAATTGTACAACAAATTTTGGGGTCTATTTTCTCCTGTTACCCTTGGTAAAATAAAACAAATTGGATCTGAAATAAATTTTGTGTGAAAAAAAGTTAAATGTTCATTTTTATTTAAACATTCCAAAAATTCCTGTGAAACACCTGAAGGGTTAATAAACTTCTTGAAAGTGGTTTTGAGTACCTTGAGGGGTGCAGTTTTTAGAATGGTGTCACACTTGGGTATTTTCTATCATATAGACCCCTCAAAATGACTTCAAATGAGATGTGGTCCCTAAATAAAAATGGTGGTGTAAAAATGAGAAATTGCTGGTCAACTTTTAACCCTTATAACTCCGTCACAAAAAAAAATTTTGGTTCCAAAATTGTGCTGATGTAAAGTAGACATGTGGGAAATGTTACTTATTAAGTATTTTGCGTGACATATGTCTGTGATTTAAGGGCATAAAAATTAAAAGTTGGAAAATTGCAAAATTTTCAAAATTTTCGCCAAATATTCGTTTTTTTCACAAATAAACGCAAGTTATATCGAAGAAATTTTACCACTATCATGAAGTACAATATGTCACGAGAAAACAATGTCAGAATCGCCAAGATCCGTTGAAGCGTTCCAGAGTTATAACCTCATAAAGGGACAGTGGTCAGAATTGTAAAAATTGGCCCGGTCATTAACGTGCAAACCACCCTTGGGGGTGAAGGGGTTAAAATTCATTGTGGTAATGTATATAACCAAAAATGTTGTCTCTGTCCAAATATATATGGACCTAACTGTATATATAGGGTAGTCACCTAGGAATAAGATCAAAAGCTCCCCCTTGTGGCCTGGAGTAAGAACATGTTGCATGTTTGTGTTACCTGATAAAGAGATATCCTTCATCGCTTCCAAGCATAAGGCTATGTTCACACGCTGCGGTTTTTGCTGCGGATCCGCAGCGGATTTGCAGCTGCAGATCCGCAGCCGTTTTCCATGCAGGGCACAGTACAATGTTACCCTATGGAAAACAAAAACCGCTGTGCCCACTTTGCTTTTTTCCACTAGAAAATCAGCGTGGATTTTCTGCGGAAAAAAAGAAGTAGCATGTCAATTCTTTCTGCGGATTCCGCAACAGTTTTCCACCTGCACCAATAGGAAACTGCAGTTGGAAACCCGCAGTGGAATCCGCAGAAGAAACCGCACAAAAACCCGCAGGGAAAACCACCGCGGTTTTCAACTGCGGGTTTTCCAAACCCGCAGCTGAAAAATCCGCAGCAAAAAAAGGATAGTGTGAACAAGCCCTGACATCACTCTCCCCGTGAGGAAAGCAATGTCACTGTGATGACCAGGACCCTGGGGCTTCACACTTGCACCAATCAACCACACATATCCAGGCTAGACACCATTTTTATGAAATAACATTTTGCCATCCCCAGTCTGTGGCAAAAAATGTTATAAAATTCTGTGAAAAATGTTATAAAATTCTGTAAACCACCTGTGGGACTTAGTTTGTAACTGCACCACTAGATGAATTATTTGAGGGGTGTGGTTTCCAAAATTGGGTCATTTGTGGGAGTAGTCTGCTGTATGGCACCATGGGGGGTCTTCAAATCTTACATGGCATTCGCAATCCATTCCAGCCAAAATGGTGCTCCAAAATTCAAACAGCACTCCTTCCCTTTCGTGCCTTGTCGTGTGCCCACACAGTAGTTTCTGACGACCTATTAGCACACAACAAATTGTGCAGTCCATTTTCTCCTTCTACTCTTGGGAAAATGAAAAATTTGAGGCTAAAGCAACATTTTTGTGGAAAAAACGTAATCTTTCTTTTTCACGTTCCAATGTTATAAAGTTCTGTGAAGTACCTGTGGCACCTAGATGCTCACAATACCCATGCATGAATAGGGGTGTCTTTTCCAAAATTGAGTTACTTGTGTTGGGTTTCTACTGTATTGGAATATTAGGTGCTCTTGAAATGCAACATGGCGTCCACAATATATTCAAGACAAAATTGCGCTCCAAAACTCAAATAGTGCTCCATCTCTTCCGAGCCCTGCCAGGCCATGTGCCCAAACATGCTTACCTGCATTGTTATTGCGATTTAGTAACTGTATTATTATTGGTATTAGCGGTGATGCGGGGGTGCGTGGCTAATTGAGTCCTTATCAGTATGTCCATGCTTTGCTATGGGCACTATTCATTTCCCATTTTGTGACATTTACCTGATGTTTGTACTGTTTTTAACGGTTATTTAATAAACTTTTCCATTTTATGGGTCCTTGTTGACTGCTTTTCTTGTGTTTTTTTTAATGTATTTATATTTGCAGTTTGGCCCTATTTGTGGTCCGTGCCTACATGTAGAGTACATATTTATTATATACTTCTGTCATGTTGTTATTTAACCCTTCTGGGGTATTCTACGTGTAGTATGCCTGCTACAATCAATTTTTTCTGGCATGTGCCCAAACAATAGTTTCTGAACACATTTGAAGTATCGTCGTGCTGTGGAGAAATTGCATAAGGCCGGGGTCACACTAGCTTAATGCATCCGATGCGAGAGCATCAGATGCGATATGCTAATGACCCTCGGCTACTGCTCTGCTGCGAGCGGGAGCCAAGTGTCATGCGTCTGTGCTCCAAGCCTCTCGCAGAGAGCTGATCGGAGCATAGCTGCGGAGGAGGCGGAGAAACTAATTTCTCCATGTCCTCCATTGCCGGGTCAGCGTTTAACGCACATCACTCGGATGATATCCGAGTGATGTGCGTTGTCTCACTCGCACCCATAGGCTTATATGGGTGCGAGTGAGCCGAGAGTCGGTCGAGTGTCCGTGACAATGGCAGTATGTTGCGATTGTCTCGGACCGAGGAAAATGGCCGACAAAAAATCGGCTGCTGGGGGCTGCCCCATAGTTTAACATTGGTCCGAGTGCAATGCGATTTTTAATTGCATTGCACTTGTCCGTTTTAGTCGCCAGTGTGACCCCGGCCTAACAAATTATGTGGTCTATTTTCTGCTGTTACTCTTCTGAAAATTAAAAATTTGAGGCTACTGCAAAATTTTTGTATAAAATAAATAATTTTTATTTCAAATTTCTGAGAAGCATCAGAAGGGTTAACAAACTTCCTAAATGTGATGTGCTTTTGAATGCATTGAAGGGTTCAGTTTTTAAAATGGGGTCATTTTGGGGCATTTTTTGATATATAGGTCACTCAAATGTGAAGTAGTCCCTAATAAAATAGGGTTTGTAAGTTTTGTTGTGAAAATTAAAAATAACTGCTAAGCTTTTAACCTTTCTACATTTCTAACAGAAAAAAAAAAAAATATATATATATATATAAATATATATTTTAAATTATGCTGATGTAAAGTAGACATGTGGGAAGTGTTATTTATTACTTATTTTTAGTGGTATGACCATCAGTTTTCATAGCATAAAAATTAAAAGTTCAAAAATTGCAAATTTTTCTGCAAATGTCCCATTTTTTCATAAATGAATGCAAATCACATTGACATAGATGTACTACTAATTTGAAGTGCATTGTGTCATAAAAAAAGTCTCATAATTAGGCAGAAGTCACACACAATGTATAAAAAATCTGTCCGATTTTGTCTGCTGAGAATCGCACAAATGTTCTCCGTAAGTAGTGTAGCATCGGGTGGTTTCATCAAACTCAATCTGACAGGTGGGCCCGCCCCTATCAGAGTGTATCAAAGTGTGTAACCCCTCCTCCCCTCCCTGTCAGCAGCTGTCCCTCCAGCTGGCTGCCCGCTTTTCATATAGTCTGATATTGTTAATTTGATACAGTGATTATTATCCCAGTATTTGTTTTATATTAGATTTTGATATTGTTAATTTGATACAGCGATTGCATTCTGTAATCAGGGCAGTGTGTTTTATTACCAATGAGCACATATATTCTTTTATAACAACAGCCTCATTATATGGGCACATTATCTCATTTACACAGAGTCCTTATCTATTCCTTACTTAACTACAAACAGCTGTAGCCCTGCAAGAGCTGCGAGATTAACACAAACAGTTGTTTGTGGCTTCTGTAATATGTATTTTAGAAGCCGTGTTCTCTGTGTAGCTGAGATTAGTTGTCAATTCCCAACCGTGACCGGCTTACATATAACTCGTCAAACTCAAATGGGCACATTATGTATGTGGCCATATTACAACACCCGCAAGTATGAAGTGGTGTGTTTTATACGATTATAAAAAACCAAAGACACGATATTGTAAAAGTTTAAAAGATTTTATTGTAAAATAAATACATCTCAAAGACATTTCAATACTATAAAAATTCTTACAGAGTATAAAAGCAAAAACATTAAATAGTACAATGATCATACATCAACTCACTTCTTACAAAATAAATACATAGTATCACAAGTACAATGAACATAGTTATTAAGGTTGAAGGAAGACTTTAAGTCCATCTAGTTCAACCCATAGCCTAACCTAACATGCCCTAACATGTTGATCCAGAGGAAGGCAAAAAAAAACCATGTGGCAAAGAGTAAGCTCCACATTGGGGAAAAAATTCCTTCCCGACTCCACATACATCATTACACTTCTTACAAAATAAATAATATAGCGTTACAAGCCATGTACAGCATTTATCCAGTACATTCTTTACATCGTGAGCCACATGGTTTGTAGCATCGGAAGAGACCTTTTTTTAGGTAGCAGAGTTCCGCGTGTGGTACCTAATGATGGGGAATGTAAAGATTGAATTGTACGTGGCATCGGAGCTAGCTTCTGCGGCGTAGATACAGCGTGTGTCTCACTGCTGGAAATTTTTAATTCATCTAAAAGCTTCCTAGAAGTGGGGTTACCCACAACTGTAGACGGTATATTTAGCTCGGCCATAGCCTGCATAAATGAATCCCAACCCGACGGTAAATTTCTGCCGGTCAGAGCATGACTCTGCGTTGTACTACGTACCATATCCAGTAAGTTAGACCCTGGTATTACGGATCCTTTGAAAATAAATTCAGCTTTATTATTCCAGGCTGTAACATTTTTATTCTGCAGTAACCTGTTTAGTAAAAATTCAGCATTCTTTTTATATCTTTGGTTTATATGGCTGACAATTTCAGCGACCTCTTGATTTTTATCAGAGTCGGTATTTGCCAATTGTTGCTGATCAGGATCAGGAGTGCTAACGAGATTTAAAGCCGTTACTTCTTTTGAGCTGTGCCTCGTATGTACCAGGTAGCACTGTAGCACAGAGCTATACATTTTAATTTTCACATCATCGGGAATGTCACGATGTTGTAAAATGGCACTAATTTCACCATCAAGGCGCCGAATAACACTGTCGCGTATGTTATCTGTAGTACTGGGCCTTAGTTTGTCTAGCTCCTGTTTGGGCACTAGATACATTTTCTCTGTGTGCTCCATTATTTTCCTGCGAGCAGGCTTGTTATTATTGGAATAGCAAAAGCTAAAAGAGGGCCGATAAACCCGCCGGCCTGCTTTAGTAGCCGCTTCTTTTTCTTTATGGGCTGAGATCTGTCGCTCATGGTTCTTATAGCTTTACGCCACTTCTTTAATATGCCTTTTTGACGCTCTTTCAGAGGAATCCTGCCTTTTAAGATGTTTAAAGCAATCTCGCCTATGGCTGTAATTAAATCATTCCTTGCATTGCGCAAAATAGACTTTCGGACAGCGGGGGTTGCTTTCACCAGAGTTTTTAAGAGAGCCCAGTTACGGCAGAGTCTCTCAGACATCTTTACATCACAACGCACACAGCGTAGAATGTCTGATACCGGGTAAAATTCACTTTTTAGAAGTGTTTTTCTTTTGAACATAGACAGCAGGCAACGCTGGTGGAAACAATCCGGTCTTTAAGCGCAGATCCTCAGGGGTATTAGCTCTCAAATCTGCAAGCAAATACCCATAAGGCTCCCGCGTGGCATCCTCAAAAGCTTCTAGGAAAAAACTCACAGCCAGGCCCTCCTATCCGCAACCGCCAAGTACGCTATTGACCAAACAGGCCTGAAAGTGTACAGCATCGCCGCAGGGACACAGATCACGAACCACGAGAACCTCTTCCTAGGCCAGATACCAAAAACTTATATTGGGGTTTGTAGATAATGAGGCCTTCAGCGGTTCTTACTCGAAAAACCCCCTGCAATTCCACCACTACCACGTCAACCACGCTGCTTTATATCTGGACTGCCAGCAGATACCCGCGAGACCTTATAATCCTAATTTTAATGATGATTTAGCCATCAGAGAGTATATGGCGCTTGCCCATATATCTGGTAAGCAAAGGGCTGATTGTGCCATGGCAATAGATCGTGAAGAATTTATGGCTGGATTCACTCTATTTGCTTTTGATTTATCGCCTGATCAAGAGCCTGGAGGCCATTTCTCGCTCATTAAAACAGGTAACCTACATGATGAAGTACGCTTTGCGCTTGCGACACCCCACACGATAAATATGATTGTTTTTGCAGTCAACCACACCATTCTGGAAATTAATAATAGGCGTGAGATCTTGTACGATTTTAATTAACGATGGACAGTCTGCAGCTTACAGCGATACTGAAGGCTGATAATTATACAGACCGCATATTCGCCGGTGTGTTTCCGTGTGATTTGCTTCCGGAAGAAAGAGTGACTCAGAGACCCGCGGCATATATCGTGAATACAGACCCGGCGAATCAAGCTGGACGCCACTGGGTATTAATCGTACTCTGCGATGATAAGACGGGCATATTTTTTGATAGTTATGGGTTTCGTGCAGACAATATTATCTTCCCACGCGATTTTGTGGCATTCCTGAACAAGAATTGTGACTCGTATTGTTATCAAGACGTCCAAATCCAAGATATGTATAGTCGTGTATGCGGACATTATTGCATATATGTATTGCACCATTTAGCGCTCGGGTTACCATTCAAGAAGCTTTTACAACATTTCACTTCTGACTTGCAAAGAAATGATAGAATCGTATCAGATTTTGTGGCATCAAAATTAGCAACTTTAAAGAACCGTTATAACACTCGTCATCTTTTTCATCAAAAATGTATGTGCCTTTGTGCACAGTTGTATTGAGATTTAGCTAACATTGCAAAGTGTGACTGTGGTTAGCTGGCCGCACTTGAGAATTATACTATCATGCAATGTTGAGAATTAGCTAACATTGCAAAGTGTGACTGTGGTTAGCTGGCCGCGCTTTGCATGGACATTATCTGTACAGGGTGGGGCGTTATCACACCTAACACAACCCCTGGACACACTGAAAAATTATGCTGTCACTGCTTCATTCTAAATGTGTAATGGTCAGCTCCCCGAGCAGCACATCGCCCCTGCTGTATGTTATTGTATATCATGCTGTGTATATCACACTGTAATCCACATACAATGTATTGTGTCTGATACATACTTTAATAAAGTCTTTTAAAACCCATACAATGACTGTCATTTTTCATAATATTGAGAATTATACTATCATGCAATGTTGAGAATTAGCTAATATTGCAAAGTGTGACTGTGGTTAGCTGGCCGCGCTTTGCATGGACATTATCTGTACAGGGTGGGGCGTTATCACACCTAACACAACCCCTGGACACGCTAAAAAATTATGCTGTCGCTGCTTCATTCTAAATGTGTAGTGGTCAGCTCCCTGAGCAGCACTTGCAAATAAGACTAAACTTAATACAACATATAATGACCAAGTAGTCTTTTGATAGAGACATACCATTGGTAATCTGAGCAATAAGAAAAAAACGTGGCGCTGCACAGCCTCTGCAACGAGCACTGCTAGTATGCAGTCAATTGTGGGTGCCTGAAACTCAGTAACTGGAGGTGCTCGCATAAGGAAAAAAAGATGAATTCCAATGTATATGCAAAGAGAAAAAAATTGCGGCAGCACTCACCAGGTGGCGTGGTTCATTCCTTTATTGAAGAAACGAATTCCATTAGAATAAATGCACGGCTCGGGGGAGTGCGGACATGGTGGAAGTGAGCAGGGAAGGACAACAGCTGTTTCGTGCTATACCAGCGCTTCTACCTGTACCTGAGCTGTTGTCCTTCCCTGCTCACTTCCACCATGTCCGCACTCCCCCGAGCCGTGCATTTATTCTAATGGAATTCGTATCTTCAATAAAGGAATGAACCACGCCACCTGGTGAGTGCTGCCGCAATTTTTTTCTCTTTGCATATACATACCATTGGTAATAAAACACACTGCCCTGATTACAGAATGCAATCGCTGTATCAAATTAACAATATCAAAATCTAATATAAAACAAATACTGGGATAATAATCACTGTATCAAATTAACAATATCAGACTATATCAAAAGCGGGCAGGGACAGCTGCTGACAGGGAGGGGAGGAGGGGTTACACACTTTGATACACTCTGATAGGGGCGGGCCCACCTGTCAGATTGAGTTTGACGAAACCACCCAATGCTACACTACTGTGGACAATCGCAGCATGCTGCGATTTCACTCGCAAGTGTAATACGGACGAGAAAAAAACGGATGATGGGAGCTGCCCCATACATTAACATTGGCCCGAGTGCTATGCGATTTTTTCTCGCTTAACACTCATCCGTATTATGCTGTAGTGTGACCCCGGCCTTACTGGGATATGTTGAAGCATTCCACAGTTATCTATATGATTCCAGGACCAGTAGAAGCGCAAGAAAGTGCAAAACGATTATCGACTCGCATATCTGCTCATTCTCTCTCTGTAGCCAGTTTTAAACATGTTTTTCTGAATAAAGACATTGGATTTTAAAGGAATGATGAGTGCCACTACTTTTGATTCCTATATACATGTTTGCACCTCATTTTGTGGGCACCTGGTACCTGCAGGCTTGATTGCTCAGTCTTTCTAAAGCTGAGTTTAAGGACAAGCTCACAAACACAGGTTGAATGGTGCCGGCTTTCTCCTTGTTTTCATTCCACAGTAATTACTACATGAAGTGGCACGGGTCAGAATTGAAAAATTTGGCCTGGTCAGCAAGGCTTAGGGTATGTGCACACATCCGGATTTCTTGCAGAAATTTCCTGAAGAAAACCGGAAATTTTCTGCAAGAAATCCGCATTTTTTTTTTTTGCGTTTTTTTCCCGTTTTTTTTAGCATTCTGCAAGCGTAATTAGCTTGCAGAATGCTAAAGTTTTCCAAGAGATCTGTAGCATCGCTTGGAAAACTGACTGACAGGTTGGTCACACTTGTCAAACATAGCGTTTGACAAGTGTGACCATCTATTTACTATAGATGCAGCCTATGCAGCATCTATAGTAAAAGATAGAATGTTTAAAAATAATTAAAAAAATAAAAAAATGGTTATACTCACCTGCAGGCGTCCGTTCCTATAGATGCCGGTGTGGTTCAGGACCTTCCATGACGTTGCGGTCATGTGTGCGGGAAGTAAGCAGATCAATGCACTCCTAGGTGTGCGGAATCCCCTGCAATTCCGCATTTTAATGAACATGTTGCTTTTTTTTCCGCGATGCGATTTTTTAGCGGAAAAAAAGGCTACATTTACACAAAAAATGCGGAATACACTGAAAATAATGGGAGGCATATGTTAGCGTTTTTTTCGCGTTTTTATCACGTTTTTATAGCGAAAAAACGCGAAAAAAACGCGAAAAATACTGAACGTGTGCACATGGCCTTAAACAGGTTTCGGCGGGAAGGGGTTAATATACACACAGAGAGATCAGTAATAGATTATTATCAGGCATTGTAAATCCACTAAATAGCATGTGGTTTATGATTAGTATATGCCATTATGGTTACTCTTTGTGACATGGCAATAAATGGGGGGCAGTGGGGATGGCAAATGGAGTATGATGGATGATAGTTGCAAATAGCTGCTTCTCTAATTAGTGTTCTCCATGCTTGGGATGTCAGTTTAGGTGGATGGGTATGTCTTTGTAAGTTTGCAATTCTATCATATACCTTCCATTTTTAGATGATGGATTGAACAGTGATCTGTGAGATATTCAGAGCTTGGGCTATTTTTTTTATAACCTAACCCTGCTTTATCATTCTCTACAACATTATTCCTGACCTGTCTGGTGTGTTCCTTGGTTTTCATGATGCTGTTTGATGCCTAATGTCCGCAAACAAATTTCTGAGGCTTTTACAGAACAGCTATAGTTATACTGAGAATTCAACACACACATGCAGACTTAATTTACTAATTATGTGAAGCAATAGTCTGGAAGCAATTGGTCACTCACGATTTTATTTAGGTGTATAAGACTATAGGGGGTGAATACAAATGCACATCGCAATTTTCAGGTTTATATTTTTTTAAATAATTAGAAAACCATATATCATTTCCTTTATGCTTCAGAAATACTTGCTACTTTGTGTTGGTGTATCAAATAAAATCCTAATAAAATACATTTAAGTTTATGAGTGTGACATGCCAAAATATGGAAATGGGGTATGAATACATTTTCATTGCTGGATGCTGGTACATTCTTATGTGTATGGTTTATTCATGCTGATATATATCTGTGTATGGTTTATTCATTGCTGAATGCTTTTTTGGACGAGAGGGTGGGGGTTGCCATTTCAAAATCTGTCTAGGTGATTGATATAATATATACTATAGATATAATGGCAGTGGCATGAAATAGAGGTGCTTATTGCGTGTTGAACTGTTACGTAAACAGTTGAAGTGGTAAGCATGTGTCACGGGTTTACTGCGACAGAGAGGAGACAGAAGACCTCAGGATCTGATTTCTCCTACTCCTGCACTGATTAGAAGCACTTCACCTTCATTTTAAACGGTGTACATTTCTGTTAGCAGTGCAGGGGTTAATCTGCTCTGTTGATAGCTCCTGGAAGCTTTCCTGCTTTAAGGCTCTCAGCTGTGCACTGTTAGCCACCGCCATCTCCTATGTAATCTGGCCCCTGGCTAGCACTTATTGTCAGATTAGCTTATGTTGCATGGCTGGCGGTTGTTGTTGGTTATTATTGAAGAAGGCGTTTGGTGGATTTATTTTAGACTGTTGCTAGGCTTTGAGTGTGCAAAAGTTCCCTTTCTTCTCCTACTTTGGTTTAATCCCATCCTCCACTCCTCGGTGCATTCCTCTGTTATATCTGTGAGTATATTTACATGTTTTGTATTTTTTGTTACCCCTGTTTGTATTACCTTGTTAGTTTGGTTGGTGTATTACTACACTACTACTCCCTTCTTCCTTGGGTGGGGAAAGGGTACAGACTGAAGAGTTAAGGCAAGGTACGTGGCCCCTGGTGTCTTTACCATCAATAATAATCTGGGGAGCAGTGTTAGGGACAGTGAAGGAGCCCCCGGTCCCAGGACACCCAACAACAGAGTCATGGCAGCATGCTTCTCTTGCCTATGTTTCATGTAGAATTTTAAGGCCCAGCACATCATAGTAAAATAGCCAGTACTTGGTGAGAGAGAGATTGGGCTGTAAAATGTCATCTAATTGACTGCCAGTAAGAATTTAACCAATTATGTTGGCTAGGTGGATTTGACTGATCTGCCTGACTAGGAGATGTAAGTCTCCTTTCTCCCTTACAGATTATGGGCTAGTCAGGCAAGTGCGATGCTTCATATTTTAGAATCTTGCTTTATAAATTTGTTATGTCATAGACGTATGCTTTTATGATGGCGATTTGAAATGGGTCAGTATACTGCATGCTGCGATTTTTTGGGTCTACATGGAAAGTCACAGATGAGCGCTAATATTGTTACCAATAGTGCATGTAATAATATTGAGATTATTAAGTCAGACAGTTCATGATAATGCTGCATATCTCAATGAACTTTGTAATCTCAGCTATTTTATCAGTCTGTTTTTTTTTCCTGCTTGAAACCACATTTACATTTAGACGTCATTCATTATTATAGAGTGATCCTGGTTTCAGACTGTCAGGTTTGCCGTCTTCATCTAGTAGATGTTTGGACAGGAAAGCAGTACATTTATCCACATTACTGAAGTACATAATTATGTCCTTTAACACAAAAAGAAAATCAATACAGACATTTCTCATATTCAAACCACATCAGCATGAGAAGAGCGTTGCTTTATAAGAGCAATGTCATAAGCGGTCATTTGTTCAGACTCAGTCAGCCAAAAACAAGCAAAATGTCTAGGCTTAAGCAAAAAGAGGATTTTGAGTGTAGTTGGATAAATGTAACAAAGTAAGAAAATGGAAACCAGTTCCCCATTTTAAGGTGGTGGAATGTTACCTTAGAAAGCTAGAGATAACAAAATACATTTGTAACCTTAAAGGGGTTGACCTGTGTAAGAAAACAAACCTTTAATATGCTGAAAAGAAAACAATCTGAGTATTACTTACCCTCCCCGGGTCCAATGCCAGCTTTCTGCGGTTTGCATGGATTCTGTTATATGTCTGCAGCATTGACATCACATTGACAGCACTGCAGCTAATCAGGAAGCTCAGTAGCTCTGCCTACGAAGAGTTCACTGGTTGGCTAAAGCACTGTCGACATGGCGTCAGCACTGCAGACAGACAACAGATACCAGGGCAGTGGTGCAAATCCGGTGCTGGACCTGGGGAGGGTAAGTGAACCTTAATTGTTTTTTACAGCTATTGTATTGTATTGTATTGTGAGAGAGAAAAATTCTTGAAGGGGACTCCTCCTTTAAAACATTATTCTTATTTTTATTGAGATTGTTGGATGTGTTTATTTTTACAATTTACTGCTTATTAAAATTTGTAGTTGGTCTTGAGATATTATTTTGTTTACAGCTTGTTGCCTGGGAGGCCGACCATCTGCTGTATAGATTGTAAGCATTGTGCTGAAGCTAGCCGAGATTCGGCGGTAACAAACTTAATACAAAAGTGCTTGTAACCACTGTTCATGTTCTGCTGTCTAGAAGCAATGGTCGGTCTCCAAGGCAACAAGCTGTAAACAAAATAAAACTGTGAAGATGTAAAGAGGACCTGATACTTTCAATAAGCCTTAACCCCCAAGGGTTAAATCACAGAGATATGTCACAAAAAATACTTAAAAAGTAACATTTTCCACATGTCTACTTTACATCAGCACAATTTTGTAACCAAAATTTTTTCTTGATAGGGAGTTATAAGGGTTAAAAGTTGACCAGCAATTTCTCATTTTTACAACACCATTTTTTTTAGGGACCTCATCACATTTGAAGTCACTTTGAGGGGTCTATATGATAGAAAATACCCAAGTGTGACACCATTCTAAAAACTGCACCCCTCAAGGTGCTCAAAACCACATTCAAGAAGTTTATTAATCCTTCAGGTATTTCACAGGAATTTTTTGAATGTTTAAAAAAAAAAATTAACATTTAACTTTTTTTCACAAAAAATTTATTTCAGCTCCAATTTGTTTTATTTTACCAAGGGTAACAGGAAAAATCAGACCCCAAAAGTTGTTGTACAATTTGTCCTGAGTACGCTGATACCCCATATGTGAGGGTAAACCACTGGACGCATGGCAGAGCTCGGAAGAGAAGGAGCGCCGTTTGACTTTTCAATGCAAAATGACTGGAATTGAGATAGGACGCCATGTTGCGTTTGGAGAGCCCCTGATGTGCCTAAACATTGAAACCTCGCACAAGTGACACCATTTTGGAAAGTAGACCCCGTAAGGAACTTATCTAGATGTGTGGTGAGCACTTTGACCCACAGATTGCTTCACAGAAGTTTATAATGCAGAGCCGTAAAAATAAAAAAATCATATTTTTTTTCACAAAAATGATATTTCGCCCCCAATTTTTTATTTCCCAAGGGTAACAGAAGAAATTGGACCCCAAAAGTTGTTGTGCAATTTTTCTTGAGTACGTTGATACCCCATATGTGGGGGTAAACCACTGTTTGGGCGCATGGCAAAGCTCGGAAGGGAAGGAGCGCCGTTTAACTTTTCAATGCAAAATTTACTGGAATTGAGATGGGATGCCATGTTGCATTTGGAGAGCCCCTGATGTGCCTAAACATTGAAACCCCCCACAAGTGACACCATTTTGGAAAGTAGACCCCCTAAGGAACTTATTTAGATGTGTGGTGAGCACTTTGACCCACCAAGTGCTTCACAGAAATTTATAATGCAGAGCCGTAAAAATAAAAAAATCTTATTTTTTCACAAAAATGACTTTTTTGCCCCCAATTTTTTATTTTCCCAAGGGTAATAGAAGAAATTGGACCAAAAAAGTTGTTGTGCAATTTGTCCTGAGTACGCTGATACCCCATATGTGGGGGTAAACCACTGTTTGGGCGCATGGCAGAGCTCGGAAGGGAAGGAGCGCCGTTTGACTTTTCAATGCAAAATTGTCTGGAATTGAGATAGGACTCTGTCGCATTTGCAGAGCCCCTGATGTGCCTAAACATTGAAACACCCCACAAAATGACACCATTTTGGAAAGTAGACCCCCTAAGGAACTTATCTAGATGTGTGGTGAGCACTTTGACCCACAGATTGCTTCACAGAAGTTTATAATGCAGAGCCGTAAAAATAAAAAATCATATTTTTTTTCACACAAATTATATTTTGCCCCAATTTTTTATTTCCCAAGGGTAACAGAAGAAATTGGACCCCAAAAGTTGTGCAATTTTTCTTGAGTACGCTGATACCCCATATGTGGGGGTAAACCACTGTTTGGGCGCATGGCAAAGCTCGGAAGGGAAGGAGCGCCGTTTGACTTTTCAATGCAAAATTGTCTGGAATTGAGATAGGAATCCATATCGCGTTTGCAGAGCCCCTGATGTGCCTAAACATTGAAACACCCCACAAAATGACACCATTTTGGAAGGAATACCCCATAAGGAACTTATCTAGATGTGTTGTGAGAATTTTGAACCTCCAAGTGTTTCACTACAGTTTATAACGCAGAGCCGTGAAAATAAACATTCTCTTTTTTCCACAAAAATTATTTTTTAGCCCCCAGTTTGTATTTTCCCAAGGGTAACAGGAGAAATTGGACCCCAAAAGTTGTTTTCCAATTTGTCCTGAGTACACTGATACCCCATATGTGGGGGGTAACCACCGTTTGGGCACATGGCAGAGCTCAGAAGGGAAGGAGTGCCATTTGGAATGCAGACTTAGATGGAATGGTCTGCAGGCATCACATTGCGTTTGCAGAGCCCCTGATGTATCTAAACAGTAGAAACCTCCACAAACGACCCCATATTGGAAGCGAGACCCCCAAGGAACTTATCTAGATGTGTTGTGAGAGCTTTGAACCCCCAAGTGTTTCACTACAGTTTATAACGCAGAGCCGTGAAACTAAAAAATCTTATTTTTTTTCCACAAAAATTATTTTTTAGCCCCAGGTTTTGTATTTTCCCAAGGGTAACAGGAGAAATTGGACCCCTGTTTGGGCACACGGGAGAGCTCGAAAGGGAAGGAGCACTGTCTTACTTTTTCAACGCAGAATTGGGTGGAATTGAGATTGGACGCCATGTCGTGTTTGCAGAGCCCCTGATGTGCCTAAACAGTGGAAACCCCCCAATTCTAACTGAAACCCTAACCCAAACACACCCCTAACCCTAATCCCAAACCTAACTTTAGTCCCAGCCCTAACCCTAACTTTAGCCCCAACCCTAACTCTAAGTTTAGCCCCAACCCTATCCCTAACTTTAACCCCAACCCTAACTGTAGCCCCAATCCTAACTGTAGCCCCAACCCTAACTGTAGCCCCAACGCTAACTTTAGCCTCAACCTTAACCCTAGCTGTAGCCCCCAACCCTAACTGTAACCCCAACCCTAACCATAACTTTAGCCCCAACCCTAACCCTAACTTTAGCCCCAACCTTAACCCTAACTCTAGCCCCAACCTTAACTGTAGCCCTAACCTTAACTTTAGCCCCAACCCTAACCCTAACCCTAATGGGAAAATGGAAATAAACACATTTTTAAAATTTTATTATTTTTCCCTAACTAAGGGGGTGATGAAGGGGGGTTTGATTTACTATTTATAGCGGGGGTTTTAGCGGATTTTTATGATTGGCAGCGGTCAAACACTAAAAGACGCTTTTTATGGCAAAAAATAGCTTTTGCGTCTACTCTCCACATTTGGAGAGCTATAATTTTTCCATATTTTGGTCCACAGAGTCATGTGAGGTCTTGCTTTTTGCGGGACGAGTTGACATTTTTATTGGTACCATTTTTGGGCACGTGACATTTTCTCGATCGCTTTTTATTCCGATTTTTGTGAGGCAGAATGTCCAAAAACCAGCTATTCATGAATTTCTTTTGGGGGGGGGGCATTCATACCGTTCCGTGTTTGGTAAAATTGATAAAGCTGTTTTATTCTTTGGGTCAGTACGATTACAGCGATACCTCATTTATATCATTTTTTATGTTTTGGAGCTTTTATACGATAAAAACTATTTTATATCAAAAATAATTATTTTTGCATCGCTTTATTCTGAGGACTTTTTTATTTTTTTGCTGATGATGCTGTATGGCAGCTCGTTTTTGCGGGACAAGATGACGTTTTCAGCGGTACCATGGTTATTTATATCTGTCTTTTTGATCGCGGGTTATTCCACTTTTTGTTTGGCGGTATGATAATAAAGCGTTTTTTGCCTCCTTTTTTTTTTTACGGTGTTCACTGAAGGGGTTAACTAGTGGGACAGGTTTATAGGTCGGGTCGTTACGGACGCGGCGATACTAAATATGTGTACTTTTATTGTTTTTTTTTATTTAGATAAAGAAATGTATTTATTGGAACAATATTTTTTTTTCCTTCATTTAGGATTTTTTTTTTTTTTTTTACACATGTAAATATTTTTGTTTTTACTTTATAACATTTCCCCAGGGGAGGACATCACTATATATTATCAGATCGCTGATCTGATACTGTGCAGTGCACTGTGTCAGATCAGTGATCTGACCGGCACTGCAGCAGGCTTGCCAGCACCTGCTCTGAGTAGGCGCTTGCAAGCCACCTCCCTGCAGGACCCGGAAGGAGCCCCGCGGCTATTTTGGATCCGGGGCCTGCAGGGAGGAGGAGGTAGGAGACTCTCTGAACAACGCGATCACGTCGCGTTGTTCCGAGGCAGTAGCGTAGCTACCGGGGGGGGGGGCAGAGGGTGCGGGCGCCCCGGGCCCGGTGTTCTGAGGGGGCCCACCTGGAGCTACGCTACTGTAACTGTATCGGCGCGCGCAGAGCAGGGAGAATCGATCTCCCTGCTCTGCCGCCCTGCCGCTATGGGGCCCCTGAGCAGGCGGGGGGGCCTGGTGCCAGCAGTGGGCCCCCCCGCCGTCATCGGAAGATCAGCTGTAGCGGCATTTAGCCGATGCAGCTGATCGTATTGATGGGAGAAGAAGTGCTGCGCTACGCTCCTTCTCCCATCATCTCCCTGTCAGTGTCGGGATCTGACGTCGCCGACACTGACAGCGGGCGCGATGACGTCACTGCTCGGTCCCGCTGTCAGGAGATCAGCGGGAGCAGCGCAGTAATCAAGAAGAAGAGAGGTGAGTATTTATTTATTTTTTATGGGGTGCTGCCTCATTACAGGGTCTGCCTATGGGGATCTGCTGCCTTATTACAGGGTCTGCCTATGGGGATCTGCCGCCTTATTACAGGGTCTGCCTATGGGGATCTGCCCCCTTATTACAGGGTCTGCCTATGGGGATCTGCTGCCTTATTACAGGGTCTGCCTGAGGATCTGCCGCCTTATTACAGGGTCTGCCTATGGGGGGCTGCCTTATTACAGGGTCTGACTATGGGGCTGCCTTATTACAAGGTCTGACTATGGGGGCTGCCTTATTAAAGGGTCTGCCTATAGGGGTGCTGCCTTATTACAGGGTCTGACTATGGGGGCTGCCTTATTACAGGGTCTGACTATGGGGTGCTGCCTTATAACAGGATCTGCCACCTTATTACAGGGTCTGACTATGGGGGTGCTGCCTTATTACAGGGTCTAACTATGGAGGCTGCCTTATTACAGGGTCTGACTATAGGGGGCTTCCTTATTACAGGGTCTGACTATGGGGGCTGCCTTATTAAAGGGTCTGCCTATAGGGGTGCTGCCTTATTACAGGGTCTGACTATGGGGGCTGCCTTATTACAGGGTCTGACTATGGGGTGCTGCCTTATAACAGGATCTGCCACCTTATTACAGGGTCTGACTATGGGGGTGCTGCCTTATTACAGGGTCTGACTATGGGGGTGCTGCCTTATTACAGGGTCTGACTATGGGGGTGCTGCCTTATTACAGGGTCTGACTATGGGGGTGCTGCCTTATTACAGGGTCTGACTATTGGGGTGCTGCCTTACTACAGGGTCTGCCCATAGGGGTGCTGCCTTATTACAGGGTCTGACTATGGGGGTGCTGCCTTATTACAGGGTCTGCCTAGAGGGGTGCTGCCTTATTACAGAGTCTGACTATGGGGGTGCTGCCTTATTACAGGGTCTGCCGCCTTATTACAGGGTCTGCCTATGGGGGTGCTGCCTTATTACAGGGTCTGCCTATATGGGGCTGCCTTATGCTATAGAGTCTGCCTATGGGGAGAGCATTATACTATATTGTGGACTATTTGGTGCATTATGCTACTGTATATGGAGGCTATCTAGGGGGCCATCATACAGTATGGAGATTACAGTGTGGGGGTCATTATACATTGTTGGAGCCATCAAACAGTTTGGGGGCTACTAAGGAGTCAGTATACTGTGTGGGTGGTATTATACAGTGAGGGGGCATTATACTGTGTATAAGAGAGCATCATGCTGTGTATAGGGGAGCTGTCCAGGGGGGAGACTCGGGACATTATTAAATGTAAAGTGGGCACTAATTGTTATAGGGGAACTCAGGTTACTGTGGCTATCAAAGGGGCACACAGGGCAATATTACTTTCTAGGGGGCAAAATATGGGTGCTTTAGAATTTAGAGGGCACAGAGAACCACACATCAGGTGCAGTAATAGGGACACATACGGCAGCAGCGGCTCAGTATTGGGATATCAGGGGCAGTAATAGGGACACAAACGGCAGCAGTGGCTCAGTATCGGGGTGTCAGGTGCAGTAATAGGGACACATACGGCAGCAGCGGCTCAGTATTGGGATATCAGGTGCAGTAATAGTGACTCATATGGCAAAGGCTCAGTATTGGGGTATCGGGTGGAGTAATAGGGACACATACGGCAGCAGCGGCTCAGTATCGGGGTATCAGGTGCAGTAATAGGGACACATACGGCACCTGCTCAGTATTGGGGTATCAGGTGCAGTAATAGGGACACATACGGCAGCAGCGGCTCAGTATTGGGGTATCAGGTGCAGTAATAGGGACACATACGGCAGCAGCGGCTCAGTATTGGGGTTTCGGGTGCAGTAATATTGACACATACGGCAGCAACGGCTCAGTATTTGGGGTATCAGGTGCAGTAATAGGGACACATACGGCAGCAGCGGCTCAGTATTGGGGTATCAGGTGCAGTAATATTGACACATACGGCAGCAACGGCTCAGTATTTGGGGTATCAGGTGCAGTAATAGGGACACATACGGCAGCAGCGGCTCAGTATTGGGGTATCAGGTGCAGTAATGGGGACACATACAGCAGCAGCGGCTCAGTATTGGGGTATCAGGTGCAGTAATAGGGACACATACGGCAGCAGCGGCTCAGTATCGGGGTATCAGGTGCAGTAATAGGGACACATGCGGCAGTAATTGCTCAGTATTGGGGTATCAGGTGCAGCAATAGGGTCAGATAGGGCAGCAGCGGCTCAGTATTGGGGTATCAGGTGCAGTAATAGGGACACATATGGCAGCAGCGGCTCAGTATTGGGGTATCAGTAGGATGAGGAGTTTGTGCAGGTTGGGAATAGATAGTGATGGGGCTGGAATATGAGAAGTGAAACCTGTCTTTGTTGTATTCTCTGCAGACGAGTCCTGGCTGGAAGAAGTTGTCATGTCGGTCTGGGCCAGATGGAAAAGACGGGAAAAATGAACGATTCCATCAGAAAGGACGTCAGCGGTAAGACATTATCTGTAACTGTGCAGTGATCTGTTATATGTTCTGTAGGACTGGTATCTACCACTGACCATATGGCGGTAATATCAGTATTGGTCTTTTTATAGAGATTATCTTCAGTAAAATCGCGGTCATCTGCTGTGGTTCTCCTCCACTATTAGGGTGCGTCACCGAGTTGTTATCAAGGTTACCTGGTTAGGGGCCCACTCAGAACCAAAACCCTAGCTACACCTCTGTTCCGAGGGTCTCAGGGAAGCACGCAGGGAGCCCCATCCCTGCGCGATGCTTCCCTATGCTGCCGGAACACTGCGATCATGTTTGATCGCAGTGTTCCGGGGGTTAATGTGCCAGGAGCGGTCCGTGACCATCCTGGCACATAGTGGCGGATGTCAGCTGTAATAATCAGCTGACACCCGGCGGCGATCGGCCACGCTTCCCTCGTGAGCGCGGCTGATCGGTGATTACATACTATCCCGTCACTGGGAATTAAGTCCCAGGTCACCTCGACGGGATAGTACGTCATATGGGATTAAGGGGTTAAATTGCAAAAGTACTTGACTTTTGCAAACATTCAACAATACTCATTAATGGAGATGGGAATAACCTTTTTAGGCTCAATAGCAAGAGATTGGTGAGGGTCTCAGAACCCAGTCCAGAAATGATCTACAGAGTGTTTAACATGTGAAAAAATATAATATAACACGTATCCTATAAGACACTGTTTTATTCTAATTCTGTTGAGGTTCTAATGTGTTTAATGGAAACCTTAAACTGGTATTCCCATCTCCAAGATCCTATCCCAATATGTATTTGGAGCGCCCCCATAGGACCGTGGGGTACTCGGCACCGGGTCCTTCAGTTCTCCCTATGGGAGGTGGAGCCGCATATTCATGACTGTAATCGGCGGCTCCACGTGACCGCTCATACAGTAGAAGCTGCGGCCAGGACAGGAAGCAGCACCAGCGAGGGAGCCGGGTGAGTATTTTAATAACAGC